>NC_082694.2:15191954-15806554 GCF_949987515.2 Delphinus delphis | reverse complement strand
CACCTGTGTGCCTCTGTTTCCCCAGCCATCACCATTAGGATGACGAGCCCTCTACCCAGTGGCCGAGGATCAAGGCAAGAACAAAAACAGGCTTTTAGTTTTGGACGCGGCGTATCAGTGGAGATGACTAGACTGAGGCTTATTTTGAGTTCAGGGCTCACGGAGCGGAGGATACTCCTGCAGCCTCGGCACCAATACAGAGCTGCTTCCTGAAGAGGCAGGCCCACAACAATATTATCAAGGCCTTCTTCTCCACGCCAGCCTTGGCTCCCCTTACCAACAATGTCAGATCAGGCTTCCCCACTCAAACTAAGTGAGAAACTAAGGAAGGAAGCAGGATTCATAGGGCAAACTCAGTGAAAGTCCAAGAAACGTTCCTTTAGGACTCAACCCACCATCATGGACTAGCAGAGAGATGATCTAAGATCTAGGGAAACTGGAAATGGGCAACTAGGACTGGAGACTTGAAAGAGGAAAGGGAAACATGGTTGAGGTGATAAGGGGAAAGGGAGTAAATATGCCAAGAATGAAATGAGAGATAAGGACCAAAGGGTCTTTGGGGAGGATGTGACACAAAGGAAGTTGATGCCACCCCCTAAACAGAGGCCTTCTGGGAACGGATGTTAGAAACCGGTGTGCTCACCTTTTCTGCCTATGGAGGGTCAAAGGGCAGTGCTAATGCTGGGGGAAGCATCAGCCAGGCTGAGCCAGCTGGTTGCAGAGGGCAGGCCTGGGGCACCTGGAGGACAGTGATGCAGCCCAGTCGTTTACCTGGCAGACAGCGGGCCTTCTCTGGCAACAGGTACTCATAGGTGTTGAATAATCCTGCATTGGAGATCACGACGGGGCAATAGATGCTCACCAGCTCCTGACCCTTCTTCACAGTGACACCTGCAGGCACAAAGCTTGGCTGAGGTTCTGTAAGCTCCAGGAGGATGAGAAAGGTCCCTATTCCCCACCCCCCAGATCTCTCCCACATTGACCCCGAGCGGGCAGGCCCCAGGCCAAACTGCAAAGTGAGGGAACCATCCTGAAGCGCTGCCCTCTTGGCTCACGGTCCCCGCCCTGGCTTCCTACCTCTCTCCCCACCCTGCGTGGGCACGCTTCTCTTGAGCAACCCACCAACCTTCACACGAACCCCGAAAGAGCCCATGGGCTGAAGGCCTTCACTGGAATCCTAGACCCTTCTTCACAGCTGCCAGACTTCCCGTCCCAACTTGCTCTTTTCAAAATCCTCCAAAGACACCTCAACCTCTACTTAAACTCCAAGGTCTTGTCTCAGCCTTCCCTGATGTGGTCCCTTTCGTGCGTCCAGCCTCATCTCTGGCCATTCTCACTAAACTATTAGGTAGGACTGTATGAAATAGCTGATAGTCAACCGTTTTTTTAACCTATAAATGTGGCAGTCTTTTATGATTCAACCTAACATTTTCAGATGCCTAAAAATACTCAGCTCTTTCATACCTCTGTGCCTCTGCACATTCTGTTCCCCCTGCCTGGAATACCCACCCCTCCCCTCTGGCTAGCTTCCTCTCACCCTTCATGACCTCCCTCTGAGGCCTTCCCTGTTACACCACCCTCTGTGTCACCTCCATCCTTGGTGCCCGCCTCTATGTGGCACTTTAATTATAGCGCAGTCATCTTCCCTGTGAGACTGGAAACTTCTTGAGTTACAGATTAGGATTTACTTATCTTTTATCACCTAGCACGTGAAAAACACAAATAAATATATCCGCCACTGAATTTAATTGAACTGATAAACCCACCTTGGTCCACAGACCCCCTGACGGCTGGAAGAACTTGCTCATGAACATGAGAGAAAGTCTCACACATCAGACAGCCACCCCCCTCTCACCACCGGGAACTTCCCAGTCTCCTCTACACACATGCCCTTGGAGACCGCTGACGGTCTTTTCTCCCTTGATTTTTGCGTGCCCTGGGCTACCCACTCACCACCTCCTCCTTGAAAGATTCCTCTGGTGAATTTACTGTCACACCAGCTCTGTTTTCCCCAGGCCTCTCTCTGCCCCCTTAGCTGATGCTTCTGAAGCACCCGCAGCCTGGATGGCCTGTTCTGTCTACCAGAGTCCTTCCTTGCATAGAGCCTCTCCTCACAGAGTTCATCCACGGTGGGATTTTGACGCTCTGTGCAGGTGACAGCAAACACCTGAGCCAGGGTAGAGTCTGGGTCCCACTCTGCCATTTACAGATTGAAGGCAGGGCATCCTGCCGGCCTCCACACCACCCTACGAGCACCCAGGTTACGTACTCTCTCCATCAGTCACTGAACAAACAGTTACTGGACTCTATTATGTGCTAAAGTCTATAGACATAAAGATTAAAAAGACACAGCCCCTACACTCAGGAGGTCCTAGATTACCAGATAACTATTTTTATCCATTGAATAAATGATGAAATACTGTTCTCTGGGAACCATGCCACCCTTTAACCTTCCCGTGTCCTTTTTGCTTCCAGGCCAATCGCTATCCCCGGGCAGCCCCAGACTGGGACAGATTCCAGGCTTTAACCTCCGACTTGGAGGTCAGTTCTTCTACACCTTCTGCCCTCAGTGCTTTCTTTGCTCTGCACCCAGAGACCCCAGGTCTCTCCCACCCCGGCCAGGGACTGTGAAGACAATGCAGGGCTCTTACCGCAGGCTTTCCCAGCTGAGTCCAGCAAGATGCTCTGCACAGGGGCCCTCGTCAAGACAGCACCCCCGGCCCGCTGAATCACAGGGATGGTGTGGAAAGCGATTTCACTGGAACCCCCTCGGGGATAAAAGGCCCCTTTTATGTAGTGGTCAACCAGCAGAGCATGCATGGCAAAGGTGGTGTGGCTGGCGGTCACGCCTACAGAAGGAAGGAAGGGGTGATGAGGCAGGAGGGGCAGCGGTACCTTCGTTCAGAAAGGAATACGGGTTCCCATCAGAAAACACGCAGCCTTTGGGAATTCCCTGGCGGTCCAGTGGGTTAGGACTCAGTGCTTTCACTGCCAGGGGCCCGGGTTCAATCCCTGGTTGGGGAACTAAGATCCCGCAAGCCGTGAGGCATGGCCAAAAAAAAAAGGAAAACACGCGGTCTGAGGCTATGCATCCCAGGATCCAAGTGATCCCCGGGGCTCAGGACAGCCAGAGGGCCTGTTTCCATCCAAATGTGGGGAACGGGGAACCTTACAGGTCTTGGGGCCACTGGGAATGTCCTCCCTGCAAACTGTCATGCTGCCAGGGAGGACAGTTTTGGTTGGAAAGGAAAGTCATCCAGGGCGTGGGTGAAGGGAATTTTTATCAGTGTGTCCAGTAGGGAGGTGGACAGACATCTCCTCCATGAGCTCCAGAGGGCCTGGGGTGTGTGCTCTTCCATTTCAGTCAGCCAAGCAGGCTCAGGAAGGAAGACTGAGAGCCAGGAGCTGCCTGGGGCCCAAGGCCAGTACCCACCATAAGTGGGAAAGATGTAGCTGAGCACGGCCTGGAGCTCCGGGGAGGCTGGCAGCTCCCGCAGGACCTCGGCCAGGCTCTGGGTGGATGCATGGAGGAACGAAGAGAAATGGGTGAGCAGCCCATACTTGTTGAGGACCTGAACCATGAGCAGCGGGAGGATCTTCAACAAGATGGCATGACTGACTCCTCTGGATACCACCTGGGGAAGGGAATGAGCAGGGAGGAACAGATCTCATCTCCTGACTCACCTTTCCAACAGCCTGCATAGCCCGAGGGCCAGCAACACTTAGCCCCGGCTGAACTTGGCTGAATTTGCATTTTAAAACTCTGTACTTGGGAAAACAAACAAACAAACAAACAAACAAAAACTCTGTACTTGGGACTTCCCTGGTGGCAAAGTGGTTAAGAATCCACCTGCCAGTTTAGGGAACATGGGTTCGATCCCTGGTCTGGGAAGATCCCACATGCCACGGAGCAACTAAGCCCGGGAGCCACAGCTACTGAGCCCGCATGCCACAACTACTGAAGCCCACTTGCGTAGAGCCCGTGCTCCGCAATGAGAGAAGCCACTGCAATGAGAAGCCCGCGCACCGCAATGAGTAGCCCCAACTCGCTGCAACTAGAGAAAGCCCGCGCGCAGCAATGAAGACCCAAAGCAGCCAAATATAAAAAAGTAAATAAATTTATAAACAAAAAAACAAAAAACCCCATACTCTGTGAATTTTTCCCATTCTACCCTCAGGTGAGTCCTTTTTTGCTTCTCAGTTTCCAGCCCAAATTCCTTGTGAATAATCCCAATCAGATGAAGTGAAGAAGTGGTGATACGACCACAGGGAGGCCAGTGTGGTCAGGGAGGCCAGCGTGGTCAGGGAGGAGAGCTGAGCGCCCCCCAGAGGCCAGAGTGAGAGTGGCAGCTGCGGAGCCCAGGCTCCAGAGACAGAGGGCCCCCGGGGCACAGAGGCCAACTCCAGTGGAGGCTGAGCTCCAGACAGACAGGCCTGTTCCTCCTTCCTGCCTCCCTTACCCATCACTCCGCTAATGAGGAAGGTCAGCCTTGCTGGGAATAAGCAGGGGGTCCTCAGCATGTCCGTGTTACCTTAACCAGCCTTATATACTTGTCGATGGCAGCTTCCTCCTGGGGAAACTTCTCCTTGAGGCCCTGTACGTAGGCTTTCTCCCCACTGTACATGGGAAACTCCTTTCGGCCATTGGGCCCTTCTAGTACCATGATGTCAAAGGGAGAGGCCGTGGGAGCCCAGTCCAACTGCCCCTCAGTGATCTGGTCCAAGATAAAACGGCCAAAGCTGCCCTCCTGCATGCGCCCGATATAATGGATTCCTGTTGGGAGACAGAAAAACAAAGTGTCATAGGGATATGGGGATCGAGCCCTGGAAAAGCTCCAACAAGGAAGCAAGGTGAAAGAGGTTGTCCTGCAGGGCTGAGTCTGTGCCCAGAGGGGGTACCCACCCTTTCTGTAGAGGGGGGTTGCAGCAGAAACCACCAAATCCCTGCCCAGTTCGGCTGCCGGCAGGTACAGCTGTCAGACAAGGAAAGCGGTGCCCAGGGAGAAGACAGGGCCTCCAAAATCACAGAAATGCCCAGGATCATCCCACCATGGCTGCTCCAAACCACCAGCTCCCAGCCCTTTTCCACAGAAGCCTTACCCGTGTCAAATTCAAGGCCATTCTGTCCAAACGTATGACAACAGCCTCCCGCCTTGGTATGTTGTTCCAGCACCAGAACTCGCTTGCCAGCTTTGGTCAGGATCGCCGCTGCCGCCAGGCCCCCAAAGCCACTGCCTATGACCACCACATCCAGCTTCTCTGGCACTCGGCTGGCTGAGAAAGCTGCAGCAGATGGAGGAGATGGAGGTGGGGGCTTCTTGGGGGGCAGTGAAAGAGCAGTGATGTGGAAACCAAGGCAGAATTCTCTAGCCTGTACAATGCCAGAAAACTCTAGAGCAGTTTGGCAAGGAGCTCCTGACTAAAATGTCTCAAACATTTTACCTGGGAAATATTCAGGACCAGCCAGGCGGGGTAAACAAAGTGATTTGGTTTGATCTGAACTGATTTAAGGAAAGCCACTATGTAGCTGGGGATGTTTCCTACTTGCAAAGAAAGTAAAAAATCCACAAACTATCATAGGAACAAAACAATGCTGCAATACAGGCTGAGAAACCTAAGTGCAGACAGAGAGCGAGCTAGGGAAGAAAGGAAACAAGGAGGGGGACGGGGCCAGTGCAGGCTGCTGGCTCATGGACTGGTCCATTCACAAGCAGGTTATCTTTGGAAAATGCAGGGTCTGCAGTTAGCAGTGGAGCAGCCCAGTCGGATGATGGTTCTTCAACATCCTGATGCAGAGGCAGGACAGAGCTGCTCTGAGAAATCGTGGAGGTGGGGTTGAGGAGGAAGCACCTAAACAAGACAAAACTGGACAGCCCGTGGTGCTGTATGGGCACTTCCTACACAAGATCTGTTCTCTCAAGATCACTCCTAACTGGTGGCGCAGGGGTTAAGAATCCACCTGCCAATTCAGGGGACACGGGTTCAAGCCCTGGTCCGGGAAGGTCCCACACGCTGCGGAGCAACCAAGCCTGTGCACCACAAGTACTGAGCCTGTGCTCTAGAGCCCACAAGCCACAACTACTGAGCCCACGTGCCACAACTACTGAGCCCATGTGCCACAACTACTGAGCCCACGTGCCACAACTACTGAAGCCCACACATCTAGAGGCTGTGCTCCACAAGAGAAGCCACCACAATGAGAAGCCCATGCACCTAACGAAGACCTAACATAGCCATAAATAAATAAATAAATATATTTTTTAAAAAAAAGATCACTCCTGAAGAACTGAGATTTGGAATTTTTCAAGCTGCAGGGAACTCAGTAAACTTTCAACTTTTCAAATGTTTTTTAAAAGACCTATAGTGAAAAATATATTTCATATTCACATCCCAGAACATATGTTAGTATATAATATAAATACCTGAAACAGAAGTTTCACAATACTTACCAGAACCATGTATTATGCACTCTGATATTTTCCATTCTACTGTCATTTAAAATGTTAGTTGCAACAGTTAAACTAGTCATCTCATTTTTAGACCAATCCAGATAAATGGAGTGACTTGCTAATGTTTTCGCAGCAAATTAGTGACAGAGTCCAATTAAAACTCTGATCTCAGAAGTTCAAACTAATAGCCCTTCCACTTAGAACAATACTGTCTCCAACTGTGTAGCAAGACTTGTTGCACAGAATACTAAAATTTACAAGTGAACAGGTGAGAGAGATCTCGGATATCAACAGATTATTCTCTTTACAGGTTATTCTTTTTTTCTTTTTTCTTTTTTAAGCAGTAGAACTCTTTCTTTAAAACCTTAGAGGAAATTCGCAAATACTTTTTAAAGATGACAGTGCAGGTCAATGGAAGAGCAGCTCTGAGCCTGAGTCACCCTGTTGAGTCTCGTTTCAACAAGAGATGGGAGCAGGCATAACCAGTCAAATCACTTGATGGGCCAAATGCAATTTCCTATAAAGGTTTCTGTGCAGCTCTCCCAAGTCCCTGAACCCATGGGGAAGATAAGTGAAAACGTTAAGGTCTTAAAGCAAAGTAGGGGAAGGGTCTCTTGTTTATCCGGTTAGCCACCTCTTGTTTATCCGGTTAGCCACCGCTATACTAAGTGGCAGGGCCTGAGCGTGGCTATGCCAAAAACTTGGCTCGCCGAGGACGATGCCCGCGCCCGTGTGGCCACGATTCCCCGGGCCTGCGGGGACCAAGGCTCTCGCCAGTGGCGGACTCTAAAGCGGGTGCCTCCACGTGCAAAGAAGCCCTCCCATCACTCTGCATCTGGGGAACGCTAACCCGCGAGGATGTCCAGGCGCAGCC
The DNA here is from genome assembly GCF_949987515.2 of Delphinus delphis. Lineage (NCBI taxonomy): Eukaryota > Metazoa > Chordata > Mammalia > Artiodactyla > Delphinidae > Delphinus > Delphinus delphis. The sequence continues at coordinate 15,799,231 of NC_082694.2, read as the reverse complement.
TCAGACCCCGGGGTCCCTCCCGCTCACCTTGCTTGAGAACCTTCTTCCTGGCCTCGTTGTCGGTCACCAGGGGCGCGGGTGGCCGCTTGACATCCTCGGAGAAGGGGTTCGGGGAGCTGCTGGAGAACAACCCCTTGCAAACTTTGCCGAGGACGGCCAGCAGCAGCAGCGCAGCCAGCGGCAGCAGCAACAGCCACATCGCGCTGGCGTCGGAACCTGTCCGCTCCGACTGCGCCCGGGCTCCGCGGCCGCGGCTCTGCCCAGTTAACTTATCCTCGCAGCCGGAAGGCACTGCCAACTTTGGCCACTGCTCAGCCAGGCCCTTTTTGGCCAGAAGCCAAGTCTCCGGCGGAGATTGACCATTGCGGCTCTTCGTACTCACGTCCCTGGAGGCGCGGAGGGCCGTGCGCATGCGCGGAGGAGGCCCGTGCGCATGCGCGGAGGAGGCCCGGAGGGGCTGAGGCACCCCAATCGCGAAAGCTCTGGGAACTCGGGGGCTCAGCTGGCGAGACCCGGGGGTCCAAGGAGAAGGAATGTGGGGCGGAAATGGTCGCTCTGGGGCGAGACAAGGCTGAGAGTTGCAGAACAGAGAGAGACTCCTTACTGGCAGACCGGAGACATCGGTTTTGGTCTCGCTGGATGACCTGAGGCAAGTTGCTTTCTTGTTTTCCCCACCGAGAAAGTTGCTGTCCGGAGTCCCCACCCTCTCTGGCTGGGTGTCTCGATGGACTGAGATCTCTGTTAACATACGCGTATCCCAGCCGGCGAGCACCGGGATTTGTGACCCCAAATTGGCCAGTAGTTTTGGCTGCGGCGCCCCCCTGGGATGGTGATGCCTGCGGCGGAGGCCTGGTCGGGGCTGGAAGGGCCGGGGAGGCCCCAGCGACAAGGCCGATGAAGGAAGTGGCACACCTGTGTGCGCATTTTTATTTAAGGTGTGGACCCAATTTCTAGATTAAATACCTATTCAGAGAGTTTAAGCTCCAGCCAGCTTAAACTTAAAATCATTGCCCTTAATGTAGCTCATTGCCTAAAGTGGGTGCACCATAAAAATAACAAGGACCTACTGTATAGCACAGGGAACTATATTCAATATCTTGTAATAACCTATAATGGAAAGCTATTCGAAAAAGAATATCTGCATTCAGGTATATATTATATATATAATTGAATCACTGTGCTGTACATCTGAAACTAACATGACATTGAAAATCAACTCTACTTCAATTAAAAAAATTTTTTTTTAATTAAAAAAGTAAAGTGGGTGGGCTTCGCTGGTGGTGCAATGGTTGAGAGTCCGCCTGTCGATGCAGGGGACACGGGTTCGTGCCCCAGGCCGGGAAGATCCCACATTCTGTGGAGCGGCTGGGCCCGTGAGCCATGGCCGCTGAGCCTGCCCGTCCGGAGCCTGTGCTCCACAACGGGAGAGGCCACAACAGTGAGAGGGCCGCGTACCGCAAAAAAAGAAGAAAAAAAAAAGTAAAGTGGGTGCACCATAAATACTGAATTTGGAAAGGATCCATCTTTATAGGATGGCCATTTCTTCAGGCCATGAGGAACTTGCCTAATATTGGTAGGAGTGACTTTGTGATTTCCAGTACTTGCTTGTTTGACAGTTTCTGCTCTTTTCTTTCTCTCTTACAGATAGTAACTGTCCTATTGAAGCCCCCAGCAGGGCGGCAGCCAGAACTGAGGCGCCAGCAGGCATGTAAAGTTGGTCATGCATCTCTGTTGCTTGATACATTTCGAGCCCAGTAACAGAAGAGCCTTCCTGAGATTGCCGTCACCATACTTGCCTGTCACCTTCGCAAGGTTGGCCAGTGTGTGAGTGTTTGGTCATATGCTGTCATGGAGGTCAAGGAGGAGGGAAAGGAAAGAGAGGCAGATGCTGAGACCCCAGAGAGAGCTAGTTCCTGAGGAGCACTGCCCTCCCCCTCAGTTACAGTGAGCCAAATGTCTAGCCCTAGAGTCGGGAGGTGTTCCCGCTCTTGGTGTTAGGAATCAGTCAGTGCGTCCTGCCCCCTGACAAAGAGTCCATCTTGTTACTGGCAGCCAGTTTGTAGGGAACCCAGATCATATTCTCTGGAGGGCTGACCTCAGGGCAGTGCCACCCTCCGTCCTTAGTCAGCCAAGTCTGGGGAAATCCCTGGTGGTCCAGTGGTTAGGACTTCACGCTTTCACTGCCAAGGGCCTGGGTTCAACCCCTGGTCAGGGAACTAAGATCCTGCAAGCCGTGCAGCGTGCCAAAAAAAAAAAAGTCAACCAAGTTTGTGAGGTACGACTGCCAGTCATCTGCATACTTATCCACATTCTTGTTGTGACAGACATCCATGGTGTCCACTTCCCCCATGATGAGGTGTGGGCCTGTCCAGCCCTCTTCCTAGGGTGGACTCATGGGAGGAAGGGCTTAGAGCTAGCCACACTGGCTAGGCAGCTGCCACATGTACAATGTTGGTGCTAACTGAGGAAGGGTAGGCACAGTGTTGCATTTTGAGTTTCTACCGTCGTAGGAACCGAATCTGGTATTAGGCCCAACCTGCGTCTGAGACCTAAGCAAAGCCTGAGCACTTAAGCTAAGACCATGCACCGACGTGTCACTCTAAATCAGCCTCACCCCTTTGAGATGCTGCCCCAGATCTCAGTAACTTCATCGTCAGAAACAGATCCCCACCACTTACACTGGTGCTGCCTCCTGGGTACTGATGGTCCAGCTCTCGGACTCCTGCAGGGACCCCTTCTTTCCATCCAGTGACATGGATAGTAAGAGGCAGGCATTTGGCTGATGAAGCCTGTTTATTCAGAATATGTTTACAGCTGCTTGAAGATTTTTAAAGTCAGTTCTTTTTTTTGTTTGTTTGTTTTTTTGTTTTTGCGGTACGCGGGCCTCTCACTGTTGTGGCCTCTCCCACTGCGGAGCACAGGCTCCGGACGCGCAGGCTCAGCGGCCATGGCTCATGGGCCCAGCCGCTCCGCGGCATGTGGGATCTTCCCGGACCGGGGCACGAACCCGTGTCCCCTGCATCGGCAGGCGGACTCTCAACCACTGCGCCACCAGGGAAGCCCTCAAGTCAGTTCTTAACAGAGGCATAATTGAATGATGAAACCAGTTTTATTCTTTATTTATTTATTTATTTTTTTCAGGGCTGATGCTCCGGAAACCTCAGGGACTCACAGAAACCTGCACCCCGGTGATGGCACACAGGGACTGTTTTCTTGTTCTTAGTCTAAGTGGTTGCCAAGAAGGAAGGCAGAGGTAGAACAGTCGGATCTAGGGCTCTCCCCAGAGCTTCTAATCTCAGACCTTATTACACTCCTTTCTGAGCCCAAGGACAGAGTTCACTTGAACAAATGATTTTGAGTCATGAATGAAAACTCTTGCTCTTTCCATGATGAGAAAGAATTAAGAGGGGGACAGGTAAGCAAGCACTTCTGTTTGGGAAAGAAGGCGTTGGTTTGGGTTACGTTGTTAATAGTAATAAGACAGAGCGTACATCAAGAGGACGTGGACCTTCAGAAATGTGTAGGAAGAATCCTCACTCTAGTTCTCTTTGTTCTACTAGAAGAAGCTTCTAGTCACTTCTGGGTCCATTGCCTTTCCTGACAGCTTATTTTCTAAGTGGGCTATGGGATTTTGGTCTGGATTTGCTTGGGTGGGAAGAGAATTTCAGGCAGAATCCCCCAAGAAATGTGTATTTCATCAATTTGGGTTGCTTACCTTACTGGCCCTTTCTGTCTCCAGTGCGTGTTTTGGCCTAATTATTGTCAGGACCCCTGAATCAATGTGCTATGTCTTTTCTTTTTTCTTTTCGGCTGCACTGGGTCTTAGTTGCAGCCTGCAGGATCTAGTTCCCTGACCAGGGATCGAAGCCAGGCCCCCTGCATTGGGAGCACAGAGTCTTACCCACCAGACCACCAGGGAAGTCCCCCAATGTGCTATGTCTTCGTGTTAGCCTGGTGGCTTACCCTGCATTCCTTACCTTTTTCACTACCTTGCCCAGAAATAGTCTTAAATGGAGCCTGTGGGATTCAGTGGCCAGAATGGGGACAAAGCCTGTGCTTTGGGAGTCCAGGGAGGTTTTTGTCACTGTTCTAAGATAGATGAACTGTTCTTCCAGAGAACATCCATCTTGGGACACTAGAGAGGACTGAATCGGAGAGGGAAAGGAAGGATGCGATGAGTCCTGAGCACACAGACTTCTCCAGGGAGCTGTTCAGCATGATGAATTACCAGATATTTTTGAGACTGTATCTCGAGCCTAGTGCTGTGCAAATGGTCTAAGAAATATAAAACAAGTATACGAGAAGGTCCCTGCACTCAAAGCGGCAGTCTGACTGGGGAGATGGGTCTTTTGCAGAGGTCCTTGTGCCGCATACAGAGGGGCTATAGGACTTAGAGACGTGAGGGACCATTGTAGCCCCAGTTGGTAAGGTCGGCCTCCCCGAGGAGGTGGAACTGATCTTGAAGGGACCAGAAAACACTGAGAAGGTGGAGGTGGGGGCGGATTCTGGAGGAAAATCACATGACCCAGGGGTTGGAGGTGAGAGGAACTGCAGCACATATGTTCATTGGATCAAATTGGGAGACAATAGTGCTTAGGCATCGTGAGGCCAGTTATGGAGGAGTTAGCTCAGCTGTGGTGTGTTTAGTGTCCATTCTTGTGTCCCAGGCAAAAAGAAATCAAAAAAGTCAAAGCTGTGTTTAAGGAGTGTTAGTTGGCAAAAATATGTGGAAGGGATTAGAGTAACAGGACAATCTGAGATTCTCTGTCCTTGACATAAGCAATGATTCCTTTAATTATTATTTTTTCTTTTATTTATTTTAGAGAAAATAATTCTGCAGATGGTTCAAAATCCAAAAGTACAGAGGATGTACATATAGTGAAAAAACTACCTTCCACCCTTGTCCCCCAGCTACCCAGTTTTCCTGATGGAGGCAAAGTTACTACTTCCTTGGATATAATTCTGGAAATAGTCTCTGTAAAGACACGCAAATATATTTATGTGTTTTTTAGAAATTCAAATGGCAAAATAGTGTATATACTCTGCCCTTTGTGTTTCACTTAATATATCATGAAGATTGTTGCAAATTGTCCATAAAGTACTTTCTTACTCTTTTTTATGGCTGTATAGGATCTCATTGAGTGGATATGCTTTAATTTGTTTAAAATTAGTCCATTAGTGACAACTAGATTTATCATGGCGATCATTTTGAAATGTATAGAAATATCAAATCACTGTGTTGTGCACCAGGAACTAACAATGTGTTGTAGGTCAATTATACTTCAAAAACAAACAAATAGGGACTTCTCTGGTGGCACAGTGGTTAAGAATCCGCCTGCCAATGCAGGGGACACGGGTTCAATCCCTGGCCCGGGAAGATCCCACATGCCGCGGAGCAACTAAGCCCGTGCACCACAACTACTGAGCCTGTGCTCTAGAGCCAGCGAGCCACAACTACTGAAGCCTGCGTGCCTAGAGACCGTGCTCTGCAACGAGGAGCCACCACAGTGAGAAGCCCGCACACTGCAACGAAGAGCAGCCCTCGCTCGCCACAACTAGAGAAACACCATGCGCAGCAACAAAGACCAACGCAGCCAAAAATAAAAAAATCAAAAACAAACAAAGGAACTCATAGAAAAAGAAATCAGATTTGTGGCTACTAGAGGTGGGGGTGGAATTGGATGAAGGTGGTCAGAAGGTACAAACTTCCAGTTATAAGAAAATAAGTACTAGGAATGTAATGTACAACATGATAAAGATAACACCGCTGTATATTATAAATGAAAGTTATTAAGAGTAAATCCTAAGAGTTCTCATCGCAAGGAAAAAAAGTGTTTTTTCTATTTGTTGATGTATCTATAGGAGATGAGGGATGTTCACTAAACCTATTGTAGTCATCATTTCATGATGTATATAAGTCAGATCGTTATGCTGTACACCTTAAACTCATACAGTGCTGTATGTCTGTTATATCTCAGTAAAACTGGGGGGAAAATATAAAGTATAATAAAATAAAATTAAAAGTCCATTAGTGGACAGTCAGGGTTTTTCTAGCTTTTTGTTTTTATAAACGGTACTACCATGAATGACACTGTCAGCATGTCATTTGTACATGGATGACTATATGTGTTAGATAAATTCCTAGAATGAAATTGCAGGCCCCAAATGTGCACAGCATATGTGATTTCGTCAGATATTGTCAAGCCAGAGAGGTGGTACCAATTCACTCTCCAGTGTCTTATAACTCTTGCTCGTCTAGCCAGCACAGTGTTAACACACTTCTTGATCTTGGATAATAGGATAAGTGAAAAACATTATCTCAGAGTAGTTTTATTTGACATTTCTCTTGTTATGAGTAAGGTTGGGCATTTCTTCACGTTTAAGAACTATTTGTGCTTCCTTTTATGTAAATCATATCCATGCCAGTTTTTCTACTGGGTTGTTTCTTTTCCTTACTGATTTGTAGGATCTTTTTTTTTTTTTTTAACATATTAGGAAAATTAGCCCTGTATTGGTGATATGAGTTGCAAAAAGTTGGTCAGATGGTTTTTTAAGCTCCAGTAGGGGGAAGGTTTGGCTGAGCAGAAAGGCCAAAAGTGAGGAAAGTGCTACACTCAACTTTACTTACTCAGAGCCTTGAGACCTTGAACGGAGCAAGGAAATCTGTATAATGTTATATTAACATTGGGCTTCCCTGGTGGTGCAGTGGTTAAGAATCCGCCTGCCAATGCAGGGGACACGGGTTCGATCCCTGGTCCTGGAAGACCCCACATGCCGCGGAGCAACTAAGCCCATGCGCCACAACTACTGAGCCTGCACTGTAGAGCCGCGAGCCACAACTACTGAGCCTACGTGCCACAACTGCTGAAACCTGCACACCTACAGCCCGTGCTCCGCAACAAGAGAAGCCACCGCAACGAGAAGCCCGCACACCACAACGAAGAGTAGACCCCACTCGCCACGAGTAGAGAAAGCCCGCACACAGCAGCGAAGACCCAACACAGCCAAAAATAAATAAATTAAATATATTTAAAAAATTTTTTTTTAAAGATTATATTAACATTAAGCTTTTCGTGGTTTTTCTTAAGACTGATTAAACAGGAGTTTTCCCTTACAGTATTCCTTGTAGTTGACTTCTCAGGAGTTCATCCATTTTGTGTGTGTGTGTTATTGGAAAAAGGTGTGACGTTTAAGCTGTCATCTTTGAGGGACTACTACGTGCCCAGGAGACTGACTTTGGTTTGTCTTGCAGGTTGAAGGTGTGTCTGCTGGGTACCCTCCACCATGTGACAAGGACAACAGTGCTCTTCTGGCTTTCAGGGGAATTCCTGTACGTATCACCACACCTCAGTGCTTCCTGTCGGCAGAAGCTTGTGTTACTTGCTGCTATATGGTGCCAGGCACCGGGACACAGGAGGGCACAGACCCTGCCCTCCAGTAGCTCACACTTTGGATGGGGGTGTGGGGAAGGCACAGGCATGCAAGACAACCTCTATCTGATAAGATACTTGTTATAATGAGGCAGAACATAGAATGCAGCGGGAATACCGCAAGCACACCTCTGTCTCAGTTGAGTTGAGTGGATTTTTGTCTGTTTGCTCTCCAAGGAGAGCATATATTCATACCTGTCCTCACGTCACTCAACTGCTCCGTCATAGTTGGCATTTTCCGGGTGCTTCTCTTTAAGATTGGTTTTAACCAACCCATGTGGGAAGACTAGATTCTTCTGGCCTCCAGTTTCGAGGACACTCAGTACAGCGGGTGGGACTTGTTTGTGTGGGTGGGGGGACGTGGACTCTGCCCTCGCACTAAGGGTCAGCTGCCCCTACAGATCTCAGAGTTGAAGAACCACGGCATCCTCCGGGCCCTGACGGCAGAAGCGAATAATGGCTGGGAGCCGGCTGGTAAGTCCCCCTCGGAGCCTGGGTGGGACTCAAGGCGGAGCTCCCTGTGGGTCTGCTTTTCCTCATTTGAATTTCTCTCACTACTTTTCCTGTAGAATTTTATATATATATGTACATTTATTTATTTATTTTTGGCTGCGTTGGGTCATCATTGCTGCGCGTGGGCTTTCTCTAGTAGCAGTGAGCGGGGTCCACTCTTCGTTGCGGTACGCGGGCTTCTCATTGCGGTGGCTCTCTTGTTGCAGAGCACGGGCTCTAGGCGCGCGGGCTTCAGTAGTGGCATGCGGGCTCAGTAGTTGTGGCTCGCGGGCTCTAGAGTGCAGCCTCAGTAGTTGTGGCACACAGGCTCAGCTGCTCCGCGGCATGTGGGATCTTTCCGGACCAGGACTCGAACTCATGTCCCCTGCATTGGCGGGCAGATTCTTAACCACTGTGCCACCAGGGACGCCCCTCCTGTAGCACTTCATAGAGTTATCATCCTTCAAGGGAAGTTAGAGACCTGAGTTCTAATTTGGCCCCACAAGCCCTGCTGGTAGCTTACTGTGCGCCTTTGGGCAAATCATATAATCTCTGTGTCTACAGTGGAAATATTAGTACCTCCTTTGTCCTCAAAGGGATGTTGTGATAATGAAATGAGACAGAGTGGGTGAAAAGCCTTTGAAAAGTTATCCTGTTTTATCTGCTTGACATGGCTCTTCCCATACTATATTTAAAGCTCATTCCACTTGCTAATTTATTACACAGAAAAGCACACTCACCAATTCAGAAGAACCAGTTCTGGAGCCAGATATCTCTGGCTTAAGTCCTGCCTCTTTCACCCATCAGCCCTATGACCTTGAGCAAGTAACTTAATCTTTCTGACTCTCACTTTCCTCATCTATAAAACAGGGATTATATCAGAACCTGTATGATAGGAGTTGTGTAAGGATTAAATGAGGTAGTGTAAAGTGCTTAGCACACAGAATGTAAATCATAGTGAACGCTCATTGGTGTGCATTGTTGTCTTTAAATTCTGTAAACTGAAAATGTAATCTCTAAGAATACGGGCTCTGTTAAAAATATTCCAATGTAGAAAAACTATATGGAGGTCTGTAAAGTATCTTTTAATTGAATTTTGTCTTTACCATGTGGTGACAAACCTAACATTTATTAGAGATGTTGCCTTAAATGCTAAAGTATTTTCTATTTCAGTGCAACTGGCATTTATGTGCCAGATATTCCTTTTTTTTTTGTGGTGCACGGGCCTCTCACTGTTGTGGCCTCTCCCATTGCGGAGCGCAGGCTCAGCAGTCACGGCTCACGGGCCCAGCCGCTCTGCGGCATGTGGGATCTTCCCGGACCGGGGCACGAACCCGTGTCCCCTGCATCGGCAGGCGGACTCTCAACCACTGCACCACCAGGGAAGCCCCAGATATTCTTAATCATACTAAATAACTACAATTTTTTCCCCAGATTGCTCTCAGCAAATTTAAACTAATAGGCCGACTAGATCAGCTGTGCCGTTTACTATGCGAATAAGTAGAAGAGGGCCTAAATAAAGGAGGCAGTTGACAAAAGGAAAAACGATAAAGAGCCGTACTAACGGGACCTGGGTTTGTTGTCCTGGAGATTCGTGCTGTGGCTCCTCGTTCTTCTGTCAGTTTAGGGGAAAAATAGTATTTATGTCAGGATCATCTTCAGAGGTGGGAGTCCTAAAGGAACCAGGAAAGGAGAGAGATGCTCTTACACGGGTTGGATGTTTGTCTCCAGTTTGGGCACCAGATTGCGTTGCTGCTTGAGACCTCGGACTTTCTCTTGACTACCTTGCTGTCACAGTAAGCTCCCACACCCTTGCCTGTGAGGTTTGTGCTCCTGGCTCACAACCTTTGATCAACCCGTTTGCAGGTGAAGGTGTGGGGGGTGAAAGATGGATCGAGTTGCTCATAATGATCTGAAGTCATGAAGTCAGTGAAGCTGGATGTGGATGAGGGGTGAAGGGTGGGGAGCTTCTCAGCGTCGTGATGAGATCCATGGCTGCTGCTCCGCTCTTCTTGTTTAGCCACTTTGTCCCTCTTTTTCATCTCCCAAGGGTTCAGCATGCTGGAAGTAAGTTTTGTTTTCTTCACTGTCCCAGGTTGAGTGTTCTGTATTCTGTTGAAGTTACCTAGTTTGGAAGCCCTGGTGTAGTCTGCTACCCCGGGCTGGGGCTGGCAAGATTGAATGTCCTAGAAGTCCAGGATTCAGGACCCCGGACCCATCTCATCTGCTCCCACCGTCCACATCCCTGCTAGACCCGAGCCCACAACTGCGTCAGTGATACTAGCTGATGTTTATTGAGCGAGTGGCCTTTGGGCCACGCACTCCCCTAGAATCTGAAGAGTTACGTCCTCCTCACAATAGTTGGAAGAGTGATTACCAATGGTTAAGTGACCTGCCCGAAGAAGCGCAGCTCGTGAGGGACAGAGATGGAAAGTTGACAAGCAGTTTGGCTCTGCGCTGTGCTTTGCCAGCTGAGCCCTCCGGCTCCCCAGCAGCCTCCTTGTCCTCGTTATCCTTTAGTGTTTTGATTTTGGGGTACCTTTTTCTTTAATTTGCAAGTATACTTACAAAACAGTTCATTGTCACGTGAACGTCCTCAGCCCGGATTGCGAGGCAGAGGGGAGCTGTCCTAACCTGCTTTCACCACCCAGGCTAGAAGGCTCACGAGTTTGGGTGTCAAACAGAGGTCTCTCCATCCTGCCCACTGTCGGCCAGTGTCCTCCGTAGCAAATGGGAAAAGCCAGTGATGGGCCATGCTGCCAGCAGTTTGGCCCAGAGAGTGGCAGCTGTGGTGTGGAGAAGAGGGCTGTGTGGTGGTTATAGAGCGCCTGTCCTGCTGCTTTTTTCTTCTGTTTCCCTCGCTTTTGTTGTGCTTTCATTCATTCATCACACATTCATTGTGGGGACTTCCCTGGCAGTCTAGTGATTAGGACTCTGCACTTCCACTGCAGGGGGCACGGGTTTGATCCCTGGTTGGGGAGCTAAGATCCTGCATGCTGCGAGGTACAGCCAGAAACAAAACAAACAAACAAACAACAACAAAAACATTCATTGTGCACCTGTCATGTGTCAGGCGCTCAGAACCCTACCTTCCTGTGGCGCCCAGTGCAGTGGGCAAGACAGTTTGCAACATGGTGGTAAGCATGGGGTGTCGGGGTCTCTCATGGAGCAGCTCCTAACGCAGATTACAGAGGCTAAAGAAGGCGCCAGGTGAGGGTGATGCCGGAATTGGCTGAAGGATGAGATGGAACTGCGCTAGAAGGGGCTGGAACTGAAGGTGGGAGAGCGGGGTGTGCAGAGGCACCCAAGGGGGCTGTTGAGAGACTTCAGGTACTTCTGGATGCCCCAGGACAGAGCCAGAGAGGTAAGGAGTCTCCCGATTGTGAAGAGTTGGGGTTTCATCTTGAGAATTATGGAGACGCCCTGGAGGGTTCTGAGCAGCAGGCTGCCGTCAGATCTGCCTTTTTGAAAGCTCACTCTGGCATGTCAGAGGGTAGCAACAAGGCCCAAGGCAGGCAGGGAAGGCCAGGGGCTACGACAGCAATCCGGACACACCTCGATCTCAGACGGTCTCCTTTTCTCACTATTGCAGTTATGAATACAGAGGTGCTCCGAGCCCAAGAAGAATGGGAAGCTGTGGACAGTATCCAGCCAGAGACAGGTAACTGCCTCCTCACAGCCCGCTGCTGCTAAGCACACGAGCCACCCGTGCGGCTAATGTTCTGTGCCTCTGGGATTAGGATACAGAATTCCTGGGTCTTCTCGTTTCCAATACGTGACATAGGATAAAATCTCTTTTCCCAATTCAGAGGTGATGCCATCGACCTCTGGAGGGAATGGGGATGAATGCCTTGGGGAGAGGGCTGCCAGCCATGAGAGAAGACAGGGAGGACCTTCGTCAGGGTCAACGTCTGCAGGGTGATGAGGTCAGGCAGAGGATGGAGGCAGGCAGCCAGGACCCCTGTGTCAGATCGAGCAGGCTGTTCACTATACAAGCAAGTCCCTGGAACTGGGGGCTGAAGCCATCTGCTGGAAGCCTCTGTCTCTCGTGCCTTTCAGGAGGTTTGGATGGAGCTGCGGGAGGGGAGAACTGGGACCCAAATCTAGCCTGAACCCCACTTGAGCTCCTGAAGAGATGTTACAGTGGACTGTATCAGCCATCACCTGTATTGCGGACTGATGAGTCAGTACCCTGTGGCGAAGGCTGGATAGGGGATCATTCGTATCCAGGGCGTGAGAAGGGGCAAAGTAGAAGATAGGAAAGGCCCCTAAACAAACCTGTAGCATGCTCCTGCGTGGGTACCTCCTCCAGGCAGTGACTTGCCCCCGCTCACAGATGAGTGGACATTAGGGGCCCCTGCAGATCTATCTCCACTCACTTCAGCCTCTGCACAGCCGGGTCCGAAAGGGAGTCAGCCCAGCAGATAACGCCACCCCCTTGACAGAGGAGGCTTGGTTGTAACTGTAGGTGTCTGACGTTTACAGCTGAAAGTCAGCGCTGGGCTTAGAGGTGGCAACCGGCGGCCCTCAGTAAATGTCTGCTGATAGAATGACTACTGTTACAAGTGCCAGAGTGTCTTCCCTTTTGCCACAGGGAGCCGGGCCAGCTCAGACCAGCCTGGGCAGCTAATCTCTTTCATTGAGGCCCTCCAGCATTTCCAGACCGTGGACCTCTCTTCCTTCAAGGTATGACAGTAGGGAGGTTTGGGGGTCTCAAGCAAAGCACTTTCTTCCCAGGAGCCAGGTTTCTTCCCCACCAGGATAGGGCACTGGGCAAGCAAGATGGAACTTTCCAGGCGAGGGCTCTGTCTCGACTAAGAAATCTCGGGGCGCAGAATCACAAGTGGCCAAGGACCCACATGTCATGTGGGCCCCGGCGGCCTTTCAGGGACTGTGCCCCCAGAACTCTAGTGGCCCTGTCTTATAGGGGCCCGTGGAGCTGCTCCCTGCTTTCTCCTCCTAGGGATGGGGAGGTCTGCAATCAGATGCTAGGGAGTTCCTTGGGGAAGCAGGGCAGCCTGTCCAGAGAGCTGAGTAATTCACTGCCACCGCAGGAAAATCTTCCATCCCCTAGAGGAACAAGAAGTTATTTGGGAATTTAAAAAATATGTGGGGTTGGAAAAAGAAAGAATATGAAGGAGAGTAAAAGCTGACAAGCTTTCTGGGGAATCTTGGTGACCAGTAGTAAGTTTAGAGAACTGTGATCTCAGATCTTCAACCTAAAGCCTGGCTCAAGGAGCGAGGCTAAAAAGATAGGAATCAGATTGGCTTGTAGGACCCAGAGATCCAGAGGCTGCCGAAATCAGAGTATCCTAAGCCCTGCGGCAATGGCTGTGAACAAGGAGAGGTCGGCAGGAGCTGGTTTAGGCACTGCTGCTGTGGTGTGGACAGAAGGCGCCAGCTCCCCGCAGGGGTATCCTGCTCCAAAAAAGTGCCCACTGACTGTCTTTTTGTTTGTTGGTTTGGCCGTGCCACATGGCATGCGGGATCTTAGTTCCCCGACCAGGGATTGAACGAGCGCCCCTTGCATTGCAAGCGTGCAATCCTAACCACTGGACTGCTAGAGAAGTCCCCCCGCCACTGACTGTCTTTCTTGGAAGCTGAGAGAGCTGTTAGACTTTATATTTATGTCCTTTACAGAGAGAGACAGAGACAGACATACAAAGGGTAGAAGCAGCCCTGCTGGGAAACTTGGCCTGGCATCTGTGAGATGCCAGCCCCCATAGCCAGCCACCTCTAGCTTCCTTGGTAGTCAGTGACATAGCTATTTCTGGAAAAGCCCAGAGGACTAAATGTAGACAACCGGATGATAATGCCTATGCTCGGGGACATCTCTCTCTACTTACAAAGAGCCTACAAGCTGGAAGAGTCTGTCTCCAGAGATTCGCAGATGCTTCACAGCTTCTGCCCCATTTCCCTGGCCCAGAGGCCAGCCAGTTAGTGGGAGAACCACTCCTTTCTGCAAGACCGGTCCTGTACTGAGCCTGATGGTAAGTTCATTAAAGCAAATGATCACAGCACTCTGCCTATTGCCTGCACCTTCCTCCCCAGAAAAGAATCCAGCCAACGATCCGAAGGACCGGGCTTGCTGCCCTCCGGCACTGCCTCTTCGGGCCTCCCAAGCTCCACCAGGGCCTCCGTGAAGAAAGGGACTTGGTCCTGACCATCGCTCAGTGTGAGTACACGGGGGCTGCCCCAAGGCAGGCGCCGCGTGAGTGGTCAGGCAGAGAGCACAGTTTGCCTACCCGGTTGCTGAGACTAAGCCAGGGCTCCTGCATTTACCATGCTGGGGGGAGAGCAGAGTGTCTGGAGCACCGGCCAGCTCTGTCTGGGCTGTACCGTTCTCTGGGAAGCACTCAGTCCTCCTGTGAGGGCCAATCCAACAGAGCATGGGTGTGTTTTGGGGCAGGTGGCCTGGATAGCCAAGACCCAATGCATGGCCGAGTCCTCCAGACCATCTATAAGAAGCTGACCGGCTCCAAGTTTGACTGTGCCCTCCACGGAGACCACTGGGAAGATCTGGGCTTTCAGGGTAAGAGAGAGGAATGGTTCATCTTCTCCCTGACTCCTTATTCCAGGACTAGCGTGAGAACCCAGACAGTCCTCTTCCTGTCATGTCAGCACCATGAGACAGGATATCTGGGGCAGAGCATTTCAGGAAGAGGGTACAGCAGATGCAAAGGCCCTGAGGTGAAATGTGTGTACCTCTTTCTGAGAAATAGCAAGGAGTGTGGCTGAAGTGGAGAAGGAGAATAGTTCACTCAGGGCCTTGCAGGCCAGTGTAAAATATTTACTCTAAGTGAGATAGAAAGCATGGGAGTGATAGGATTTAGAATCCAGTGTTTTCTTTTTATTCTTTTCTTTTACTATCGATGACAATTTTTTTTTATATTATTTCATTTTTTTGAGTGAAACAGAATGATTTCACCTGTTTTGGGACTGTACTATTTTTTCAAAATCATATCAAATTACATTTGTATAGAATAGGAAAATATCTTAATTTAAAAAGGAAACTTTATATACTCATAATTAATTGGTGCTCTGTTGGTACTGACAATGTGTTTAAGTCCCTTTACCTTCTTTCATCTATAATATAATTGTCCTAAATATTCCCTCTGTGTACATTGAGAATGACATCAGTGTTATGATTTTTGTTTCAACCATTAATTAAAATAACTCAAGAGGAGAAGCAAGATCTGTTGTATTTACCCATATATTTACTCTCTCCATTGTTCTTTCTTCTGATATTCTAAGATTCCTTCTTTTATCACTTCCTTTCTGTTTCAGGAACTTCCTTTAGCCATTTTCTAAAGTAGGTCTGCTGGCAATAGATTCTTTAGCTTTCCTTCATCTGAGAATGTCTTGATTTCCCCTTCACTCCTGAAGGATAATTTCTCTGAATGTAGAATTCCAGGTTGACAGGTCTTTTCTTTCAGCGCTTAAAAATAAATGTGCTACTTCCTTTTGGCCTCCATGGTTTCTGATGAGAAATCTGCTGTCACTTGAATTATTCCTCCTTGTTAGATAAGAAGTTGTTTCTCTCTCTGCTTTCAAGATCTCTTTTGTTTGTTTTTTTTCTTTTGTTTGCAGGAGTTTGACTCTGATATGTCTTAGTGGGGATTTCTTTGGGCTTATCTTATTAAGGGTTTGCTCAGCTTCTTGAATCTGTAGGTTTATGTCTTTGGCAAATTTGGTAAAATTTCAGCCGTTATTACTTTGAGTACTTTTTTCAGCCCTGCTCTTTCTCCTCCCTTGTACAACTCTGATGACACAGATGCTAGATCTTCTGTTACTGTTCCACAGGTCCCAGAGGCTCTGTTCATTTTAGGGGGATCTCTGTATAGCTCAGAGGTCTTCAAGGCTCTGTTTATTTTGTTTTGTTTTTTCTCTCTATTGATCAGATTGGGCAGTTTATATTGTTCCATCTTCAAGTTCACTGGTTCTTTCCTCTTTGGTCTCTATTCTGCTGTTGAGCCCATCCAGTGAGTTTTTAATTTTAGGTATTATATTTTTCTGAAGTTTCTGTTTGGTTCTTTACATCTGATATTTCTTTACTGAGACTTTCTGTTTTTTCATCTTTTTCAAATGTTTGTAATTGCTTATCAAAGGCATTTTTATGATAGCTGCTATAGTAGCTTCCCATTGTTGCTGCAGAAAATTACCACAAATTTAGTGGCTTCAATCAACACAGACTTATTATCTTCTAGTTCTGTAGTTCAGAAGTCTGACACAGTCTCACTGGGGCAAGATCAAGGTGGCAGCAGGGCTGCATTCCTTTTTGGAGGCTCTAGGAGGAAATCTATTTCTGTGCCTTTTCCACCTTCTAGAGTCCACCCACGTGCCTCCTCCTTCAGAGCCAGGAACGCAGCATCTCTCTGAGCTGATTCTGTCCTCACGTCTCTCTTTCTGACTCTGTGCTTCTACCTCCCTCTCTCACTTTTAAGGGTTCTTCTGACTACATTGGGCCCAGCCAGATAATCCAGGATAATCTCCCTGTCCTGATTAGCAACCTCCGTTCTAACTGCAACCTTGATTCCCCCTTGCTGTGCAACAGAACGTACTTGTAGGTTCTGGGGATTAGGACGTGGCTATCTCTGGAGGTGCCAGTTATTCTGCCTAGGACAGCTGCTATAAATTCCTTCCTTATCAGGTAATTCCAACATATGTGTGATCTCAGTGTTGCTATCTGTTGATTGTCTTTTCTCATTCAAATTGAGGTTTTCCTAGTTCTTGGTGTAATGAGTGATTTTTTATTGTGTCCTAGATATTGTGGGTATTATGTAATGACAGTGTTGATCATCTTTAAATCTTCTATTTTAGCAGGCCTCCTCTGACACTGGGCAGTGGGGGAAGGGTGATGTCACCTCATTACTGCCAGGTGGGGATAGAAATCCAGGTATCCCACCTGACCTCCACTAATACCACTGGCTGGGTGGGGCAGGGGTGCCTCATTGCTGTTCCCATGTAGCCTCCACTGATGTCACGAAGGGTGTGGTGGGCTCCTTAGCACTAGAGAAGGATAAAAGTCCCAGCTCCCCGCTTCTTTGACTGCCTTGTTACAGTCAGGCAGGGGAAGTCTAGGCTGTCCACTTGGGCAGTGATCAAGGTAACCAAGTCATTGAATCTCACAGAGCAGGGATTTCATTAAGCACCCTGAATTTCCTCTTGGTTTTTGTTTTAGGAACAAATCCAGCCACAGACTTGAGAGGAGCAGGCTTCCTTGCCCTCCTGCATCTCCTGTACCTGGTGATGGACTCAAAGACCTTGCTGATGGCCCAGGAGATCTTCCGCCTGTCTCGTCACCATATCCAGGTGGGGCTTTGGTGGGAAGCCAGCAGAGAGGGCTGTAGGGGCTAGGACCTTGGCACAGGGCTCTCCTGAGTAACCGTGACAGCTTCGCAGGTAGATCTCCAATTGCTGAGGGCCCTCAGGACAGCTGAGGCAAACTGGGCATGGGCATCACTGTCACCCTGACCTGGCTGGAATCTGAGCTCCAGCACTCATTAGTGTGTGTCTCAAGCAAGTGCCTCAACTCTTCAGGGCCTTGGTTTCCTCATCCATAAAGAGGAAATCTTGGAAACGTCAGCTGGATAGTTGGGAAAATTAAATGAGGTAATGTACAAAAGCGCTGGACACAACTGTGGTACCAGCGTCTCAGCTCACTGCCCTCCCAGTATTGGCAGGTTCTCCTGACCCTGGAGGAGGGGGGCCAGCCTTTATTTGCCCAGGGAAGAAGGTTTGCCTCGAAGTGTCAGGTAACACATGGACTTGCTGGAAGGCCAGAAGTGGCTCCCGTAGCCCTCAGGTTCTGTCCAGGCCTGCTCTCCAGGGTTGGTTTGATGGTTTTCCCCTGTAGTAAAAGGTGGTGGTCCCCCCATTTAGAAAACATACTTGACCTGTTTCCTGCCACTCATCTATCCCAGATTCATGGGGCCTGGAATTCCTTCATGTACTAAACAGGTATTTATTTAGGATTCCCTGTGCTAGTTATTGTTCTTGGTGTTTGGGAAACATCAGTGAGCAAAACAGACAAAGATCCTTCTAGCAGAGAGGACAAGACAGTAAGCCTAATACATAAATAAATTATAGAGTATGTTAAAGGTGGTAAGTGCTACGTAGGCAAGGTTAGGAGAATGTGGGAGGATTACAGTTTTATGGGGTATTAGGGTAGCTCTCACGAGAGGGTGAGACTTAAACCAAGCCTTGAAGGAGGTGAGGATGTTAGCCAAGCTTGTATTTGGAGGAAGAGCATTCCGCACAGAGCGGGCAGCTAGAGCAAACGTCCCAAAGGAGGTGTATGTCTGGCATGTGCAGGAATGGCAGGGAGGCCAGCTGGAGCGGAAGGGGCAGGGAGGGCAGTAGGAAGGAGGTGATGGGGTAACGGGGAGCAGACGGTGTCGGGCCCGGTAGGCTATGATGAGGATGTTTGCTTTTACTCTGAGTCAAATGAGGGTTTTGAACAGCCTGGAGTGACACGATGCAACTTACATTCTTAAGTGGATCCTCCCAGCCGTTGGGTTGAGAGTAGTCTCTGGTGAGGGCTTTTGTAATCAAGTTAGAGATGATGGTGATCTGGACCAGGGTATTTTCAGAGGAGGCGTTGTGAAGTGATCCGATTCTGGATGTAGAATCTTGAGCGTATGGGCTGTAGAGAATAGAGCCAGCATACTTTTCGAATGGATTGGGTACAAGTAT
The DNA here is from genome assembly GCF_949987515.2 of Delphinus delphis. Taxonomy (NCBI): domain Eukaryota; kingdom Metazoa; phylum Chordata; class Mammalia; order Artiodactyla; family Delphinidae; genus Delphinus; species Delphinus delphis. Next base: position 15,780,614 of record NC_082694.2, on the reverse strand, counting down.
AAGAAAAAGAGGCATCAATGGTGATTTTTAGCCTGAGCAGCTGGAAAGACAGAGTGGCCACCAACTGAAATGGAAAAGAAAGAGCAAGGGTGGGGGTGGTTCCATCTGCCATATAAATTTTAGACTGAGGTTATGCGTTTGTTTGTTTCATAAGTTTACTTATTTATTTATTTATTTTTGGCTGCGTTAGGTCTTCGTTGCTGCACGCAGGCTTTCGCTAGTAGCAGCGAGTGAGGGCTACTCTTCCTTGTGGTGCGCGGGCTCCTCACTGCAGTGGCTTCACTTGTTGCGGAACACGGGCTCTAGGCGCACAGGCTTCAGTAGTTGTGACACGTAGGCTCAGCAGTTGTGGCGCACGGGCTCTAGAGCACAGGCTCAGTAGCTGTGGTGCATGGGCTTAGTTGCTCCGCAGCATGTGGGATCTTCCTGGACCAGGGCTTGAACCCGTGTCCCCTGCAGGCGATTCTTAACCACCGTGCCACCAGGGAAGCCCCAGGTTATGCGTTTTTGACAACTACGGAAGTGATGTACCTCATGTCAGGAGCACCCACGTCAACATGTCTTATTACGGTGAAGTTAACCTTGGGCACATGGTTAAGGGGATATCAGCCAGGTTTCTACGCTGTAAAGTTACTATTTTTCCCTTTGTAATTAATCACTGTCTTGGAGGAAGATACTTTGAAGCTACGCAAATAACCTGTTTTTCCTCAAACTTGGTTCTAATAGTGATTTTGTTTCCCTCATTCCTCCTACATTTATTAATTTTTAAATTTATTAATTGGAATTCTTCTGTAAGAAAGAATTGTCTTTGCTATTTATTGATTGAGGTACTTTTTATATCCACATGGACTCAGATTTTTATTTTATTCTATGGGATATAACCCAACACTTTTATTATTTATTTTGTTGCTAAAATTGTTCCCATGTCGACCATTTTTTTTGTTTTACATCTTTATTGGAGTATAATTGCTTTACAATGGTGTGTTAGTTTCTGCTTTATAACAAAGTGAATCAGTTATACATATACATATGTTCCCATATCTCTTCCCTCTTGCCTCTCCCTCCCTCTCACCCTCCCTATCCCACCCCTCTAGGTCCCATGTCGACCATTTTAAGAGCTCTTTCAAACAAAAAAGCTCTTTCAGGTGGTACCTGTGCCCTTTCACCATGCCCTGTCCTTTTTTGAGCACTTTTCTACTTTCTGGACCCTAAAGATGCTCTAGGCTCTTGTATTTTCCCTGAATGATTCCCAGCCCTGAGATCAACCACTTCTCCAAAGAGCTCTTGTTCTTTAGTTGGAGAATGCTATTTGGAAACCAAGATCTGAGTGCTGGGTGTTCTCACTGGTATTAGGATCTCACTGCTTCTAGGCCCTCTCAGTGTCCAGAGCTTGGAAAATATGTATGTGTCACTGATTCCCTCCTGACTCTGAAAGGAGTGGTCTCCAGTGGTGAGCAGACCTGCCCAGGCCCCAGCAGCACTTCACAGAGAACAGGAAGGGGGGTGTGATGCTGCCTGAGGGAGAGGAGCTGAGAATGAGTGGCTGAAGGTCAGACCTGCAGCCTTTTCTTCAGATCATTTTGTCTTCAAGCTGGAGTCAGGCCGGCCTGCACTGCAAAAACAGACTGTTCCAGTAACTGTGTTGTTGGTCATATTAGTTAAGTCTCAGAACCTCAGCTTCTTGCTTTGTAACATGAGAAAATAATCCCAACTCCGTAGACTTATTCTGAGTTGGAGAAAAACCGTGTAAAGTGCTAAGCACATTAGTCATTCAAGGAGTGTTAGTTATCAAAGTAACTTTTGATTTCTGTGAGCAAAAATACATTTTATATACATCTTATAGATAATACACGCATACATAAATATATGTGGTGTTTTCAAAATCATATCTGCCCTTGCGCCTGCACACACAGACACAGCACATACATCCACACATATACACACAGCCGTTGTAAGGTGAGATAGATCCATTTTGAATCTAAAACTTCTTGACTACAAAACAAATAGTCACACAGTTCCTGCCACCTGGGCAGAAATGCCACCTGGGCATTTCGTTCACTGCATATCTCTGTTATCTTTTTTTTTTTTTTTTTTTTTCTGTTATCTTTTGAGGAAAAGTACCCATTAAACCTGATGGTTTCACGTACGCCCATCTCTTCCAGGAGACACTGGAGGAGGCAAGAGGGGACCTCGTGAGGATCTGGTCTTGAGGTATATCAGGACCCATGAGTTGAGACTGTGGGCGTATTCTGTGCTCTTCACGGTGCGGGGAGGTAGTGTCTGGGTCAGGTTTGAGAACCGGACCAGTTAGCCTGTGAAACAGTGCAGTCTCTTGTAGCGATGCTGCTTTGTTATAGGAGGCCCAGAGGTTGAGGCATATCTTAGCAGTCACTGGGCCAGCCCCTTGTTGTAGAGACAGTGAAGACCCAGAGAGGGGAAATGGCTTGCCCAAGGTCCCCCAGCTAATGAGTATTTCCTAGAAATCATCTCTGACCTCAGAGCCTCCCTTCTTGTGGTTTTTGAAGGCTCTCTTGTAAGATCTTCCTGCAGAAATATGGAAGCCAGGGTAGAGGGTTAGTGCCAATTCAGCATCCCTCATTCGTTTTCAAGGACAGGCTTGACTGAGGTGAGGGGGTAGGTCATTGGATATCTGAGGGAGGAATGTCCCAGGCAGAGGGAAGAGCAAGACGAGAGAGGAAGCCCTGGGTACTTGATCTGGGTCCAGACCAGCCTGGCCACTTTGACCAATCTGTTTCTCATCCCTTCACCTGCTGGCCTCTGTGGAATTTATTGTGGATTTATACTTACTCCACAACATGCATGTCAGACAATAAGAAGGAATAGCAGCTTAAAATAATAAAATAAGAGGGCTGGTGTAGGTGTCAGGAAGCTAGATCCTAGTTCCATCTGCAGTACCATTACTTAGCTATGATTTGAGGCAAGTCACCTAGCCTCTCTGGGCCTCCCTTTGCTGTTTTATGAAATAAGAGATTTGGCCTAAAAGATTCTAAGGTCCCTTCCGGCTTTATGATTACTTGAACTCTTAAGTAACTCCAAAGTTTAAAGGAAAACTTCACCTCAAGCCCTTATGGATCTTGAAAATACAGTTTTCCAGGAGGCACGTAGAAGACCAGAGTAACAGTTGGGGGACTCAGACCTGCCAGAAGCCAGTCCTGTCCCTTTTCTAAGGAGAGAGCTGAGGTCTCAGGTACCTGTGGTACATCCTACTAAAGGGGAATTGGCCAGAAAGTACAGATGCTGGGGGAACCCAGGACTCCATGGAAGTGCATGGCCCACGCTGTCCTGAGGAGGAGGAGTGCTACAGTTCAGATGCCGAGACGCAGGCCGCATCTGGCTGATTGCTGGCAGGAAGGGAAGCCCCTCACAACAGTAGTTACAAACAGACAACAATTTGTATAGCTTTCCTTGCAATTTCCGTCTGTTATTTCATCCCATCAACATGACAAGCCTGCGTAAAGGTAGGGCAGAGATGATCCTTGTAAATCTTCATTTCCTGGCGAAGGAACATGAAGATACTACAGACCAATATCGCTGATGAATATAGATGAAAAGATCCTCAACAAAACACTAGCAAACAGAATCCAACAACACATTAGAAGGATCATACACCATGATCAAGTGGGATTTACCCCAGGGATGCAAGGATTCTTCAACATATGTAAATCAATCAGTGTGATACACCATATTAACAAATTGAAGGAGAAAAACCATATGATCATCTCAGTAGATGCAGAAAAAGCTTTTGACAAAATTCAACACCCATTTATGATAAAAGCTCTCCAGAAAGTGGGCATAGAGGGGACCTACCTCACCATAATAAAGGGCATATACAACAAACCCACAGCAAACATCATTCTCAATGGTGAAAACCTGAAAGCATTTCCTCTAAGATCAGGAACAAGACAAGGATGTCCACTCTCACCACTATTATTCAAAATAGTTTTGGAAGTCCTAGCCACGGCAATCAGAGAAGAAAAAGAAAGGAAAGGAATACAAATTGGAAAAGAAGAAGTAAAACTGTCATTGTTTGCAGATGACATGATACTATACATAGAGAATCCTAAAGATGCCCCAGAAAACTACTAGAGCTAATCAATGAATTTGGTAAAGTTGCAGGATGCAAAATTAATGCACAGAAATCTCTTGCATTCCTATACACTAATGATGAGGAATCTGAAAGAGAAATTAAGGAAACACTCCCATTTACCATTGCAACAAAAAGAATAAAATACCTAGGAATAAACCTACCTAGGGAGACAAAAAGACCTGTATGCAGAAAACTATAAGACACTGATGAAAGAAATTAAAGATGATACAAACAGATGGAGAGATATACCATGTTCTTGGATTGGAAGAATCACTATTGTGAAAATGACTATGCTACCCAAAGCAATGTACAGATTCAGTGCAATCCCTATCAAGTTACCAATGGCATTTTTTACAGAACTAGAACAAAAAAATCTTAAAATTTGTATGGAGACACAAAAGACCCCGAATAGCCAAAGCAGTCTTGAGGGAGAAAAACAGAGCTGGAGGAATCAGACTCCCTGACTTCAGACTATACTACAAAGCTACAATAATCAAGACAATATGGAATGGGCACAAAAACAGAAATATAGATCAGTGGAACAGGATAGAAAGCCCAGAGATAAACGCACGCACCTATGGTCAAGTAATCTATGACAAAGGAGGCAAGGATATACAATGGAGAATAGACAGTCTCTTCAATAAGTGGTGCTGGGAAAACTGGACAGCTACATGTAAAAGAATGAAATTAGAACACACCCTAACACCATACACAAAAAGAAACTCAAAATGGATTAGAGACCTAAATGTAAGACTGGACACTATAAAACTCTTAGAGGAAAACATAGGAAGAACACTCTCTGACATAAATCACAGCAAGATCTTTTTCGATCCACCTCCTAGAGTAATGGAAATAAAAACAAAAGTAAACAAATGGGACCTAATGAAACTTAACAGCTTTTGCCAAGCAAAGGAAACTACAAACAAAATGAAAAGACAACCTTCAGAATGGGCGAAAATATTTGCAAACGAATCAATGAACAAAGGATTAATCTCCAAAATATATAAACAGCTCATGCAGCTCAATATTAAAAAAACAACCCAATCAAAAAATGGGCAGAAGACCTAAATAGCCATGTCTCCAAAGAAGACATACAGATGGCCAAGAGGCACACGAAGAGCTGCTCAGCATCACCAGTTATTAGAGAAATGCAAATCAAAACTACACTGAGGTATCACCTCACACCAGTTAGAATGGGCATCATGAGAAAATCTACAAACAACGAATGCTGGAGAGGGTGTGGAGAAAAAGGAACCCTCTTGCCCTGTTGGTGGGAATGTAAATTGATACAGCCACTGTGGAGAACAGTATGGAGGTTCCTTAAAAAACTAAAAATAGAATTACCGTATGACCCAGCAATCTCACTCCTGGGCATATACAAAACTGGGCAGCTACTAAGTGGTGAAGCTGGGGCGAGGACCCCCATCACCTGACAGCTCGCCCAGCCGTGGGCTCCTTACAGCCAGCAGCCCGCCTCAGAGTCACCTGGGGGGATGAAGGAAAGGAGATATTTCTATCTGAATTCCAGTTTTCACTGCTTTTTAGTAAGTAGGCTTTTATAAAAATATTCCTGAGAATGAATGAACACTAAGTTTGGATCCTCTGTTAATTATGTTGCTACCATGTTCTTGTTTCCATATTTATTTTTAGACTGAAAGGAAGCAAGGGAAGGGATGATATTATACAAATATTATAATTAAATAGGCAATACCCCAAGGTAGAGATGCATTGCTGCTGACCTCAGCTACCCACTGAGGCGCAGATAATAATTATGAACGTTTGTTAGCACCTCCTCAGGCCAGTGCCGCGCTTAGCATTTTGCACATGTGATCTAAATTACTCCTTAGAGCAGCTCTGTGAGGTAGGTTGTGGGATAATAGAAAATGTAGACTGTGGATAATAAAAGCTACCCTGGTGGCGCAGTGGTTGAGAGTCCGCCTGCCGATACAGGGGACACGGGTTCGTGCCCCGGTCTGGGAAGATCCCACATGCCGCGGAGCGGCTGGGCCCGTGAGCCATGGCCGCTGAGCCTGCGCGTCCGGAGCCTGTGCTCCGCAGCGGGAGAGGCCACAACAGTGAGAGGCCCGCGTACCGCAAAAAAAAGAATAAAAAATAAAAAAATAAAATAAAAGCTACCCTGGAGAGTTTTTGTAAGGATTAGCGAATTGACTCCACTGAGCATGGCCCTTGTGTGGGGGTCCCCAGGACCACTGGGAGGACTCCCAGGATTTGGTGTATAGTTGTACTCTCAGCTGTGATTTACTGCAGCAAAAGCAAAATCAGCAAAGGGAGGAAGTGCATGGACAACATCCATAGGAAACCAGGTGCGGGCTTCCAGGAGTCCTCTCCCAGTAGAGTCACACGGGACGCGCTTAATTCCAACAGCATCGAATTGCGTAACACGTGGAATGTTACCAACCAGGGGGCTCATCAGAGATTCAGTACCCGAGGTTTTTACTGGGGGCTGGTCTCGCAGCACCATCTGTCTAGCACGTACCAAAATTCCAGAATCAGAGCGAAGGCAGGTGTTCAGCATAAACCATATGGTTTGCACAGTTTGGGTACAATAGTCAGCCTGAGGGGATGGTGGGAACCCTCTCAAAATCCAGGTTCCCAGATGCCAGCCTTATAAGCAGGCCTTTCTAAGGATGGCAATCTCAGGCCTGCTGTGTTCACTTTTTTTTTTAACATCTTTATTGGAGTATAATTGCTTTACAATGGTGTGTTAGTTTTTGCTTTATAACAAGGTGAATCAGCTATACATATACATATATCCCCATATCTCCTCCCTCTTGCGTCTCCCTCCCACCCTCCCTATCCCACCCCTCTGGTCACAAAGCACCGAGGTGATCTCCCTGTGCTATGCGGCTGCTTCCCACTAGCTATTTTACATGTGGTAGTGTACATACGTCCATGCCACTCTCTCACTTCGTCCCACCTTACCCTTCCGCCTCCCCGTGTCCTCAAGTCCATTCTCTATGTCAGCGTCTTTATTCCTGTCCTGCCCCTAGGTTCTTCAGATGTGTTCACTCTTTTCTGCACAGCACTTAAAATTTATTTCCTTTTTGGTCTTGAGAGACGGGAGAGCCGAGTCTCACAGAGTTCAGGTGGCCTTCCTAAGCATACACAGCTGGCAGGTGGCCAGGCCAAGACCTGGAATCCAGGTGTCATGGAAGGCCCTGAGAAAAATCCTTGTGGAGCCAGAAGACCTTCTACAGTTCAGTGCTGGCCACTAGAACTTTTTGCAGTGAAGGAAATGTTCTCTATCTGCACTGTCCAGTGTAGCAGCTCTTAAGCAAGAGTGGCTATTAGAGCACAGGAAATACGGCTGGTATGACTAAGGAGTTGAATTTCTAATTTTACTTAATTTTCAATTAATTAAAATTTAAATAGCTACACCTGGCTAGTTGCTATAGTACTGGACAGCACAGTTCTCCATCACAATGTAAGGGATTTTTCTTCTCAAGGGAAGCAGATGGATAAATAGACTTTGGCTCTTGTTCTAAGCTAAGGAACGCACTGGTCTATGTGTCCCTCTCAGCCGATGTCCTTGTGTGGGTTCAAGAGCGGAAACTAACATGCAGTATTTGCAGATCCCCTGGGGAAAGCCTCTTTTCGTTTGCTTGGGTTTTTGTTGTTAAAGAATAGGAAGGAACTGGCCCCTCCAAAAAGAAAGCATTCAGGTGGATGCTATAGGGAATTTGGAGGCCCTTCCTGGTAAAGCAGCCCTGCTGGACCCAGTCTGCCCCGCTCGGGAGTGGGACCTGCACAGCCCATTCTCAGGCTTCTGTGTTACTACGAGATGGGGTGCGCCCTAAGTCAATGCTGACTTTCTACCTACTTGTACCTTCTCTGTCTGCTTTTGGGTGAAGAGCTTATGAGCAAATAACCAGAAGCCCAGAGAAGGGGAGAAGAGATTTTAAGAACCTATAGAATTGGTTAGATAACTGAGCCTCACTCCTCTTGTGTCCATCCAACCCCAGGGGGTGATGTGGTCCACAGGCAGCACACGGGGCGGGCCTGGTGAAGGCCAAGGAGAGCTGATGCGAGGCTGGAGAACTAGCACAGGGGTTTGTGCACCAGCTTCGGAGTGAATCGACCTCAGTAGGAGTCTTGGTTCCAACACCTTAGGAAAGTTATTTAAGGTCACTGACCCTCAGTTTCCTCCTCTGTAAAATGGGAAGATTATTGTGAACATTAAATGTAAGCATCAGTAATACCAGCTGCTTGCCTCTGGCTGTGACTGTTATCTCCTGCGGGCCAGGTCGGGTTGTAGGTGACGGGAAGCACAGAAGGTGAGAGCCTAGATCGCCACTGACCCAGTACCCACTCCATTCCAGCAATTCCCCTTCTGTTTGATGTCCGTGAACATCACCCGCATCACCATCCAGGCCTTAAGGGAGGGATGTCTCTCCAGGTGAGTCCCCACGCTGGGCACCCTGCCCTCCCCGGCCAGCAGAGCCTGGTTCCCTCCCACCCCCCACCCCCCCCGTGCCTCATCCTCCCAGCTCTCCCTCACCTGCTGGTTCTGGGGTACCTGGAGAGATCCCCGTGCACCAGCCTCGCAGCCCATCTCTCCTCCCCAACCCTGACCTCAGATGTGAAGGCTCCTTGGGGACAGGGCGGGAGGGCCCCCAGGTGTCAGCCTCTGTCCACTGCTGAGCAGGTGACCTCCCTCGTCCTGCAGGGAGTGTAACCGGCAGCAGAAGGTGGTCCCGGTGGTGAACAGCTTCTACGCCGCCACTTTCCTCCGCCTCGCACACGTCTGGAGGACGCAGCACAAGACCATCTCTGACTCGGGTTTTGTCCTCAGAGGTGTGCTTGCTCTTCTGGGGAGGCCTAGCTCCTGCACTCCTGGCGTCCCCGGGTTCAGGGACCCCAGGGTGGCTGCTGGACTGGTGTGGGGCGCCTTCCTTTCCCCCCGCCCCCCATTCACAGCTTCTCAAGTTCCAGCTTCCCCGGGCCTCCAATCCCACCCTCAAGAGCCTGCCACTCTCCTTCCTCTGCCGCCACTCTTCTCCCTTCCTGGCCCTGTACATCCGGTGACTATATTTTCTGAATCAAAAGCTGGGCCCAACAGTTGGACTGGCTATTCAAAGTTGAGACTGTCCTGGACAGGGTAGAGTGTGTGGTCCCTGTGGCCGAATCTGGTTCCTGGGTCTCCCTCTCTGGTGAGCTCTCCATCTTAGACGACTCCTTCACCCTCCTCTCCAGAGCCTCTGGGTTGTGCATTCCACAGCCCCCACAAGCCTTCTGCTCCCCAATCCTCTCTGTTCCAGACTTGGAGGTGTTGGCCAAGAAGAGCCCCAGACGGCTGCTCAAGACCCTGGAGATCTACTTGGCTGGAGTGTCAAAGGGACAGGCCTCCCTGTTGGGGGCGCGGAAGTGTGCTGGGCCACAAGCCCCTCCCTCCAAGGATCTCACTTTCACAGGAGTGTGTGACCTGCCACCACACTCCTCTGAAGGCACATGGCTGATCTGACCAACCCCAGTGAGCGGCCACCGGATCAAAAGCCTTGAAGGGGCTTTCGGAGGGTGTACCCTGGCGCCGTTCTGCCCCTTGCGGTCCTAGCAGAAGGGATGTAGGAAGCCTGTTTGGGGAGCCGAGGACCCTCACCTGCATGAGACATTAGGGGCTGTTAAATTTGACCCACTCCCCGCAGACCTGCCTCCAGAGCAAGGAACACTTTGCCACAATCTTAGTTGGGCTACAGCTTCCAGAGTTGGGTTCCAGGTCATTTCAGTGATGGATCATGAGGTGGGAGACCCCGTGTGGGTGTTCCACACAGCCCTACATCAAAGGTATTCCCGAGGAGAGGTGCCGGAATTCTGACTCCTGGCAGCGGGGCGTTCAGGCCTCGGGTCCACGGGACAGGGACCAGACGTGGGCTGAGTAGTTAGAATGTGAAGGGAGATGGTAGCGGTGGCAGCAGCTGACAGGGGGCAGCATGAACCAGAGAGTGCACACGGGCCTGCCTTCCTCTCCATCCCCTGAGGTCTCTGGCCTTGCACTTATCCCACCCTCACCTCTCCCCATCCCTCCTCCCCACTGCTTGTGACACAGAGCCAGGCACTGGGCTAGGTGTCTGCTGCCGCCCATCCTAACCGCCCACCAGCTGGGCTACCCCCGTGGAGGCTGTGCAGGTCCCATCAGGGATGGTTCTCTGGCCTGGGCGAAGGAAGGAGGAAATTCACATACCAGCAGTTTTTAAATAAAAGAATTCTTCTGGGTTAAGAGTCTCAAGTGTTTTCCTTCCAGACAAGCTTTGTGCCTTCCTGTGGCCCTGTTATCCCAGGGTCCCCTTTAGAGCCAGGCACTCGGCCGGGTGACATCCTGGTTGTCTCTGGTGCTGGTCACGGGCCCAGGAGAGGCTGCTGTGCCCTGGCCACACTCCCGCCAAGTTCATACACTGTCCAGCCTCACCCTGCTGCACTTACAGACCCGGAGTCTCTGCACGCTCTAACCAGTGGGCAAGGCGGCCCTGGCTCTTGTTAAAGTTGGCTGGTGTTTGTCCTATATTTGCTTCTGGGGAAGCTAGCTGTTGTCGCTTCACTCACAAAAGGGCCTCCAGGGCTTTGGCACTGGGGAACAGGGGGCAGGTGAGAGCCCCACTGGGCTGCTCTCCCGTCCTCTGACCTCCCTCAAGTGGAGTCACGGAAGACAACTGTCCAGCCCCGCAGGCCTCTCCAAGTCCGCCCCACGCAGGGGGAGGCCCATCGCAGAGATGGAGACGACAGATGGCCACCCAAGTATGCAAGGGGCTCCTGTCAGCAGGAGGCCTCAGGGGCGGGGCTGGTAGTGGACCCTGCTGCTTGCCTTGTGCCGTCTTTGACCTAAACTAATCCTCTACCTCCTTCGTCCTGACGAGGCGCTTAGCTGACCAGCAGAGATGGCAGCAAGATTACTGGGCCTGGTGGGGTTAGAACGCAGCCCAGACTCCACTTCAGAATGTCAAGTTCAACGGTTCCTTTCCTGCAGATTCCTTTCCCTCGCTCAGACCTTGAGGCCAGCTCAGCAGACCTCGACCGTGAGTGCTCAGCCCACAGCACAGTCGGGACCAGCATTCGTGGGCCTCTAGCTGGAGGGGAGGCCAATGGCCTCTGCAGAAGCCTGTCCCACATCACTCTTGGTGGGATGCTCTCCGGACAACTTCGGACCTGGGAACATTCGCAATAACAGTCCAGGGATTAAGTTGCAGTTCAGTTGATGGATTGGCTGGGGGGGACGTCTAAATGCTCCGAAAGTAGATGCAAAAATCTTAATCTATGCATTTTTCTTGGGAAAGGCCTTCCAAGGCCTTTCATGAGAGACTTAAAATGCTTCACAGCCCTAAAAAGGTCAGAACCATGGATTTGGTACAACCCTTACTCTTTCCCCTTTTAAAAGTCATCCCTGGAACACGCTCTTTGCAGAGGCTGTCCAGTGGACTCCCGGGATATCTCTGTGTGGAGAAAACAGCAGGGGGATGCACGGGGAGCTGATTTCTCTATGCTTCTCAGCACAAAAATCGCTGAGATGAACTTGATCAGAATTTCTGTTTGGGACGGAAGATCCAGCATGTCAGAGCTCAGAAGCCACTTAGCCTGGAGGGCCCGGGGTGAGAGTGGGTCAGGACGGCTGCAACCCTGCCAGGCCTCGTGGACTCCGGTCCTTCTGGTCTGGGCTTACGCAGCTCCCGCCTTGCTCATACCACGCCCCCCACCCCGGCCAGGTCATGTCCCCCAGGGTGGGACTGCTTTGGGGCTACTCCATTCTCTGCCTATTTAGCTACCTAGCCTCTCTGCTTTTCCAGCCACTACCCCGTTACACAAGAGAATGAACTAGGACCCAGAGGAGGAAAAGCAACTTGCCCAGGCTCTAACAGAGGCAGGTGAGAACCAGACCCCGTGACCCTCGGACACTAGTCGGGTGCTTTTCCCACGGCCCCACGTGGCCCTGAGCTCATCAGCCGAATGCCCGACGCAACGACGTGACAAGCCAGCCTCCCGCACAGAGGTGCAGAGCTGGGCTCTTGCTTGGTGAGCACACATCCTTTGGAAGCTGCCTTGCAGCGGATTATTGGGGCCCCCGAGGAAATACTGGCTTGAATGGAGATGAATCCCATAGCCGCCGCCACAACCTTCTCCCCGTCGGGAATGTGAGACTGAACCGAACCTCGGGCGGAAAGTGATCCTGAGCCCTGGCCCTGTGCCACCTCCCTATTGGGTTCACAGCAGTGCCTGCCAGGCCCACTGGGACTCCTGGCCCCTCTGCCTCGTCACGCAAAGCCAGCTCTGGCCTCTCACGGGTGGTGGAATTGTCCCCTGGGCCCTACTCCGCCCAGCATGACTAGGTGGAGCGGGAAGAATTAGCCCAAGGCAGGCAGTGCAGGCAGAGGGCACTGGTCTCCTTTATTGATCATCCGCGGGGGCACCTCGGCACTGACCAGGAAGCTGGAGGAGAAGCAAGCGGGCAGCAGGTGGGGGCAGGGAGATGCCCGCCCTCATTTCCAGTCCTTGAAGAATTGCTTGAAGATGGGACTTTCGCGGCCCTGAGGCAGGATCTCCACCTGTGGGATCAGCAGGGGAGGAGTCGGGCTCACAAGGTTGCCACCTCTGCCTCTGCCGGGGAGGGCCGGAGCCAGGGAGGAGGGTGATGGGCACCAGGCCCAAGTCCATATGCCATCCAGGCCAGGGAAGCTTCCCCAGATAAGCCAGGAGACGAGAAAGATTACAGGGACGCGGGCTGAGAAAACAGATTGCTTCGAGGACTCAGGTGCGGTTTCACAGAGGCACCAATTATACATGAGCCTTATCAGGTCCCATCAGGTTGACCTGTGGTGTCGCCGTGCTGGGATGAGCAGGGGCAGAACCAGCTAGGGACCTCGGCCCAGAGGAGATGCACAAGCCCCAGAGGTGCACCTGACTTGCTGGGCTCCCAGGGGAGCATTGCCCAAACACCCTCTTAGAAAATATCATGTATGTAAAGCTTGGAAGGATTGAGAAGGGCTTTCCCACTGGGTGGGTCTGGGAGGGAGGCCTGACTGCTTCTGACTGTGCCCCAGGCTTTCCCGCCCTTCTTGTCCAGTCTGAGAGGCAGGAGGCCAGGGAAGAGCCGCAGGAGGAGGGCGTTGGGGGGAAGGGAGGCTCCTCACCTGAGTGTTTGGGGCATACCGCATGCGGGCAATGAAGTCCTCAGCCACTTGCAGGGCCGCCTGCCGTTCCTTCTCGTTAGCTTTGCGCCCTGGATCGTAGGGAGGAGACCTTTTTTTATTTCTTGGCCGCTCCGCAAGGCTTGCAGGATCTTAAGTTCCCCGGCCAGGGATCGAACTAGGGCCCCCAGCAGTGAAAGCCCAGAATCCTAACCACGGGACCACCAGTGAATTCCCAGGAGGAGATTTTGTAAAAGAGAAGGTACCCTCTCTAGCCCACACCCCACTTCTCTCAAGGAGACTTAAGGGGGTTCAGAGAATAGCTGGCTCCTTTTAAAATAAATGGACCAGGAGGCACTAAGAACATTCAGGGGGCTCTTTGGAGGGGGGAGGTTAGCCCCTCCCAACCTGGCAGCTCCAGATGAAAACTGCCCTCTGCCCGCTCCAATCATCAAAGCCTTCTGCTAGGGCCAGGGCCCTAGGGATATTCAGGGAGAACTAATGTTTCCCCGGCATCAGACTCTCAGGCCCCTCTCTCCCACTCCAGGGCCCCTCGCCTTTTGAGTCTGTCAACTGCACTGTTATCAACTGTTGTTTTGCAAAATGCAACTGGACAAAAAAAAGGATGTGATTGACTGTAATCTTACTCCCACAAAGCCAGATGCCAACATCGGCCTAATAGTTATGCCAACTAAGAGCCGATAAAAAGGGAGAGCAGCGTCCTCCCTTCCTGCCTGCAGGCAGAGTCCCTTTAACCAAACTGCGCTCCAGCTGGAGGTGCTTTTCCAAAGAGACAATGTTGTGAACTGTGGCTGGCTCTCCAGCCAGGCTATGAAAATCTAGTTAGCGACAACGTGTCTGAAATTAATGTGCTGTATCCTTCCTTTGTGATTACGAAATACTTCTCTTCCTTGCTCCCAAGTTTCCTGTTTCTCCACTGGTTTCTTGGTTCTTTTTTTTTTTTTTAAATATGCATTTGTTTGGCTGGATATCTTCGTTGCTGCGTGCGGGCTCTGTAGTTGCGCGTGCGGGATCTAGTTCCCTGCCCAAGGAGCGAACCTGGGTCCCCTGCATTGGGAGCGCGGAGCCTTAGCCACCGGACCACCAGGGAAGTCCCGGTGTCTTGGTTCTTTGCTTGGGGTTAAGTACACTTCCGTGGGCATCTGGGAGCACCACGCCCACCCCATTGGGTCTGTGGGAAGGTACCCAGAGGCAGGAAGGAAAAGTCAGCCCCAGAAGCACAATGCTCCCCCACCCGACCGCCTTACTTCTTAGAAAGCTGCCCTACTGCCTGCCACTCCTGGCCCTTCCCTGAGGCAAGAGTGTTCCTGCCTTGTAGCTGCGAAGTTAGAACACCTAACGTTTCTCCATCCTCCTGGCTGGGAACTTCTCTTGGCCTTGGTTGACCCCACAAATATTTCTTGAGCACATGCTATCTCGTCAGGACACTCGAGACCATATGGTTCCTGCTTTCAAGAGCTTTATAATGTGGGCAGGGAGGTGAGACACGTTCAAGAAAAAAGACAAGCACAGAGAAGTGAGGAGGCTCCCGGTACCGCTCAGAGACTCAGAGGTTTGTTACATTTTCAGAGTTGGATCTAGCAAACAGGCTTCCACACGACAGTATTTCATTCCCAGCCAACCCAATCTCTTGGAAAAACAAGTTCTACCAGTTCTCTACCCACTGCAAAAGGTGGGATTTCATATCTAAAATCGATCTCTCACACCCCAAGGCAGAATGGCAGGATCAGAGGTCCCAGCAGCCAAAGGCCTAGGAGAACTCTGTGACAGTGGCCCTCAACACGCAGTCCCTGGACCAGCAGCAAGGCCTGGGAGCTGGTTAGATGTGCGAATTCTCAGGCTCTGGTACAGACCTCGTGCATCAGAATCTCAGGGGTGGCTTCCAGCTATGGGTGTTAACAGGCCCTCGGGTGATTCGGAGGCAGGCTAAAAGTGCAGAACCCTTGCCTGGGCTGGGCGCAGGAAACCCTGAGAAAACCCACAGCCGTGGAGGCTCCCTGAGTCAGCCGTCTCTGGGTCGGCTGAGCCCTCCCGCGGGAAGCCTTGCCCGGTCAGCGGCTGCAGGGGTCTCAGGCTGGGGTGCAGAAGCCACACGTACCCTTCCAGATGTAGATCTTGCTGCAGAGCCCGTTGTCCAGCACAAAGCAGTCGTCGGGTATCAGCATCTCGAGGGCAAAGGGGCTGGAGTCGGCCACCTTGGTCAGGCTCATCTGTCCAGTGGCATCAGAGACCTGGGGGAGGATGGGCAGTGCCGTGTCACCTCCTCCCCGTTGCGGCTCCACCCACCGCCCCAGGCCACGCAGCAGACCGGAGGTGGAGGAAACACGACAGGCAAATCCTGGGCGACCCCCAGCCCTACTTCAGGCGCAACCATCGCCTCACAGTGCCCCAGAATTCATGGAAATTAAGTAGACTCCCAATTACGAGCGAAGGTAAAGAATCCCACAAAGTAAAGCTCAGCGTGGGCTTGTTTCAAACCTCCTTCTCCAAGAACGGGCCGGAAGCGAAGTGGCATTCATCTCCTCCAGCATCCGTTCACTTCCCATCCTACCCTCGCTCCAAGCCCTGGGCAAACCACCCTGGTGCCTGGCCCAGCCTCCCACTGCTTTCTCCCCTCCTTTCAGCCCCACAAGCGCCAGGCTCGTACCCCGCCTGGTCCTAGGGCAGGCCCGGGGCGCCCACCTTATACAGAGCCGCAGCCTGGGCGTTTGTCTGGTCAGCTGTGAGGTCTTCCTCAGGGTTGCCCTCCTTCAGAGCGGGCTTGGGGCCCAGGACCTGCAGGGGTCAGGGCAGGCCACGTTTCCAGGGATTCCTGGGCACTCAGCCTGGACCTTCCCAACCCATCACAGCCAAGGCCACCGCCCCAGTGGGACAAACTCTTTCTGCACAAGGGCGCCAGGCAGAGGTGGGGAGGGCTAGGTCCTCCTGCCCGGCCACCAGTCCCTCCGTCCCGAGGGGTACTTGACTCTGAATCCCACCAAGGCACCTGATGAGTTAGCTAAGGCCTGAGCAGCACCGCAGATGCCCTCACAGCCCTCCACCCATCACCCTCGTGCCCCCAGCTGATCACTGCCCCTCTCGGTGGCTTCCAAGCAGAGCTACCCTCCCCACATCTCTCAACCTGGATCATGTCGACAGGCTCCTCTCCATCGGTGACAATCTCCACCTGGGCCTTGCCCTGCCGCTCGCTGTCCCGAATGGCCAGCGCCAGGTCCCGCGCCTTGTTACGCTCCAGGATGTTGGACTTTGCACCACACCAGGTGAAGATGTTCTGGAGGGAAGTGGGAGGCGCGGGTTAGAGCCAACTGCCTGCATCCTGCCCTTCACAGGGTCCGCAGAACTGCCCTCTGAGGCAAGACGATCGAAGACAATCAAGAAGGCAGAGCGGGGGCTTCCCTGGTGGCGCAGTGGTTGAGAGTCCGCCTGCCGATGCGGGGGACACGGGTTCGTGCCCCGGTCCGGGAAGATCCCACATGCCGCGGAGCGGCTGGGCCCGTGAGCCATGGCCGCTGGGCCTGCGCGTCCGGAGCCTGTGCTCCGCAACAGGAGAGGCCACAACGGTGAGAGGTCCACGTACCACAAAAAAAAAAAAAAAAGGAAGGCAGAGGGGAACCAAGGCCTCTCTGGGCACGGGAATGACAGTCTTTGGCAAGAGCGATTCTCTGCCCCGCATCTTTCTCCACATTACTTGGGTCATATGTTGAAACATCTTTATCTTGTTTATAATCTATCTTCCCTGACTAGAAAGTAAGCCTCCTTAGGGCATGAGTGTTTTGTTTTGTTTGGCTTGGCCCACTGCTGTATGCCCAGTGCCAAAACAGAAATGGGCACATCTTTAGGCCTACAATAAACACTTATTGAATGAATGAATGGGTGAATGACATCCCTGGGCCCAGTATCTCACACACCTCTGCACCCCCGCCAGGCACGGCCCTCATCACCCCTCCTGAGCGGGTCCCCTGCCTCTATATCTCACTGCTTCCAGTCCTCCTTCCAAAGAGCATCTGGGTTGCTCTTCCTGTCCCAAATCTTTAGCACGACAGATGCGGTCCAGACCCTCAGAGAATCAATCTCCTCCCGCCCTGGATCTCAGCTCCTTAGCAATTTCCACTCCCGCCGCTCCTGTTCCCACCCTGGGTCCCGGTCAGGCTACATCCTTCCCTGCTGTCCACATGCATGTCTGCACCCTTATCTGTCTCAGTGCCTCGGCTTACCCATCATCTTCGCCTGGAAGGGCATTTCCCCTCCGTGAGGGTCCAGTCAAATGGCGCCTCCCTGGGACAACGGCTTGGGCTTGGGCTAGAAGGCCTCTCCCTGCCCCCAGCTCCCCCAGCACAGGCCACTGCCCCTAAGAGGGCCCTCATCATCTCCTGCCATGGGTTACAGCCAGTGACAGGCCCGTCTTGGCTGCCTGCCCTGGGTGAGCAATTTGTGGTCCCCGTGCTGGCTCAGAGCAGACACATAGATTCACGGAGGGAAGGGATGAGCGAAGTGATTAACGCATGGGCTGGGAGGCGGCTTAACTCGGAGCTACAAAGGCTCCAGGAGTAGGAGAGAGTAGGCTCCAGTGTTAGAGGCGATGGCCAGACAGCAGAGGGAGGTTTCTGTCCTAAGAAATACAGGGATGTCTTGTAATGGCTGCAGTGACCCCACTTGGAATGGGCTTATAGCTTCTCAGCCCCTCTCCCTTTGCCCTGGCCTCCTGGTCCCTGACCTTTTAAAACACAATGCTGGGGCTTCCCTGGTGGCACAGTGGTTGAGAATCTGCCTGCCAATACAGGGAACACGGGTTCAAGCCCTGGTCTGGGAGGATCCCACATGCAGTGCAGCAGCTAGGCCCGTGAGCCACAACTACTGAGCCTGCACGTCTGGAGCCTGTGCTCCACAACAAGAGAGGCCATGACAGTGAGAGGCCCGTGCACGGCGATGAAGAGTGGCCCCCGCTCGCCGCAACTAGAGAAAGCCCTCGCACAGAAACGAAGACCCAACACAGCCATAAATAAATAAATAAATAAATTTAAATCATATGGGCTTCTAAGAAGACCTCTGCCTAAAAAAAAAAACCCCACAATGCCAGGGAGTTCCCTGGGGTTCCAGTGGTTAGGACTCAGCGCTTTCACTGCTGTGGCCCCAGGTTCAATCCTGGTTGGGGAACTAAGATCCCAGAAGCCTCAAGACACGGCCAAAACACACACGCGCACACACACACGCGCGCGCGCGCGCGCACACACACACACACACACACACACATACACACACACTGCCAACACAGGTGGATGCTTAGTCAACCCTGCCTACCCACCTGGCCCAGGTCCAGGATGAAGCAGTCCCCTGTGTTGAAGCTGTCCCAGCTCAGTGCCCGCTCGGTGGCACGGATGTTCTTCTTGCCCTTCACCTGGTAGAGTTTCCTGATGGCAGCTGGGGTGGCCCCTGGCGACGTCTTGTGAAATGCTGACTCCACGCCGCCTTCCTGCAGCCCAGATGGCCAGCCTGAATGGAGGCCCGAGCACTCCACACCCCATCCCACTGGGAGGCAGGCAGAAAGGTGGGGAGGACCCAGCCCCATGTGGGTCTGGGACTTTTGCAAGGTAAGGACCAGCTGGAAGGGGTCCCGACTCTGAGAGCAGCCGCAGGTTGGGGTACGGGAGGTGGGCTCTAACCTGGTACTTGAGGCCACGTGGGAAGTAGCTCATGAAGAGGTCGGACTCATTACCCTGTACCTCTCGGTGCTGCACAGGCCGCTCCCCAAGCAGGGTGTTGAGGTGCACGGCCAGCACGGCGCAGGCCCCCTGCTCATCCCGGGACGACTGCTGGCCTGGGGCGAGTGGGAGGTGGCAGGGCACAGCCCGTGAGACCCTTGCCAGCCCCGACCCCTGCCCGGGCCAGTCCCCCCACCAGTCCTCCCAGCCCTCTCTTACTTACCTATCCACAGGTGCAGGTGGGAGAGCTCTTCCGGGCCATTGTGCAGCACTAGGTAGGAGTCTCCCGAGAAGAAGATGCCCTGGTTCTCAGGGGCCACGGGCACCGGCTTCAGCTTCTCCACCCGCCATACGTGCAGGCCAGGATCCTGCACCGAGGCTGGGAACGGAGAGCCACTGCGGGAGGGGGGAGGGTTGGTGGTGGCCGAGGCCCACAAGTGGTGGAGGAGACGAGCAGAGAGACCTGGGCAGGCCTGGGGACTGCGGTGTGGGGGTGAGGAGGGGCAGCCCTCGGAAGAGAAGAGGGGAGGGGTGAAGGGAACGGGGTGCATAGCCTACCTCTGGGGGATGGGTGAGTACATGCTGTCTCCGGATCTGGAAAGACAGAAGAAGCCATTATTATTACAAATGTCATGACAACCAGCCTTTCTTTTTTTTTTTTTTGCGGTACACGGGCCTCTCACTGTTGTGGCCTCTCCCGTTGGCGGAGCACAGGCTCCGGACGCACAGGCTCAGCGGCCATGGCTCACGGGCCCAGCCGCTCCGCGGCATGTGGGATCTTCCCGGACCGGGGCACGAACCCGTGTCCCCCGCATCGGCAGGCGGACTCTCAACCACTGCGCCACCAGGGAAGCCCCATGACAACCAGCCTTCACACTGGTCTGGGGAGGTCCTTCCGGGTGGCCAACTTTCATACTCAACTAATTCATCTCCAAGAGCTCAAGAGGAGATTATCCCTGGCTCCATTATGCGGGCAAAGAAACTCAGGCTCAGAGAGTCTAAGTCCCAAATCATGCAGTGACTAGTAAAAAGCACTAGGAGTCTCTGGCCCTGGGCCAGTGTCTTCCCCTTGCTGTGACCTCTCCTGCTTCCAGACTCCTAACTCTGGGCATTGCATGAGGCTGGGATACATCTCTCTAAGCAATAACTGCTTATATTTGAAAAGTCTAAAGTCAATGACTTAAAATCAATAAACCAAAAACCAAAACAACAGAGAAAATCAGTGAAGCTGGTTTTTGGACAAATCAATAAAATTGATGACCCTTTAGACAAACTGATTAAGAAAAGATGCAAATTTCCAATACAGAAACAAAAGAGATGACCATCTAATATCTATTAAAGAAATTGAAATTGTACTTAAAAACTCCCCCGCCTCCAAACAATTCCAAGTCCAGATAAATTCTACCAAAAACTTAAGGAAGGCATAATACCAATTCTACACAAACTCTTCTAGAAAACAAGAGAGCACTTCCCAACTCATCCCATGCTGCCACCATTTTCCTGATATAACAAAACCAGATAAATATATTATAGAAAAGAAAATTAGACCAAGATCCCTCATGAACACAGGAAAAAAATATTAACAAAATTTTAGCATATGGAGTTCAGAAATATATAAAAAGATAAAACATCATGACTAAACAGGGTTTACTCCAGGAATGCAAAGTTGGTTTAACATCTGAAAATCAATGTAATCCACCCTATTATCAAGCCATATGAACAAACATAAAATTATCTCAGTAGATACAGAAAAATTATTTAGAAAAATTCTATATCCATTTTTGATTAAAAAAAAAAAAAGCTTTTAGCAAACTAGGAATAGAAGGGAACTTCCTTAACCTGATAAAAGGCATCTACCAAAAGCAAACAAAAAAATCTCAGAAAAACCAAAAAAGCTACAGCTATCATTAGACTTAGTGCCTTCTCTAATACTAAACTCCCTCCCTAGGGAATTTCCACCCCCGCCCCCCGTTCCCAGGCATCAGCTATCACTTCTTTTTTTTTTTTTTTTGATTAATTCGTACTGGCATATAGTTGCTTTACAATGTTGTGTTAGTAACTACTGTACAGCAAAGTGAAATCAGCTATTCGTATACACATATCCCCTCTTTCTTGGATTTCCTTCCCATTTACGTTACCACAGAGCATTGAGCAGGGTTCCCTGTGCTCTACAGTAGGTTCTCATTAGTTATTTTATACATAGTATCAATAGTGTATATACGTCCATCTCCCAATTCATCTCACCCCCCCTTCCCCCTTGGTGTCCCTACGTTTGTTCTCTACGTCTGTGTCTCAGGTATCACTTCTGTATGCCCAGCTCCCCTCAAATGCCAGGATGATGAATATCATCTTTATTCTGTAGGTCAGTAAGAGCAACCTTTTTTAGACAGAAGTTATTCAGGGAAAAAACAAAGTGCTAAAGGCAAGCATTTTAAAAAAATACTATCTTTTAAAAAATTTCACAGGTGTAGTAGCCATAGCTTCACTCACTCTCTTTCCTACGTTCCCATGACTAGAGGGTTTCTTTCTTTGGCTGCAAATGCAGAGCCCACACCAGCAAGCACTGCCACCCAGTTCATGCTGTGCCGCTAACAGGGAGCCCCAGTGGTGCAAGGGAAGGACCTGGGAAACTTCAGGGTTAAAAGGCACCATTAGGAGACTCTTGGGGGTTGGGGAAGCAGGAAGGGCAAAGGGCGATCTTTGGGGGATGGACGGGAGAGCAGAGGATGTTGAGTCTGAGTAGGAAACAGAGGGGGAAACAGGAGCAGTGGCCATGGGTGTAAAATACCAGGTGAAACTGACTTTCCTTTTCCTTCCTAACTTAAAATATAGCTGAAGGCATTTTTTGGAACCACACTTCCCCAAGGTAGAGGGGAGGCAGCGAGGCGGAGGCTTGGAGGAGGGAAACTTTAATGGTTCTCCATCCCACATAGGGTCACATGCTGTGCCCACATCCCCTGTAACGGACAGCTCAGCCTGCGACTCAGGCCTGAAGTGGTGACGTGGCCACCCCCAAGACCAAGCCAGTGAGGAGAGCTCGTGGACAGAGATGGCGTGAACAAGTGGGCCAACTGTCAGCTGTCTACCGTTTTTTTTTTTTTTTGCCGTGTCACACGGCATGCAGGATCTTAGTTCCCCATCCACCGATCGAACCGCGCCCCTGCAGTGGAAGCGTGGCGTCCTAACCACTGGACTGCCAGAGGATTCCCATATTTTTTTTGTTCTGTGTCCCGACCTGAGAGCTCAGGCCATAACTCAAAAGCAGGCAGCCCACTTGCGGGGCTACAGGCCTCCAAGAACCAGTGCAGTGTTTAGGTGAGAGGGGTTGGCGGCCTGGCCCTCATCACTTTGGCTTTCCAGCCCGGCCGCTGGTTAGAATTACCTTGGGATCTTATAAAAACATCGAGGCCCAAGCCTGAAGATTTTGATTCCACGGGTCTGGAGTGAGGATGGGCATCTGCATTTTGAACTATGTTCTAGGTGGTTCTTATGCTGCCAGTTAACTGTCCAGACCAGCATCTCACACCTGCCTGCATATCAGAGTCATCTGGGGGCTTTAAAAAAATCCCAACGCCAAGGCCAGTTAAAACCAGACTCTCGGGGCTTCCCTGGTGGCGCAGTGGTTAAGAATCCGCCTGCCAATGCAGGGGACACGGGTTCGAGTCCTGGTCCGGGAAGATCCCACAGGCCGTGGAGCAACTAAGCCCGTGCGCCACAACTACTGAGACCGCGTGCCTCAACTACTGAAGCCCGCGTGCCTAGAGCCCATGCTCCGCAACAAGAGAAGCCACCGCAGTGAGAAGCCCGCGCACCGCAACAAAGAGCGGCCCCCGCTCGCCGCAACTAGAGAAAAGCCCGCGCGCAGCAACGAAGACCCAACGCAGCCAAAAATAAATAATAAAATTGATTCTTTAAAAATAAAAACCAGACCCTCCAGGGTGGAGCCCGGATGTCAGTGTTGGAGAAGTTCCAGATGACTGTAAAGATGCCCACCAGCCTTCTGCTCACAGCTCTGCCCCGCAAGCGCCCACTGCCATCGGCCTGTCACTCCTCTCCCTCCAGCTCCTCTGCCCAAGCCCACAGCTCCTCAGCTTCCTCAGTGTGAAGCTCCACCTCACATCCATCCAAGCCCCACCACCCCTCTGGGCCCATTTCAAGCCACAGCCATCTGAGGAGGCTTCTAGGACACTGGGTGGCCTCGGCCTTCTCTGGGAGTTCTCCCAGCCCTCTCACCTAGGAGCACACCCTTCATTTCCTGCTTACAGGCTGTCTTGGAGCATGACCTGACCGCTCAACCAGAGCAGGGGACATGCCCGGTACTCCTGCATTCCTTAAGCAGCCCACAACAGGGTCTATTCAATTCCATTCAGGGTCTATATTGGGAGCTTGGCACTGGGCAAAATGAGGGCGGAAGGGCACAGAAATAAAGAACAGCCCATGCGAGTCTCAAGGTCTAGCTGATGGGGGTGGAGAAGCAGGAAGCCATCACATGCAAGGGACCGCAGCCAACCTACCCTACGTGGGGAATGTCACAGAATCACAGATGCTGGCATTAGAAGGAGGCTTAGTACCTAGTTAATCCTCTTCCACATCTGCCTCCCAACCCCTACATCCCTCACCATCCTCTTCTCCACCACTTCCAGTGATGGGGAACTCACCACCTCAAAAGGCAGCTGCTTCTGTCCCTCTTACGTTAAAGCCTTTATGCTTTCCCACTCTGCCACAGTGTGCTGGGTTATGGGCCTGGCCATCTCCCCAACTAGACTATAAAGGCCTTTTGAGGAGGAGGCATATTTTGCCCTTTTGGATCGAGCTGGAACCTTACACTGTGCCTGGAACCCTGCAGGCGCTCAGAGAATGTATTTGATTAACTGGACTTTCTCCAGTTATTAGACCAGATGGAGGCTAAGAGGTAGCACAGGAGGGCTTCCCTGGTGGCGCAGTGGTTAAGAATCCACCTGCCAGCGCAGGGGACACGGGTTCGAGCCCTGGCCCAGGAAGATCCCACATGCCGTGGAGCCGCTAAGCCAGTGCACCACAACTACTGAGCCTGAGCTCTAGAGCCTGCGAGCCACAACTACTGAGCCCACATGCCACAACTTCTGAAGCCTGCGCGCCTAGAGCCCGTGCTCCGCAACAAGAGAAGCCACCGCAATGAGAAGCCTGCCCACCGCAACGAAGCGTAGCCCTGCTCACCGCAACTAGAGAAAGCCTGTGTGCTGCAACGAGGACCCAATGCAGCCAAGAAAATAATAAATATAAATAAATAAATTAAAAAAAAAAGAGAGATAGCACAGGAAAATCAACAGGCAGGAGCAGCCCTGGAGGCAGAAAGCAGAGGCTAGGGGTAGGGGCAGGATGTTTGCCCTGCTGGCTGTCCCAAGGTCCTGACTCAGGAAGGAGCCGGGCTTTGAGGACACACTGTGAAGTGGGGGGGTCAGTTATGCAGACCTTTGCGGCAGTGCTTGCCAGCTGTCAGAATGACAGGTCCTCCCCGCTATCTGTGCCTTCCTCAGATCTCGAGTCCACTGATTCCCAACAGGTCCCTTCACCGCACAGTCCCGGTTTGCCCTTAGGTGTGAAATGCAACAACCCCTACCCTTCTCCCCTAGAAAGAGGAAGGGGTGAGTGTCAGCACTTGAAATGACACCAGCTCCTCCCAGCCTGGAACCTGGACATCTGCAGGAGCTGCTGGGTCCAGAGGCCTTGCCTGGAAGCTCTTCGGCCACTGTTCTCTCCCTTGACACCAAGCAGGACTCCTACCCTTTCCTGGCTCCACCTTCGCTCCCGCACCCACCCCTACCCTACCCCAGGCAGCTGGCTGGACCGTGGGCTGGGGTCTTCTTGAATTTGCAAAATAATGGACCGTGCCACCAGTGGTTAAGACTTCACGCTTCCACTGCACAGGGCACGGCTTCGATCCTGGTCAGAAAAAAAAAAACGGACCGTGCCACACAGTTTAAATTCAAATGTGAGGCCTGCCCACCCCCATCCCAGCCATTCCAGCCCACCTATCTACCATCACGCCACCATCCTGTCTTAGGAACAAGTATCCTCAAATCTGAATGCACCTCCAGGCTGGCTGAGGACCTTCAGGTGTCCGGTCACTCAGTGCGGTGGCCTCTGTCAGGAGGTTGGGCACCACAAGCCAGGACAAGCCCCGGCCCAGGAGTTCCTTGTCCGTATGCGGAGCCCAATCCACCCGTTGCCCGGGCAGTTGAGGCTCCAGTGACTGGAAAGGACGGCAGGTGGGGTACACCAGTCCTGGACAAAGCGGCTTCCAGAAACGTGAGCCTCTGTTTCTGCCCTCGCCTGCCCACCTAAGAGAGTCCCGGCCAGCCCATCCCCCGCCGAGCCTCCCTCCACTTTCACCTCTGCACGCAGCTCTTCTTCCTCCCACTTCTGCTTTTCAGGCTCTGCTTCCTTCCAGCCAGCCCCCCCCACACACACACCACAGCCTCTCCCTTCCCTCTGCTATCTCCTGCTATTCCCACCCATCGACCCCACCCCTGGGCTCCTTCCCCAGCTGGTGCCGAGGGCAGGAAAGGGTAGACTGTGCTGGGCGGGCAGGCAGTCCCTGACGGAGGAGATCGACATAGGGGACTAGCGGGGAGTGCGGCCAGGCTGGCTCCTCAGACACCCCCATAGGGAGGTGGAGGCGACGCCAGCTTGGAGGCCCATCACAGTGGCCTCCACCGGCTGCAAGCCAGGGCTGGCAGCTCTGAGTCTGGGACCTGCGAGGGAAACCACAGGAAAGCCAAGACTGCCTACGTTCCCCGCTCGCCGGCCTGAGGCAGGCACGTCTGCCTGGCCCCAGCCTCTGCTGGGTTAGTCACATTTCCTGGGTAGGGTCACTGGCTCTGAACCACTTTTTCCTCCTTCTCGACTTGCCTTTCTCCTCGCCTGAATGCATACATTTGATTTTTTTTGTTGCCGTTGTTAAAGTTCTGTTCCCGGGGAGTGGCTGAGGCCGGGAAAACACTCTTTGCTGTGTCCCGCATGCTGGATGCCTCTCAAATCTACCCTTGCTCAGCTTCTCACTCACCAGATGTTGACTGTCACACAGTCTCGGCCCAGGGTGCTCTGAGGGACAGCAATAAAAATAAGCCTGGTTCTGGCTCAACCCAGGGGCCATCTTGCCTCCATCACGTCGTAAGGCCCTGGAGCTAGTCTGGTCCAACTCGTTTGTCCGCTTTCCAGAGGAGAATATGGAGGCCCTGAGAGCACAAGTGACTTGCCTGTGATTACACAGGGAGCACGAGACAGAGCCCGGGAAGCTTCCACGCCCTGTGGAATCTGTGCAAGAGGATGCAGCGGAGTCCAGAAATCTGTCCCACCTGTTCTGGACACAGGCCAGGCCTGGCCCAGGGTTGATCAACAGGCTAGTTAGAGACAAGGCTCAGCCTTCAGGGTCAGGCCCCACCCAGGGGGCAGCAGTGGAACCGAATCAATGCATGTGTTAGAACTTCTGGACCAGAACAAGATAAGTTGAATGTCTTCTTCAAAGAACACAAACGCTAGCTGGCACCTGAGTGTCTCCATGGCCTTAAAAAGAGGGTCTTGTCCTCACGAGAGCCATTGGTTGGGCAGATAACGTGGCAGAATGGAAAGAGTTGGACAGTTTGGCTACTTACTGGCTCTGCTTCCTCCTGCAAGTGACTTAACTTCCTGGAGCCTCCCTGTGCCCTAACTGTAAAAGGGGCATGAAGACAAAAGTGAAGATTAAATGAAATGGTATAATTAATGAGCAAATTACAGACGCTCAATAAACCTAGATGGATTTCTCTTGCCAACACTGAATTTACCATGGGACCCCAGCACCTCCCGAAGCAATGCCTGAATTCCCTCTCCCTTCACGGTTTAGCAGAGGGAAGGGATGGAAAGTTAAACCCCAGATCATCTCTCCGCGCCCCGCCCTCGCCCTGCCCCACCCCGCCCCAGCGAGGTTCGTGGACTCTGGTCTGCACTGGGGCAAAACCCGGGTGGCTCTAGGGCTCTGGACTCCGCAGGGCACAAGCATGAATGGGAGTCACTGCTCTCACCACACTGGAGCCTCACCTGGCTAAAAAGGTGTCCCCATCACCACGGGGTGGGTACGGGGGGGCGGGGGAGACGTTTGCAAACTAACAGCGAAACAGAAGAGCAGGTCAGTTAAAAGAGTCTAGGACTCTCTAGCGCCTTGGAACTCTAACAATAACTAACGTTATTAATCACATTATCTGGTAACCAGACTCTACAAGTTGTTTTTTAACAGGCTCATTTTTCCTCCCTCTCCGGTCTCCCCAGCAGGTACGCCCAATTTGTCCCAAATGGAGGAAGATAAAGCATCTCTTTAGCACTGACTCACCCCCTCCCGCCCTTCCTTACGGGAAACGAGGAGACCTGACTAGACACGCGGCTGCGCCCCTAAGAGAAGAAGGGGGAGCCGGGCGCGCAGACGAGGGGGCCCGCGACCAGCTGAGCCCCTCCGACCCCTACAGGGGGAGCCCAGGCGCCGAGTGGTCAGACCCCAAGCGCTACTTGCCTGCCTGCGCCCTGCTGACTTGCTCCGGCCACTGTCTCTGCCGCCCTGCCCTGCCCTGCCCTGCCTCCCCTCCCCGCTCCCGCCCCCGACGTGAGCGGCTAAAAGCCGCCCGGAGTGAATCAGAGGGAGGGGCCCGAGCTGGCTGGGGCCGCTGCTGAGCCCGCCCCTCGCAATAGTCGTCTCCCCCTCCCCCCACCACCCCAGCCATGGGGGAGACTCGGCTCTGAAACGAACCTAGAAGTGGGGCGGGTATTCGGGAAACTAACAACAGTACTCTGCAGAAAACTTGGCGAGAGCAAGGCAGCATTCACAACCCACTCAACTGTTAAGATTTTTGGCCTGGATTAAGCTGTAACAGCTACTCTTCCTTAAGTGCTTACTATGTACTCAGTGCTGTAAACGTGACTTCGTTCAGTCTTCACAACTATTTGTCATTATGCCGCTTAATAGATGAAGTCTCCCGGAGGCTCAGAGAGGGTAGGTAACTTGTCCAGGGTCACACTGCTAGTTCAGTAGCAGAACCAGGATTCTAATCTAGGCTGGTCTGGCCTCAAAGCCGGTGCTAGAACTGGAACTCCTCACCCTTCTCGGTTTTTTTTATTATTATTCTTTATTTTTAATTTTTTTTGGCTGCATTGGGTCTTCGTTGCTGCACACCGGCTTTCTCTAGTTGTGGTGAGCAGTAGCTGTGGCGAGCAGGGGCTACTCTTCCTTGCGGTGCACATGCTTCTCACTGCAGTGGCTTCTCTTGTTGCGGAGTACGGGCTCCAGGCGTGCGGGCTTCAGTAGTTGTGGCGCACGGGCTTAGTTGCTCCGCGGCATGTGGGATCTTCCCAGACCAGGGATCAAACCTATGTCCCCTGCATTGGCAGGTGGATTCTTAACCACTGCACCACCAAGGAAGTCCCACCCTTCTTGTCTTTATTCAGAGGAAAACAGGCCAGCCAGTGTCTCCGCCCGGAGGCTAGGCCTTCCGGAAGTGAGGACAGCAAGTGGTCCACACTTCCATTTTTGCTTCTGAATGGAGAGAGCCCTGCACAGGAGGCAAACCCCGGCAAATGTCAGCTGACAAGAGGCATCAGGATTAGGACGTGGCCCCTTGATGCAGTGGTAAGAGGACTTTTCCTTTCTTGGGAAGCAGCTTGGAAAATTCCAACCAGCATGACTTTCTCCAAGGCCCACTGATGGGGCCTGGGGTAAGGGAAGCAATTCAAAGCCTGGTTCTACTCCTTTCCACCTGGACAACCCTGAGCGACTACACTCCATTCCTGAGTAATGCTTAGAAACCACCCCACGTGTCCACCCTCCTCTGACCAACTGGTCACCTACAGACTCAGCCTAAATATCCCTCCTCGAAATGTGCAGTAATCCCTGACCTCCTCCTTAGTCCTCCCTGGGTGCTCTGGGCATCAGGCCACTGGGCCATCTGAGTCTTCAGACTCCGTGGGAAAAATTTTCAGCCATACCCTGGGAGCAAAGATGGAGTTATATCCATGGGCCACCTAGTCAACCCCTGGCCCGCTTCTGGACAGCTGAGCCCCACCAGGACCCTACTAGGCATAGTGTATGCTCTGCTCTGCTATGCTAGGCAGAGCACTTCCACTTTCTGCATTTTTAAGGTAAAATTTACAGTGAAAATCACAACTCGTAAGTGTGCATTTGAATGAGTCTTCACATATGCAAACACCCATGCAACCCACATCCCTACCGAGATATAAAACACTTCTACCACACCAGAAAGTCCCCTCACCACCCCTTTCTCTCATCTGCCATGTGTGCCTTCCCCATCACACTGTTAGCTCCTCCAGCCCAGGGACCATATCAGGTCATCCTTGTGACCCCAGCACCCAGCAGAGCATTCAGCAGGTAAGAGACACTCCAAAAAAAAATTTTTCTTTTTTTTTTTACTGAATTAACAGAGAGCAAACTCCTCAAATTCTAACAGTGCCCTAACCTCTGTCACCTTGGGAAAGTCACTTAAACCTTCTGAACCACAGGTTCCTCACGTGTGAAGCAAGGACAATTACCCCAGCCCTCCTACCTTGAGGGCTTGTGGGGATCCAATGAGATGACCTATGGGAGCCTCTTTGAAAAGAATAAAGGCCTAGACACGTGCAGGCTGCCATTATGATTAATAAACTCCTACTTCTAAAACAAACATCTGGCTAAAATAAACCAGGAGAGGAAGGCATCGGAGACTGACTTCCAGGCTTTGGCTACTTGGGCTCTGGCCAAGGTCTGCAGCCGCCCAAGATGGCCAGCTTTCTGGTTCTGTGCCCATAGACCCAGGCTATGGACTGATTTCCGGGGCTAAGCATTTCCTGAAATTGCAAAGGATTCTCCCTAAGTGAGTTCCCAACCTGGCTTCTCTAACTACCCTGCCATATGGCCCTCTCTGAGCCTGCTTCCCATCTGTAAAATGCAGCACTAGACGAGGAGTCCCTTCTGGCTCCTCTGACTCCAGTCCAGAGGGGCAGATCAGGCTGACCTGTTGCATTTCCTCAGCCTGGGCGGGGCGGGGCAGTGGCGGGATGGCAGGGATCTGTTGCAATACCTGAAAATTCCAATATCACAGCTCCCCCAGAATATTCCTTTGAAGGCACTAACTCAGGATGCTGCGAGTCTTTTTTTTTTTTAATGAATTTATTTTATTTTATTTCATTTATTCTTGGCTCCATTGGGTCTTCGTAGCTGTGCGCAGGCTTTCTCTAGTTGTGGCGAGCAGGGGCTGCTCTTTGTTGCAGCGCAAGGGCTTCTCATTGCGGTGGCTTCTCTTGTTGTGGAGCACGGGCTCTAGGTGTGCGGGCTTCAGTAGTCGTGGCTCGCGGGCTCTCGAGCACAGGCTTAGTAGTTGTGGCGCACGGGCTTAGTTGCTCTGCAGCATGTGGGATCTTCCCAGACCACGGCTTGAACCCATGTCCCCTGCATTAGCAGGCCGATTCTTAACCACTGCTCCACCAGGAGAGCCCACTGCTAGGCTTTAAATTTGATCTGCAGTGAATTTTTCTAAATCATTTCAGCTTCTCTGAGGAAGAGTTGGGGGTCTGGATGGCCATATTTTCTGAATAAAGCTCATGATTAGAAAGTTTCTTTTCAATCACTGCTGGGTGCTCAGAGGCGTCCTGGATGGTGACACCCCAGAATTCCTTGGTGACCTGTTGGGAAAATAGGACTGTCCAGTACAGCATGAATGAGCGGGCCAGGAGAAGCTCTGGTGTAGCATTGTGGTGGCGGGGAGGGTACCGAGTGACTGGGGCAGGAGGGACTGGTCCCCAGGGAGGACACGAGAGGACAGGTTTACCCCCTCAAGGCCAGGGTCACATTGGGTCCTCACGGCATTGTAAGTTCATGATAAGAGCTAACACTCTTGAGTGTTGGCACTGTATGCCAGGCACTGTCCTTCATATGATTTTCTCATTTAATCCTCCCATTTGCCCTCTTATTATCCTCATTTTACAGATGAGAAAATGGAGGCCAAGTGGGGTCAAAATAACGTGCTCCGGGACTCCCTTAGTAAATGCAGAGCGAGGTGGTAGGACCCCCGGCCTCCCCTCCCAACTATCACTGTACATCACTGCTCTCCCGCCTCCTCTCCCAAGGCCCATCCTGCTCTCGGCGTTGAATGCTAGTGCCAGCTCTGAGTCCTTCACACATAAGGGGCTACCCCTGCTCATCCTCTAGATACTGGGATTTAAAATTTAAAAAAAAGTTTTATTTATAAAAATAGTACAGGGCTTCCCTGGTGGCACAGTGGTTGAGAGTCCGCCTGCCGATGCAGGGGACACGGGTTCGTGCCCTGGTCCGGGAAGATCCCACATGCCGCGGAGCGGCTGGGCCCATGGGCCATGGCCGCTGGGGCTGCGCGTCCGGAGCCTGTGCTCCACAATGGGAGAGGCCACAGAGGTGAGAGGCCCGTGTACCGCAAAAAAAAAAAAAAAAAAAAAGTAGTACAGAGTACTGATACATGCTACAACCTAAATTTTTTAAATACCATGCTAAGTGAAAGAAGCCAGACACAAAAGACCACATATATGATTTCATTTATGTGAAATGTCCAGAATAGGCAAATCTGTAGAAACAGGATGTAGATTAGTGGTTGCCTAGGGTCCGAGGGGATGAGGACTTTAGGGGGTGACTGCTAATCAGTACAGGTTTCTTTTGGGGGTGATGAAAATGTTCTCAAATTAGTTTGTGGTGACAATTGCACAACTGAGAATATATTTAAAAACACTGAATTGCACATTCAATAAGGCTGTCAACAAATGAAAGGGCTCTGTAACCTATAAATGGTTACGTCCTGGCTCGACCCATTTGCACCCCACTTAAAAAAATTGTATAGAAAGGTTCCACGTACCTACGACCCAGCTTCTCCTAATGGGACATCTTACTTAACTACAGTAAGTGTAACTTCTCCTTTAAAGTGTGGCTCCTGAAGGCCCAGCACCTTTTCTCCAGTGCTTCAGAGTTCAGATAACACCTCACCCATGCCCGGGGCTTTACAGTTTACAAAACACCCCCTCCACACACAGCCCCTACCCCCCAACTTGATCCTCAAAGCAAACCCGTGGGCCAGTGTCGCTCCATTTCTTGGTTTTCGTGGTCAAAAGAGTCCTTTTCCCTCCCTGGCCTCCTTCTGTAGGGTTGCTAAATTTGACAAAAATGTTATCTGTCAGCTCTGTAGGGTAATCATCTCTAATGTGTCCAGCCGGTCCTGGGCGGGTCTGGTCATCATTTTGAGACACCATTGATCGCAGACTCTTAAGAACTGAAAGGGCCCTGGACTGTCGCCTAGTCCAGTCTTGCCCAGCAGGCCTGGGCTGGGCCTCCCAGGCCAAGTCCTCACTCTGGCTTTCCCTACCTTCCTACCCGGCCAGAGCGCGCCCATCTTCGTGCCTCAGTTTAGCATCTAGCGTCTTGTCCTCCAGGCGCCGGCATGTACATCGCGGGGGCGGCGGACCGGGGGAAGGGCCAGGGGGAGCTCGGCTGGAGTTGCGACACCGCGCCATGTCTACTGTCCAGATCCAGGGCACGCGGGAAAAAGCAGGAATAAGGATGGTACCACGCCGGGCCCAGGTGGGACCCCCGACCTGCGGCCCCACCCAGGCCCAAACTACAAATCCCAGCAAGAGTGGGCCGCGGGGCGGGACCTCGGGAGCGGTGGCCTGCGATCCCTGCGCCAAGCCCGGGACCAGTGGGTCCTCGGGGGAGAGATCAGGAGGACAGAGACGCCACAGCGGACCTCGAAACACACTCACAGACACACAAACACACAGACACAAACGCGCGCACCGGCCGCGTTGGTCCCTCCCCCACGAACTACAGATCCCAGCAGGCAGTGGGTGCGGGGCGGGGCTTCGGGGAGGGTGGCGCTCACGACCGGAAGTCAGCGTCTGGGGAGGTGGGCTTACCGGTGCGGGATGTGGGCTCCCCTGCTGTGGGGAAGAGGGCCCTTCTCTCCCCGCAGCCTGGCTCCCCGCCCCCGCACACACTGCTCCACCGTGGGGTCGCCGGCCCGAGCACTTCTCAGCGATCCAGAGCCCCGCCCTCCCTACCAGGCTGGGACTGCCGGGGAAGGGGATGGCCGGTGGACGCTTGGGCCAGCTGCCTTGGAGGGACGCAGAGTCTGCCTCCTTGACCCTCTCCTCCATCGCCTGGAGCGAACTCCCTTTTCCTGGAGCGAGGAGCAGCCCGGACCTTGAGGCAGGACTAAGACTGTTGGGGTCTCTGTGTGGCCTGCAGGTCTCCTGGAGAAGCCCAGGGAAGGCCAGGGTCCTTCGAGTTCTGGGGTATAGGTCAGGATGTTCGGTCCACGCTGTGTGACCGCTCTCAGCGCCCTGCGCCCAGGCATCAGCTTTATATGGCAGAGGCAGGTAACAGTGAGGCGCCGACCGGAAGTAATAACCAGGGCACTCTCATTCAGTATGCTGGCTCTCAAAGTGCTCACACCTCAGCGTCGAGCGCCAGGACTCTTGTCCTAACTTCCCGGGTCGCGTAAGTATCCACTGAGACACTACAGCAGGGACTTACCCAAGCCCTTCAGTGCCAATCAGGAGCTCAAGGGTCCAGCCTGTCTGGTGGGATGAGCAGTGCTGAGGCCCCACTTCACCCACCTTCCGGGGCCAGGGCAGTCTCTCTCCTGAAGCCTCTTCTCAGCTGATTTCTGGCTCCCAAGTGAGGATTCAGGTTACACCTGTATCAGGAGCAGTGACACCACAGTGGCCAGCAACACATTGGCCTTTCCGTCTCCAACCCCATTTTCAGAGTTTACACTTTCTGATCTGGCCATATACTGCTGTGACCCTGATCATCAAGGTAGATAGGAAAATACTTAGTTTATGACGGTATAGCCACGACCCTGTAATGTCAGTGAGAGTTTATTCTTCTGTAGTTGGGTGGAGACCAGCTGCTTCCTAGACATATTCCTAAATTTAATCTTGGAAAAATTAGAAACAACTCTAGAAAGGATATTCAAAGTAGAACGCCCAGATTTCCCTTTGGTAACTGGAGTAGGGGTCATATGTACTGGTTAGGTGGTCTCTAAGCATGTCCATTGCTGCCTGGGAAGTTCTCAAAGGCTTGGTTTTCCAAGTATTTCTGTTAAGACTGAAAACAGTGGGGAAGGGTGGTTGGGGGGACAGATTGGGAGACTGGGATTGACCTGTACACACTGGTCTATATAAAATAGATAACCAACAAGGACCTACTGTAGAGCACAGGGAACTCTGCTCTATAGTCTGTAATAATCTAAATAGGAAAAGAATTTGAAAAGGAACAGATACATGTATATGTATAACTGAATCACTTTGCTGTACCTGAAATTAATACAACATTGTTAATCAACTATACTCCAATATTAAATTAAAATTTAAAAAAAAAAAGACTGAAAGCATTTTTGCCCCTTTCCTGTTTGCCCATTTCTGTTCCTTAAAAGAACCTAATTACAGGAGTGAGTTCACTAGGCAATTGAAACTAACTCCTGACTTATGCTCTAACCTGTTGAGTCTTTTCCTAGATAAAAAGAAGAATAAAAAATTAAGCAGTTAAAAAATGACTAGCTCTCTCTCCACAATTGCCCCCTTAGCAATCCTGCAGGCAGATCACACAGGCAAGATCACACCTGAAGAGTCAGCCAGTCTGCACTCAATGGAGAATGATGCAGAACCCAACCTCCTGCCTCGATGATTCACTGAGATTCTTCCCCCTCATTTTTCCCTTTAAAAACTGTCATGACTGAGCAGAATCTTTGGAGTTGGTCTCTGGACACGAGTCTACTTTCTCCCCAGATTGCCCACTCTTCTGGTTAAAGCACCTTTCCTTTCTACTGACACTTGCCTCTCAAATTATTGGCTTCTGAATATGGAGCAGCCAAACCTGGGTTCAGTAACTAGACAACCAGCTTTTTGTTAAGTAGCCCCTCTGCCCCTAGAGACGAGAGATAGTTACCATAGAAACTTGGAGACAGCCCTTGCCCCATCAGTGCAGTCTTTATAAGAGCCCATTCTCTCCTGCATTCCAGGACTTAGCACCAGACTCTTGAATCAGTAAGAGCCTGTGTGACTTGCCCAAGGATATGCCAAAGCCATTTAATGCCTATCCCTGCTTCCTGAAGATCCAGCCAGCAGGGTGCAGTTAAAGTAACAGGGCAGTGTTATGAAGTCATGACGGAAAATGTGTCTAAGGGTAAGGTGCCCCAAAAGTTGGGTTCTTTCCCCCTCAGGGCCTTGGGAGCAACTCAGGAACATACATATTCTATACTTGAAAGTACCTGCACCTATACTGGTTACACATCCTGAGGCAACAGCAAGATTCCCATTTGGGGAGAGAGAGCCTTAGCGCACGAATGCTTTCAATAAAAGTTTGTTTAAACTGGCATTTAAAAACCATAAACAAATTCATTGTTTTAGTAACCCCTTCCACCTATAGTGGAATTATAGTTGAAGTTATCTTTAAGGTTTTGAATACTGTTTGTACATATTTTTCTAATCTTTCATTTGCGTAGGACTTCACAGATTTCTGCTGATTTTTTCTTGCACCGACAACTGGATGAAGCCCTTGCCGGTGGTCCTGCAGGCCACACCCTTTCCTCTGGCAGCCAGTCTAGGGGGTGAGGGACAGGCCACCACGCTTCTTCTCACCACCAGGGGCCGCCCTTTGCGATGGAACAACCGCTCAGGTCCGTAGAGCCGCCGGGACGACGGGGTGGGACGCACTGAGGGCTTTGGTCTTGTGTACATAATTAGATGGCTCTGGCCCAAGGCCCAGCATCCACCTCCACTCTGGTCTCAGCTTTTCCGTTGGTAAAGGTGGGGAGGGTGATCTCAGGGCTCTCCACACCTATCAAGGAAGGATGTGCAGATGAAGACACATCCGTGAGGGGCAGCGCCAGGTCTCTCCTAGGGGGAGGGTAGAAGGCAGGCCAGTTGTCCATACTCTTTCTGCTCATCAGTCCTGAGAGAAAGGAACAAGGAAGCAATGGCAACAGGGGATGCCTGGCTCTCCGGATATGAGCTGAAGAAGGAAGAAGCCTAAGCAGGGCCATACTACATCTGGCCAAGGCGGGGGCGCGGTGGGGTGGGGTGGAGTGCAGGGAGAGTGGGGGGGAAGAATAGATGCCCCCCACTCCACTCATTAAGGTAAATAGAGGAAAGGATCCAGTAGAGTGAGGGCAGGGTCAAAGGTACCCAGAGGAGAGTCCTTGATAACCATTTGCATTTAGAGAAGCAGATAAACAGGGAAAGGGCCTCAGGACACTGCTCAGCCTAGGCGCGGGGGTTAGGAGCAAGCCATGGGCCTTTCAGAGGAGAGAGAGGAGGCTGTTCGGCGGGAGGTGGGGTCTTTGAGCAGGCGGTGAAGAATGAGTAAGGTTTGAATGTGCAGCTACAGCAAATATTTTTCGAGAGCCTGTTCTGTGCCAAGCTGTGGGCCGGGCACTTGGGATTTGGCAGTGAACTGGACAGACACAGTTGCTACCCACTGAGAGCTCTTACAGCTGAGTGGGAGTCCACAGTCTAGCCCTGAAATGTACCCATAGATTTAACTACGGTGGGAGCCCAGAGAGTGTGTGGGGACAGACTGCCGTGGTCTGGGACCCCTGCTGAGGGTGACTTCAGCTGTGGCCTGAAGGAAGAGGGAGGCAAGGGGCGGGAGTGTTCCTGCAGAAGAAAGGCAAGTGCACAGCCCCCAGGTAAGGAGACTGTTTGAGACTAGAAAGAGATGAACAGAGCCAGGAACTATCATAAGTGTTTGCAGCCATCCTGCCCCCATCTTACCCAGGCTTCCTGCTACTGGGACATCTGTTGGGCTCTCCCAAGGGCAGAATCTCAGCAGTGGGCTGATGCATCACGTTTAAAGACACCTAAAGGAGCTCTGGTGATCTGCAAGATAAGGAGTTGAGGTGGAGGAAGAGGGCTGGGGTCTGGGGGGGGACAAGGTGCTTGCACCATCTGTGAAGATTGCCTGTTGCAGAGTCGATGAGAGTGGACTTTGTGGGGGTTGGTTAAAATTCTTAAAGTAGGGCTTCCCTGGTGGCGCAGTGGTTGAGAGTCCGCCTGCCGATGCAGGGAACACGGGTTTGTGCCCCGGTCCGGGAGGATCCCACATGCTGTGGAGCAGCTGGGCCCGTGAGCCATGGCCACTGAGCCTGCGCGTCCGGAGCCTGTGCTCCGCAACGGGAGAGGCCACAGCAGTGAGAGGCCCGCGTACCGCCAAAAAAAAAAAAAAAATCTTAAAGTATAACATACCTATGAGAGAGTCCTTTTTTCTTTCTTTTCTTCTCTCTCTCTTTTTTTTTTTTTTTTTTTTACTGTGTTTTGCTATACTTTTCTCTTTTTTTTGGCTGTACCACGTGGCTTGTAGGATTTTATTTCCCCGACCAGGGATTGAACCCAGGCCCTCAGCAGTGAGAGTGCAGAGTCCTAACCACTGGACCACCAGGGAATTTCTGTGTTTTGCTATACTTAAGAGTGCTTTCTCTCTGTCATATTCTGTAAGGACAATAAATATCTAAATTCCTTCCACCTGAAATTTCCTTAAGTCAACAGAGTGCAGAATGGGCCAACTGGGCCTAGTCATGGTGGAACCACAGAGAGAAGGTGAGTGTGAGTGAGTCTGTGGGGAGAAAATGGAAGGGCTGGGGCTGGAGAGGTAGGTAGGGCTGATCTTACCAGGCAACAAGAAGCCTTTGTCTCCATTCAAGGAGCCATGGTGGGGAGGGCCACGCAAGGATTCCAGGCAGAGCTACATCTTGAACAAACCTGTTGTGAGCAAGTTCCCGAACAGGGAAGGGCAGGCTGTGTGGGACAGAGACGGAGCACCCCAGCAGGGGCAGAGGGGACCAGGGCAGTGCCGGCTTGTGCACTGTACCCTAGAGGCCAGGGAAAACCAGCCTCAGCCTCGACCCTAACCCTTGGCGAATCTGTAGAAATCTCGTGCACTGCCCCCCAGAAAAACACAAACCACACACCAAGTTTTGTATCTGCTTTCAGAGAGATGGAAGGAGAGCCTGTCACAAACCTCTGAAGCTGCAGCAATCCATGATCGTGCACCAGGGGGGACAGGGGCCAGAGACCCCTCTTAGGAGGCTGGTCTGTGTCGTCCATGCTTCAGCCCTCCGTCGCGTGTCACAGCTGCCACCAGAGTAAGCTGAGTCAGCAGGCCTGCGAGGGCAGCGGCGGCGGGGAGGAGGAGGGACCTCTGCCAGCTTGCGCTAAAGCAGCCCCAACATTGCCCTCCGCTTCTCAGCACTGGGGGACCGCTTCTCTCCCTCCTCTCAACCACCTTCCTTCAAGATGGTCCCCGACTTTAAATTTAAGCCAGTCACAGACAGTTCGGTTGGCCTCAGGCCCCTCCCGAGGAGCTTCTTGGGCCTCTAACTTGACTACTTGCTCAGGTCAAAATAGCCTGAGGACTCATTCATTCTCCCTCACCCCTCACAGGACCTGCTCTCCCCTCCCCATCCTCTGAGGCCTGAACTCATGGTCAGAAAGTTCTCCTTCCCTCTTTCGACCCCACCCCTGCCACTTGCCCCGATGGATTCCCATTCTCCCCGGAGAAGAAGCCTTGTCTTAACAGCATGCTTCTTTTTTTTCCCCCCACTCTTCCCCCTACTTCCCTGGCTTAGGGGACCTGGCTGTCCTGTGGTGGCCCCAGCCCACACCCCGGAACTCCCCCTGGCCCTGACCCCCACTCCCAGGGCCCTACCTTCTCCCAGGCTGTCCTTCTCTTGGCGCTTCCTCGTGGTTGAAATCCAGGTCATCCCTCCTTCTTTCTCTTCTTTCCTTCTTCTTTTTACCTTTTAATCTGTACTGACTGATATTTTTAAATTATAAAATTAATTAATGCTCGTCATATAAAAGGCCCAAGAGTATAGAAATGTAAAGCTATGATACTCATTTCTACCTGGTCCCACTTTCCCATGAGACACCTGTACCTGGCCTCACAGTTTGGCCTTCTTGGTATCCATGTGATGATCCCACTGATGCTGTGTCCCTAAGTTAGATTTCTTCACTGAAAGTAAGAGAAACCAACCTTAGCTAGTTTAGGCTGGAAAATAATTTATTAAAAATATTCTGTAGCTCGCCACATCTCCAGGAGAACCAGAGAACCAGCCAGGAACAATGTCTCAAAGGCCACAGCCAAGCTGGCCTAGTGGAGGCACCTCTGGGCCAACACTATTGATCCTGGCCCTGGGTGGTACCACTTGGGATCTCAGCCTCCCTGGCCTCTGGAAACAGGATATAGCTGTCACCTCCTCCCTAGAGTGGATGCCTCTTTTTTTTTTTTTTTTTAATAAGAGACAGAGTCTCTTCATCTTTTTTTAAAAATAAATGTATTTATTTTATTTTATTTATTTAATTTTTGGCTGCTTTGGTTCTTCGTTGCTACGCACGGGCTTTCTCTAGTTGCGGCGAGTGGGGGCCACTCTTTGTTGCTGTGCATGGGCTTCCCATTGCGGTGGCTTCCCTTGTTGCGGAGCACGGGCTCTAGGCACGTGGGCTTCAGTAGTTGTGGCATGCAGGCTCAGTAGTTGTGGCGCACGGGCTTATTTGCTCTGCGGCATGTGGGATCTTCCCGGACCAGGGATCGAACCGTGTTCCCTGCATTGGTAGGCGGATTCTTAACCACTGCGCCACGAGGGAAGTCCCGGATGGATGCCTCTTGGTGCCTGCTTTGGATACAAAGCCCAGCATGGGGGCATCTGACTGGCAGAATGCCTGCACTCCAGCCGTAAGAGAGGCTGGGAAGGCCTCATCTGGCTTCTGTGAATGGAGGCAAGGATTCATACGGTGGAAGTGGCCCCAAACACAGGAAGTGATCCACAGCCAGTGGGAATGGCAGACCTTCAGCCTCTAGGGGTCCAGCCACCACACCTCAGCATCCCCTGCTCCGCAGCCTGCACTCTCTCACCTCTGAGACCTCTGGCCACAGCCTGCTTACCTGTCCTCCATCAGGTCCTCAGAAATCACCCCCTCCTGTTCACAATGCTTCCCACGTCGCTCACACCGGGGACCCCCGCCAGCCTTGGCCACCTTCCCTGTCTGCTGGCAGCAACTCCATGGACCGTGGTACCACCTACTCAGGAAGAGCTGATATTTACCGCACATGTGCTGTGTGTTTCACGTGTTTCATCTCATTCAAGAGAAGCGCCTCCGCCGCAAGGAGTGCCTTGTTCCCACCCCCACTTACACAGGGGGAGACTGCAGCACAGAGAGATTGAATGTCTCCTGGGGCCTCTCCATCACTCGGAGGGTCCCCTGGAGCGTAGGGTCTGTGTCATGTTTCTTCTCTGCTGGCCACCCCCATGTTCCCCATGAGCTAAAGGCTGAGTGTGATTCTAAAGATGTCCTAGGAGTCGCATCTTCTCAGAACGTTTCCCTTAGAGCAGCGTTTCTCAAACTTGACTGATCATAAGATTGATCTAGGATGCTTGTTTAAAGTAATATAGATTCCCACTTCCCTCCTGGAACATCCCATTCTTAAGCTCTCAGGGAGGGTCTGGGAAACTAAGACTTTTAACAAGCCCTCCAGTTGATTCTTGTGATCATGCAAGTGGGGGAACACTGCTCTAGAGAGCTGTTTGTTTTCTTAGGGTGGGTTTAGACTATGTTGGGCCTGAAAACGATGGCCTGTTCTTACTGGAGATCAGCAGCTGAGCTCTGGAAAATGTGGAGAATCACTGTGTGCTATGGAAGGACCATAAAACTGGCACTCAGGTGCTGCCAGACAATGGGGCAATGGAACCTTTGAAATGTGAGTTTCCAGTAATTCCATTTCTAGGAATTCATCCCGAGGGAATAGCTATGATTGTACAGAAAACAGTCCTGTGCCAAAGATGGAGAAAGAGGTTGTCCAAATCTGCCTGTGCCATCAGCAGGAAGCACGGTGCTACAGGGCTGGCTGCGGTGACACAAAGCTGTGAGGAAGCCTCCTTTCATCCCCTTCTCCCCGATCTGCCCAGGTCAGTGCCCCCACCCAGAAGGCATGGATTCCACCCTCTGCCTGGGGCTCTTTCCCTCACCCAGGCCCTGGCATTTACCTATGCAAAGCCCTGAACAGAAGGAGGAGGTGGCTGTGGCAAGGGCAGTCTGGACTGGGAAACCCACTCAGTTTGGAGTTTGCAGCGGGGTGGTGTCTAGAGCATCTTGCTGACTTTGACAGCAGGTCCCCTTGGTGAGGGAAGTTGCCCACTGCCTTATGGCCCAAATGTGGAACAAAGGTCAGCTGGGGAGTGGAGGTCGGGAGGAGATTCTTGTCCCTGACGCCAAGCCTGGATTCTTTGTTTTTCTTTGCACAGTTTTTCCCATGACACCAAATGGGCCCCCCTTAAGCCACCCCAATGACTTTTCATAGCTTCTTTTTTTTTTTTTAATAAATTTATTTATTTATTTTTGGCTGTTTTGGGTCTTTGTTGCTGTGCGCGGTCTTTCTCTAGTTGCTGTGACTGGGGGCTACTCTTCGTTGCGGTGCGCAGGCTTCTCATTGCAGTGGCTTCTCTTGTTGCGGAGCATGGGCTCTAGGCGCGCGGGCTTCAGTAGTTGTGACACGTGGGCTCAGTAGCTGTGGCGCACGGGTTTAGTTGCTCCGTGGCATGTGAGATCTTCCCGGACCAGGGCTCGAACCTGTGTTCCCTGCATTGGCAGGTGGATTCTTAACCACTTTGCCACCAGAGAAGTCCCCATAGCTTCTTTTTTATTGAAATATAGTTGATTTACAATATTGTGTTAGTTTCAGGTGTACAGCAAAGTGATTTGGCCATATATATGTGTGTGCATGTATGTATATATAGTTTTTAGGGGATTCTTTTCCATTATAGTTTATTACAAGATATCGAATATAGTTCCTTGTGCTATACAGTAAATTCTTGTTGTTTCTCTTATATATGGTAGTGTGTATATGTTAATCCCATACTCCCAATTTATCCCTCTCCCCTCTTTCCCTTTTGGTAATCATAAGTTTGTTTTCTATGTCTATGACTCTGTTTCTGTTTTGTAAATAAGTTCACTTGTACTCTCACTGTTGTAGCCTCTCCCGTTGCAGAGCACAGGCTCCGGACGCGCAGGCTCAGTGGCCATGGCTCACGGGCCCAGCTGCTCCACAGCATGTGGGATCTTCCCGGACCAGGGCACAAACCCGCGTCCCCTGCATTGGCAGGCGGATTCCCAACCACTGCGCCACCAGGGAAGCCCCATTTATACTATTTTTAAGTTTTATTTATTTATTTAAAGATTTTTTTCTGTTTCTGTTTTTGGCCATGCCACGATTGAACCCAGGCCACAGCAGTGAAAGCCCGGAATCCTAACCACTAGGCCGCCAGGGAACTCCCAATTTGTACTATTTTTTAGATTCCACATGTAAATGACATTATATGATATTTGTCTTTCTCTGTCTGACTTACTTCACTTAATATGATAATCTCTAGGTCCATCCTCATTGCTGTAAATGACATTCTTTCTTTTTTTTTTTTATGGCTGAGTTCATAGCTTCTTAAGTGTCCGTTTGCCTGCAGGTCTCAGGAATCATGTGGCCTTTGAAGACTGTGGCCAGCTCCAACCCTGGACCCTGTCCCCAGTTCCCCCAGCCCCATGGCCTCCAAAGATGCAAGTTCATGGCCTTCATTCTTCCTTTGTGCCAACAGCCAGGACATCACCAAAATGATAACCACAGGAAAGTTACAGTGTCCTGGAAGGATCTTATATTCATGATCCTCTTCTGTGTTCCCTCATTCCCTGGTCTAAACAGAGTCAGACACCAGGCCCTGCCCTTTCTTTTTGCCTCAACACTTCTCAGAAGTCAGAGTTCCAAAATTCACCCGGGTAACAGAGCACCGGGAAGTTATGGGCTCCTTAAGGAAACCAGTGATTACTGATGTTTCTAATTCCATCACAGGAAAGGAGGGTCAGGACCCAATCCTAGATGAGGTACAGGAAGCTCAGTGGTTAGTGCACAGGCTGTGGGTTTGTGCAAACCTTGGATTGAATTCCACCTCCAACACTTACTAATTGTATGACCTTGGGAAAGTCACTCCATTTCTCAGAGTCTCAGTGCTCTGGACTGAATTGTGTCTCCCTCCAAATTCGTATGTTGAAGCCCTAGCCCCCAGTGTGACTATATTTGGAGATGGGGCCTTTAAGAAGGTAATTAAGGTTAAATGAAGTCATGAGGGTGGGGCCCTGATTCAATAGGACTGGTGTCCTTATTAGAAGAGATCAGAAATCTCTCTCTCTCCAGAATTCTCTCTCTCCCTGCATGCACAGAAGAAAGGCCATATGAGGACACAGCAAGGAGCTGACCATCTGCAGGCCAGCAAGAGAGCTCTCGCCAGAAACCAGCCCTGACAGCACCTTGATTTTGGACTTCTAGCCTCCAGAGCAGTGAGAAAATAAATTTCTGTTGTTTAAGCCACCCAGCCTGTGGTACTCTGTGATGGCAGCCTGAGCTGACTAATACATTCATTCTCCTCGTCTGCAAAGCAGGGATAAAATTAGGACCTGCATCATGAAGCTATTGTGAGAATCCAGTGAGGAAATTCATGTGTAATGCCTGCCTGTTTAACTTTCCTACAGCACCTTCGGCACCTGGAACAGTGCCTGGTGTATAGTGGATGTTCAATAACTACCTACTGAACTACATCCACCAAGAAAGGAAGCTGTCAGACTCAATATAAGTGTGTATTTCTGAGCTTTTCACTAACCTCCATCTCCTTGATCA
Organism: Delphinus delphis; assembly: GCF_949987515.2. Lineage (NCBI taxonomy): Eukaryota > Metazoa > Chordata > Mammalia > Artiodactyla > Delphinidae > Delphinus > Delphinus delphis. Next base: position 15,736,925 of record NC_082694.2, on the reverse strand, counting down.
TTGATCATCACTCACCAGCAAATGACAGCAGGCACAAAGGATTTAAGAAAAGTGTCTGCAGGGATGGTCTCCTGTTTTTAATTGGATCTGCCATTAATACCCTGTCTTCTGTGAACTGGGAAAGGGCTTGGTCTGGCTCATCCTGAGTAGAGTCTGAGTCTCTGGGAGGAGGCGACATTGACCAGGCAGCTTTGGGGCCCTTGGTCCAGCCTTGCGGGCCTGGGCATTGAGGAGGGAGCTCTTCCTCCCGTGGGGCAGGGGGCAGGAGCTGCAGCTGTGGGATGCAGTGGTGGGGGAGCTAGGGCTGGGCCCTGGGAGTGGCATGGACGAAGTTGGTCTGGGGCTGGAGGCCACAGCAGGCCCACCTTCCTGGTGCTTGCACGATGCAAATGATGGGAACAATAGGGCCCCTGTCCCCAGGCCATTTGTGGCAGAACCTGGACCCTGGGGAGGCATAGCTCCTTTACCTTGGCCATGGTGAGACTTGGTTCTGGGGGCAGCCCCAGGTGCACAGACCTGCCCACCCCTGGGGCCCAGGACTCCGGGCAGGGAGAGACATCCCACCTGAACTGACCACCCCCTTATTTTCCTCCCTGACTCTTTCCAGGACAAGCTCAGCAGGAGCAAGGCCAGGTGAGTCCTTGGGCTCCTCTCTTTCCTCTGCCCTCCTCTCTTGTTTCCACCTCGCTGTCCCTTTCCTGGGCACCAGCATCCTTAGAGCGGTGCTGGTTCTGCCTGGGCCCTCCATGCCCAGTGAGACTATTCATGCACCTCCACCCCCTGGAAACACTAGGGCCCCCCACTGCCAGCTTCCCACAGGCACTAGCTCTGCCCCCAGACGCTTCCTCCTGCTGCCCTGGTCCCAGGCTGCCGTCACACAACTCCAGGGGACGCCATCCACACCGTCATGGATGTGAACGTCCCAGGGTTGTGCATGGTCTGGCTGACACAAACGCAGGGCCCCTTGGGCAGAGCTGACTGGAGTCTGATTGCAGGTTGGGGCCACACCTTCCACCCCCAAGATGTGCAGGTAAGTGACCAACCCCCAGATGCGTAGGAGCCCCTGCAAGTCGAGTCTCCCCTGAGGACTCTGGACACCTCCTGCCCATTATAGTCCGGTGCTGCTAAGTCACTGGGCCCTAGCTCTCCCACCTGTCTCGGTCAGAATTAGGGATGCATGGGGTGGGGACTGGCATAGGTGGAACAGGCTGTGAGACCCCCCTATCTCCAAAACGCCTCACTGGTCTTGCTGCAGTGTTGGAAAGGCCCACCGTGAATGGTTCCTTTGAGGCCACTGTAAGAGTGCAGATGGTTTATTATATTTTGGAGAGAGAGTAAGTCATTGTGCTAGAGAGGGACTGGGCCATGAGGATATGAGGACAGTCTCACCAGTCTCCCATCCAGACTCCCCTGCTTGGAGAAAAGATGACCCCTGCCCATCTCCTCTGTCTGCCTCAGGGACCAGGAGACGCAGGGTAAGTTCAGCTGCGGAGCTGGGGTGGGGGTGGGGGGAGGCAGCGGCCACCACGGCTCCTGCATCTCTTCTGTCCTCCCTGTGCTCAGCATCCCTTCCCAGAAGCCCAGGAGGAGGAGGAAGAAGAGGAGGATAAATATGAGCTGCTCCCCTGTGAGGCTGTGCTCCGCCACCCAGCCCCCGCCCACCTTCCTGGCACTCAGGAGGACTCTTTGTACTTGGGTGAGGGCTGGGAAGTTGAGGCAGGGAGGTCAGGTGGTCAGGCAGGATGGGAGGGTCCCCACAAGGGAAGAGGGCCCAGGCCTTGCCTCGTCTCCCTCTGTCTGGCCTGGGGCAGCGAGGGGAGGCCTCAGCTGGCAGTCACTGAGGCCTCTTGGCTGGGCAGAGAGAGAGGGATGGAGGAAGGGAGGGAGGGAGGGAGGGAGGGAGGGGAGAAGGGAAGGAGGATGAGTGGGAAGGGGAGAGGAGCCTGGAGGGGCAGTGTAACCAAGGCAACAATGGGAAAGCAGGAGGCCTGACAGGGTCCCTGGGGCCTGGCGTTCCCCCTCTGAGATCCTAGCACAACTCGGAGCAAGGGTAGGGATGCCAGGAGAGCCCCGGCTGCTGCTGGCATCCCACCCCGACAGCTCCCAGGCTCGGCCAGGTGGGGGCAGGGAAGCTGGCCGCCTCCAGTTGCCATGGAGACGGGGCTGTCGGGAAGCCAGAGAGCACAGAGGGGAGTGAGGGAGGGAGGAGGGAACAGAGGCTGGGTGGGGGGCAGGAAGAAATTTGGAACCTACGTGGGAGGAGCCCACCGGGTCACAATGCTCAGGGGTCTTTTCCAGATCACTCTGGCCCCCTGGGCCCTCCCATGTCACCACCACCACCGCCACCACCGCCACCGCAGCCCCAGCCCGAGATGATGAACAACCTCCCCACCTGCCCCACCCCAGGCTACCATTTCCCAGTGAGTAAATCTAAGAGGCATCTCATTTGCAAGATTCCCCCACGTCTGCATTCAGGAGGCCCCTGAAAAATTAGCTGCGTCAGAAGCCAGAGCCCCGTTAACAGTCGCTCCTCCCACCTGCCTGGCCTGGTCCTTGCACCCTCCCCATCAGCATCACCAAAGACTCACCCTTCTCGCCTGAGCCGGGAGAGGGGAGCGGGGGTGGGGTGGGGGTGAGGGGGGGGTTGAAGCTCCGCTGCCCCTCCCGGACCCTAAAGCCTGTGCAGCCCTCGCTGCCTACAGAGGGGAGAAATCCCTCACTCGGCTGCCAGCCGCTGCCAGCTCTCACCCCCGCCAGGATCCCGTTTGTGGGCTTTGAGAGCTACCACTTTCATCGTATATTTTATTGGAATAAAAAGTAAAACTGGGAGAGATTCACACCAAAGAAAGAGCCACAGAATAGAGGCAAAGAGGAGAGTCGCCTCCTTTGCACATTAACGCTTGTGTTGTAGTGTTTTTCAAGCTGCACAGATATACGTAGTCCCTTTGCCTCCCACCCCGGCCAGCCTTGCCCTCCCAATGCCGCAGCTCCCCTCCATAGCCCCCCACCTGATTTTCCCTCACGCCACCGCATTGTGCCCACAGCCCAAGGCAGCATGGAGCCCGCCGGAGGCCACAAAGCAGAGCTGGCCCTTTGGGAGGCGAGGTAATGGGGATGTCCTCTCTCCTTCCGAGGCCCACCTACTCCCCACCCCGAGAAGGGGAATCCTGACCTCCATGAGGTCGGGGCCGGGGGAAAGTTGAGCTGGCCTTACATTGATCTCATGCTTTGTCCGGTCGCTGCATCCGCCACAGCTGTTCCTCATTTTTACCTGCCAATCCCCTCCCCCCCAGGCAGGCAGTTGGGGAGGAGACTGAGGCCCCGAGACACGTAATGCTTTGCCTGAGGTCACAGAGTCCCTGACTCCGGGGCCCCTGCTGCACCTGCTGAGGTCTCTGGGTCAGGCGGGGGGCACCCCGGGGGTGTGAAGTAAGGCGATCGGGGGTGAGGATGGCTTTCTCCTGGGACTTCACAGCTGTCTCTGAGGATCCCCTCAGAGAAGTTCCAAGGATACACCACTCTTCCAGCCTAAGTTTCACTGAATTTCTTTCTCCCTGCTGCTGCTGGCTGGTGGGTCTCTCCTTTTCCTCCCAGAGCTGGGTGCACCAGACCGGGCAGTGAGTGGCCCCTCACTCTAGGATTCTGGCTAAGAAGTTGTTGTTGGTGGTGGTGGTGGTGATGGGTGAGCTGGGAGGGCCAGGAAATATCCCTAAATCCAAGCCTCTCCCCCTCTGCCACAGGCCCTGGCAGGGCGTCCGCTAGTGTCCTTCTGGGGAGGGCCTCGCTCAGAGCTCCCCTTGGGTGCTCACTCTCTCTGAGCACAGGACGGGGGAGGTGCTCATGGGCGCCCCCTTCCGGGCAAAGGAGCATTTTCAATCATTCCAGGTCCACCTTGTGGGCGGCGCCGTGGGGGTGGGGGGTGAGGTGCCAGTAGCTCCCCCAAGTGATGGCTTCGTCCTCCCTCCCACTCACTGGTCAAACCCTGGGTCTCATACGCCCCTTCCTACCCTAGGTGCCGGGCCCAGCAAAGAAGCCCGAGGAGGACATTTACCTAGATTGTGAGCCCAGTCCAGGTGAACCCCTCCCTCCCTCCGTCCACCCCGCCCCATCCTGCCCTGAGGCCCTCTGCTGCCCAGAGGCAGCACGATGCAGTCTCCTGGCTCCATCTCCTGCCCTTGTCCTCTCTCAGCACCCCTACCATCACACATCTGCCTTCAGACACCCACATGGACGCCTCTGGTCCGGGCTGCCCCACACAGTGCCTGACAAGGAGGGGACCCCCTTAGAGCAAGGGCTTGGTTGGGGGGTGGGGGGCGCTTCCCAGCTGTTGCAGCCAGGACAGTGCTCTGCCTGGTTGGAAGGGCTCCCCAAAAGTCAGGCTGCAGAGAAGCTGTCCCCTGCCCCGCCCCGGTCACCCGGATTTCCCCGCTTGGTGCTCAGCTCAGCCTGCCCTCTCTGTTTTAGTCCCGGCCTTGCCTCAGACTCTGAGCTCCCAAGTCCTGAGGCCCCCAGTCCCTCTACCAAGGACATCAGTGGGGCCCAGGTGAGTGCCGCAGGTGTGTGCTGGGGGCCTGAAGGGCCTACCCAGGCTTCCCAGCCCTGACCCTGGGATCTCCAGGATCGGGTCACTGGACTTTTTCTTTTGAAGGAGGTAAAGCCCCTGAGCTCTGTTCCCCAATTCGCTCCCCACAGGCCCCCCACAGCCCCCCAGGAAGCTCAGAATGTAAGAGGCTGGGGGTTTGGGCTGGTGGTGGGCTGAGCGGGGAGGGAGAGAGGGAGGCTCAGGGTAGGACTTCCAGCCCAAAGGAGCAGGCCTGCAGGGCCAAGCTCTTCTGACCCAGCATCCTGTGTGCCAGGGAGCGTCGAATGCCACCTCTAAAGGTGAGTACCGCCATTGTCAGCATGAACCCAAGCCCTCTGGCAGGGCCTCCCCTGCGGGCCTCAGACTGCCTCCCAGCCCCCCACATCCCGCTTCACTGAGGGGGTCCCTGCAGCTCTGACTCCAGCGGAGAGCAGGTCTCAGAGGACCCCCTGGGCATTCTGCAGGATCTGCACCAAATCAGGAAGCTCCCAACCTGTACCTTAAAATCACTCCTCACTTGGAGGTCACGCGTGGCCTAGCCGGTGGGTCCTACCAGAGCCCTGGGGCGGGGGAGTGAAGCACTGGGTGTCCCGCTTTGGGCTTCAGGCCTTTGCACGCCCTCTGTGACCTCCCCAACCTTCGCAGCTGGGCCCCAAGCCTCCTTGGCCTAATCCCCTCTCAGCCCCAGGGCTATAATCTGCTTCTTCCGGCAGGAAGGATAGCCTCTCTTTGCTCTGTAGCTGCCACCCAGAATGCCTCAGCTGCTGAGGTGAGGAGGGGCTGGGAGAGGGCTGGTGGGGGAGGCCCATGGGAGCAGAGCCCAAGTCCCTACCCAGAAGCCCTCTCGGGTGGGTGTCCACCACTGAACACGTGTGTGCAGCTCCAGGCGCGGACACATCTTTGTTCTGCTCGAGTGGCCGTGAGCACGAATAACTGCAACCCGGGGGTTCTCTGCTTCCCACCCCCGATCCGGTGCCCTGGCACATCGCTGAGCCGCTGTGTATGTACAGGAAGGCGATCTGCTGGGCCAGCCTTGGTACTCAGGGAACTGTGACCGCCATGCTGTTGAGAGTGCCCTGCTGCGACGCCAAAAGGTGGGGCACCTCAGGCCCCCTGCGCCTTCTTGGGAAACCGTTTCTGCCCAGGGACTGAGGCTGGCTGAGCCGGCAGGAGCAGCTGGGCAGGGGTCGGAGTCAGGGCTATAGCTGGAAGGTGAGGTTGACGATGGGCTCTCCTCCCCAGAACGGGGCCTACACCGTGCGCCCCAGCTCAGGCCCTCGTGGTTCTCAGCCCTTCACCCTGGCAGTACTTCTCCACGGCCGGGTCTTCAACATTCCCATCCGCCGGCTGGATGGCGGGCGCCACTACGCCCTGGGCCAGGAAGGCAGGAACCACGAGGAGGTGGGTACTGCAAGAGGTAGGGGCTGAAGGGGAAGACACAGCAGAGCAGCCCCTGGGCCCAGCCGGGAACACTGCCCTGGGGAAGACCCCCCTTTTTTGCCTTTTTCTGGAGTGGGTGGAAATCTCAGTGGCCAGCGCCCAGAACTCCTTCCCAGAAGCCGGCACTTTGAGAAGAGGCCCAGTCTGCTCTGGGGGAGACACCCCCTCCTGAAGAGCCCGGCCTGCATGGGGCCCAGGTGGGGGCATTTGTATGAACCCAGCTGGGAGGAGGGCAGGGCCCAGGTAGTCCAGATTCGTGTCTGTACCAAGGACTCAACTTTGCACCCAGCACTTGCTAGGCTGCAAACTAGAGACAGTCACCACTCAGCTCCCCACACGGAAGGCCCCGGGCAGAGGCCTCAAAGTTATTTCATCTGGCCTGGGAAATAGGAGTCCGGCCAACAACATGCGCACGGGCGCCATCCCAGGAAAGGCCTGGAATTGGGCAACAAAATGCAGTGGGGCTTCATGGGGCAAACAGGAAGGAAAATATTTAGAAAAATGTCAACAAGCTCCCTCGCCAGAGCCCCCCAGCTCCCTCAGGAAGTTTCTCCCTGCATGAGGCTCATGGATGCCCTGCTTCCCCGTGCAGCTCTTCTCCTCCGTGGCCGCCTTGTCCAGCACTACCTGCAGCACCCCCTACCACTCGTGGACAGACACAGCGGCAGCCGGCAGCTCACCTGCCTGCTCTTCCCCACCAAGCCCTGACGCCACAGCGCACGTGCACCCCGGCCTCCGGTTCCACAGTTTGCTCCTCGGGCTGTCTCCCTCTCCTCTCCCAGGTCTCCACCCCGCCAGCCCCCGCCCCCCCATCCCGTGCCCCAGTCCCTCCCTGCAGGCCTCCCTGAGAGGCATTGGGAAGGGTCGCCCAGAGACAGAAAGGGTCCCTTAGATCCCACCCCATGCTCACCCAGAGCCTGGCACTGCCACTCCCTGCTGCACCTCCAAGACTGGGAAGCACGGGACAGGCAGGGCCTCCATTCCCGGCCCCCAGGCATGGCCTCCCGAGCTGCTCTGAACAAAGGCCTCCTCTGGGAAGCTGAGCCTCAGGGGGATAGTAAGGGCACTGCTGCTACACAGAGGGAATCGTCTCACATTCTGGAGGAGGCTTAACACGGGGCTGGCATCTGGAAGGAACTTGGTCGCCCTGAACATAAGTTTGCTTTCAATAAGTATCTGTTGAATGAATTCTTGAATTCCGTTGAGTGAAGCAGAGATGGCCTCCATGAGGCGCCAAGGTTCGCAAGTGCCCCAGGGCACAGCCTGGGCCCGGGAGCGCCGGAGCAGTGGTGGCCAGGCCAGGACAGAGGAGCCAGCCCCATTTCTGCCCCTGACTGGGGCCTTGGCCCTTAGATGGTCTGTTGTGGCCGCCCCGGGTGGCTCAGTTTTGTTTCCTTCTGTTTGTGGGAATCGGGGTGGGGGAGGAGAGAGGCTTGGTGTTGCACGGCCACCCCATGAAACGACAAGAATGGAGTTCGGTACTTGACCACCACCCATTTACCGCACAGCGATCCATCGGGGAGAGAGGCGCCTGATTTTGCGCCCTTGGTGTCTGGAGTAGGGAAGACGGGCGGACCCCCGTTAATATCTGGGTATTGAACGCGCCAGGCCGCTATGGAAGGCTCCACGCGGAGTTCAGAGAAGACGAGAGGCCATCGGAGCACAGCTGCGCGACCGGCGCGGCCGGGGAGGGAGGCTCCAGGGCTGGGGGCTCGGAGATAGGCCGCTGGCCCGCGGGCGGGCGGGGCGGGCGGGGCAGGCGGGAGAGCGGAGGAGGGCGGCCCCGCGCAGGCTGGGCCGAGGGGCGGGGGCGTCCCCGGGCCCTGGCGCGGCGCCCGGAACACCCCGTGCCGGAAGCGCATGTGACCGTGACTCCGCAGAAGTCGCGAAACAAAGGGCGGCTCAGCGGCTGCCGGCGCTCGGGCTGGCACGGAGGGTTCGGACTCCTGCCCCTGGCCGGGGTCCCGGCTCTGCCCCGACAGATCCTGCGCGCCCAGGCCGGGAGGGGAGGCTCCCGATCCCCCTGAGGCCCTGGGCGCCGGGGTGGGAGCAAGGGAGCCCCGGGGAGGTGGTGAGGGAGGGTGGCCCCGCGGACAAGCGGTGACACAATGCAAACACGAGGCTGGGTGGACGCTATGGGGTCCAGGCTGGGGTGAGAGCGTTGATGGTTGCCTTCACCACTGCCGGCTCTGGCAAATTACCCTCTCCCGACCTTAATTCCTGTAACAGAGGTGAAGATAATTGTCCCTATGAGTTATCCTATGGTTGGGAAGCTTGAGTGAAGCCGTCCATGTGGAAGGGGAGGACAGTGCAGGACCTAATGGGCTGCACTCTGGTCCTTCTTTCCCAAATGAACATGCATGTGAATTCCAGTCAACGAACTGCCGCTTTCAGTGTTCACACAGCAGGGCACCAGGAGGAAGAGCGGGGTGGGCACTGCTGTTCACCGTATGTGGGGATGGGGCCCCAAGACAGCCTCCCTCTGCTCAGTTAGCCAGCCCTGGCTCCCTCTAGGCGGTGGATGAGACTGGCCACTCTACACTTTCCCCAGGCTGACTCAGGTAGGAACTCAGGGCTGGAGAATGTGGGGGGGCCACCTTGGGGAGGGCCTCAGGGTACATATGGAATTGATTAGAACCCTGCAGTTCTCCCTGCAACCCAGTACTAAACCAAGCAGTTAATGATTAGGACAATAGTGTCATAGACTCAGTGTTGGATGCACATTCCTGAGTTGTTTTACAGATACTGTAACTGCCACCAGAGGAAGAATGCTAACTGTATGATGACCATACTGTAGCCATGACATAAGCTGCTCCGTCTTGAGCAGTACTGACTCTATGGCTAGTACAATTCCAAGAACTGGCCTCAAGAGAACAGGATTAACATTATTGCTCATAATGTTCTGTATCTTTGTGGGCGTCAAAATGATTGTAGCTTGCTCTGCCCGTATATGTAAGCGGGCAAGTAAAACTGTCAGCAAAGAGATGCTTCAGACCCAGGCTGACATCTTCCATTTTGAGAATACTGTGCCCTCTGTCAGCGTGAAGAAGTTACAGAAGATAGACCGTCGCCCGTAGTCCCGTAGAAATGGAATGATATTTGACGGTGGGGAATTGAAAGTAGCTCTTTCGTCCCTTTCCTGTTTGCCCATTTCTGTTCCCCTCTAACCTTAAAACAACCTAATTATAGGAATGAGATCACTAAGCAGTTGAAACGAACTTCTGATCTCTCCTGAATGCACACCATGCCTTGTCTAACTTGTTGATTCTTTTTCTAAATTAAAAGAAGTAAGAATAGAGAATTAAGCAGTTAGAAAATGACTGTCTATCCACAATTGCCCCCTTAGCAATCCTGCAGGCAGATCACACAGGCAAGATGACACCTGAAGAGTCAGCCAGTCTGCACTCAACGGAGAATGATGCAGAACCCAACCTCCTGCCTCGATGATTCACTGAGATTCTTCCCCCTCATTTTTCCCGTTAAAAAATGTCATGGCTGAGCAGAATCTTTAGAGTTGGTCTCTGGACATGAATCCACCTTCTCCCCAGATTGCCGGCTTTTCTAATTAAAGTAACTTTCCTTTCTACTGACGCCTGCCTCTCAAATTATTGGCTTTTGAGCGGTGAGCCGCAGAACCTGAGTTTGGTAATGCAGACAGTCAGACTCCTGCATCCCCCACCAGACGTCGAGGTTCGACTTCTCTGGAGGAGCCCTGTTTTTACCGAGTACTGAATTTATGTAGCGCTGAAGCCACGTGGCCTGTGGGAGGTGAAGTAGAGGCCACAGCGCAGAGCTCGGGAGTTAGTGGCTCAACAGGGACTCTGCTTAGTCCCAGCTGGGGGACTGACTTTAAGGGGACTAGTCTCATGCCTTCCCTCCCTGGTGAAAAAAGAGAGGAGTAGTCCAGGCAGTGGGGACAGTCTGTGATAAGGGACCCAGAGGGCCAAAAAGAACATGGTCTGGAGAGCAACTCAGCCTCACTAGTGCCTCCTCAGACTGCAGGTCTGTGCTTACATGTCCCCTTCTCCAGGAAACCTTCCCGACTGCCCCAGCCTGGGCTCAGGCACTTAACACATCTGAGAGCAGTTGCTTTTTCACTCCAAAGGACCAACTGCTACAACTGCCCACTATTGTGTATCCAGGGCCTGGAATAGAGTAGGTGCCAATATTTCTTGGAAGAGTCACTGAATAGGTCAAGTCTACCCTGGGTCCCTCTAAAACTCATAGCGTTCCTTGATCAGGGCTTCCTTTGTAAGAGAAAAATCAAACCCAGTGCTTCCCAATAGAACGTTCTGTGATGATAGGAACGTTCTGTATCTGCATCGTTCAGTACAGTAGCCATTAGCCCCAAGGGCACTTGAAATGTGACTAGTGTGACCAAGGAACTGAATTTTTAACAATAATGTCATCAATTTTCAATTAATTTAAATTCAAATAGCCACATACAGGCACGGCTGTACTGTTGTTGTCTCTTGCCTTCCTGAGTGTGAGGGACAGCGGTAAGAGAGAAGGCTGGAGAAGTTGGTGGAGGGGCGCTGGGTCCGGATGACACCAGGAGGCCTCCGTTATGAGGGTGAGCCACCAGGGAGGCCCTTGAAGTGCTTTTAATCTCAGTTGTCCCAGATGTTTCCTTACTGTGCAAATCTAGTTAAGGGGAGAGAGGGGCGTTGGGAGCAGAAGGATTTCAGGGACGTAGAGTCTGGTCTTCAGACAGCCATGGACCACAATGCGGATGTCACCCGTCGGTGACACAAAAGGAGAAAAACACCACCTGAGAAGTGAGCTCTTCCTGAAGCAAAATGATTCCATTTAATGGGCCATCCTTTAAAGAGAAACCAAGTTCCTCCTTCTTTGGGGGATTAAATTATATTTTCTTTCAGTTCACTAGATTTTGCTGGGCCTCATCTTTAAAATGGGGTGGGAGGGCTTCCCTGGTGATGCAGTGGTTGAGAGTCCGCCTGCCGATGCAAGGTATGCGGGTTCGTGCCCCGGTCTGGGAGGATCCCGCATGCCGCGGAGCGGCTAGGCCCGTGAGCCATGGCCGCTGAGCCTGCGCGTCCAGAGCCTGTGCTCCGCAACGGGGGAGGCCGCAACAGTGAGAGGCTCGCGTACTGCAAAAATAAATAAAATAAATAAAATGGGGTGGGAGAAACAGGGTGGTTGGCCTAGGTAACCTCCCAGGGCTTGTCCAGTCACCCGAGCTCTCCAGGGCCCAGGGCCATGTACACACTGCCTGGGATCGTGTCTCTGTCACCACCTGGGCTGCCTCCCCACTCCTCTCTATCTCCCCCCCGCGCAGCTCCCCGCCAGCCCCTCCCTGCTCAGCCCTACAAGGTTCGCCGTCCCGCTGAGCTCTCCTTGTGCCCCTTGGGGAGAAGTGCCCAGGCTGCAGTGCACTCGACTAAATGATAACCCAGGAGATACAATTTATAAAAGGCAAACGTGGGTCTCGAAGAGCCAAACGTTTGTCCCGAGATAATGAGGGGATCAAGCCCAGCCTCCAAGCAGACCTGGAAGCTAGAAGGACAGAAGGTCATTGCTGAGGCGCAAAAACTCAAGAACAAGCACCGATGCAGGGGCTGAGCAGGGGGAAAACACGAAAGCAGACCAAGTTCTGGCTGAAGGCTGATGTCATAGACTCCTAGGACCCCTGAGCTGGGGAGCCATCTTGTCCTGTGTCCTCATGCTGTAGATGAGATTAAGGCCCAGGGAGGGGAGAGGGGTCTGTGATTGGGGGGACGGGGGGTGGCAGGGGCAGGCATGTACATTTTTGTCTCTAGCACCACCTCAGCTGGGGATAAGGCCTGGAGATGGAAAGGCACTGAGGGAGAGAGACTTAGAAACCAAGTCCACAGGAGGCCAGAAGCGCTAAGTTAGGGCTGATCCAGGTCCCCCACAAGCCCTTATGTTCCTGCTCTGGTCTGTCACTCTGCTCTGGCCCCCTTCACAAGTCACCTTTCCTTTGTCCACAGCCCTCAGCTCAGCTCTCTGGACACCCCAGACATCAGCCCCAGATGGGCTAGGAGCAGGAGGCTAGTAGGAGAGCTGGAGAGCTGATGAGGACCCTCAGGAGGACCCCTAAACTCCACAGGCGCTTATTGAGAAGCTCTGGGAATCGGGGAGATGAAGTGGAGCTGTCATTGCACTTACATTTAGAACAGACTCCTGGGACTTCCCTGGCGGTCCAGTGGGTAGGACTCTGTGCTTTCACTGCAGGGAGTACAGGTTCAATCCCTGGTCGGGGGAACTAAGATCCCACAAGCCAGGTGGTGTGGCCAAAAAAATTTAAAAAAACCAGACTCCACCCCCCCATCCCCCAGTACACTTTTGCACCCCAAGAGAATCCAGGGACAGAAGAGGTGTCAGCAGCTGTCAGGGATGTTTTAAATCCCAAACACTGTGGCTGGGCCTGGGGAGAACAACAGAACCAGGAGTCCCTCTGTGAAATTCCTGTCTCATTCAACCTGAGATGAATCATTAACAGATCAAGCGCGAGGTGGAAGGCCACACTGAAATACACATATCCTGACCTTGTCTGTAGCACCTGGTGCTGTTGGTAGAGGGTCATTTTTAACGTGGTGATGTCAGAGGCCAGAGAGGAACCAGCCCCAAAGTCCCCAGATCTACTTGGGAGATGCCACCAACTCTAGGAAGCCTTCCAGCAAGGAGACCTTGGGCAGGCAGGGAGAGCCCCTAGGGCCCTGAACTGTGCCCGCCCTTGATCACATGGGCCGTTCTTGGCCCGGGAAGCTGGGAGCTGGGGCAGCTGGGTGACCTGGAAGCGGAGGGCCTGAGGAGACCCAGGCTGCCTGTTCCTCCTTGTCACCCTCTCCCTGAGAGCAAAAGGCAAGGCCAGGAGGCTCCTGGGAGCCTCCTGCCTAATTCCCAGGGCCTGGCTGCCAGCTCTGCAGCTGATGCAAGGCCAGGGGTGAGTGAGCTCAGCCTGTTCCTGGCACGTGGAGCTTCCTGTGCCCCACCCCTCCCTAGAAAACACACCCGTTCGTTTCCCCCTGCTCTAGCCCTCCTAGGTCTCCAGCTCCCTTCTTCTGCCAGCAGAGCAGGGCCACCTAAGGATCTGGGAGCAGGCCCTGCCCGGGGCTAGGGTAGCGCTAAGCATTTCTGAGTCAGCCCTGCTCCCCTGCACGGGCGACCTGTGAACAGCGCTGGGACCCGGAGCCCCGCCTCCCATGGAGCTGCCCAGTGGGAAGAGAGGGCCTGGGCACCCCTTGGTCCTCAGGTTCTGTCCATGCCAGCCCACTTTGTCTCCAGACCTCCTGATCCCTTTATGGGTTTTGGGGTTTTTTTGGTTTTCTTTGTGGCCGCACCACGTGGCATGCGGAACTTCCCCTACCAGGGATCGAACCCCTGTCACCTGTAGTGGAAGCGTGGAGTCTTAACCAGTGGACCGCCAGGGAAGTCCCTTATCCCTTTAGAAGGGTGGACTTTCCCCTTCCTGCTGTCATCTCTCACTTTCAGTGCCCAGGCCCACGGGAGGAACGCCGGGGCCCTGCCACCGTCTCAGGGACCCTCGAGGCATCATCAGCTCAGGATGAGGCTTCATTCAGCGTCCATTTAGGATGAGCACCCATTTGCTACGAGCGTGGTGACAATCACCTGATGTGTGATAACCTAGCGTGTAATAACGGATGACATGCAGGCCTCGTTTTACAAAGTGCTTTCAGGATGAATTAGTGCCTCAAGGGATCCTGGTGACGATGCTGTGACGTAGGAAGGCCTGAACTGAAGAAGCTGAGGCCTAGAGAGTTATGTGGCAGAGCCAGGAGCCACGCCCACAGGGTCTCCCCACATCCTCGTGCTGCCTTGGTCCTGTCACCCGGGCGTGCCCCCGATCAGGAAGCAGGCTTGCTTGTCACTGGAGACCCAGTTTAGACAGAGGGACTATTTTCAGGTAAAGGAAGAGCAGATGGGGAGGCTGGGAGAACAGGGCTTGTGGGTCTGGGGTAGAGGCACGCTGGGGCCAGGCTTGCCTGGGAAGGGCCTGGAGACCTCCCTCTGCGGGGAGGGCAACATGGGAGTTGCAGTTCCTGTGCCTCAGCGGCTCACTCAGACCGAGGCTCACCGGCCACGCTGGCCTCGGGCACCTGCTGGGCTGGGGATGCTGGACCAGGCCCTCCAGGTTTGGCCCAGGAGCAGTGGCAGTGGCCATCTCCAGCTTCCCTGTTGATGCCAGGGTTGAATGAAGCTGTCTTTGTCATCTGCCCCCTCCTACCTTGGCCTGCGCTCTCCCCTCAGCCATGCCTGACCTCCCTGGGTGGCCACACACACACACAGCTTCATGACCCTCCCCACCCTCCTGGTAGCTCTTGCTGCTGACAGAACTTCTGAGGCCGGTGCACTCAGGCTGCGCAGTTGGCGGGCGGTGAGCACAGAGTGTCCTGTGCTGGAGGACAGCCTGTGCCAACCGCACCTGTCTCTCCCGGACTCAGATCTGTGATGAAGCCGGAGGGGAAGAGGGAGGATGTGTGCCCTTCTTGGTGGAAGGCTTCAGCGATGAGACACCCGGTTCCAGGGGCCACCTGAGACCTGGCCTGCAGGGCTCTCCATTTGTCTGCTGTCCCATCCCTTCACCCACCCCTCGTGGGCAGAGAAGGGGGAGCTAAAGGAGAAAACCACACGCAAAGCCAGCTCCTGGTTCTGCCCCAACCTCGAACCAATTCCTGGAACCGCGACAATCACTTTCAAGTCTGAAGTATATTTATCTTTTATTAGATATTACAATCACTTGGTATTACATGAAAACAGCATAGAGGGGTATAATCCAGAGAAAAACAAGGTCCTCCCACCCCTTTTACTCAGCTGCCTTGTTCTCCCCAGAAGAAAAAGCAGTGTTACCAGTTCTTTATGTATCTTTCTGGAGATAGGCTAGATTACCCATTGGATATTTGATTATCGGAGCTCACCCTGCAAGGTCACATCTTGCTGAACTTTTCTACTTAGGATGAGGAAGGATCAATTTCCCGGCTTTTTTTTTTTTAATTAATTTTTATTGGAGTATAGTTGTTGTATACAATGTTGTGGTAGTTTCTGCTGTACGGCAAAGTGAATCAGTTATACATATATCTACTCCTTTTTATTTTTATTTTATTTATATTTTTGGCTTGTGGGATCTTAGTTCCCTGACCAGGGATTGAACCTGGGCCATGGCAGTGAAAGCATCGAGTCCTAACCACTGGACCACCAGGGAATTCCCCTCCACTGTTTTTTAGCTTCTGTTCCCAGATAGGTCATTACAGAGTATGTCAACTCCTCTGCTTTGAACAGTCCTTGAGAACAAGACAGGAGGTGACCAGAGAGAAACTTCCACAGGGACTCACGTTCCAGCTGTCTCCCCTTCTCCACCCTCCACCCGTACCTCGTGGATGCCCAAGGCAGAGGTAAAGAAGGGCAGACGGGCTTGGCCTTGTTTCTTAGAGAGGGAAGCTGAAGGGCCCAGATGTTCAGGAGACTCAAGGTCATGCAGCAAATCCGGGGCACCCCAGTTTTCCTCTACCATCACCCCACCTCCCTAACATCTTCCCTTTGTTTTGCAAGCAACCCTGAGTGCCTGAATATCTCATTGTCACAACTAGACCATGGACATCCCAAGGGCAGGGGCGAAGACTCTTCTTCTGCCCTCCAAGCTGGACTCCGAGCTGGGCCCTGCGTGCTCTCAGCAACTGCCAACAATGTTACCTGAATCAAGTGAGAGAGGCAGAGGGTGTGGTGTTCCTGCAGGGGCCCCCCAAGGCCATGACGTCTGTACCTGGACACACACACACATCCCTGCCCGCCACTCTCCCTGCCCCACAGGCCCCGGGCCTCCTGACTTTTCTCTTACACAGTTGGCTCAGTTAATGCCCCTGCTCACAAGGCCAAGGCCGTGGGCTGGCTCCCCAGGGGTGGAATCATCCTGAGACAAAATGTTCTGTCCCCTGCCCATGAACTGTACAGAGTGTTACAGATTACAACTGGAGGACAAAAAGAGACTGTCCCTCCATGAAATGCAGCGTACATTTCTCCTGCCGGAGACAGGTGACTTCCTTTGTGATCATCTTTCCCGATTCCTCCTCACGCCACCCCTGTGATCCTTGGGCTTTCTCTGGGATGAGCCCTGGTCCATCCTCCCGTCTGTCTTTCATGTAAAGGCTCACTTTGGAAAAGCAGGTCTCTCTCTGAAGGTCACAGAGTGCCCAGAGGGATTCAGTGCTCAGAAAGAGGGGTAAAAGAAGGGACAGTGGCTTCAGAAGGTATGAGCTGTGCCTGTTGAGTGATGCAGCAGGAACAAGGGGAGACTTTATTTATTTCAGAGAACAGACAGTATCTGCCACGGCTATTCTGTGAACTCAGGCTCAGCTCTAGGGTGGATGTGAGGACACCAGCGGAGTGAAGGACTCCTGGGAGACGGGGTGGCAGAGAGGCCCGTGGACCAGAGGGGCTGCTGACTTAAAAGGATTGGAAGGCCATGCTGCTGGAGGGAGATAGACAGGTGGAGGTAAGGGGGCTGGAATCAGAGAGGGGATTCCTAATCATGGGCGAGGAAATGGTGAATCCAAGGTATGGCAGGTCAGGGGTCACAGAGAAGGAATCTGGAGGCTCCACCTAAAAATCAATGTACTCACAAAAGGACTCATCTGGGCTTCCCTGGTGGCGCAGTGGTTGCGAGTCCGCCTGCCGATGCAGGGGACACGGGTTCGTGCCCCGGTCCGGGAAGATCCCACATGCCGCGGAGCGGCTGGGCCCGTGAGCCATGGCCGCTGAGCCTGCGCATCCGGAGCCTGTGCTCCGCAACGGGAGAGGCCACAGCGATGAGAGGTCCGCGTACCGCAAAAAAAATATATATATATATATATGAGCAACTACATCACAAGGGTTCACAGCTAGTGAACATGCTCTCACTTGGCCTCTGGGCCTTCACTCTTTCATGGTTTCCCATCTGTATCACTGGCCCCTCCTTCTCTGTATATTTTTCTGGTTCCTGTTCACCTTCCTGACATCTAAACATTGGAGGGCCCAGTACTCAGTTCTTCTACCCATCTCTGTCCTTATTCACACCCAGATGACCTCATCCAGAGATTTAAGGTTCATCCCTCTATGCTGACAGCTCCTAAATTTATATCTTTAGCCCTGGCCTGTCCCTTGAACTCTAGGCTTGAACACCCAACGGCCTACTCAAGACCTTGACCTGGATGTCATAGCCATGACCATGACAGACGTGGCCAATATAATCTCCAAAAACAAACTTCTATTCCCCACCGAACCTGCTCCTGCTGCAGCCTTCTCTAGCTCAGAAAACGGCTACGTGGCACCTTCATTCTTCTTGTGCTCAGACCAAAACCAGTTTAAGACTTGATGTGTTTCTTTTTTTAAAAAAATAAATTTATTTATTTATTTTTTGGCTGTGTTGGGTCTTCGTTTCTGTGCGAGGGCTTTCTCCAGTTGCGGCGAGTGGGGGCCCCTCTTGATTACGGTGCGCGGGCCTCTCACTGTCGCGGCCTCTCCTGTTGCGGAGCACAGGCTCCAGATGCGCAGGCTCAGTAGTTGTGGCTCACGGGCTTAGCTGCTCCGCGGCATGTGGGATCTTCCCAGACCAGGGCTTGAACCAGTGTCCCCTGCGTTGGCAGGCAGATTCTTAACCACTGCGCCACCAGGGAAGCCCCCTTGATGTGTTTCTTTTACTCACACTCCACAGTCAATATATCAGTAAATCCCCCTGGCTGTACCTCCACAATACATCCACTTGCCCCTGCTGCCACATTCCTACCCACTGATGTCTTGACCACGGCCTACCAGGCTCCATGTCATCTGGCTCACTGCCACCTCCCTGCTTTTGCCTCCTGCCCCTCCCCCTCTCTGCTCACGCCACGCTGGCCTTCTTGCTGCTCCTCAGACACCCCAGCCTGCTCCTGCCCTGAGGCCTGTGCACTGCTGTCCTTTTGGCCTGGAATTCTCTCGCCGCAGCACTCACGGAGCTGGCTCTCTCATTTCCTTCTGGTCTCCGCTCAGATGTCACCTCCTCAGTGAGCCCTCCCAGACCACCTGAATTAAGATGGCCAACTCTCCCACAGTCCACATTTTAGATCCCTCCTTTTTGTATATTTTTTAAAATTAATTAATTTATTTTTGCTGTGTTGGGTCTTCATTTCTGTGCGAGGGCTTTCTCTAGTTGTGGCAAGCGGGGGCCACTCTTCATCACGATGCGCGGGCCTCTCACTGTCGCGGCCTCTCTTGTTGCGGAGCACAGGCTCCAGACGCGCAGGCTCAGTAGTTGTGGTACACGGGCCTAGCTGTTCCGCGGCATGTGGGATCTTCCCAGACCAGGGCTCGAACCCGTGTCCCCTGCATTAGCAGGCAGATTCTCAACCACTGTGCCACCAGGGAAGCCCCTGTATTTTTTTTTTTATAGCACTTATCACCACCTGGCATATCGTGTGTGTGTGTGTGTGTGTGTGTGTGTACACATATAAAAATAAAATATTACGTATTTCTTGGTTGTTTATTACCCGCCTCTCTCCTCTAGAATATAAAACTCCATGAAGGAGGAGAATTTGCACTGTGTACTGTGACT
Organism: Delphinus delphis; assembly: GCF_949987515.2. NCBI lineage: Eukaryota > Metazoa > Chordata > Mammalia > Artiodactyla > Delphinidae > Delphinus > Delphinus delphis. Next base: position 15,718,338 of record NC_082694.2, on the reverse strand, counting down.
CCAGCATCTAGAACAGCGCCTGGCACAAGAGTTCCACAGTTATTAAAGCTGTTGAATGAGTCAGGCTTAGAGAGGGTAAATTAGTTGCCCAAGGTCAACTAGCAAATGTACAGACTCAGAGGGTTAAATCATTTGCCCAAGGTCACAGAGTAGGGGTTGGGGCAAGGCTGGGTCTGGAGTCCAAGTCTGAATTAACCACAAATGTAACTACTGAACTTTCTACCAAAGCCAATCACCCGGATTCGTCCAACCACCACCTTCCTGAACCGTATCCTGCCCTTCAGCCTTTCCCTAGCTGCAATCCATTCTTTCGAAAACGTAATAAAGTTTATGTTCTTTGTATATTTATGGCATAATACATGCCCAGCCTAGAAAATATTTTTTAAAGTAGAAAAAAAAAGGTACCAATTGTCCAGAATCCAGAGACCATGTGGTTGCCATGTTGCTACTTTATTCCAGTCTTTTCTAGGACATTTGTGCATAACAGAAATCATCATGAACATTGAGGCCACTCACCACAAATCCCTGGTTCTAAGCCCAACATAAAAGAAGTGAAGGCATGTAATAGGCATAGAAAGAGAGGCAGGCTTTGGATAGAAGACACAAAGACAGGAGGTCTCCCCAGGCCGGTGGCTGTCTCAACAGGAACCCTGGGGAAAGTGAGAGGTAGAGTCAGGTGGGAGGAAGGTGTGGAGAGCTATGAACAATAGCTGAGGCTGCAGAATTTGGGCTCATCAAAGGAAACCTCCAAGACTCCTGTGTGTGGAGTGAGGATACTGGAGGTAAGGAAACCCTTTATGGATAAAGGGTTCTTTTTTTTTTTTTTTAAACACCTTTATTGGAGTATAATTGCTTTACAATTGTGTGTTAGTTGCTGCTATATAACAAAGTGAATCAGCTATACGTATACATATATCCCTATATCCCTCCCTCTTGTGTCTCCCTCCCACCCTCCCTATCCCACCCCTCGAGGTGGACACAAAGCACCGAGCTGATCTCCTGTGCTATGCGGCTGTTTCCCACTAGCTATCTATTTTACATTTGGTAGTGTATATAGGTCCATGCCACTCTCTCACTTATCCCATCTTACCCTTCCCCCTCCCCGTGTCCTCAAGTTCTTTCCCTATGTCTGCGTCTTTATTCCTGTCCTGCCCCTAGGTTCATCAGAACCTTTTTTTTTTTTTTTTAGATTCCATATATATGCATTAGCGTACGGTATTTGTTTTTCTCTTTCTGATTTACTTCACTCTGTATGACAGACTCTAGGTCCATCCACCTCACTACAAATAACTCAATTTTGTTTCTTTTTATGGCTGCGTAATATTCCATTGTATATATGTGTCACATCTTCTTGGATAAAGGGTTCTTATCAGAGATAATTCAGAGCAGAGGCAATCAAACTGAATGTGGACGTCATAAGAAAGGGAGGAGTCAGGGATCACTCCCAAGGTGAGTGGCTGAGTGACTGGGTAACAAGTGGTGGTCTTCTCGAGACTCAGAAAGAGGGAAGGGGACCTGGTGGATGTAAATTCGGATGCTGAGAATTGGCAGGGAGCAGTTCTACCAGCTGCAAGGTCCTAAGAGGGATGGTAAACACAGAAGTTTCCCTGAGAAGGGGAGACTGGCAAGGGTAACAGAAGGTACAGAAGTGAGTAAGACACTCTCAGGCCAAGACCCTCCAAAGACACTGCCCACCAGACCGAACTTGCACTCCCTCACCTGGTCTGAAGGGCCCACCACACTCCAGGCCTACTTGCCTCCTCCTGCCTTCCTTCTGCCTCTGCTCAGGAAGACCCTCCACTCCCGACGGACCGGCACTTTCTCCAGCACTAACCATGCGGCCGCACCACTTAGCTCACCCCTGTGTGCTGGGTTGCAATCTTCTCTGATGGGCTCCTGTGTCTCGCTCCCCAGCTGCACTCAGCTCCGGGGCCTCCTTGCCATGTGTGCCTGGAACCATAGCCACAGGCACCCAGCAGAACCTCCACAAATGCCCCTCAGCTTGACTTCCCTCTTCCCCTCTTCTCCCACCATCCAATCCCTGACTTGGTCAATTTCACTCCCAGCCGGTGGCCAAGCTTGACCCAGAGAGTTGCATGTAACCTTCGGGTATTTGTGTCAAACATTGTGGACTGGAGTGGACTTAGCCGTGTAAGGCTGGTTTCTCCTCCAGCAACTGCTCAGGCCAGCGAATCCCTGGCGGGTCGGGCGGGGGGTGGCTCCTGTTAAAATGCTGATTCTGGTTTTGTGGCCTGGGTGGGCCCAAGATCCTGTGTTTCTAACAAGCCCCCAGGTGATACTGATGGACTATACTTTGAGTAACAAGGACCTGGGTGCCTTTGGGTGGTCAGTTTAATCCCTCTGGCTCCAGTTTTCTCATCCACCAAATAGGGCTCTGACCACTTCACTGGGTTGCCACAGGGTCAAATGAGTTCGTGTTTGTGAAAATAAAACACAAACCAGAGGTAGGGAACAAATGTCAGATGTCACCATCATGTCTTGCTGCCGGGATGAATGTGATAAAACACACAAAAGGCCTCAGCGGGTGTGCAGTGGGTGTTGGTTGCTCCTTCTCCAGAGGCTGCAATGCATAATGGTCTGATGCCAGGCAGAGAGACCAGATCGTTCCCAACTTTCAGGCAAGTAAGGAATCCCTCTGGGCTGGGGTGTGGTCAGGAGGATGGAAAGGAGGGAATTGATAGGTGTACATGGTTCCACGAGCCCAGGGCCACAACACAGCTGAGAAAATGCAGGCCTGGGCCTCTCCAAGGGGAACCCACCTCTGACCCCCCAAAGCAAACTCCATCCCTATAAACCAGTGAGAGCTCCCATGCTCTGTCCTATGAGCCCCAGGTCTGCTCCTGGCTCACGACATCAATTCTTATGCTTGCCCTGCTTGTTGACCCCTCTTACCCTGGTGATCTGACATAGACCTTGACCATATCTCTGCCTCCTCCCATCTCCCCTGCCCTCACCCCCTTGTCCCCCGCCCCGTCACACACCACTTTTATTTATTTATTATTATTTTTTGGCTGTGTTGGGTCTTCGTTGCTGCGCACAGGCTTTCTCTAGTTGTGGCGAGCGGGAGCTACTCTTCGTTGTGGTGCATGGACTTCTCATTGCGGTGGCTTCTCTTGGTGCAGAGCGCAGGTTCTAGGCGCACGGGCTCCAGCAGTTGTGGCTCGTGGGCTCTAGAGCGCAGGCTCAGTAGTTGTGGTGCATGGGCTTAGTTGCTCCGCAGCATGTGGGATCTTCCCGGACCAGAGATCGAACCCGTGTCCCCTGCATTGGCAGGCAGGTTCTTAACCACTGCGCCACCAGGGAAGCACCACACACCATTTTTTTTTTTTTTTTAGCGGTACGCGGACCTCTCACTGTTGCGGCCTCTCCCATCGCGGAGCACAGGCTCCAGACGCGCAGGCCCAGCGGCCATGGCCCACGGGCCTAGCCGCTCCGAGGCACGTGGGATCCTCCCAGACCGGGGCACGAACCCGTGTCCCCTGCATCGGCAGGCGGACTCTCAACCACTGCGCCACCAGGGAAGCCCCACACACCACTTTTGATGTTTGTAATGGACTTCTATACCGACGCCAGCCTCTTCCAGGTGGGGACCCATTCTGCCTGGTCTGTGTGACAGGTCACATACCCACTGCGTCTCACAGCTATTTACAATGTGACGAGTGTGAAAGCCACTAGCAGCAGCGGGTGACTCCGCTGTGGGGATTAACTGTGCCAAGGGAGAGGCAGGAGTGGAAAATAGATCCTAGGTTTCAAGCCTGGAAGAACGATGAGGTCAGTTTGGAGCGTTGAACTCTGGGGCCAGCATTGGTCTGACAGCAACGTGGAACTTTCCCTCAAGCAGGTGGATGTGTGGGTCTAGAGTCACCAGAAAGGTCAGGCGGGGCGGGGGGCTTTGGAGCCAACCACATGGATGTAATGGCTGAATCTGTGTAGAGAGAAAAGAGCAGAAGACTGAGGATTAGACATCTGGAAACATCTCTGTCCACCCATGAAGCAAAAATAATTCTCAGGAGGGAATTCCCTGGCGGTCCAGTGGTTAGGATTCCATGCTCCCAGTATAGCGGGCATGGATTCGCTCCCTGGTCAGGGAACTGAGATCCCACAAGCCTCGTGGCATGGCCAAATAATAATTTCCAGGAGAAGGAATCACTCTAGCCAGATCCTCAGATCCCCAGTGGCTTCCCTGCTGGCCTATCATGGGGTGGGGTGTAGGGCGCCCGGCCAGGAGGGCAGCTAGTCTGGGCCTCACTTTCATAATGGGTCTCAAATTTAGACTCTTGATGTTATTTCCAAATAGGATTATATATACAGTCACAGAGAAGCCCTGAGAGAAATGAAAAAAAAGACATTTATCAGATTTAAATGTGTGGCTTACTGACTGGACTTGCTGCACAACGGATTCATATTTCATTAAAATTCTGTGAACCATAAAATTATATTTGATTGTATCTCTTATGTTAAAGTACTAGTTACAGGTGAACATTTAAAATGTACCATAATTTGGTCACTCTAACCTGGCATGCTTTATTGTGTGATAAAGGATCTCCCTAATTCGAAGCAGGCAGGACTGTCTTTGCTGCTGTTTCTAACCCGAAGAGCCAGAAATCCAGCTCCTGGCCTGCAGGGGCTTTACTGTCCAGCCTGAGTTACCAGCTGATGTCTTCAGCTGCTTCTCAAGTCAATCTGTCTTAGAGTCCGGATTCACCCGGACTCAGAATATTTTTCCTTTAACTCCACCTCCCACCTCAACCTTAAATTACCCTTAAATTAAAAAAAAAATATTCAAAAGAGCTTTACTTTTTAAAATTTAGCTTACTAACTGTGCTTGTGCTCTGTCCTTCAACACTTCCCCAATTTTCTGCTCCTCGGTAAGGAAAGCACGCTTGAAACTGTCAGACTTGAAACCACTGTAAGCCCTGCTGACACACTTTTTCATTTTAGGCAACCTCAAAAGAAGTTTAGGTCTCAGAGCATGAACTTCTCGAAGTCAGCCTGGGCACATGTCACTGGCAGATTTGGTGCTTTCCTAACCTTTTTGGTATAAAGGTAAACAATTCTATTACCAGGAGTAATAGTTTTGTAGGATAGCCTATATGTCAAATGCCAGACCCTTCTAAATGCCTCTAGACACTATCTCCAGAAAAAAAAATTTATTTTTAATTGTGGTGAAATACATGTAACATAAAATTTACCATCTTAGCCGTTTTTAAAGTGTACACTTCCGTAGTGTTAAGTGCATTCACATTGTTATGCAACTAATTTCCAGAACTCTTTTCATCTTGCAAAACTGAAATTCAGTACCCATTGAACAACAGCTCCCCTTTCTCCCCTCCCCCCAGTCCCTGGCAACCACCATTCTTCTCTGTCTCTATGAATTTGACTACTCCAGGAACCTCATATACATGGAATCATACATTTGTGTAACGGGCTTATATCACTTAGCATAATGTCTTCAGGATTCATCCATGTTGTAGCATGTGTCAGAATTTCCCTCCATTGTAAGGTTGAGTAATATTCCATTGCAGGCATGAACACATCATATTTTGTTTATCCATCAGCGGACACTTGGGTTGCTTCCATCTTTTGACTCTTGTGAACAATGCTGCTATGAACATGGATGCACAGATATCTTTTCAAGACTCTGCTTTCAATTCTTTTGGATATATACCCAGAAGTGGAATTGCTGTATCATATGCTAATTCTATTTTAAATAATTTGAGGAACCACATACTGCTTTTTATAGTGGATGCACTATTTTATATTCCCATCAACAGCATACAGGGATTCCAATTTCTCCACACCCTCAACGACACTTACTTTGTTTTGTTTTATTTCATTTTAATATTTATTTATTTATTTATTTTTGGCCATACTGCGAGGCATGTGGGATCTTAGTTCCCTGACCAGAGATCAAACGTGGGATCTTGGCAGTGAAAGTGCGGAGCCCTAACCACTGGACCACCAGGGAATTCCTGTTTTGTTTTGTTTTAATAGTAGCCATCCTAATGGCTATGAAGTGGTATCTCACTGTGGTTTTGGTCTGCATTTCCCTAATCACATCCCCAGTGATATTGAGCACCTTTTCATGTGTTTATTGGTCATTTGTATATCGCCTTTGAAGAAATGGTTTATTCAAGTCCTAGGTCCATTTTTAAATTTTTATTTATTTATTTATTTATTTTTTGAGGTACGCGGGCCTCTCACTGTTGTGGCCTCTCCCGTTGCGGAGCACAGGCTCCGGACGCGCAGGCTCAGCGGCCATGGCTCACGGGCCCAGCCGCTCCGCGGCATGTGGGATTTTCCCGGACCGGGGCACGAACCCGCGTCCGCTGCATCGGCAGGCGGACTCTCAACCACTGCGCCACCAGGGAAGCCCCCTAGGTCCATTTTTTAATGGAGTTGTTGGTTCTATTTTTTTCTCAAATTGTAGGGTTTTTTTTTTAATTTTTGAATTGAATTTTATTTATTTTTTTATACAGCAGGTTCTTATTAGTCATCAATTTTATACACATCAGAGTATACATGTCAATCCCAATCTCCCAATTCATCACACCACCACCCCACCCCCCGCTGCTTTCCCCGCTTGGTGTCCATACGTTTGTTCTCTACATCTGTGTCTCATTTTCAGCCCTGCAAACTGGTTCATCTGTACCCTTTTTCTAGGTTCCACATATATGCGTTAATAAACGGTATTTGTTTTTCTATTTCTGACTTACTTCACTCTGTATGACAGTCTCCAGATCCATCCACGTCTCTACAAACGACCCAATTTTGTTCCTTTTTATGACTACTATTCCATTGTACATATGTACCACAACTTCTTTATCCATTCGTCTGTCGATGGGCACTTAGGTTACTTCCATGACCCGGCTATTGTAAATAGTGCTGCAATGAACATTGGGGTGCATGTGTCTTTTTGAATTATGGTTTTCTCTGGGTATATGCCCAGTAGTGGGATTGCTGGATCATATGGTAATTCTATTTTTAGTTTTTTAAGGAACCTCCATACTGTTCTCCATAGTGGTTGTATCAATTTACATTCCCACCAACAGTGAAAGAGGGTTCCCTTTTCTCCACACCCTCTCCAGCATTTGTTGTGTGTAGATTTTCTGATGATGCCCTTTCTAACTGGTGTGAGGTGATATCTCATTGTAGTTTTGATTTGCATTTCTCTAATAGTTAGTGATGTTGAGCAGCTTTTCATGTGCTTCTTGGCCATCTGTATGTCTTCTTTGGAGAAATATCTATTTGGGTCTTCTGCCCATTTTTGGATTGGGTTGTTTGTTTTTTTAATATTGAGCTGCATGAGCTGTTTATATATTTTGGAGATTAATCCTTTGTCCATTGATTCATTTGCAAATGTTTTCTCCCATTCTGAGGGTTGTCTTTTCGTCTTGTTTATGGTTTCCTTTGCTGTGCAAAAGCTTTGAAGTTTCATTAGGCCCCATTTGTTTATTTTTGTTTTTATTTCCATTACTCTAGGAGGTGGATCAAAAAAGATCTTGCTGTGATTTATGTCAGAGAGTGTTCTTCCTATGTTTTCCTCTAAGAGTTTTATAGTGTCCAGTCTTACATTTAGGTCTCTAATCCATTTTCAGTTTATTTTTGTGTATGGTGTTAGGGAGTGTTCTAATTTCATTCTTTTACATGTAGCTGTCCAGTTTTCCCAGCACCACTTATTGAAGAGACTGTCTTTTCTCCATTGTATATCCTTGCCTCCTTTGTCATAGATTACTTGACCATATGTGCGTGGGCTTATTTCTGGGCTTTCTATCTTGTTCCATTGATTTATGTTTCTGTGTTTGTGCCAGTACCATATTGTCTTGATTACTGTAGCTTTATAGTATAGCCTGAAGTCAGGGAGCCTGATTTCCCCAGCTCTGTTTTTCTCCCTCAAGACTGCTTTGGCTATTTGGGGTCTTTTGTGTCTCCATACAAATTTTAAGATTTTTTTGTTCTAGTTCCATAAAAAATGCCATTGGTAATTTGATAGAGATTGCACTGAATCTGTACATTGCTTTGGGTAGCATAGTCATTTTCACAATAGCGATTCTTCCAATCCTAGAACATGGTATATCTCCCCATCTGTTGGTATTATCTATAATTTCTTTCATCAGTGTCTTATAGTTTTCTGCATACAGGTCTTTTTGTCTCCCTAGGTAGGTTTATTCCCAGGTATTTTATTCTTTTTGTTGCAATGGTAAATGGGAGTGTTTCCTTAATTTCTCTTTCAGATTTCTCATCATTAGTGTACAGGAATGCAAGAGATTTCTGTGCATTCATTTTGTATCCTGCAACTTTAGCGAATTCATTGATTAGCTCTAGTAGTTTTCTGGTGGCATCTTTAGGATTCTCTATGTATAGTATCATGTCATCTGCAAACAATGACAGTTTTACTTCTTCTTTTCCAATTTGTATTCCTTTTATTTCTTTTTCTTCTCTGATTGCCGTGGCTAGGACTTCCAAAACTATGTTGAATAATAGTGGCGAGAGTGGACATCCTTGTCTTGTTCCTGATCTTAGAGGAAATGCTTTCAGTTTTTCACCATTGAGAATGATGTTTGCTGTGGGTTTGTCATATATGACAAACCTTCATTATGTTGAGGTAGGTTCCCTCTATGCCCACTTTCCGGAGAGTTTTTATCATAAATCGGTGTTGAATTTTGTCAAAAGCTTTTTCTGCATCTATTGAGATGATCATATGGTTTTTCTTCTTCAATTTGTTAATATGGTGTATCACATGGATTGATTTGTGTATATTGAAGAATCCTTGCATCCCTGGGATAAATCCCACCTGATCATGGTGTATGATCCTTTTAATGTGTTGTTGGACTCTGTTTGCTGGTATTTTGTTGAGGATTTTTGCATCTATATTCAACAGTGGTATTGGTCTGTAATTTTCTTTTTTTGTAGTGTCTTTGGCTTTGGTATCAGGGTTATGGTGGCCTCATAGAATGAGTTTGGAAGTGTTCCTTCCTCCACAATTTTTTGGAAGAGTTTGAGAAGGATAGGTGTTAGCTCTTATCTAAATGTTTGATAGAATTCACCTGTGAAGACATCTGGTCCTGGACTTTTGTTTGTTGGAAGTTGTTTTTTTTTTTTTTTTGCAGTACGCAGGCCTCTCACTGTTGTGGCCTCTCCCGTTGCGGAGCACAGGCTCCGGATGCACAGGCTCAGCAGCCATGGCTCACGGGCCCAGCCGCTCCGCGGCACATGGGATCTTCCCAGACTGGGGCACGAACCCGTGTCCCCTGCATTGGCAGGCGGACTCTCAACCACTGCGCCACCAGGGAAGCCCTTGTTGGAAGATTTTTAATCACAGTTTCAATTTCATTACCTGTGATTGGTCTGTTCATATTTTCTATTTCTTCCTGGTTCAGACTTGGAAGGTTATACCTTTGTAAGAATTTGTCCATTTCTTCCAGGCTGTCCATTTTATTGGCATAGAGTTGGTTGTAGTAGTCTCTTAGGATGCTTTGTATTTCTGCAGTGTCTGTTGTAACTTCTTTTTCATTTCTAATTTTATCGATTTGTGTCCTCTCCCTCTTTATCTTGATGAGTCTGGCTAATGGTTTATCAATTTTGTTTATCTTCTCATAGAAACAGCTTTTAGTTTTATTCATCTTTGCTATCGTTTCCTTTATTTTTTTTGATTTATTTCTGATCTGATCTTTATGATTTCTTTCCTTCTGCTAACTTTTGGGTTATTTTGTTCTTCTTTCTCTGATTGCTTTAGGTGTAAGGTTAGGTTGTTTATTTGAGATGTTTCTTGTTTCTTAAGGTAGGATTGTATTGCTGTAAACCTCCCTCTTACAACTGCTTTTGCTGCATCTCATAGGTTTTGGGTCATCGTGTGTTCATTGTCATTTACATCTAGGTATTTTTAAATTTCCTCTTTGATTTCCTCAGTGATCTCTTGGTTATTAAGTAGTGCATTGTTTAGCCTCCATGTGTTTGTATTTTTTACAGATTTTTTTCCTGTAATTGATATCTAATCTCATAGCATTGTGGTCGGAAAAGATACTTCATACGATTTTAATTTTCTTGAAGTTACCAAGGCTTGATTTGTGATCCAAGATATGATCTGTCCTGGAGAGTGTTCCATGAGCACTTGAGAAGGAAGTGTATTCTTTTGTTTTTGGATGGAATGTCCTATAAATATCAATTAAGTCCATCTTGTTTTATGTATCATTTAAAGTTTGTGTTTTCTTATTTATTTTCATTTTGGATGATCTATCCATTGGTGAAAGTGGGGTATTAAAGTCCCCTACTATGTTTGTGTTACTGTCATTTCCCCTTTTATGGCTGTTAGCATTTGCCTTATATATTGAGGTGCTCCTATGTTGGGTGCATAAATATTTACAGTTGTATCTTCTTGGATTGATTCCTTGATCATTATTAGTGTCCTTCTTTGTCTCTTGTAATAGTCTTTGTTTTAAAGTCTATTTTATCTGCTATGAGTATTGCAACTCCACCTTTCTTTTGATTTCCATTTGCATGGAATATCTTTTGCCATTCCCTCACTTTCAGTCTGAATGTGTCCCTAGGTCTGAAGTGGGTCTCTTGTAGACAGCATATATATGGGTCTTGTTTTTGTATCCATTCAGCAAGCCTGTGTCTTTTGGTTGGAGCATTTAATCCATTCACGTTTAGGGTAATTATCGGTATGTATGTTCCTATGATCATTTTCTTAATTGTTTGGGGTTTGTTTTCGTAGGTCCTTTTCTTCTCTTGTGTTTCCCACTTAGAGAAGTCCCTTTAGCATTTGTTGTAGAGCTGGTTTGGTGGTGCTGAATTCTCTTAGCTTTTGCCTGTCTGTAAAGCTTTTGATTTCTCCATCGAATCTGAATGAGATCCTTGCTGGGTAGAGTAATCTTGGTTGCAGATTCTTCCCTTTCATCACTTTCAGTATATCGTGCCATTCCATTCTGGCTTGTAGAGTTTCTGCTGAGAAATCAGCTGTTAACCTTATGGGAGTTCCCTTGTATGCTCTTTGTTGTTTTTCCCTTGCTGCTTTTCATAATTTTTCTTTGTCTTTAATTTTTGCCAATTTGATTACAACATGTCTTGGCGTGGTTCTCCTTGGGTTTATCCTGTATGCGACTCTCTGTGCTTCCTGGACTTGGATGGCTATTTTCTTCCCATGTTAGGGAAGTTTTCAACTATAATCTCTTCAAATATTTTCTCAGGTCCTTTCTCTCTCTCTTCTCCTTCTGGGACCCCTATAATGCAAATGTTGTTGCGTTTAATGTTGTCCCAGATGTCTCTTAGGCTGTCTTCATTCTTTTTTTTTTGCAGTACACAGGCCTTTCACTGCTGTGGCCTCTCCCGCTGCAGAGCACAGGCTCTGGATGCGCAGGTCCAGCGGCCATGGCTCGTGGGTCCAACCACTCCGCAGCATGTGGGATCCTCCCAGACCGGGGCACGAACCCATGTACCCTGAATCGGCAGGCGAACTCTCAACCACTGCGCCACCAGGGAAGCCCTGTCTTCATTCTTTTCATTCTTTTTTCTTTTTCTGTTCCACAGCAGTGAATTCCTTCCAGGTCATTTATCCGTTATTCTGCCTCAGTTATTCTGCTATTGATTCCTTCTAGTGTAGTTTTCATTTCAGTTATTGTATTGTTCATCTCTGTTTGTTTGTTCTTTAATTTTTCTAGGTCTTTGTTAAACATTTCTTGCATCTTCTCAATCTTTGCCTCCATTCTTTTTCCGAGGTCCTGGATCATCTTCACTATCATTATTCTGAATTCTTTTTCTGGAAGGTTGCCTATCTCCACTTCATTTAGTTGTTTTTCTGGGGTTTTATCTTGTTCCTTCATGTGGTACATAGCCCTCTGCCTTTTCATCTTGTCTGTCTTTCTGTGAACGTGGTTTTTGTTCCACAGACTGCAAGATTATCGTTCTTCTTGCTTCTCTGTAGTTCTTTATATACTGGATATCAACCCTTTATCAGATATCTGATTTGCAAATATTTTCTCCCATTCCATGGGTTGCTTTTTCATTCTGTTGACTGTGTCTTTAATAAACAGAAATTTTAAATGTTGGTGTAGTCTAATTTATATATACTTTACTTTTGTTGTCTGTGTATTTGCTGTTACATCTAAGCAATCATTATCAAATCCAACACCATGAAGCTTTTACCCTATGTTTTCTTCTAAGAGTCTTATAGTTTCAGCTTTTACATTTAGGTCTTTCATCCATTTTCAGTTAATTTTTTTAATATCATATAAGGTAAGGCTCTTTTGTTTTAAAAGCAAACTTTTTTTTCCTGATTATAAACTTCATGTTCATTGTAGAAAACTTAGAAAAGCATAAGCAAAATAAAAAACATCCCTAGTCAGTGATGTGCTGATAAAACTGCTTGATTTACAGTGTTTGCCAATTTCTGTGGTATAAATACTCCCACCATGGTCAATTTCAACCAACTTCAAAATGCAGAGTAGGGAAGAGATATGCACAACTGGCTGTCACACCACTGCCACTACTCCACCACCTGGCCATAGCCATAGCTCGAGTACATGGGAGTCACTCATAGCTATACAGTGGCCTTACCCACTTTCATTGCAGCTGGGAGTTCATGTGACCTAATGACTTAGTGCTGGCCAATGAGATTGAGAGGAAGCCTTTTTAGGGGAATTTGGGAAAAATTCTCTGATAAATTTAAGAAGCATGCTAATGAGGCCCTTCTCTGCCTCCCCTTTGTTCCCTTGTTTCCTGCCTTTGGATATGATATCTTATGTGATGCTTGGAGCTAATGGAGCCCCGTTGTGACTATGAGGAGAAGACCATGACAATTTTAGAGATACCAACTCAGCACCTGGACTTTGTGGAACTACTGAAGTAAATCTTGGAAATGTCCATGTTCAGATTTCTTGTATAAATAACAGATATTTTTTCTGGTTAAGCCAGGAATAAGCATCCTCTTTGAGGGCCAGATAATAAGTATTTTAAGCTTTGCAGCCCATACATTGTCTCTCACAACAACTCAACTTGACTGTTATAGCATGAACACGGTGATAGACAACATGTAAAGGAATGAGCATGGATGTGTTCCAATAAGACTTTATTAGGGACACTGAAATTTGGATTTCATAAAATCTTAACATGTCACAAAGTCTTACTCTTCTTTTGACTTTTGCTCAATAATTTAAAAATTTAAAAACCATTCTTAGCTCTTGCACTCTACAAAAATAGGTGAAGTCTAGATTTGGCCTGCAGACCATAGTTTGCTCACCCCTGGGTTAAGCCCCACTAGTTGGGTATTCTGTTACTGCAACTAAAAGCAGTCCTAGTCCTAGTTTTTTTTTTTTAATTTATTTTTGGCTGTGTTGGGTTTTCATTGCTGCCCACGGGCTTTCTCTAGTTGCGGCGAGCGGGGGCTACTCTTCTTTGCGGTGTGTGGGCTTCTCATTGCGGTGGCTTCTCTTATTGTGGAGCATGGGCTCCGGTAGCTGCGGCTCAAGGGTTCTAGAGTGCAGGCTCAGTAGTTGTGGTGCACGGGCTTAGTTGCTCCTCGGCATGTGGGATCTTCCCAGACCAGGGCTTGACCCCGTGTCCCCTGCATTGGCTATCGGATTCTTAACCACTGCACCACCAGGGAAGCCCCCTAGCCCTAGTTTTTAAAGGACTGTCCTTAAACACACATGTAGTGAGCCTCGTCCACTTTTAATCACAGAGGAGTCAGAGATGCGGAGCTGGTTTCCCCCTTAGTTGGTTTTCCCTAACGTTAATCAACACACACCAAAAACACATTGAACATGTTGAGACCCGGATAACATAATTTGGAGCATAAACTGGGACTGGGATATGCATGAGTGTCTCTGGCAGCTCATTTGCCTGAGTGATTGAGCAGACTTCTGGGAAAACTCTCATCCCAAAATACCACTAAGTTACTAACTCATGACCATCTTGGCCCACTAAAAAAAAACTCTGGTCAAGGGAGGAGAGGGGCACAGTGTGTCTCAGACTAGAAATACAAAAATAGAAAAAACTTTTTATTTTTCAAATTTGTGTGGCCATAAGTAGCTTTAGGGCCCTCCAGTGAACATCACACAGTAGGGATGAACTAGGTTTTTCCTCATCCTGCAATAGAACATTCTGCTGTGTTAGCATCACAAAGCGCCAGCATCTCCCAGAGCCTAGTGGTCCCAGAAGATACCTGGTGGGGGACTCAGGACAGTCCTCATGCCAGAGAGGAGCCCGTGGATTCCCAAGTCTTTGTGAGCCACCCGGAAAGACTTCTGGAAAGTCTTGATGACCACTTTGCAGGGACTGGTGTTGCACAGCTAGTGTGTAAGAGAGAACCAAGTTCGGGCACAAGGGGTGGGGGACAAATAATGCATCTTGGCCTTCTTACTCAAGTCAGTGTTTCTCCCTTGGCCTTCCTTTTCAGGGCCCTCTCAGAGACCTCCCCAGTGTCCCTCTGCCTGCTGCAGCTTGTGTGCATAAACTAACTTCTCCCTCATCGAATCCAGCAGCAGCAGAGAATCACAAGTTTCCTGTGGACACTCAGCTCCTACCTCAGGAGATGTGAGGGGCTTTTTCTCTCCTGTCCTCTCCCTCTGACTTCTGCCTTCATGACTGACCAACAAGATGGGGGAAATAGAAAGATCCCCAGATTTCAACCTATTATTTTCTATCTGTAAGTAGAGCCTAAAGAACTATGTGTCTCGAGCCCCTTTCTTAGGGACTCTCCTTGCCCATCTCCATAACTGTGGGAGTTGCCATGTTACTAAAACATGACTCTGCCTCCTGCCACATTATTGGTCCTGGTTGGGACAAGGGTCTACTCCCAGGCCAATCGTGGTGCTCTGCTCTCCTTGGCAAAATTAGTTGGTCTAGAAGGGGCACCTGACTGATGCTTAGTTCCCCAGGGTTTTTGAGATAAGGTTTGAGAGAATCAAATGTATTTCTTTACATAAATTTAAAACAACCAAAAGTCGGCAGAAATCAATTAATATTTCCCTCCTGAAATCCACTAAAACGGCAGTGGAGGAATTTGTAAAATGGTATGAAGGAACAAGGACACAGGGAACATGAAAGGAGACATAGCAACAGAATTTTGGAAGCTGGAGAGCAGATGGTTGAATGATAACTGAATCAGAAGACCTGAGAAAGCTGAGTCCCAAACTGGCTGTGGGAAAAGCCAAGAGACAATCCCCAAAAAGCCTGAGATTGGAGGCGCCAGGTACCACTCACTCAAAGTAAGGTGGTCTTAAAAACGGGAGAGCTGATTAAATGTCTATTGAAGAAGCAATCAGACCACCAACCCCCCCCCCCCCAACAGTCCTTAGTGAGTTCCCGTCCCTCCTCCTACCCCAGCAGAAGATACTAAGACTTCCACTAGGAAAGGGTAAAACAGGTTTTCTGGACTGGGAGACCTCAGTCACTGTTGAGGACATAGGTGTCACATGGGAGACAGGAGGTTTAAGGAGGGACATTCTACATACTAAATGAGGAGACCATCTCTCTTCCACCATTTTTCTTTTTTCTTTTGGCCTGGCCATGCAGCATGTGGGATCTTAGTTCCCTGACCAGGATAGAACCCACGTCCCCTGCAGTGGAAGCGCAGAGTCTTAACCACTGGACCGCCAGGGAAGCCCCTCTCCCCAATTTTGCAACGAGAGCTGGCAGTCAGACTTATTCCCTCTGGGCAAGAGACTGGGAGAAACTTTTCTGGGAAATCTGAGCAAGCCAAGAAAGACCTATGGGTACTGTGAGAGGTTTCCCAATGAATCGGCCTCACCAGATCACTCTACAGTGAAGTCACCAGTTGACCTGTCCCCGCTATTACGCACATGAGGCTTCCAGTTAGCTTCTCTGTGCCCCACTCTTAAATATGTGTGCAATCAAGACATCCCCAGGATGATGGCCGAGTGAGGCCCCAAGACCATCCTATACAGCAGGCTGAAAGAGCAGCCAGCCCATACAGACTGGATCAAGTCAAAGGCACTAGGAGAAATTTCTTCAAGAGGATGAAACTGATGGAACACGCATTACATATGGACACACTGGGAGATTTATACCACGCTGGTAGGAATCGGGAGTTTGGGATTGAATTAGCAATAACTACACTGAAAACCAAGCAAATGAAAAACAAGGCATTTAGTAACTCTGGGGATAATAGAATTGTGCAGTAAAGGGAACCTATTCTGTTGGGATGATTGAGAGGGTAGGGTGAAGGGGGGAAGGGTGGCAGTCAGTTCTCACCCTCCGTAGTGAGAAGTCAATACACAGTGCCTAGAACTCTTTCATGGGTTCCAAGAGCAACACCAATCGATTCTATTGAATTCTCTGCTTTTGCTTAAGGTCGTCAGAGTTCTCTTCTATTGCTTGAAACTGAAAAAATCATAGCTAAACTGTTAGCCATGTGACCTCTGGCTAGTCACTTCCCATCATTGGGTCTCAAGCTCCCCATTCCTATAACAAGCTCCTCTTCTTGGATTTGTACACTTTTTAACAGTCAACTTTAGGGACTTCCCTGGTGGTCCAGTGGGTAAGACTCTGAGCTCCCAATGCAAGGGGCCCGGGCTCGATCCCTGGTCAGGGAACCAGATCCTGCATGCATGCCACAACCAAGAAGCCCGCATGCCGTAACTAAAAGGTCTCGTGTGCCACAACAAAGATCCTGCGTGCCACAACTAGGACTCGGAGCAACCTAAATAAATGAATATTAAAAACAAACAAACAGTCAACTTCCTTCACGTCCTCTCTCCCCTGCTCAGCCTTCCTACCAGTATCTGTCACACCCATTTACCAAAACTAAATTTCCTTTGGGGGTGAGTGCCCTAGTCTATATTGTATCACAGTGAAAGATGTTGGGAAACAATGAATGGAGGGAACCTGCCAGGAAATTCCTGGGGGAGGGGCTGGGGGAGAAAGGAACTTGGAGTTTCTTGTATTTAGGTGTGATTCTACTGCTCCCTGATCTTGTTTTTTGTTTGTTTGTTTTGTTTTGGTGGTTCCACATGCCTAGCGGGATCTTAGTTCCCCGACCAGGGATTGAACCCAGGCCACGGCAGTGAAAGCGAGGAGTCCTAACCACTGGACCGCCAGGGAATTCCCCTGCTCCCCCATCTTGGACTTTCAGCTTGAATTGTCCACACTTCAAATTGCAAGTTGATTTATTTATAAGTTTTATCTCACCTACATCTTAGACAAATTGGAATCAAATTTACAAAATTAATAAAATATAGGCAAAGACAATTAAAAACTACAGACCAAAACTCAAGTAAAAAGGTCAGAGAAATGACTGTTTCAAAGGACCGGTGATGATGGGAGGAGCTTCAAGATGGCGGAAGAGTAAGACGCGGAGATCACCTTCCTCCGCACAGATACATCAGAAATACAAAGGACCTGTGATGATAAATTGATGGAATGAAGTGCTAAATTTTGTTCCAAGTTTGTTGGGACAAAATAGAAATCACATAATTTTGGAGTTACTCCATATTCGAAAAATATTTATTCACTACTGATCATTCTGGATTATATTTGGCTGCATATAACAGAAAAAAAGCTAATAACAGTATTTTTTTTTTTTTTTTGAGGGTAAAGGAAGTCTGAAGTTGGGAAACCAGGGTTAGTCTGGCGCCTTTCTGGTCATCAAGGGCCCAAGATCCCTTATTGTTCAATACGGCCGTTCAAGCTACAGCTACCACATTCCAGGTAGAAGTAAAGATGAAAAGAAGGGTATTTCCTTTCTATTTTAAGGAGACTTCCAGGAAACGTCATCTAATACTTCCACTTACATTTTAATGTGCTGAACTTAATGACGTGAACACACCCAGCTACAAAGGAATATGGGAGTGTTTCAGCTGGATCGTGAAGGAATGCTGAGGTAGGCACCTTGCAATTTCTGCTACAAACACTCATTATGTGGAAGGTGCTTCCGGCCCAAAGAACTAAAGAGGAAGACGATGCAGTCCTTGTCCTTAAGGAACTCACAGATTTGGGGAAGACCCTAATAATCAACTGGATTATTATACCATTAGAAAAGAACATTTTCTAAAGATGTAAACAAAGAAATGCGGGAAGAGAAATGAGGTAGCAATGAGCTCTGTCTAGAGAGACAGGGAAGATTCATAGAGAAGGTATCAGTTGAGCTGGCCCTTAAACAGAATAGAAATACAGAGCAAAGAGAAAGCATTCCGTGTGCAGGAAGGAGCATGCACAAAGAGAAACATTAAAACAGATGGATTCTCTGGGGGGTAATTTGGATTCTTCTTGTATGTCTTTAAAATAGGGTTGTCAGAGTCCTGATAGAAGATTAGGCCAAAATAAGGTGAAAACAGGTCCCCCAAACTCCATAGAATGAAGGTTGGTCATTCTGGAGGGAATAGGAAGCCCTGGAGGTTTATAAGCAGGGATATCACGGGATCAGATCCTATGTTCAAAAAAGAACAATGGAATGAGAGAAATAATGAACCAAAAGTGGTGTGTGTGGGGGACATGGGAAGCAAAGTGACCGACTAAGGGGCAAGCTAATTGTTCAAGTGATCTGCATTAAGGGCCTGAACTAGTCAGGAGAGCACATGGGGATGGGAAGGAGGGAATGGTTTAGAGAGACCAAAGTTGACTTATCGCAGGTTGGATGTGGAGAATGAGGAAAAAGCAGAGACAACCAGAGGAGTCTCAGGTGTCTAGTTAACCCCTCAGGAGCTTCTGATTCTCAGTCTCTTCTACCTTCTTTAAAAAACAAGGTGCTACCACATGCCTGGTACTCTTCTCTGTGCTGGGAATTCACAGGTGGGCAAGACTTCCTGCCCTCATGGAACTCATGTCTTGCAGGGAGGGGTACAAATTAACTGAGCAATTTAAATACAGTGTGGGGTTAGGAACAAACATGCATCATGAGGAGGCAACTTTAAGAAGCAAAGTCTAGAGAAAATCATTGATGAATGGCAAACAAACATGGGAATCAGGGTTAGACCTGTCCATTACAGGGTAGTCACCTGGACGCTGGGCTGTACTGAGGGTTCTTTAGAAGATCCAATGCCCAACCCCACCCCCACCCCCACGCCCGGCAGCCAGTCTCTAGGGGCATATATAATAATCTACATCTTTAGTTAGTGCGGACGTTTCCTCCAGGCACCTGAGAGGAAAGTTCAAAGTTCATCTGGCCTGGAATAACTTTCTGTGATAGTGAGGGTGTGGAGAGGGAAAACTTTCTTTCGGAACTGTAGGTGGGAATGTGTAACTAGCTAGGCCTTTCTGGACGGCAACTTGGCAATAAATATAAAACACCTTGGGAATATACATTCCCTTGACCCACTGATTCTTCTAGAAATCTAACTCAAAGAAATAACTTAGGATGTAAGCAAACTGTTTATATTAGCAAAAAATTAGAAATGAACTTCTTGTCTTCCCATAGAGAATTTGCCAAGCAAATTCATCCGGTTGAATTCCATTCAGCCATTAATAGCCAATTATATTTATAATTGAACTAGAATGTACTATTTTAGTATATGGGTTACTTAAATCATGATATGCTTAAGGCAAAGAACAGATTAATGAAGTACATTACAAATATATTTGTGAAATGATACCTTGGAATAGCAACAGACTGACACCCAGAAAACCTCATAATCCGGAAGATCTAATAACTGACATTTTCTAAGTCTGATCTATGCTTGATTATTGAACTTTTACTGTATTATAAAAATTCGAAGCATGCAAAACTTGCAAGAAGAAGAGTAAAACCAAAAAAAATTTGATCCCAATTCCATCACTCAGAGACAATTTGCTACTGACAGTTAGGGACCATCCTTCCAGATGTTTCTGTATACAAACATACGGATAAGAATGAGAATGAAAGCAAGTGTGTGTTTGTTCTTTTGTGTGTAGGTGAGAAACAGAAATAGTTATACGGAGAATGGAAATACCCACGATAGCATCACAAAAAATGGGATCACATTTTTCTTTTAAACAAAGTCTAATGTTTATCAGGAGAAAAAACTTGAAGGAATTCTTGAACTTCAGAAAATATTTCTTGACACCAAGATATACAGCTTCCTAAAAATAGTCCTTTTTCTTAAAAAAGGACAACATTAAGATTTTTGAGTCATTTTTAAAAACAACATTTCAATTTTAGACAATATTGATTGACTTCCAGCCAAGACC
The DNA here is from genome assembly GCF_949987515.2 of Delphinus delphis. NCBI lineage: Eukaryota > Metazoa > Chordata > Mammalia > Artiodactyla > Delphinidae > Delphinus > Delphinus delphis. The sequence continues at coordinate 15,698,196 of NC_082694.2, read as the reverse complement.
ACACGAGGAAATCAACACACGTATTTTCTCCCATTTCCTCTCCCCTTGCCTCCTCCTTTTAATTTTTTTGGTTGTATCATTTTCACATAGGAAAGATTAATGATATTTACATCCCATCCTTTTACCACAATTCCCAAAGCTGTCTGATCGGTTCTGTATTTAAGTGGATCTGGTCCTTCTTATTGTTCTTTTACCATGACTTTTCCATTTCTATTTTTGGAGTCAACCCTTCATTTTGTCATCAAGTAGTCTTTTTTTCATATCCGTCTCATGGATTCTTGCATGCTTCAAAGGGCCTGTGTCTTTATACTTAAAGGGCAAATTGGGTAAAAATTCTTGTGTCATTCTTCCTCTCACGTCTTTCGAGACATTGCTCCTTTGTCTTCTGACTTTGAGTGTTGCTTTAGGGGAAGCCTAAGGATACTGATCTTACTCTTTGTACATGACTTGCTTCTTCTACTTGGACACTCTTAAGATACTTTATCTCTGAAATTCAGCAACTTCATCAATATATACCTTAATCAGTGTATTATTTAGGATATAAATTCAGACAGAAACCCAAAATAACAGTGGCTTTAAGACAGACTGTACTTGTTTCTCATTTAATGATATAAACTGATACAGCAGCAATGCTTTAATGAAACTGCCAGGAATTCAGACTCTTTCTGTTTTGGTGCTCTACCATTCCTAGAGTGTTGTCCTTTCCTTGCCCACATACACCAAGATGAATATTCTAGCCAACAGAAAGGGAAAAAGAGATAAGGGAATATCATTTCCTTTAAGGATATACCCAGAAGTGCAAATATTAATCTTTTGCTCACATCCCATTGGACAGAACTTGGTCATATGACCTGATCTAACTGCAAGGAATACTGGGAAATATAGTCTTAATTCTCGATGACCATTCTACAATTATGGAAGAAGGGAGAATGAATACTGGAGGAAAAACGAGCAATCCTTGTTATGATCCATCTGACTCAGTTTTTTCCTAGGATATGGTCTGTCCTTTTAATCTGTAGATTCAAATCTTTATTTCAGAAAATTTTTCTTCTATAACATCTGTGAATACCTATTCTATTCTATTTATTGTGTTTTCTACCTTAGGAATGTGTGTCTTTTTAATTTTAACCTTTGTATCTATATTTGACTTCTTTGTACATGTCTTCCATTTTAATAATCTTTCCTCTAAATATTTTTACAAGGCTTTTCTCTGTTTCATTTTGTTTTCATTTGTGTTCTCAATTGTATTCATTCAGAAAACCATTTTCAGTTCTATTTATTCCAGTTTATATTGCTCCTAATATATAGTTATCCCTGTGATGTTGCTGGGTTTTTTTTTTTTCTTCTTCTTCCTTTCTTTCAAAACTAGGCCAGCCTGCTTTGCATCTCCTTCTGTCTCCTTAGAATCTCTTCCTTGCACTCTTGCATCTTTCCTTGAGCTCTCGTGTCAAACAGAAACCATTTCATCTCCCATTCTTTGAGGTCATGGAGACTTATTCGTTGGACTCTGTTTCCTGAAGTAATCTCCCTTTTTTCCTTTTTTAAAATGTATTTATTTTTAATTGAAGTATAGCTGATTTACAATGTTGTGTTAATTTCCACTGTACAGCAAAGTGACTCAGTTATACACATATATACATTCTTTTTGATATTCTTTCCCATTATGGTTTATCCCAGGATATTGAATATAGTTCCCTGTGTGATACAGTAAGACCTTGTTTTTTATCCATTCTATATATAATAGTTTGCATCTATTGTACTAACCCCAAACTCCCAAGTCCATCCCTTCCCCATCCCTCCTCCCCCTTGGCAAGCACAAGTCTGTTTCCTATGTCTGTGAGTCTGTTTCTATATCGTAGATAGGTTCATTTGTGTCATTTTAGATTCCACATATAAGTTATACCATATGGTATCTGTCTTTCTCTTTCTGACTTATAAGTAATCCCCTTCTGATGTATGTTTTTCGTCTGCTTTTTGCTTCCGTGTCTCTCCTTTGAGGGGATGTGAGGGCCACTTAAGATCTATGAGCAGAGTAAGGGAAGGGGACTGGAGAGGTTCCACCATTCAGGAGACACACTTGATTTTTTTTTTTGGCCCCATTTTTAACATTGTGATATTTATACTGCCAGACAGATTCATGCACAATTTTTCCTTACAAAATGAGATGACAATATACATACTATTCTGCAATCTGTGTTCTTCATGTCATATATCACAAAAATGTTTTTATGGCATTAAATATATTTCTCCCACATTATTTAAGTAGTTACATTGCATTCTATTGGCATGATATATCATATTTTTTAACCCAACCTCTATTGGTGGACATTTCTATTGTTTCGAGTAATTTACTATTGTAATCAAACTGATGCATAAGTTAAAATCTTTTATTTTGACTCTCTAGGTTTAAAGCTAAAGTTGTGGAGGATTTTATAGGTTCCCACTCTCTCTTTTTTATTAAGATATAATTCACTTGTCATTAAATCTACCCTTTAAAAGTATAACTCTGTACTTCAAGACTGTATAACTCAGTGGTTTTTAGTATATTCACGGAGTTGTGCAACCATCACTATCTATTTTCATCACCCCAAAAAGAAACCCCAAATCAATTAGCAGTCACCCGCATACCTCTGTCCTCCTAGCTCCTGGCAACCTCCAATCTACTTTGTCTCTATAGATATGCCTATTCTGGACATTTCATATAAGTGGAATTATATAATAAGTAGTCCTTTGTAACTGGCTACTTTCACTTAGCATTTCAAACTTCCCCCACATTGTAGCATATATCCTTTTATGGCCAAATAATATTTCATTGTATTAATATACCACATTTAGCTTATCCATTCATCGGCTGATGGACATTTGGGTTGTTTCCACCTTCTGGGTATTATGAAAACATTGCTATGAACATTTGTGTACAAGTTTTTGAGTGGACATATGTTTTTTTTTAATTTTTATTAGAGTACAGTTGATTTACAATGTTGTGTTAGTTTCTGTTGTACAGCAAAGTGTATCAGTTATACATATAGCCACTCTTTTTTATTTTATTTTATTTCTATTTTTTGGCCACGCCTTGCAGAATGCGGTATCTTAGTTCCCTAACCAGGGATCGAACCTGCGCCCTCTGCAGTGGAAGCACGGAGTCATAACCACTGGACCACCAGGGAAGTCCTTATACACTCTTTTTGCGATTCTTTTCCCATATAGGTCATTACAGAGTACTGAGAAGAGTTCCCTGTGCTATACCGTAGGTCCTTATTAGTTACCTATTTTATATATAGTAGCGTGTATTTGTCAATCCCAGTCTCCCAATTCATCCCTTCCCTCCCCTGGACATATGTTTTTAATTCTCTTGGGTATACACCTAGTACTGGAATTGCTGGATAATACAATAAGGCTGACTTATTCTTTTTTTTATTTTTGGCTGTGTTGGGTCTTCGTTGCTGCACGTGGGCTTTCTCTAGTTGCAGCGAGCGCGGGCTACTCTTCGTTGTGGTGTGTGGGCTTCTCATTGCAGTGGCCTCTCTTGTTGCGGAGCACAGGCTCTAGGCATGTGGGCTTCAGTAGTTGTGGCACATGGGCTTCAGTAGTTGTGGCTTGCGGGCTCTAGAGCACAGGCTCAGTAGTTGGGGTGCACGGGCTTGCTCTGCGGCATGTGGGATCTTCCCTGACCAGGGCTTGAACCCGTGTCCCTTGCATTGGCAGGCAGATTCTTAACCACTGTGTCACCAGGGAAGCCCTGGAACACGGTTTATCAATAAAAATGAGTGAACTGTAGGTGTGCACAGCAACATAGATGGGTCTCAGAAACATACACTTGAGTGAAAGAAAGTAAGTCACAGAAGAATATATACTCTGTGATTTCAATAAAATGCAAAAACTCCCCCAAATTAAAATACATTGTATGGGAAATACACATGAAAAGTAAAACTCTAAGAGGTACAAACTATTATGTATAAAATAAGTTACAAGGATATATTGTACCACATAGGGAATATAGTGTATAGTTTATAATAACTATAAGTGAAGTATAACCTTTAAAAATTGTGAACCACCATATCATACACCAGTAACTTATATAATATTGTAAAACAACTATACTTCAATTAAAAAAAATAAAAAGACAGGGACTTCCCTGGTGGACCAGTGGTTAAGACTCTGCACTTCCACTGCAGGGGGCATCGGTTCACCCTTGGTCAGGGAACTAAGATCCCGCGTGCCACGTGGCATGGCCAAAAAAAAGAAAAAAGAGAGATAAAAGAGAGTAAACCTCTATCCTCCTCTAAAATCCTATTTTTATGTGTATGTTAAAAAATAAGGCTTATGACTAATTTCCTATATTTTTAGTTATTTATGTACTGGTATAATTTATTCTGAAAACTTATAAACTTTCTAAAGACAGAGGCTCCACAAACTATGGCACAAAGTCTTGATATTAGTAAGAGTGCATCAAAGCTTGTTGAATAAATGAATGCATAAATCACTCTTGTTCTCTTTTACACTCACGTAGAGATCCGAAGGATTGTTAGGAATAACTATATCTAAATAGCTATATGACTATTACTATAATTTTAGATAAAATATAAATATCAAGTCCTTCAATGTTAAGAATTTTTAAAAGAGGTCCAGAGATACTGGCACCATGGCTTACCTTTCAGCTCACATATTCGTGGAGGAAATAGCGCACACTAGGGTCAGTTACCCAAAGATGTCATAGCTGGTAGTAGGGTTGTGGTATTACATTTACACTTTCATACCGTATAATATGGTACCTATAGAAATAAAAGAACTGTATTTGTACCCTTGTTTTAGGACTCCCTAATATAATTAAAAATATGTGCCTCATAATATTAGTCTTTTGATACATTCTGTGAAAAAAGGATATTTTGTGCAAATATGTTTGAGAAACTATGCAAATTATACTTCCCTCTTGGCAATTAGTAATATACAGTGACATATTAAAGGTTTCCAGAAATCAGATAGCTTTTAACAAGATTGTTTAACCTTCATTAACCTTGTCTCCCAATTATAATTGTCCTTGGAATGGTCAAGTTTCATCTAACAACTATAAATATCCCAAGGAAAAAGTCTTCTATGGAAAATGTTTTAGAAAAACTGTTCTAAGATATTACTTGGATTGCAAAGTGCAAAAGATGTGGTCTAAATCCACCTTTAGGGTGAGGTATTTACAATTCTTTCTTTTTGATCTGGAAATGATCAATTTGCCTATGAGGGAAAGTGTCAGGGTGCAGGTGAGGGTGGGCGTACCTGTGTATGCAGGTACACAGCAGGAGGGCAGGAGTATGGAAGCATCCCATACATGCCAGCTGCTGGCAACAGTGGAAGCGGATTCCAAGTATGCACTTATTAGACCTCAAAAGCTGCTGCCTTCTTTCCCCTGATTGTATCTGCTTTGTCCTTCCATCCTTTCTTGTGAAGCTGCTCTGGCTCAGAGGTACCCCACTTATTTTGTTATGATGATTTATGACTTTATCTAAATCCTCCAACTATACTTATAATTAATTACATAATTCCATTTCCATAATGTTATATAACACACTGTCTTATCCTACCCCACATCCTGGGGAACGATATTAAAACAATAAAATAATTATGGCTGAAATTCATTGGTATCCTAGTTAGAACATTTAGTTCCAACTATCACAGAATAACCAAATGTTTGATAAAACTTACAAGGATAAATCTATGGGTGTGAAATTTATTTGTACTCTTATTTTAAACTGTGCCACAGAGTTAGGATATAATCAAGTATGCAATAAAAGTTTGTTGAATAAATCAATGCATAAGTCACTTGTGTTCTCTTTTACATTCACATGGAGGATCACTGGGGGTGACAATGTCTGTATATTTGTATATTTGCATATGTATGAATCCATATGTATGTATCTATATAAGTTTATAGACATATATGTAATATGTAATTTCAAAATGTGATTGTAATAAAATTTTAACTAATGTGAAAAAAAAAAGAGTAGGGCTTCCCTGGTGGCGCAGTGGTTGAGAGTCCGCCTGCCGATGCAGGGGACACGGGTTCGTGCCCCGGTCCGGGAAGATCCCACATGCTGTGGAGCGGCTGGGCCCGTGAGCCATGGCCGCTGAGTCTGCGCGTCTGGAGCCTGTGCTCCTTAACGGGAGAGGCCACAACAGTGAGAGGCCCACGTACCGCTAAAAAAAAAAAAAAAAAAAAAAAGAGTAAACCTCTAAAGAAAAAGAAGGGAATGATTAAGTCAAAATTCAGCATAATCGATACAGCCTGGAAGGAGAAAAAGGGGTGTGACTGGGATAGTCCACACAGGACCTTCTAAGGTACTAGTTAAATTGGATTTTTAAAACTAATTAGTAGGTACATGTGTTCATTTTACTGTTATTAGTTAAACTGTACATATATGTTAAGTACATTCTTTTGTTATTCATAATAAAAGGTGGAGTGATTGATTTCTCTTTTTTTCATCTTTTAAAAGATGGAGTTGTTTCTCTTCTTCATTCTTTGGAGGTTTTTTTTTTTTTTCTTTTTTTTTTTTAGCGGTACGCGGGCCTCTCACGGCTGTGGCCTCTCCCGCTGCGGAACACAGGCTCCGGACGCGCAGGCTCAGCGGCCATGGCTCACGGGCCCAGCCGCTCCGCGGCATGTGGGATCTTCCCGGACTGGGGCACGAACCTGTGTCCCCTGCATCGGCAGGCGGACTCTCAACCACTGCGCCACCAGGGAAGCCCTGGAGGGTTTTAAGAGTGGAGAGAGGAGTAAAATATGCTCCCCCCGCCCCATTTTTTATCAGTGACTCTCTCTCCAGGGATCTGAATAATTCACATGCACAGAGTGTGAAGGCACAGGGCATTGTGGAGCTTGGGTTTCCATGTAAACATTGAAGAGAAAGTTCATGGAAAATTGACATCAAGAAGTTTTGTGACTTCCAAAATTGTGTATTTTTGAAACCCTTGAAAGGAAAATGGCTTTAATTGGAAAATGGCTTGGGTACTTGTTTGGAGGACTGGTGCAACAGTACAGAGGAAGAAGCTAAGAGGACCTCACCTCCAACTGGGCCTTGTTGACTCCCAGAGAGTGTGGAACAGGAGTCCGGGAGGAGAGATGGTCTAGGGGAGTACTGACTGGCCCAATGTGAGGCCTGCTTGACCCAGTGCCCGAGTGGACCCATAGCCACCTCAAATGGCATGATGCCTGTAGGAAAGGCCGATATCTTTCCCAACTCAGGAGCTGTATCTATTCATGCCAGAAGAAGTGTTGAGTTGAGCCCCGAAAGCTCTAAGCCATGGCCCAGAACAGCCTTCATGTCGGAGCTTGGTGAATAGACGGGGGTGGGGGTGGGGCAGTTGCCAAGAGAGGTCAGCAGGACCTTGCAGTGCTGGGGAGGGAATGTGGACTTTACCCTGAGCAATGTGGAGCTGTTAAAGGGTTTAAGCCAGGAAGAGGAAGGAGAAGATTTGATTGAGAAAATATGTAATAAAAAATGCTAGTAAGACCAGTAATTCATTTAAAGGAATCTATATTGCATGAATCGCATCAGCATCTACAATTATAGTAATGCCCATATGTGGCCCAAATATGTTTTCATTCTATGGACAATGCCTGGTGCGAATCAGGATTCAGAGACCTTTCGCAAAATTCTGTGCCCACACCCTCCACTCCCAGGGTTAGGCTGTGGGTCTAGTTAATGTTAATACTAAAACTCTTCTTCCTGACAGCAATTAGCAGCAGGTTCGGCTTCTTTCCTTAAGTGGGGAAGACCATGTCCCCAACACTAGGAGGAATGTTTGCCTTTCCATTTGCTCTAAGGGACACACACCTAAGTCACGTGAGGCTCTTACTTCTAACCACTTAAATTTCCGCCCACAACAAGAGAGGAACTAATACCCAACACATATTTACACTAATTAGGATTGTTAGCAAAACTAATAACTAGTATTATGACACCAGTCTTGAATTTGCCTTACTCTTTTATTTATTTTTATAGGTAAGAAGTGGATTTATTTAGAGAGAAACACACTCCACAGACAGAGTGTGGGCCACCTCAGAAGGTGAGAAAGGCCTGCCTTACTCTTTTAATCCTCACAACATCTGCTGAGGTAGTTGCTATCATCGCCATTGGAATGAACCACTTAATTATATAATCTTTTGTTCAGTATCCACATCCCGTGATAAGGTCAAGGAGAGCACGGAGCATATCTGCCATGTTTCCCCTTGGATCCCTGGTGCCTAGAACAGTGCCTGACACGTGGTCATCATTCAAAATGTGTTTGTTGAATCAATGTTGAGTCCCCCTTTTACAAGTGAGGACACCAAGGCTTAGAGATGTTAAATAGCTTACCAACTATTAGGTCAGCAGCTAATCCCAAACCACATCTGTTTGTTAGACTTCATCTTCTTACTGGCTCCCAAATCGTCTAAGGTTTTATAAGGATCACATAGCTCGGTCAAGTTTCTAGCAGTTAAACAGGAATCTACTGAAAGATTAATTAACACCTTCTAAAAAATCTTAACCATTTTGAGAACATAACACAGAATTCAGAGGTGAGCAGTAGGACAATGGCTGTGTTTAAACTTGCCGTGTTTCATAAAGATCTTACACTGAGAAATTCACACCTGGCATTTGAGAACACAGGCTGGCATAGAACTTGGAGGAAGTATTGTTAGGAACTTTCCCAGCTAAATTCCTCCCAAGCTTATTATCAGTAAAGAGAGTGTTTTCATTAAGATAGAGATCATTATGGTATTATAGCTTTCTCCTCAACTGCTACCTTTACCGGGCTAAGGCTCCAGTTTTCATGGGCCACCTGGCATTCCTCATTTTTACCTTATTTGCCTGAAATAGTTGGCCAAGGAAGCCTGGGTCCTGATTCCAGCCCCTTCCCCACATCCAGCTTGGCCTGGGCACAAATTCCCTTATAAATACTCGATAGTCAAAGGCCTCTGGAAGAAGCATAGAAAAATAACATTATCTTTACCCATAGAAAGGGTATTGAAGCAACTTGTACAAGCTACCTGTGGTGAGAGAGGCAAGTTAAGTCTCTGAGAAAGGGCTCCATTGGGAGTTAAGTAACAAGTCCTGTCCTATTCCCACTCCATCTATTTCTAGGCAGGAGTCTCGCCAAGCTTCCAGGCAAACCCTCAGCCAGACAATGCAAGAGCAACTGATGTACGAACGGCAGGTGTTACCCCAATCAAGAGAGAGCCCAGACCCTCTCCCGGATCTGTCATCCATGCCTAGGCGGGGAACTGCAAAACACCAGTCTAAGGGAGCACACATTCTCTCCTCACCACAACAGGGCTAGAGGTCAGGGTGCAAAGGTTTCAGAAAACTCGAATTCTCTGTAGTTTTAGTAACTAACATTGCATAGCTTTTGATGATCTCTGAGCCATTTCTGATGTGCAAAGTGTTTTCACATACACCTCCTACTGAGGTAGATGGGCCAATATTATTATTCACAAATTAGAGATGAACAGAGAGATTGTTATTTGTCTAAAGCCACGTCATTCTCCCCAAAACCAGCCTCCTGGCGCACTGCTGCTCAGTCATGGTGTTTGGCTTTTCTCCCTCTTCAAGTCAATCAATCATCTGCTGCTTTTACATCACAAATTCTCAACTTTTGGTGTACCATCACTTAGAAAACCTAATCTATGCACTGACACACACAAGCATGTGTGCACACACACAGACACAATTGAGTATTAACTCTCAGGACTCTCAGAGATACCCTGAAGACCATGGACAGAGGCTGAGAATCCTTTAGAAGTAACATGTGTGAGACCAAAGGGACATAATAACCAAATGTGATATATGAACTGTATTTTCTTGTTCCAAAATTCAGTTACAGAATACATCTTAGGAACCACCAGAGAAATCTGAATATGGACTATATATATTAAATTTTATTAAGGAATTTTCTTAAGTGATATTAGGTTAATTTTCTTTGATGTGATAATGGTGTTTATTTTTAAAATTATTATTTATTTATTTATTTTTGGCTGCGTTGGGTCTTCGTTGCTGTGCGCGGGCTTTCTCTAGTTGCGGCGAGTGGGGGCTACCCTTCGTTGCGGTGCGTAGGCGTCTTATTGCGGTGGCTTCTCTTGTTGCGGAGCACAGGCTCTAGGCGGGTGGGCTTCAGTAGTTGTGGCTCATGGGCTCTAGAGCGCAGGCTCAGTAGTTGTGGCGCACGGGCTTAGTTGCTCCGCGGCATGTGGGACCTTCCCAGACCAGGGCTCGAACCCCAGTCCCCTAAATCGGCAGGCAGATTCTTAACCACTGCACCACCAGGAAGTCCCAATAATGGTGTTTATTTATGGGGGAGAATATACTGATTTTTAGGAGATGCTTAAGTACTGAGAGGTGAAATATCATGAAGTCTGCAACATGTTTTCAAATGGTTCAGAAAAATATAGAACAATATAAGATCGAACAATATGACATTTGCCAATATTACATCATTTTTAACCTATGAAAACAGCAATTGCAGGATTTAACCTAATTTATAAAGAAAATACAGCAAACTATTAACAGTTTAACCTAGGTGGTGATATATGCATGTTTATTGAAAAGTTCTTTCAACTTTTCTGTACATTGGAAAATTTTCATAATAAATACATTTTCCTAATGTATTTATTATGAGAGGGTCTGGGCTCTCTCTTGATTGGGGTAAGACCTGCCGTTCATACATCAGTTGCTCTTGCATTGTTGGGGAAAAAAGAAGTTTCTGTTTGTGATACCTCTCAAATCTGCTCCTCTGTTAGTAATCTATTGCTATGTAAGAAATTACCCCAAAATTTAGTGGCTTAAAACAGCAAACATTTCTAGGTAAATACTTGAAAGAACTGAAAGCACAGATTGAAAGAGATATCCGTACATCCATGTTCACAGAAGCATTATTCACAATAGCCAAAAAGTGGATGCAACTTAAGTGTCCATCAGTGGATGAATGGGTAAACGAGATGTGGTCTATACATACAATGGAATATTATTCAGCCTTAAAAAGGAAGGAAATTCTGACACATGTTACAACATGAATGAAACTTGAAGACACTATGCTAAGTGAAATAAGTCACAAAAGGACAAAGAGTGTATGATTCCACATAAATGAGAGAGCTAGAGTAGTCAAATTCATAGAGACACAAAGTAGAATGGTGGTTGCCAGGGGCTGGATGAGAGAAAGAGGTGTTAGTATTTGATGGGTCTGGAGTTTCAGTTTGGGAAGATGAAAAAAGTTCTGAATATGCATGATGCTGTTGATTGCACAACAATATGAATGTACTTAATGTCAATGAACTGCACACTTAAAAAGGGTTAAAATGGTAAATTTTATGTCATGTATATTGTATCCCCCTCCCCCCCCCCACAAAAACATTCATTATCTCACAGTGATATGCCAATATTCTGTTCACTAGAATCAAGACACGAGGTCCAGGGCTTCCCTGGTGGCACAGTGTTTAAGAATCCACCTACCAATGCAGGGGACACGGGTTCGAGCCCTGGTCCGGGAAGATCCCACATGCCGTGGAGCAACTAAGCCCGTGCACCACAACTACTGAGCCTGCGCTCTAGAGCCCATGAGCCACAACTACTGAAGCCTGCGTGCCACAACTACTGAAGCCCACACGCCTAGAGCCCGTGCTCCACAACAGGAGAAGCCACTGCAATGAGAAGCCTGGGCACTGCAACAAAGACTAGCCCCTGCTCACCACAGCTAGAAAAAGCCCGTGTGCAGCAACGAAGGCCCAATGCAGCCAAAAATAAATTTAAAAATAATGATAACAAATAAATAAATAAGAAAAGAAAACAATTTTTAAACAAAACAAAACAAAAAAGCAAACAAACGAAAAAGGCACTAGGTCCACTCAAGGGGAAAGGTTACACAGAGCATGAAAACCAGAAGGTCGGGGTCTTTGAGAACCTTCTTAGAAGCTGCCTACCACAGTCTGCCCTCTGAACCCAATGACTCACATCCCCTCTCATGTGTAAAATACATTCACTCCCTCAGAAGGTCCTCAAAAGTCACATCCCATTACAGCAACAGTTCAAAATCCAAAATGTCATCATTTAAATGAGGACCAGGTGTGGATCAGGCTCCAGGTATAGTTCCTTGAATGTACTTCCTCTCAATCTGTGCACCTGTGAAACTAGACACTATATCTACCTCAGCACGAATATACACACTAGTGGAACAGGCATAGGATAAACACTGTAGACATGTCTCTTCAAAAATGGGGAAAACGGGGCTTCCCTGGTGGCGCAGTGGTTGAGAGTCCGCCTGCCGATGCAGGGGACGCGGGTTCGTGCCCCAGTTCGGGAAGATCCCACATGCCGTGGAGCGGCTGGGCCCGTGAGCCATGGCCGCTGAGCCTGCGCGTCTGGAGGCTGTGCTCCGCAACGGGAGAGGCCACAACAGTGAGAGGCCCACATACTGAAAAAAAATAGTCACACGAAAGGTCATAGCAATTCCAAAATCCAACAGGCAAATGGTGGAACTTACTCAACTAGGTCTCAAGGACTAGGCATAATTCTCTGTGGTTCTTGGCTATGCCCTCTGAGTTCTTGGTTCTGTTCTCTGAGCCTTTCTTTTCATGAAGGGTAGCCCATGGGTTTGCAGCTAAGTAGTTTCTTAGCCTTTTTCTGCCAGTAGAACTTTGGGGTCCAATGGCCTTTTTTCAGTTTGTATAATCTCCTGTCCCTTTCGGTCTAAGTTGGCAGTGTTTTCACTGATATCATTCTCACAAAAACTTTGTGAGTCTCCTGTGATTCTCATTGGGGTTCTCTCCATTAGACAAAAGCTGTGCCCACAAATCTCTGCAAGATAAGTCCTTCTCCTTGGCCTCCTGCTGAGACAGCAAAGGAACAATGATGCCCTTAAGCTTTCCAGAGTCTCTGCTGTTTGAGAGAATCTGTGAAGCATACATGTTTCAAAAAGCTCTTTGTGTGTCTGAATGGTATTCTGAGGTACTATCCTAGTTCCTTCTGCGGTCTTAACAGAAGACTTACAGTCACATCTTTTGCTCCATCTCTAGACCTCTGTTGGAACATCCCCTTGGACTTAAACTTGCCTCAGAAGCCATTTCTTAATTTTAGCATCTTTTACCTCTGGAGAGGCTGAGAATTTGTAAAGCCATCAAGTCCTAGCTCCTTTTTGTTTAACAGTCCCTCCCGCAGTTTATCTCCCTCCTCTTGCGTTTTACTGGAAGCAGCAAGAAGAAAACAGGCATCCACTTAAACACTTTGCCTGGAAATCTCTGGAGCTAGAAGCTCCTGCCACAGTCTCTTCTCTTCATTCCCACCGCCACTACTCTCTCTGGGTGAGTGGTACTCAAAGTCTGGGGAGGTCAGGACCCCTTTACACTCTTAAAAATTACTGAGGACCCCAAAGAATTTTGTTTATGTGGGTTATATCTATCAATATTTACTGTATTAGAAATTAAATCTGGGAAATTTTTAAAATATTTATTAATTCATTAAAAAATACCCTATCGGGCTTCCCTGGTGGCGCAGTGGTTGAGAGTCCGCCTGCCGATGCAGGGGACGCGGGTTCGTGCCCCAGTCCGGGAAGATCCCACATGCCGCGGAGCGGCTGGGCCCGTGAGCCATGGCTGCTGAGCCTGCGCGTCTGGAGCCTGTGCTCCGCAACGGGAGAGGCCACAACAGTGAGAGGCCTGCGTACCGCAAAAAAAAAAGAAAGAAAGAAAATAAATAAATAAATAATACCCTATCACATGTTAACATCAGAGTGATGACGCCATCACACATCATGCAGCCTGTGGAAAACTCCACTGCACAGTCATGAGAGCAAGGAAGGTAAATAATATTTTAGTATTGTTCTGACAGTAGTTTTGAACTCACAGAGCCCCTGGAAGGGACTTGAGGTCTCCTAGGGGTCCCCAAACCACACTTTGGGAATTTCCATCTAGATCATTCTCCTCAGAGCACCGGATCAAGTCTCAGTCCCTCACCCGCCCACACCTGCTTTCTTCCCACCTCGCCACTCACCCCTAGGACTTGGCTGCCCAAGCCCTCCAGCCCAGCAGTTGTCCCAAGCATCCCCACTCTGTCTTAAGGACTTTGTTGTTCTTTCCCCTCATCCTCTCCTTGCCTAGAAGGTCCTCTCCTCCTTTTCCACCTGCCCCATGGCTCGGTGGTCACTCCCACAACCAGACTCCTGAGATGCTGTTCTCAACAGTCCTCACTCAGCAACTGTGGGCTCTTCTTGACAGCTGTGTGTGCTGTCTTCTCCATGACCAGGTGAGCCTGGGGTCAGAGGCAGCCTGGATTTAAATCCTGACTCTGTGTCTCATCAGCCTTGTTGACATTTTTTTCATTGGAATAAAAAATTACATAGGAGCATATGCTTCTAGAAGAAAAAAGAATACAGAAATGCATAAGGTAAAAGGTAAACCGCTTCTCCTTACCCTCTTCATTCTCTACTCCCCAGGTGGTACCAACTGTGGGCGGCGTCCTTTCAGACCCTTTCATAGACATATATACATATGTCACCTATAAGTTTCTTTTTGTTTTTCTATTTTTTACAAAGAAGAGAACATACCTATACCTATGTCCTAGAACTTGCTTTTTTTTTTTGGAAAAGCATCATGGATATTCTTTGGATAGATCTACAATATTATTTTTCAATATTTTCCAACAAAAACAAATCTTATTATTTGAATGCTTTCATTAAATAAATCCCACGAGGGTAACGAACCTTAGAACAAATCACATTTGGACAAAAAGTCCATGTTCTGAGTCAGGGTTAAATGTCCAATTAACAGCTGAACCAGAAACTTCTACTATTTAAACTTATTTTACTTGTTGCTGTATGTACTTAAATAATATAAAGAAAAACTCTAATTCAGAAAAAAATAATGTGGAAAATGATAAACTAGAAACAAAATAATTTAAACCATTTAGAGACCCAGTTTACACCACAGGAAGAAAATAAAGTTTTCTGTACGAAGAAAAGCATCACACTTTTTAATATAAACTAATTAAGAATTAAGTGCTCCGTTTAGCTGTCCTCCTGCTCTAGGTGATGTCTCCTCGCCCATCTGCTTTGGATGCCCACTTATCAGTTATTCAGAACCTTCTCTGTTCTGTCCCCCTAGCCCTCTCCCAAACACTCATGAGCAAATAAGTAGGCCACGTGGATAACTTTCTTTAAAAAGAGTACAGAATTTCTGCCCTCTTCATCTCCACTTTCCAAATACCTTTGGCTTGAGCTTATCTCTTTTTTTTTTGCAGTTTAAGGACTCAATGAAAGTTGCCCATGAGGGAGCAGGCAGGATCTCCCCCACCTTTGTGAGGTGGCTCCTTGTGTCTCGAGCTGGCTGAAGTGCTAGATAGAAATGTACAATTCCTCCCATTCAAGAACAGGAAGAGCACCCAAGAAATCGAGTCCCAGCTTCCCTTCCCATTTTCAGAGCATTTCGGAGATTCCAAACAAAGCCAGTTAGGCAAGAACTTATTTAAAGCCTTGAGTTCTTTTCCACACCAAAATTTTATATTTTAAGCTGTTATATAAATTGTAAGCCTGTCAGCTTTATCCTTTTATGGTTTTTGTATTTTCAGTCTTGTTTGGGAAGAGCTTTCCTAATCTCAAGATTTAAAAAAAAAAAAAAGTTCTCCTGTATTTATTTCTAGTAATTTCATATGGTTTAGCTCCTCAATCCATCTGGAATTTATTTGGGGGTCTTTTCTCAAATTTATGGGTGAATTAATCCCTCCAGCAGCATTTCCTTATTTATTTGAAATGTCTCCTTTAACAAGTAAAATATTCTTTTTTTCCCATAGCTGTTTCTGGATTGTATTCTGTCCCAATGTTTTGTTCCACTGATTCTATGTCTGCACACATTGTTTTTATTACTATAGCTTCAAGGTATGTTTTGATATCTAAAAGGACAGCCTCTTATTTTCTTTCTTTTCCCAACTTTTCTTGGGTCTTTTTTTTATAGTTCATTGGCTTTACAGCCTGAAGTAAGTCTGAGTCAGTTTTCTCATCTGAAAAGATTAAGACTATGGACTCTACAGTCATTTTTTCTGGATATCAGCAAGGTCCACCCAGGCAAATGCAAAGTCTTCTAGGTCTTTTAAGCAGAGGGGATTTAATGCAGGGAATTGGTGACATGATATGGAAGGACTAAGTAGCTTAATGCAAAAATAGGAAGCTATTCTACTGGGGGTGCAACAGGAGGAGGATGTACTATTGCTAAAGCGTAGAGTGGGAGCCATGTGATGGAATCTAGAACCCCATAAGGTTGCCTGATGGGAGTTGGGACCATGGAGCAAGGGCCTGTGGAGCAGATACAGGAGCCACGGGAGACACAGCTGTTGCCAGAGACACCACAGGAAGCAGAGAGAGGGATAGGGAAAAATACTCTGGCTTCTCTCCTCCTCCCTTTCTCCAAGCTTCCATTAGTGCTTGCCATTGGCTGAATCAACCTGGAAACTGGAGAGCAAGGGAGCCTGGGAAATGTAGTTCCCTGTGATATAGCACAGAGATTAGGAAAGGCAAGGGAGTAATCAGCAAGAAAAGGCAGTTGGGCACAACCACATACCAGTTGTGTGACCTTGGAAAAGTTACTTAACCTCAGTTTGTCTCAGTTTCCTCCTCCAAAAAGTGGGGATAAAGAATAATTGTGGTTACCTCACAAGGCTCTCATGGGGATTAAGTGCATTAATACGTGTTAAACACTTTGTAAGCATTTAATAATAGTATTTATTATTATTATTCCATAAAATGAAGATAGCAATACCTATCTTGCAGAGCTATGGTCAACAATGAAGTGAGATAATGATTGCAAAATGTTTGCATGGTGTTGTACATCTGGTACTGGGTACTTCCTAAATGTTAGTTCTCGTAGCCTCAGCGTCTCACCCTTAGTATGTACTCAATAATGTCTGTATGGGCTTCCCTGGTGGTGCAGTGGTTGGGAGCCCGCCTGCCGATGCAGGGGACGTGGGTTCGTGCCCCGGTCCGGGAAGATCCCACATGGCGTGGAGCGGCTGGGCCCGTGAGCCATGGCCGATGGGCCTGCGCGTCTGGAGCCTGTGCTCCGCAACGGGAGAGGCCACAACAGTGAGAGGCCTGTGTACTGCAAAAAAAAAATAATAATAATAATAATAATAATGGCTGTAGCTGATGATAATGATGGCTTCGACCTGGGGAGGATGCAGCCTCCTCAGACTGAGGAGGAACATTCTTGCTCTGCTAGAGAGCTAGGGGGACTCTGGAGGGCTGGGCCTTCAAGGGTTTGGGCAACACACAGCCTTACATCAACCAATATGCCCACATACGGAGATGGATTTGGAATGACATCCTGCATCTTTCTCAGGTTTCTTCTCCTGCTACCGTTGGTGCCCCTTCTTTGATTTTAGCCTATTCTTTTTGGCTCATGCAGATAACTATGCATTTCTGTGTTCACGTACACACTATGAACGTTCATGAGTACACAATCCTGTGTGTGTGTTGAGTACTTTCCCACTTATGAGCATTGCCCCTCTGGTCCTCCCAGCAAGCCCGCTAACGCAGACAGGGCAAGCTTCATTATTATCCCTGCTGAACAGCAATGGAATCCAAGACTTCAAGAAGACGAGTGGTACACCCAAGGCCCCCGGGGACTTGGGACAAAGCCATCTCACTCAAGTTCAGGATCCTTCCTACTAATATCTCAGGCAGCCTCCCACACGCATGTGTGAGTTAATGTGCATATACACACATGTGTGTACTCCACACATACACAGTAGATTCAAATCTCTGAAGGGAAGGTTCATGCCTTATCGATCTTAATATTCCCTGCCCCACATAAAATGCCTGGCAGCTGGAAAAGAAAAAACATTGTGGAATTGAGTTGGCCTTGACTCTTGAACAGGACCCTCCTGGGGGAGGGGTGGGGAACACAGATGAGAATTATAGCCAGAGCCAGGGTTCAAGACCAGCTTGACTGAACTCTACAGTGCTCTGACCCTGGATTCCAGCTCTACCCAGACCTTTCTCAGGTCATCACAGAGCAGAGGACCCGGTCACCAGGAGGGAGTGAGATGCTCAGGGAGACAGATGTGCCCACCTGGCTCTGCCCTGGGGTGTGTAACAGCTTCTTCTGGGCGGTGGGATCCTTGGCAGGCAGGAGTTTGCTCTAAACCTACTGTGCTAATCAACCAACTGCCTCAGCTGCCCACCCGGGGCCTGGCACCCACACTGGTCCCTGGCAAACCCGTTGAAGCAGGAGCCTCATTCATGTGGGCACGGAGCACTGACAGGAACCACGGGACACTAGAGATGAGAAGCCCGAGCTAATAAAATGGTTGCCATTGGGCACCAGTGTTTGCCAGGCACGTCTACATCAATACTTGTTCTATTCTTCACTCTGCCAAGGCATGGGCGCTGCTGGGGTCTGACTCAGCCCTCTGCACTGGCTTCAGCTATGAACTCATTCCCCTCCGACATTTTATTTATTTATTTTTAATCTTTATTTATTTATTTGGCTGCCCTGGGTCTTAGTTGCTGCATGTGGGATCTTTAGTTGCAGCACGTGGGCTCTTAGTTGCAGCATGAGGGATCTAGTTCCCTGACCAGGGATCGAACCCGGGCCCCCTGCCTTGGGAGCTCAGAGTCTTAACCACTGGACCACCAGGGAAGTCCCACCCTTCTCTGATATTTTAAAGATTCTACGTACTCAAATGATTTGGCTTTGCTTTGCATCTGTGCTCTTTCTCCTTATCCTGAAATGGGATGTCACTCTGTCCTGTCGGCTGGAAAGACTTCTGGAGCAGGAACGCGGAGGCGGGCTCAGCACAGGTGGCCCAGGCAGCTGCCCACGCCACTGCCATGTGCTTTCAAGAGCCCTGTTGGCTGCCCCATTCTCCCCTCTGCCCACAGACATCCCAGCGCCCCTGAGCGTCAACAGGAAAAGGTCGGGTCATGAATTAGACAATGGGCAGTGAGTGGGAAGAATAAAAGCCAAAGGCCTCACATGGGGACTCTGAGACCGCATGCACCCCGCCCCCGTTACCCCTCAGGCCTCATTTCCTCTTACTCTCCCCTCACATCACTCTTCACTGTTCCTGGAACATGCCAGGCCCACTCCTACCACAGGGCCTTTGCACTACTCTTCACCCAGACGGCCCCACGCTCCCTCCTGCTTCCTGTTCAGTGCTTTGCTCTGATGTCATTTTCTTGCCGAGGCCTTCCTTGACCACCTCCCTACAATTGCAAGCCCCATCCCCCACCCCCTTGCTTTCGCCCTGGCTCCTCTCACCGTCCACCTTAGTTATCTGGTTGATGATTGTTCTCCCCACCTCCGCAGTTTTGTCTGTTTGCTCACTGCTGTTTCTCCAGCACCGAAGCAGCGCCTGACACGTAGCACATGCTCAGTGACATTTGTTAGATTTTTGCGTGGATGAAGCTGGCCTGTGAGTTGATTCCAGACAGCCCTGGGTTTGAATCAGCCCCACTCCCTTCTGGGCCTGACTCAGTTCATCTGTCTGATGACAGGGGCGCATGTGCCGCTGGGTAAGCTGCCTTCCGGTGGTAATCATTGGTGAGTCTGTGCAATATCCTCTTCCCACCCAAGAAAGGCCCGAACAGAAGGCAACGAGGGAAGGGAGGCAGGAAGCAGCTGCCAGGATGACTAACTGGGACCTTAGGTCATTGTCCCCCAGTGCCAATCGTTACAGGCCTCAGCAAGGCTCAGGATTAGTGAGACTCATGTGGCTTCCTGGCCTGACCCGGCCCAAAAGGGCCATGGGGTGCACTTGGAAAAATAACTCCATCATAGCGAGCTGACACTGAGGCCTGGAGGAGGAATTGAGATGTGCTGGACTTTGTACAGAAATTTTGCAAAACTAGACTTGATTCAGCTCTCATTCAACAAATACTGTACTTATAAGGACTCCCTCAGTGCCAGGCACTGCTCTAGGCAGGAAGAGAGCAATAAACCAGAGGAGAGAGGTCCTGCTTTGACCTGTGTGTTTACTTGTGAGTCCTGGCGTGCCATCCCTCCCCAAGGCCCAGGGCCTGCTTTCCTTCCACCTCCTGCTCCCCAGTATTTTAAATCTCCCCAGATCTACTGGCTGCATCTAGATAGATAGATGCCATGTATCTCAAAACCAAAACAACAGCAGCAGCAGGGACCTGCGCTCCCGCTAGACCACTGAGACGACAACACTGAGTCCCCCGTATCCCTCTCCGTCATCCCAGTCACATCGACTTTGTGTTCTGTCCCCCTTTCGGGAAGCTCCAGCTCTCTTTCTCATTCTCAGCATCTTCGTGTCTTTGGTCCTACCATTCCCCAACAAAGTCACCTTCTGTACCTGTGGGGTTAATTGCTCCAGTGGTTCCCAAACTAACTGTATGTCCCCGTATTCAGCCCCTTCGAACATTCATCCTTATCTGAACTGTATGTCCCCTGTATTCAGCCCCTTCGAGCTGTATTATCTGAACCGTATGTCCCCCGTATTCAGCCCCTTCGAGCTGTATTATCTGAACTGTATGTCCCCTGTATTCAGCCCCTTCGAGCGTTCATCCTTATCTGAACCCTCTCCTCCCTTCCCTCTGCCTCTTCAGAACTGCTCATCACATCACCCTCTCACCTTCAAGGGGAGGCAGGCTTCTCTCAGTTCCCCAACCCTTGAGAAACTCTCCACCACACAGAACACCTGCTTACCATGAGTGCATTGTCATCTGTACTGCGCACACACCTTTCCATGTAACTAGCGACTGTCCGAGATTGTTTCCTGTATGCATGTCTTATCTCTCCGTGAGACTGTAAACTCCTTGAGGGCAGGGACAATTTCTATCTTTCTGTATCCTATACAGCCCAGTACCCACTCACTCAGCAATCAATCAGTGACAGATCTGACCTGGATTTACCAAATGGTAATATTTAAGAATCATACATTTGTTTACAGATGTTAAAAGGAAAATGTAGCATGCAAGGCGGTATTATACGGTCTGATGACCACGGTGTAAACTATGTACTCATAAGGGTAAACAAGGTAATCGGTAAAAATAAAAAGCATTTTGTCAGGGTTGTTGGACTATGAGTGATTTGTTTAATAATCTGTAACTATTGTTAGTGCATTGTTTATGCATTTGAAAAGAGTTTTTTTTAAATACGTGGAGGGCTTTAAGTGTCATCGAAACATTCCGCTCTTGGGTACAAACTCATTAAGTCTTTCTTACGAAATAAGAGGGAGTGGGAGCGGGGTGGGCAGGACTGGCAGTCCTTTCGAGATTTTACTCAAGTCGTATTTATACACAAATAGCTAAGCAAAGGGGGGAAGACGCCAAAGTCCAAGTTTTGCCTGCAAATGTTTATTCCCTGAGGATGGGACAGAAAAAAATAAACAGCTTAAAATAACCAATGAAATCACGTGAGCTGTAAAGATTTTTTTTTCTCTCCACCAGAATGGGAAGTGTGTGCATTCCCCTTGAGTTTCCCGGTGTTTTGTGCTCTGAAGCCCCAGCGAGCGGGGAGTATGACTGGGCGAGGGAGAGGCGGGGTACACCATCCATCCAGGCACGGACAGCTCTGGGCACAGGCTTCCTCTGAGTCCTTAACCTCTTCTGACATATTTATTTTATTCATATCAGACTGGGGGCTCTCGAAGATGAGGACCATGCTCTCTCTGTCAAAGACGTGGCTCCAGGGCACACCTAATATCTAAGAGGAACCCAAGAAGTCATCGGTCCAATGCCCTCATCAGACCCAGGAGGGCCAGGCTCAGAGGCGTGTGCAGAGGCCACATAGCCTGGGATTCTTGGGGGGGCTCTGGAGTGCCCAAGCCCAGCCCCCAGTGTCGCTCAGGTATTCAGAACATCCCTCTAACGAGTGTGGGTTGAGCATAGATTCCCCGGGTCAGAGAGATGGCAGAAGAACGACAATAAACAAAGCGTGCTCCCTAACATTAAGGAGCTTAGGATTCGGAGGGAGAGATGGGGCAAGTTCACCGATAACCAGAATACAAAGCAGAAAGGAAGAAGCGTTGCAAGGGGCACGCGCGGAGGAGGCGGGGAGCCTCTGAGGAGGTGCGCTGAGAACGGCTCCAACGGCATGAAGCTGGTATTAAGGGGTTCAGGATGATGCAAATGAGGTCAGAGGCACCGAAACAGTTGCATTCATTAAACAAATACTGGCTGATCACCCACTACCAGGTGCCAAGCAAGGTTCTAGGCACTTGGGAAGCAAATCTCTCCCCTTGTGAAATTTACATTCAAGTAAGAGAAGGGACTTGCCTGGTGGTCCAGTGGGTAAGGGCCCGGGTTCCATCCCTGGTTGGGGAACTAGATCCCGCATGCCACAACTAAGAGTGCGCGTGCCACAACTAAGAAGTACGGATGTTGCAACTAAAGATCCTGCATGCCGCAACAAAGACCCAGCACAGCCTAAATAAAAGTAAATAAATATTAAAAAAAAAAAAAGAGTAGGGACACTACACAAGATATATAAGTAAAAGTAGGTTAGGTGGGCTGGTGAAAATGTAAAATTGTGCAGCCACTGTGGAAAACAGTAGGGCAACTCCTCAAAAAGTTAAACATAGAATTATCATTTGATCCAGCGATTCCACTTCTGTGTATATTCTCACCCCATGAAGAAATCTGGGGTAAGAGTAGTCCAGAAAGAGGGATCAGCAAGTGCAAAAGCCCTGAGGCAGAAACGGCCAGGAGACCATTGTGCCAAAGCCATTGCCATGAGAATCCATGGGTTTACCTTGGTGCCTCTTTGGTTGATTCCAATGGTACTAGGGAAACTGCTTAATAGTGGAACTGGGAAAAACATTCCTCAGTCCTGGGGGACAATGCAAGAGCATAGGTTCTTCTTTGGGTGAGAGGTGGGAGGAGTGAATTGGTTTTATTGAACTCAGAGCAAAGTCACTATAGGCTCTAGCAGTTACACTTCTTTGGGGAAGTGTATGATCACTCAGACCATAGAGCTGCATGGAACCATAACTTCATTTCTCTGGAAACAATTCTGCTAGGACAGGAACTGAGAATTCTTTCTCCATGACTTGTGGGTGAGTTTGTGTTCTATGAGAACACTGGGTTTTGCATTTCTCATTACTCTGCTCTCATAGCTCCTGGGTTTGGAAGAGGTCACCGTCATTAAATTCTTTTATGACTTTCGCCCCCATCAAACCAAGGATAAAGGTGAATAAAGAACTCATCCAAAGCAGAGTGCTCCAACGCCCCAAGATAATTTCTCTTCATAAAACCTGGAGTTTCATGCCAGGGGCATTACATAAAAATAAAGCCAGAGTAACCAAGCGCAAATTATATTGTTATAGACAAGGCTGTGAGATGAAATCTTTCTTTCAAGACATTTTAGTTGCCAGATGCCAAAGACAGTAGACTCTCTTCTTGTTGAGACTTTGCCAGCCTTGTAGCTAATGCCCACTGTAGCTGCATTAAAGGCTCTGGGGCACCTCTGCCAAGACGTGATGGCCAAGAACCAGTGATGACTTCAGCGTAGGCTTTCTCCACCTGCCAGCCCTGCCGCCATCTTGGTCTGGCCTGCACACCAGCTTCCTGACTCAGTCTGATTTGCAGGTCCCATCGGATTGTTTGTCCTCACAGTAAAGTTTTTAGGAAGCTAGCTTAAAGTTGAACGCTGAGGGATGCTGTGGCCCTAAGGGTGGTCTCTGGAGGGATTGTCTCTGGAATTCTCTGCTAAGACCCCGTGTGTCTAAGCCACGGTGTTAAGGAAAGAGCATAGGAAGAAATAGGAGACAGGAAGTCTGAGGCTTAACCATGATTCAGCTCTGTGCTGGTTATCATCTGCTTGCTTAACCCACCCTAGAGCCACGCCCTACTGGACTCTGCCCTGCCCTGTGCCCCAGGAGACTGACCTGTATAGACATCAACAGGCTCCGTTGTCTTCTGGCCTAAGTAAGGCCAACGGGGATCTCTAGGAGGAGAGAGAAGTTGGTTGTTAGTTACCCTGACTCCTTCCTAGGTCGCCGCAGGCTGCCATCTCTTCCCCCTGAAGGTGTCTCTCTCCAGGTTCTGGTGATTGCGCCCTCTTCTCTCTTTCACAGGCCTAGGTAGCTCCCCAAAACTCCACAATGTCCCTTGCATTTTTCCCGCTTTTGTAAAGAGTTCCTTTATTGAATTCTGCTGAAAAGATCCAGTTTAAGTGTGTCGTCTTCCTCCTGCCGGGACCCTGACTGATGTGGTCATGAATGAGCTGGGTGGCCCTGGTCACACCAACTTAGGTCTTGGTTTCATCATCTTTAAAATGGAGATAGGATTTCCCTGGTGGCGCAGGGGTTAAGAATCTGCCTGCCAATTCAGGGGACACGGGTTTGAGCCCAGGTCCGGGAAGATTCCACATGTCGCGGAGCAACTAAGCCCGTGCACCACAGCTACTGAGCCTGCACTCTAGAGCCCACGAGCCACAACTACTGAAGCCCGTGCGCCCAGAGCCCATGCTCCGCCATGAAGAGAAGCCCCCACTCGCTGCAACTAGAGAAAGCCCGTGCGCAGCAACGAAAACCCAACGCAGCCAAAATATAAATAAGTAAATAAATAAATTGATTTTAAAAAATAAAAATAAAATAAAATGGAGATTAAAATGCCAGTTCTTACACACTCGTTCTAGAGTTTTCATTAGGTTTACAATGCATATAAAGTACTAAATAAACACGTTTTAAAAATAAATATGCTATCTAAGTTTCACAATTCCAGGAATGCCTAAAAATAACATGTTATCTTTTATATGTCAATATACTGCTACCAATATATGACACTTTGGGTAGTTTTTCTAAAATACACATGGGATTTTATTAAATACCCAAAAGGTTAACTGGTTTTCACTGTGATAAACATAAACACACTAGATGGCCAGTAATAATCCTAAAATCCCAAATTCAGGAAGACAGATAAGACGAAAACACTTTCCATATCTTGTACCCTTCAAGGTAGTAATAATTAGAATTTACCCTTCAAGGTAGTAATAACTAGGAAAAAAATCTAAACATACATATTGACATATCTTTCCTTTTTCATAAATAAAAATAGCTTTATTATCACCATTAGCTACCAAGAGTCAACCTGGTATAGGAAAAAGGACATTGACAGACTTAAAAGACATGTCCCGAATTTATTTTTTTTATTTTTAAAAACTGTAATTTAATTTTTATTTTATATTGGAGTTTAATTTATTTACAATGTTGTGTTAGTTTCAGGTGTACAGCAAAGTGATTTACTTATACATATATCCATTCTTTTTCAGATTCTTTTCCCATACAGGTTATTACAGAATATTGAGTAGAGTTCCCTGTGCTATACAGTAGGTCCTTGTTGGTTATCTATTTTAAATATAGTAGCGTGTGTATGTTAATCCCAAACTCCTAATTTATCCCTCTCTGCCACCTTTCCCCTTTGGTAACCATAAGTTTGTTTTCGAAGTCTGTGAGCCCGTTTCTGTTTTTTTTTTGCAGTACGCAGGCCTCTGACTGTTGTGGCCTCTCCTGCTGCGGAGCACAGGCTCCGGACGCGCAGGCTCAGCGGCCATGGCTCACGGGCCCAGCCGCTCCGCGGCATGTGGGATCTTCCCGGACCGGGGCACGAACCCGCGTCCCCTGCATCGGCAGGCGGACTCCCAACCACTGCGCCACCAGGGAAGCCCCGGTTTCTGTTTTGTAGAACATGTCCTGACTTTAAATGCCACTTCTGACACATCCTATATGTGTGACCTCAAACAGAGCATTTAATCCCTCTGTTTTCATCAGATCTGTAAATAGGGGTTACAGTTGTCTCCTCTACTTCTGTATGAGATAACAGTGAAAGTCCCTTGTAAATGAAATTGAGCTATTGGTAATTGCTCGCCCAAGGCTTCTTTAAATACGTCATCTCTGATTATTCTCATCTGATTAAGATAAGTGGGGGCACTAGGGCTGCCCTGATTTGAGACTCAGAGGGGGATGGTGTAGGTCTTGGGGGAAGGAAGTGAGGGGACAAGACTAACTAGCACGGAAGAGCCACCCTGGGCTGGCTGTAGTCCAGACATAGAAGTTGGGCTTAGCGGCGGAAAAGACTGGTCCTTGCCCTCGAGGACTTTACCCTTTAACTAGGGAACTAAGTGTAACCCGCAGAAAATCTTTCCTGTGTGCTTCACAGGAAGCTCCAAGCTCACTGAGCACTGGAACATCTCCATTAGGCTGCAAGGAGGAGCTGGGCCTCCAGTGGAACCCAGGCGCAGGGGTGAAGCATGGGCACCCAGCAGGGAGGAGGCTGGCTGTGGGGAGGGGGAAACAGCTTTAGGAAGGGGACAGACTGCCGGGGCCTCAGGGCCAGGCATGATAATAATTACATTCATGCATTAGGAAACAGAAAGCCACCACACAGTTGTGAGCAAAGAGTCCCAAGGTGAAAGTGGATTTTTGAGAAAGATGGGTTTGGCAGAGATGGGCAGGATGAAGTGATGGAAAGACTGCAGAAAAAAGATTTTTTTCCCACTCCTTTAAAGAAACCTAAATATTTGCAGTATAACTCGTGACTTAGGATAAGTGGTTCTACCTCCTAACAAAGACAGGCCCCTCCCAGAATATTTGTTTTCCCTTTAAATGAAGTTTATTTACCCTTCAAAACAAGACGCTTACACTACTGTGAGGTGACTGTCACAGCTCTGAAAGTCCCAAATCAGATGGTGGGTCTCCACTCAAGACCCTGTGGATTTACAACCACACTTCTCGTGCTTGTCACACTCTAGTTACCAGAGTATGTGGGCGTTTAAAAAAAAACGACAACAAAAAACTCTTCCCACACAATATTAACCCTTTGGTATTTCAGAGATGAACAGTGAGGTTCAATTTGGCCCTCTTTTTGGTTTTTGTGAGCTGCGTTCCCTTATTGTCAACTCACCCTGCAGACCCAGCTCAGCAGTGAAGGCTTATTCACTATCCCACCCAGGCTTTGGCTCAGCTTAGACCCAGAAGCACCTGGATTAGCTCCCTCAGTAGCCAACAACATTTTGTCTCGGGTCCAAGTTGTTTATTTATCTTTCCTAGGCTATTTGAGTCATTGAAAGAAATGTATTTGCTTTTTCAACTTCTCTATTCCCTAGAATGTTGCTTCCTTTTTTTAAATACATGACATGATAAAGAAGTTATGCTGAGTGTTTTTTTAGCAGATTTTGAAGGAGGGGGAGGGAGGGTCTAATTTGAAATAGAGAAAGAGGGAATTAGCCTTTTATTTGGTTTTTATTTTTCCCCTGCATTGTCATCTTCACCATCTATGTTGAAATGCAACATATATTGGCACAGAACACACGCAAGGCACTGGTGTACATAAATGTCATAACTCCTGCCCACTGGGAGCTTCCAATCCAGTTGGGTGGTCTGTATGGAATCAGCTATAGGTTCTGGGTCAGGACAGAAGTCTAGAGGAGGGGGCGGTGGTCAAATGAAGGGAGTCAGGGAAGATTTGGAGGAGGTGGGGCCCCAAAGGCTTTGGACCTGGGAGACCCAAGCTGAGGGATGGGTTCTGGGCAGGGAGAAGCCCCAGGAGAGGCTGCAGAGGCTGACACAGGCTGGCTGTGTCTGATAAACTTGGTGTGCGGGGTGCACTGGAGAAGCGGGTGGGGCAGAGGGAACGACAACTCTGAAGGTAGGGCCGTCATGGAGCAGGGGCTCAGAACCCCCGGTCTGTGGCTGTCTTCAGGGGTCCTGAGCCCTGAAGCTGTGCTGCTTTGGGGGTATGTTTGTGCAGGCTTCGGCAGCGATGGCCACGGAGGCCCAAGGAGTTTGGGGAGAGCTTTGCATGCCTTGGCTGAAGGGTCTGGATTTTACTCCATGGAAGCCAATGAGTTTGGAGGCCAAAATGCAAGGTATCATGGGGAAAACAGTTGTTGTGTATGGGTTTTGTTGCTGTCGCTTGGTTTTTATTTTTTAAAGATTAATCCAGAGGTGGTGGGTTAGATGAGGAGGAACTCAAGTAGGGAGATGATTTCAGTCTCTTATGGTTCAGGCATGAGGTGAAAAAGGACCAAACACGATGATGGGAGGGGCAGGAGAAACATTATAAAAGACAAATTGGCAAGAGTTTGTGACCACATGTGACAGGAGAAAAACAATGTATTAGTGAATCAAAGTGACCAGTCAGCCCAAGCTAGGTATAACTAGGTTTATATGCAATACTGGCTTATTTCTATAGCTTCTTGCTTTTAACAACAGATTTTGCTTACAAACTGCCCCAAGGATCATTTTCTTGAAGGATCAACATGCCTTCTCAAAAGGGGGCATGAGTGACCAACAAACTTGGAGCTCCTTTGTAGACAGAGAAGTTAGGCCGGGGCACCCTGTTGAGCTGACAGTGGCCAAACACGTAAGTTTCCAGGAGAAAGTCACAACAGGCCTTAGGAATTCATCAGGTTTCCTTGTTACATCTTTCTTTTAACTTATTATTAAACAGGCAACATAAAATCATTGAAGAGAGTTGCAGAAAACAGGAGAGAGCATTTCCATTTTTGGCTTTGGCAGCTAGATGCCGGAATAATCCTGCTGACCAAGGCAGCAAATGCCCCAAATAAAAGTCCATATTTGTTGAGAACCCACTACACTCAAGACACTTTGGAATTTTAAAACAATGAATTCAAAGGTAAGCTGTAACAAGGAAATTAATGTTTTTTAATACCACTTTCACTTAATCAAAGAAATATTAACACTTTTGTTATCTTGAAAAGAATAGATTAGCCAGAATATTGTTTCCAGACATTTGTTTGGTTTTCACTGGACTTTTTGTCTTTGGGTCAACAGAGTCTGCTCCTGTCGGTGCAGCTCTGAGTGGTGCTTGTGAGTCAGACCCCACCCAAGCCACAGGGGGAGATTTTCCAGGTTGTTCAGGCAAGGTTGTCACCTCCTGTGCCCGGAAGTGGGGGTCACTGCAGTGCAAGCTGACAGGCTTCTCTCCGGCCCTGTCTCAAAGCCCCTTTCCAACAGGTCTGCTAGAACCTGAGGATGAACAGAGCAGGGACTGAGGCTTGGGACCGGATGGGAAGCTGGAATCCCTCTGGAAAATCAATTCAGCATTATCTAGACAAGTCGAAAATGTATAAACCTTAAGTCCCAGAAATAACCCCAGAGAAACTCTTGATGGTGGGCCCCAGGAGTCACATGCAAGAATGTTCGCAGCAGCACTGCCAGCAACAGCAAAGAAGTTGCAAACAATCCAAACATCCATTGAGAGGCAAATGGAGAAAAAAATGGCAGAGCGTTCACAGAGCAGAGCATGATACAGCTATAGGCCACGGCATACGGGAATGTCACAAATATCATGTGGAGTGTTGAGAAAAGCAAATCAAAGAACACGTACTGTGTAATTTCGTTTATATAAAGTTCAAAAGTGTGAAAAACCAGCAGATGGTTCAAGGATGAGTATTTTAGGGTAAAATTACAAAGAAATGCAAGAGGATAAGCAACAAAAATTTAGGAGGGGGCTGGGATGGGAAGAAGTACACAAGGGGGGCTTCAATGGTGTGGGTTGTAACATATCTTAAACTGGGTTGTAGGTAGTTGGGTGTTCATTTTTTACACTTTCTCATATGATCTATTATATGCATTTAATATTGAATTGGATTTTGAAAAACAAGATAGGGGCAGAAGTCTCCTTCAAAAGACGTGATTACAAAGCCTTATCCTCATATTCCCGGAACTCAAAACTCATCAACTCTATCTTTGTTTAACAGTCAGACAAACAAAATGAAGAGGCCAAGTACGTATATGTAGCAAATGTAGATGGAGAAAAATGACCCAAGAGCCCCAAGTTTCTCTGTCTTCTGGATCATATTTGTGCTTTAGCATTTCTTCTTTTTTATTTTTCATTTCTTATTGTAGTGGGAGGCACAAACTACTGGGTGTAAGACAGGCTCAAGGATGTATTGTACAACACGGGGAGTATAGCCAATATTTTGTAATAACTGTAAATGGAAAGTAACCGTTAAAAACTGTATTGAATTTTTTTTTAATTTTTTAAAGAAAAAAATAATAATGCAGATAGTAAAGTCTATGGTAAGAAGATATATTTTGCATGAGAGTTTAAACTAGCCAGTTTGATAAGAGGTAGACAGTATGATGAACAGTGGAAAGCAGCTTTATTTATGGATGAAATTGTTATTGTCAAAATACAAATAAATAAAAAGGATTCAGGGGCTTCCCTGGTGGCACAGTGGTTGAGAGTCCGCCTGCCGATGCAGGGGACACGGGTTCGTGCCCCGGTCCGGGAAGATCCCACATGCCACGGAGCGGCTGGGCCCGTGAGCCATGGCCGCTGGGCCTGTGTGTCCGGAGCCTGTGCTCCGCAACGGGAGAGGCCACAACAGTGAGAGGCCCGCATACTGAAAAAAAAAAAAGGATTCAGTGTTGAAATTGTGAAATCGTAAAGAAAAAATGAGTTATAGAATAACAAAAAAAAAAAAAACCCAACACATTTCTTGAGTATGTCATAAGTTAGGCAGGGTTTAGGTTATGAGGACTGGCCAGTGGCAAGACATGCTTCCTGCCCTCGTGGAGAAGACAGATAATTAAGCAATAGCGGTAAACGAGTGCTGCACGGAAGTACAGGAGCGGGGGGAGACAGGGCAGCGGCAGGCAGCTGAGCCTGGGGAGATGTGCTTTGGAGGGTAATAAAAGCAGATGCTATTTCATACTAGGCCACGTTCTAGGCACTTTACATATTCTATACACCATAGACGAACTCGCTGAGTCCTCACAACAACCCTAGTGAGGTAGGTGCTATCATTAGCCCCGTTTTTTTGCAGATGAGGAAACTGAGTCGCAGAAGGGTTAAGTGACCAGCCCAAGGTCACACAGCTAGCAAGTGCTGAGCCAGGGTTTAACCCCCCCTGCACACTGGTGTTCTTAACCACCGCCCTCTGCTGCCCCTCATGCTTCCCTGAGAAAGTGACATTCTGGCTGAGGCCGGAGAGAGGAAAAGCAGTCCGGCAGAAACAGAGGAGGGGGTGGTGAGAATTCTGGGCAGGGCCCGTGTATGTATCACTTGAAGGTGATACAAGGAGCTAAAATAAGTATTTAGCCACAAAAAGTGTGAAAGACCCTTCCAGCTGAGAGCAGTCCTCTTTCATCTCTTTTTTTTCGGGACTTGGCCTAGAAGAAGCAGTGCCGGAATGAGATGAGGTCCAGGGGAGGTGGTCTGCACTCCGTCAGTTTCCCTGGGTGAGACACAGCCCTTGGTGCCAGGGCTCCAAGGGTTTCCAAAGGCCCATGGCAACAACTGCCAGGGCTCCTGGGAACGTCCCCAGGCATCCAGGATCCTGCCGCCTTGCCAGTCTCTCTGTCCCCTCTTGGCCTTATTTCCCAGATGGACCCAACATCAATCAAGGATGAGACCTAAGGCACGACCTAGCAAACAGCTGGCAAACTATTTTTAAAATCCAATTTAAAATTGTGTATGTGTAAGCCCCAGTGTATTTCTCTGGGGGATTCTATCTTTCAAGTGGAAATTTTTTTAAGTCAAATAAGGTAATCTCTATTTTGATTCCCATCAAACCCAAGTGCAGGGCCCTGCGGCCTAGGGTAAGTGCTAATCCACTTTAAGCACAGGCAAGTCGGAGCTTGGGAGCCAGGGCGACTCCAGGACCCAGAGAGAAAGGTCAGGACTGCTGATATTTATCGTGTTAACACTGTTAGTGTGTGTTTGGCTTTGTCTGGTAGAAGAGAAGAAATAGAAGATATGAGTTATGGCTGTGGACGTGGGGGAGAGCGAGCCTTCGGGGATCTGCCCGAATGTTGTTCAGCTTCCTAAATCTTGGACTCTTGCTAGCCCCTTTCCAAGAAAAAAAAAAAAAATCAAGCATTCGGAAGAAATAGGAGTGAGGAGAGAGGAGGGTGCCCGGGCAGGGAACAGAGCAGAGAAAGCGAGAGGGAGGGCAGAGAGGGGTGGGGACTCAGCTCGCCAGCACTTCACAAGGCCTGCTTGTCTAACTCAGGCCACTGTCTTTTTGGTGATTCTGCAGTTGCCTAGCCTCGGCCTCAGGCGCCACTGGTGAGATAAAGCATCTTGTCCCAGGGCCAGCCGCATAGCTTATCCTGCGAGGATGACAGCATTTTGCTTCCCCTGACAAACACCTTTTGCATTCAGCCAATCAGATTTACTTGTCTGCGCTTTTCTTCTTTCTGAGGCCTAAACTGGATGAATACATCTAGAAAAAGGATTTCCGCAGCTTTTTTCCCCCCCAGGTACTTTCTAAATTTCATTGCTCCTACCTCACTCTTTTTGTCTCAAACAAATAAACAAACAAACTTTAGGATAACCCAAAATGACCCTTGGCTGCCTGAAGGGTCAGGCCTGTTGTGGCCACAGCCCTGGCCAGAGTCATCATCCAAGCAGGTGAAAAGTTTTTTGTTTTTTTTAAATTAATTTATTTAATTTATTTACTTTTGGCTGCACTGGGTCTTCATTGCTGTGTGCGGGCTTTAGTTGCGGCGAGCGGGGGCTATTCTTCATTGCAGTGAGTGGGCTTCTCATTGTGGTGGCTTCCCTTGTTGCGGAGCATGGGCTCTAGGTGCTCAGGCTTCAGCAGTTGTGGCATGCGGGCTCAGTAGCTATGGCTTGTGGGCTCTAGAGTGCAGGCTTAGCAGTTGTGGTGCACGGGCCTAGTTGCTCCACAGCATGTGGGATCTTCCCGGACCAGGGCTCGAACCTGTGTCTCCTACATCGGCAGGCGGATTCTTAACCACTGTGCCACCAGGGAAGCCCCCAGGTGAAAGTTTTGAGTCATTGGAAGGAGACATATCCTGGGGTGGAAAGGAGACGGTCCCAGCCAGGCGAGGTGGGCCTGGAGTGGAAGGAAGCTCCAGACAGAAACACCTAATAATTTGTTTGCTGTGATGGGACCCAGGGTGGTGCTGCAGGAGGCTGCTCTCAGGAAGGACAGTTCTAGGAAGAAAGAAGGGAATAAGGCAGGGAGCCAAGTCAGAGGAGGGCTTTTCAGATAAACCACGAGCCTATAAATATAACTTCCCAGGGTTCAGCAATTGCTAGTGTCTGCAGCCATGAAGTGATCACAGTTTCACCAGGCAGCTCATGCTCAAGTCTCATCCTTTAAAAAGCCGTTTTTTTTTTTAAAGTTTATCTTTTGGATAACTTTAAAAAAAAATTAATTTATTTATTTTTGGCTGCATTAGGTCTTCATTGCTGCGTGTGTGCTTTCTCTAGTTGCAGTGAGTGGGGGCTACTCTTCGTTGCAGTGCATAGGCTTCTCATTGTGGTGGCTTCTCTTGTTGAGGAGCACGGGCTCTAGGCATGTGGGCTTCAGCAGTTGTGGCACATGGGCTCAGTAGTTGTGGCATGTGGGCTCAGTAGTTGTGGCGCACAGGATTAGTTGCTCCACAGCGTGTGGGATCTTCCCGGACCAGGGCTCGAACCCATGTCCCCTGAATTGGCAGGTGGATTCTTAACCACTGCGCCACAGGGAAGCCCTCAAAAGCCATTCTTGTATAGAACTAATGGATAGCAAACCCTCAGCACGTGTCAGGCCCTGATATATGGTAACTGCTCTCTAAATACAAGCCGATATCATGATTATTATTGAGCAGAAAGCTGCCTTTCCCAAATATGTAGCCACTGGCCCAGTGCTGTCTTTAAAAGCAACCAGGGGACTTCTTCAGCAGTTGTGAGCTATAACAACTCTGTGAGCTATACATTTACAATATGTGCATTTTTTCTGCTTGACTGTTACATATTAATAAGAGGTTAATGGGGGAAAATCTCATGCATAGGATCAAGTTAATTGGAGGAGACAGAGAGTGAGATAACTTTGGTTCCACAAGGTAAATGTGGTGATAGAGAAATATACAACGTGTGTTGCAGCCATACAGACAGAAGGAGGAGCAAGCAGCTGAGGCTCAGGGATGGAATAGGGTCGGTGAGATCTCCTGGAGGGACTCTAGAACTAAACAGGAGCTGAACACCATTCTCTGAGACTGAATACTAGGAAAGAAAGTAAATCCTGTTTTAGATACACTTATAGAGAGAGGGCTGAGATGTTAAAGGCACTCACCCCTGAGGGCCTCGTTTGTTCCCTGAAGTAGAAAGGCAAGATAGGCCACAAAGATGAGAGTGGAAGTGAAATGTGAGAAATGAACATGGTGACCGTTTAGAATAACTGGGGAATGAGAGCCAGAGCCAACCAAGGATAAGTAGAAATAATTTGATGGTGGTACAGGGAGAGCCCAGCAGAGCTACAGACCGTGAACTTGGAGTGGGGCCCTTCTCACTGGTGGGTGGCCTTTTCAAGAGCATAAACAGAAAGTCCAGGGTAGCTTAAAAATTCAGCCGTTGTGTCTGGCCAGGAACAGAGAACATCAGTTGTGTGTGACCCCACTCCCTCCTGTTTTCCTCTCACAGCTCTGATCGTTCCTCAGCCTCACTGAGGGTTCCTCTTCCTCTACCCAACACTTAAGGACAGGGATCTATAGAGTCCAACTTTGAACCTGGCCTTTTTTTTGGTCTACCCAAATCCTAAGTTTCAACTACTACTGGTTGTCGATCTGATGTGTTCCATCTCCAACTCAGAATTCTCTGAGCTCCATCCCTATATGCCTACTCAACATGATCCAATTCAACATGTTCATCAACTCAGCACGTTCACAACTGAACTCATTGTTTTCTTTCCCACCCTCTTCCATCTCTATCCCTCTCCTTCCTTCTGAGTGTTTCCTTGGACAGCATCACCATCCACTCACTTGCCCAAAGCAGATGCCTCGGCCCCCTCATCCTCCTTATCCAATCAGGCATCAAGACCATCAGTCTCCAGGACTTCCCTGGTGGCCCAGTGGGTAAAACGCCACACTCCCAATGCAGGGGCCTAGGTTCAATCCCTGGCCAGAGAACTAGATCCCGCGTGCATGCCACAACGAAAAAATTTGCATACCGCAACTAAGAGTCCACATGCCGCGACTAAGAAACCCGCATGCTGCAACTAAAGCCCTTAGTGCTGCAACTAAGACCCAGTGCAGCCAAAATAAATAAATATTTTTTTAAAAAAGACCATCAGTCTCCCTTTTTAATAACTCTCCTGTCTGAGGCAGTGTCTCCACCCCCGCCATCACTTTCTCAGTTTGGGCCCCGCTCTGTTGCAAAAGCCTTTGACCAGTCCCCCTGACTCTAGTCTCATATCTCCTCTCCATCCTCCAGCCCGCTGCCCTGGTGACCTTCCTAAAACCCAAACGATCGGTCACAATGCTTTCATTAATGCAGCTAAAACAAGACAGTCCTGTGTCAGGACAAACCATAATCTCCCAACTAAGGGATCCCTCTTCTCCTTCTTTATCCCTCCACGTTCCTTGTCCGTTTCTAAAATATTTATTATTTTAAAAGTCTTGTATTCACATAGTATTAAAAAAAATCAAATAGTATAGAAAAGCATCAAATAAAAGGCAGAAGTTATCTTTTCCTCCTGCCAACCCCCAGAACCATTCTCCAAAAGTTACCACCACTTCTTATGTACCCTTCCTGAAAGAAAAAGTCTGCATATATCTATTTTTTAATTTAACACAAATAAGATCGTATTGCTGTGCACACTGGTTTATTTTTTTAAACAAAACACATCTAGAAGATCTTTCCATGCCAGTATATACAGGTCTACCTCATGTTTTAATTATTGCATACTTTTCCATTACGTGGGTGTATTTAACTTATCCCCTGCTGATGGACGTCTAGGTGCTTTCCAGTTTTTTTGTTATTCCCGACAATGTTGCAGTGAACATCCTTGTACATAATTTTGGCATAATTTTGCCAGTATATTCCTAGGGCAAATTTCTAGCAGTAGAATTTCTAAGTCACTGGGAATAGGCATTCAAAATGTAGACAGACATTGCTGAATTGCCCTCCAGGAGAGCTGAATCTGTTTATGCTCCCAGGAATAGTGTATGAAGGTGCCTATTTCCCCATAATCTTGTGAACACTGGGCATTACCAAACTTTTGTTTACCAATCTGATGGATGACAAATGGAATCTCATTGTTTTGCGATGCATTTCTTTTAACTACCAGTGAGGTTGAATACATGTCTATTACATGTCTATTCGCTATTTGTGTTTCTTGTAGATTGTTCACATCCTCTGCCTATTTGGTGGTTAGTTTGAGTCTGGGTGTGTGAACTGTTGTCTCTCCCAGGGAAGTTAATAGATTGATAGAACTCCATGAATTTCAACTTTGCCCAAATAGGAGCCTCAAACAATCGAAGATTGAGTGGTCCCTGAAAGCTAAAGTAAGGATCTACTCCTGGAGTTTTCTGTCCAGTGATGCTTGGCCCAGTCAGCTGACCACACCTTACTTCTTATGCAAGCATCACCCCAAAAAGAAGCCGCATATCTATTAGCAAATCATTTCCATTCCCTTTTCCTCTCAGGTCCTGGACACCATTAATCTACTTTTCCTATTCCGAACATTTCATATAAATAAAATCATAATATGTGATCCTTTGTGACTGGCTTCTTTCACTTAGCATAATGTTTTCAAGGTTTGTCCGCACTGAAGTATGTATCAGTATTTCATTCTTTTTTATGGCCAAATAATATTCTATTGTATGGATATACCACATTCTGTTTATTATTGATAGACATTTGGTTTGCTTCCAACTTTTAGCTATTATGGAAAAACTGCTATGAACATTCATGTACTAGTTTTTGTGTGAACATATGTTTCAGCTCTCTTGGGTATATATCTAGGAGTGGAATTGCTGGGTCATACGATCATCCTATGTTTAACTTTTTGACGAAACTACCAACCTGTTTTCCATAGTATCTGCACCATTTTACATTTTCACCAGCAATATATGAGTGTTCCAATTTCTCCACATCATTCTCAACACTTGTTATTATGTCTCTTTTATTATAGCCATGCTAGTGGGCATGAAGTGGTAACTCACTGTTTTGATTTGCATTTCTCTAATGACTAATGATTTAGACCATATTTTTCATGTGCATATTGGACATTTGTGATCTTCTTTGGAGAAATGTTTATTCAAATCCTTCTCCTATTTAAAAGTTAGATTTCTTGTTTTTTTATTGTTGAAGTGTAAGAGTTCTTTGTATATCCCGGATACTAGACCCTTGTCAGATATATGATTTGTAAATATTTTCTCCCACTCTGTGGGTTGTCTTTTCACTTTGTTGACAGTTTCCTTTAATGCAGAAAGGTTTTTAATTTTGATGAAGTCTAACTTATCTATTTTTACTTTGGTTGCTTGTGTTTTTGGTGTCATATATAAGAAACCATCACCTAGGGACTTCCCTGGTGGTGCAGTGGTTAAGAACCCACCTGCCAATGCAAGGGACACGGGTTCAAGCCCTGGTCCAGGAAGATCCCACATGCCACGGAGCAACTAGGCCCGTGTGCCACAACTACTGAGCCTGCGCTCTAGAGCCTGTGAGCCACAACTACTGAGCCCATGTGCCACAATTACTGAAGCCCACGTGCCTAGAGCCCGTGCTCCACAACAAGAGAAGCCACCACAATGAGAAGCCCATGCACCAGAACAAAGAGAGCCCCCACTCGCTGCAACTAGAAAAAGCCCCGGTGCAGCAACGAAGACCCAACACAGCCAAAAATAAACAAATAAATAAATTAATTAAAAAAAAAAAAAGAAACCATTGTCTAATCCAAGACAATGTAGATTTACTCCTATGTTTTCTTTTAGGAGTTGTGTAGATTTAACTCTTACATATATATCTTTGATCCATTTTGGGTTAATTTTTCTATAGGGTGTGAGGTAGGGGCCCAGTTTCATTCATTTGCACGTGGCTATCCAGTTGTCCCAGCACCATTTGTTGAAAAGACTATTCTTTCCCCCTTGAATGATCTTGGCACCTTTTTGAAAATCAATTGACCATATGGGGACTTCCATGGTGGCCCAGTAGATAAGACTCCACGCTCCCAATACAGCGGGCCCGCATTTGATCCCTGGTCAAGGAACTAGATCCCACATGCACGCCACAACTAAGAGCTCACATGCTGCAACTAAGGAGCTGGTGAGCTGCAACTAAGGAGCCCGCAAGCCACAACTAAGGAGACTGCCGGCCGCTACTAAGACCCCATGCAACCAAATAGATAAATAAATATTTTAAAAAAAGAACGTCAACTGACCATAGATGTATGGGGTTTATTTCTGGACTCTCATTCCTATTCCTCCAAACTTTCCTTAATGTGCTTTGTTACTTTTATACATATATATTTTTTTATACATATTTTTTTAAAAAAAAATAAGCCTATAAAATAACTGTAAAGAGGAAGGTATAGCTGTATTCATGCTCGGCTCCCAAGAGGAAAACCTACATGGGGTCCACTTACTATTAGACACTGTCTTTTGTGATTTGGTTGCTTAGAACAAGAGCAAAAGCTGAGAGTTATACAAGTCTTCAACACCGACTCCCTCCAGTTTATGTGCTCCCAAGTGTGTCTGAGGGAACGTCAGGAGGGAAGCATGGCAGGAGGCCAAGGGGAGAGGGTCAGAGCCTGGCAGTGTCATTGGTGGCAGCAATGGGCCAGAGTCCAAAAAGAGGGCAGAGTCTGTACACACCAGGCCACATCTACAAGGCGTGGTTTGTGAGAGATGGTTCTCAAGGCCCAGGCCAGAGTCCAGAAACCATGAATTTAGTCCAATCTCCAATTCTCAATCCAAAGGAATGCCTAGGGCAATATCTCTGGAATAGATACTGTGGAATAGGATATATCAGAACACTGTAACTTAGGCTGGGACTGTGGGCAGTATCCAGGGTGTGGGGGGGGGGGGGCGGGGTTTGGGGGGAGGGATCGAGGAGGAGAGAGGGAGAGAGAATGAGAGAGAGCAGTCTATTTTGTAAAGTTTGTATATTTAAAAAAATTAAAATTCGGTGGTCTCCCTAGGGACAAATGACTTCAAAGGACCAATTAATGGAGCATGGTGGGGAGCTGTCCTTTTCAAAGAGGGCTCTGCAGTGGTGCTGACACCTCAGAAGCAGGTTGTCTGGTATTTGGGACCTTCCCATGAGACCTGTGCCATAGAAAATGCCTACTCTACCTGGGGAGGCTAGGCTGACTGGACTGAAGCAGGTTCCTCCACCACACTCCACACCCTAGAGATAACTCACTTTTGTTGTTGCTGTTAATATTATTTTTAACTTACAGAAATAAGTGTTGCAAATTTTTACAATTTTAAATAACACAGGAGTGAATACAGGAAAAGCATAAATCTCACCCCACAGAAGTAGCTGCTATAAAGTTTGGTGCTTAGACTCCTAGTATTTATTCTATGAACCCAAACATATTTTATATATCTATATAAATGTGTATATACACACACACACACACACACACACATACACACACATTTGTACTTACACATATGCAATAATTTTTACAAAGATGAAAATTGTTTCAATTTTTTTTATACAGAAGAATATCACAGACCTATTTTCAATCCATACATATAATTGTACCTCATTCTTTTTATTTTTTAATTTTATTTATTTTTTATTTATTTATTTTTTACTTATTTTTATTTTTGGCTGCGTTGGATCTTCGTTGCTGTGAGTGGGCTTTCTCTAGTTGCGGCGAATGGGGGCCACTCTTCGTTGCAGCGCGCAGGCTTCTCACTGCGGTGGCTTCTTACGTTGCGGAGCACGGGCTCTAGGCGCACAGGCTCTGTAGTTGTGGTGCATGGGCTTAGTTGCTCCGCGGCATGTGGGATCTTCCCAGACCAGGGCTTGAACCCGTGTCCCCTGCATTGGTAGCTGGATTCTTAACCACTGTGCCACCAGGGAAGCTCCTCATTCTTTTTAATAGCTGCATAGTATTCCATTGTGAATGAATGAATGAACAATTTTTCAATTTCCCTGCTAGTATCCATTTAAGCTCTTTCCATATTTTTGCTATTACAAAAATGCTGATATAAACACACACAACATATTTACACATCAAATGCTAATATTTCTTTAGAATAGGTTGATAATAAAAACAAAAATAAACAAATGGGACCTAATGAAGCTTGAAAGCTTTTGCACAGCAAAAGAAAACATAAACAAGACAAAAAGACAACCCTCAGAATGGGAGAAAATATTTTCAAATGAAGCAACTGACAAAGGATTAATCTCCAAAATTCACAAGCATCTCATGCAGCTCAATATCAAAAAAACAAACAACCCAATCCAAAAATGGGCAGAAGACCTAAACAGACATTTCTCCAAAGAAGATATACAGATTGCCAACAAACACATAAAAGGATGCTCAACATCACTAATCATTAGAGAAATGCAAATCAAAACTACAATGAGGTTATCACCTCACACCAGTCAGAATGGCCATCATCAAAAAAATCTACAAACAATTAATGCTGGAGAGGGTGTGGAGAAAAGTGAACCCTCTTGCACTGTTGGTGGAAATGTAAATTGATACAGTCACTATGGAGAACAGTATGGAGGTTCCTTAAAAAACTAAAAATAGAACTACCAAAAAAAAAAAAAAATATATAGAACTACCATACGACCCAGCAATCCCACTACTGGGCATATACCCTGAGAAAACCATAATTCAAAAAGAGTCATGTACCACAATGTTCATTGCAGCTCTATTTACAATAGCCAGGACATGGAAGCAATCTAAATGTCCATTGGCATATGAATGGATAAAGAAGATGTGGCACATATATACAATGGAATGTTACTCAGCCATAAAAAGAAACGAAATTGAGTTATTTGTAGTGAGGTGGATGGACCTAGAGTCTGTCATACAGAGTGAAGTAAGTCAGAAAGAGAAAAACAAATACCATACGCTAACACATATATATGGAATCTAAAAAAAAAGGTTCTGAAGAACCTAGGGGCAGGACAGGAATAAAGACGCAGATGTAGAGAATGGACTTGAAGACACAGGGAGGGGGAAGGGTAAGCTGGGACAAAGTGAGAGAATGGCATGGACATATACACACTACCAAATGTAAAATAGATAGCTAATGGGAAGCAGCTGCATAGCACAGGGAGATCAGCTCGGTGCTTTGTGTCCACCTAGAGGGGTGGGATAGGGAGGATGGGAGGGAGACGCAAGAGGGAGGGCATATGGGCATATATGTATATGTATAGCTGATTCACTTTGTTATAAAGCAGAAAATAACACACCATTGTAAAGCAATTATACTCCAATAAAGATGTTAAAAAAATAAAATAAACAAACAAAAATTCAAAAAAATAAAAAGAATAGGTTGCTAGAGGTGGGACTGCAGGTTACTAGGGAATGTAAATTTAAATTCATGAGATACTATAAAGGATTCTTAACTTGTAGTATATGGTTGAGCTTCAGAAATTACATATTCAATTATGTGTGTGTGAGTATATGTGCTGCGTATTTCTAGGGAGAGATCCCAGCTTTCTGCAGACCTACAAAAATGGTTATGAACCACTGTGCTGCAGGGAGCTGGCATTTCCCTGTGGCTCTGGACCACAAGCACTGAATTTGCAGGTTTTGAGCAACTTAACTGAGCAGGAACTTGTCCAGCAAGGGCTACTTCCTGTCCAGGTCCAGTGTCACCCACAAGGAGAGCAAATAGTGGCATCCACCAAAATGTCCTGCCCCTAGGGTAAAGGTGAAGCGCCACAGACACAGTCCTGTGTTCCTGGACGGTGCTTAGGCTCAATTGGATGAGATATGTCTGGTCAGCTGGTGTTCTTGGATCTCAGGTTGGGAGGCCCTCTCCATACTATGGCTTCATCTCTAGGAAGTGAGGGCTGTGGCCAGCCTCCAATCTGCTTCACCACCCCTCCTCCCCTGTGTTGCTTCCATATCCAGGGTCCAAAAGCCCAGCCAAGTGGGACTATTCCCTGTCAGGCTATTCCCAGAGACTCAGGTCTATAGTAGTCCACACACAGGGGCCTTACACCCTGCAGGGCTGTGGGCTTCATCAGGGAAGGCTTTTAGGGACTTACAAGTTCATCCCAATCCTCAGAGACTGAAAGCAAGGCTGCCTTCCAGACAGGGCACAACTTGGACCCTGACTTTTGAACTGCAGCGTTAACTATAACTTTGCAATGTTTCCAATAGCTTAGTGGTTCTCAACTGGGGAGCCCATTTTCAGTTGTCATAACCTGTGGGGGTGGGTTGCTACTGGCATCTAGTGGGTAGAGGCCAGGGATACTGCTACACGTCCTACAGTGCACAGAATAGTTCCCTACAACAAAAAATTATCCAGCACAAAATGTCACTGCCACCAAGGTTGGAGAAACCCTGCAAAATATCTGATTATGGGCTTCCCTGGTGGCGCAGTGGTTGAGAGTCCGCCTGCCGATGCAGGGGACACGGGTTCGTGCCCCGGTCCGGGAAGATCCCACATGCCGCGGAGCGGCTGGGCCCGTGAGCCATGGCCGCTGAGCCTGCGCGTCCGGAGCCTGTGCTCCGCAACGGGAGAGGCCACAACAGTGAGAGGCCCGCGTACCGCAAAAAAAAAAAAAATCTGATTAATAGCATCTACACACTATTTTGGACTGGAGAGTTATTATTACAGTATTGATATTTCACATGCTACCTGGACTTGGCTCACATGAAGTTTCTGCTTTTGCAATCACTTTTACATAAACTTAGAGAAATCTATATCTTTCTTTCCTTTTTTTTTAATTGAAGTATAGTTGATTTACATTGTTGTGGAGAAATCTATTTCTAAACAATCTGAGGATGAATCCTTGGAATACCCTTTCTTCTCAAATGGATCTAGGTAGATGTTCTTCAAATTTCTATGGCTTTTTAACTCCAAAAATAATTTTTTAAAATTATATGCTATAAGCATATTTTTAAGTAGACAGCTAAAGTTTTTCACCATTAAGAAATGGTTGAAAGGTTGTATCTTTCAACACATTGTAAATATTGGCATTTAAAATATACTAAGCCATCACTCTTAAGTAGATCCAGTGGAATCTAAATATCATAGAGTTAATACCCACTATCATTCATTTAAAAATAATGAACAATATGGGACTCCCTGGCAGTCCAGTGGTTAGGACTCTGCACTTTCACTGCTGAGGACCTGGGTTCGACCCCTGGTCAGGAAACTAAGACCCCACAAGCTGTGTGGTGTGGCCAAAAAAAAA
Source organism: Delphinus delphis (assembly GCF_949987515.2). Classification (NCBI taxonomy): domain Eukaryota; kingdom Metazoa; phylum Chordata; class Mammalia; order Artiodactyla; family Delphinidae; genus Delphinus; species Delphinus delphis. Next base: position 15,655,125 of record NC_082694.2, on the reverse strand, counting down.
TTAAAAATAGACATAATGAACAATAAATAAATAAAAATTAAAAGTACATGAACAGGGCTTCCCTGGTGGCGCAGTGGTTAAGAATCCGCCTGCCAATGCAGGGGACACAGGTTCGAGCCCTGGTCCGCGGGAAGATCCCACATGACTTGGAGCAACTAAGCCCGTGCGCCACAACTACTGAGCCTGCACTCTAGAGCCCGCAAGCCACAACTACTGAGCTCGCGTGCTGCAATTACTGAAGACTGCATGCCTAGAGCTCGTGCTCTGCAACAAGAGAAGCCACCGCAATGAGAAGCCCGCGCACCGCAACAAAGAGTGGCCCCCGCTTGCCTCAACTAGAGAGAAAGCCTGCACGCAGCAATGAAAACCCAACACAGACAAAAATAAATAAAATAAATAAATTCATTAAAAAAAAAACAAAGTACATGAAAAATTCTTCTTTAATAGTGCAAAAATTTGTATTATTTCTTTTTCTCTGTGAACTCCAATCTACTTCCCCAGCAGAATTTTATAGTAGTGTAATATATTTTATATTTTATCTTGCAAGTCTTTTATTGATCACCCTATCACCTATTCTGGACCAAAATATGCATATAAATTGAAATACATATATCAGAAAATGTTTATTATAACTATAAGTCTCTTAAGAGTTAGCAAAATTTCCTTTGGCTTGACTTACTAATAATCAGTAAATGACTGATCAAAATAAATATATTCTAATTTTTTATAATTATCAATCAAAAAAGGAAAAACATATAAACACACGTGTGTGTATGTATGCTAGTTTAAAATCCATGAAAGAATATTACTTATTGCTAGAAAGAGACAGGGTTCGTTACTGATCTATTTTTCATTTTTATAGGTATAAGCACTGAGCAACCTTGTTTATATAAATAAGTAAATAGTTAGGGAAGGGACTTTGTTAGAGCAATTTTACTAAATGTCTTTAACTCTTTCTGAGTTAAATGCCCCAAAACAACAAACAATCAAAAGCCACATAAGGATCAATCATCAGAAAAACGAAAGCTCCACTAAAGGCCAAACTAATGGGGGAGCTAGAGACGGAGCTTCCTGTTCTTTAGATTCCTGCTTCTACCCTCCCCTCCTCCACACGTCTTGTTTTTCCCAAACTCACTGTACAAATGAATTAATTCATTTCCCTATCAATGAGGTTAAGTATCATTTCGTACGTTTGCATTTCCTCCTGGGTGAATTGCTCACTTACACTCTTTTTCCTAGTTTTCATGGGCTGTTTGTCATTTTCCCATCAATTGGTACTAAGCCTTTGTCTGTCATGTGTATTGCAAATGTTTTCTTCTATTGTTTGTCTTTTACTTGCACAGTAATTTTTCATTTTTATGTAGTTAAGTCTATCAGTCTTTTTTTTCCTTTGTGGTTTCTAGATATTCTCCTACCCTTCTCATACTTCTCACGGGAAGTTTTGACAGCCATTTGGAAAGTAATCTGACTGTAACTACTAACGTAAAAATGTACATATCCTTTGTCTCAGCAATCCCACTTTGAGACATCTCTTCCACAAAAATAAAAACACTGCTTCACAAAAGTATATGTACAAAGATGTTACCTTCATCAGCATTGTGCGTATGGCAAAAATGAGAAACAACTTGAATACCAACCATTAAGGCAACAGCTGAATGAACTGTATGGAGTCACAATATAGTATGTTTTACTGTTATTAAAAAGAATGATTTTGCAGAACAATGTGAATGTTCTTAATGTCACAGAACTTTAAAATGGTAAATGTTATGTTTATTTTATCAGAATTTTTTAAAAGAGAAAAAAAATAGAATGATTTCTATCGCTATATAGTGTCCTGGAGAAATGGCCATGAAAATTGTTAAGAGAAAAATCCATGTTTCAGGTAAATGTGTGTGTGTGTGCGTGCGCGTGCATGTTTATAGAAAAAGGTATGGGAGGATACAAACCAAATTTTATGGTTAATTACCTCAGGGAGTGTGAAGTATCTATCCTATGACTTGTAGCAAGGAACATGAATTTAGAGCTCAGATCCAATTTCAAGTCCACTACTGATTTGGTGTGTGACCTGGGAGAATTACATGTTAGTTCCTTCATGTATAAAATAGGAAGAGAAATAATATATGCCTCACTGGAATTGTTGTGAGGCACAGATATTAGAAAAGTGCCTGTCACGATAAATTATAGATGTCATCATCATTATATTATTGTCTCCTTCAGTGTCTTCTTCATTGTACCCTATGCATTCTTCCATCCCTCTCTACCTACTGGGATTGTTAAAAGATCTGATTATCAGGAGAGAAAAACAGAGAAACAAAAACAGATTACAAGAAGCCTAACACTGAGGGGATTCACATAGTACTTGTTTCAGAACCCGCTAGAGCTAGTTTGCTTCTGAGGCCATGTCTGAGCTTTGGCCCTAAAGAACTGGCACAATTTTGGAGACGTCTGGCCCAGATTTCTTTCTTCTTGTCCTGTCATCACATAGAAGGCAGTCTGGAAAGCTTAGGAGCTCTCTTCTCAACAGCTCCACACTTTACTATTGCTTTTTGATATACCTAGTGTCATCTCCCTCTGTTTTCCTGTCAAATCAACAGCTTCTTGCACTGCACATGCTTTCTCTTACTTACTGGTACTCTCTCCTTAACTGGCAGATGGATAAGACCTGGAGTCATCATATTTGCTGAGTCCCACACACCAGTTTATCCAATACCAACCTTGCCTCTTTCATGGAACTACTGCCACATTAATGTTCTTTGGTTTGAGATCCGGAGGCTTTAGGCGATTCGATTTTTTCTATGTGTTTTGCAACATTTCACATTCAACAAATCTCATTCATGTTAAATATGAAATAAACCAATAACTCCTCCTAGTTTATTTCAGCCTTAGGGCACTAATGTATGGAATCAGATACCTCATTCCTCTCAGAACAGGATGACGATGAGCTTCCCTGTTAGGAAAGAGCTCTCGGGGTTATAAATTATAACGCTGGTGACTAAAACAACGCGGTGGCTCTTTTCATTGATTTTACATGATCCCCAGGGTTTCTCATTTCTCCACTTCTTTGTGCCACCCCTTATATTTACTCATCCTTTCTTTGTGTCTCTTTCCCTTTCTCCCTCTCTTCTCTCTCCCTCTCCTCCAACAAACATTCTTAAGCACCTTCTGTGTGTCAGGCTCTCAGCAACAAAGCCTGAGCAAAACGGACCACCTTCTTATTGTCATGGAGCTTACAAATCTAATTGGGAGTTGAGACATTCATCAAATAATCACCAAATCTGTATTTCAAAGAGCACTGAGTGCCATGTAGAAAAACACAGGACCCTGTGAGAAATCTGTGTAGGTGAAGTTTCATCCAGAAAGAGGCAGCTGAAGGCTACATCCAGGAAGTGGCAGCTGAGCTGGGTGGGAAGGATGGGGAGGAATTAGCCAGGCATCTCCCCTCATTTAGAGCTATGGGTGGGCAGAGACCAAGACTGTCATGGCACCAATACTGGGTCTGCTTGACAGAAACGCTTGTAAATATTTGTGGGAGGAAGGGACAATGCGAAACATATAAATCAATGAAAATGTGCTTTGTTTTGAGCATAATCGATTAAGAAATTTAACTGTTAATAGTTAAAAGAATGCAAAGTAGAAGACAAAAAGGAGAGAGTGGCACAAGATGAGGTTAAAGAAGTAGCAGCCAAATCACACTGAGGCCTTTAAGGCTATGTAGGGATTTTGGTCTTTATTCTAACAGCATTGGAAGCCACCGAAGGGTTATTTTTTACAGCTAACTATTATGTGCTAGATACTGTGCTAAAGACTTTGCTTGCATGATTTTGTTTAATTCTTGATGCAATCCTATGAGAGTATGATTATTACCCCAATTTTACAGACTGAGGACCCTGAGGAGTAGAGAGGGTTAGCTGTTTGCTCAACACTGTTAATAAGTGGCAGAGGCTTGACTCCAAAACCCCTACCCTTAACCATTAAATTACGTATGCTAAGAACAAGAATGAGTAGGTAAGCAAGTATGAACAGCTGATTCTAATCTCCTGGCAGGAACAACCCCATGTGGAGTTGTTAGCATAGGGGTATCAGGGTTTAATGACCTAATCATTGAATTTAATCTCCTTGCTCTGACTCCATATTAATCAAATAACTTTACATTCTAGCTTCCCCTATAGATTTTTCTGCTGGAAGATAATGCACTGAGCAGCCTACACATGAAATTTGTTTCAGTTGGGAATTTTATTCCACATTGTAAGTTAACAAATTGGCATTCTGCTTAAAAAAAAAAAGTGAACTACTCTAGAACAAACAAGAAATGATTAACGTCTTACACAGTTATTTTTCCATAAGTTAGTTTGAAAAACAGAAACAAATATAAACATCTATATTGTCTCTTTTGTGATTTAGCCTTTTCTTGTTCCCTGCTTTGAAGGACCATGGATGTGGTCATAAAGTCTAGAGATGGGCCCTTTCATAACGTTCTTTGTGAAAGCCCCAAGCACAGCCCAAGTGCTTCCATTGTTTCCCAATCAGCAAACCCACCTTTCCTCCCGCAAGCCGCGGAGAGGATTGTTCTTCCGAATTCACCTAATTCTCTGAGCGGTAAGCAGCTGGAGGCTGCTGCGAGGGGTCTTATTCATCTCCCCAGGGTAACGTGCATCCTATCCTAGGAGCAGGCGGTCTCCTAATAACATCATTAAACCCGAAGTTCATGCGCTCGGGGCCACCGCGACAGCAGCAGCCCCCCGGCCCCGGCCCTGCACCAAGTCCGAAGCCCCTGTGCGGGACGGAAGTGACACCGGCCCACCCGCCACTTGTGGGCTCCTTCCAAACGGAGAGCCATGAAATCGGTCCCCGACTCCCGGCTCCTCGTTGGCTCAAGTTTGGTTTTGTTCTTTTCCCTTCTTTCCCTATAATTCCTTTAAATGGGCAAACCTGGCACAAACGCAGGTGGACATTTTAAAGTGAAAGCTTCAGGAAACAGACCATCACCTTGTCAAGAGATCTGCTGAATCACATACAAGGGCGTAAACGGGGCTCCCCCACCCCAATATTCAACAGTCTCTTGAACAGAAGACTGAAATCATACTCTAAACATCGACTTTTTTCCTCCTCCAAGAGAGTAAAGTCAGCAAATGCAAGGTGAGCCTTGTGAGCTGCCTCCTTTCTTGGAGAAAAGGCTGGAGCCAAGGGGCCGAGCGCGGCCTCCACCGTAGGGTCCACAAAGAGTGAGGGCCTCTCTCAGAAACTGTAGCGCTGGGGGCGGAAGGGGGACGGCAATCGTTGAAATCGATGACAGAACTCTCTTTATTCCGCTTTTCGGCCATTTTCACCACAGAACCATTAACCAAGAAATTGCCAGCAACTAGACGGCCCCCCGCAGGGCTGCCAGCCGCCGGCTGCGCTCAGGGCGAGGATGCACAAGGCCGTGCGAAGGATCGTACGCTGACCAGCCAAGATGGCCACTTTCACGTGGCTGTGGGCCACTGGCTCCCTGTCACCCGGGCATCCCCAGGCAGGGCAGCCGGAAAGACCCTCGGGGAGAGCCAGAGGACAAAACCCCCGACGATTCCCGCTGCCCCCGCTGGGGGACGCGACCTAGCGGCCAGGTAGCCCGGCCAACGGTCGGAAGGGAGGTGCCATTGTCACAGCACAGGGGAGCAGGCCCATAAAGCCCTTGTCTCTCTTCCTCCCACGTCGAACACGGAAGCATACAACGACCCAGTATATTGCCTTTCCCCTCACTCCTTATTAGTGCTTAAGATGGCGAATATTCGCGAGAGGGGCGCGTTACCTCCGCTCCCTTCCCCCTGCCTGGCAGAATGGTTCGGTCGAACTCCCCTCGGTGCACCGCCCCTTCCCCTCCCCCGTCCCCGCGCGAGTGGCGCATTGGCGCGCGGCGCCGAGGGGCGGGGCCCGAGCCGGGCGCGCGCGGGCGCCGTGTATAAATAGTAGGCCGCGCTGCCCGCCGCCTCGTTTGCTCCGCGCCGCCCGCTCGAGCTGACAAGAACGCGGTCTTTTGCTAGCGCGTTTCGCACTTGTCGGCTCGCCGCTTTTTTTCCTCAACGCCACTTTCACTCACCGCCACCACCATGAACGGGCAGCTCAACGGCTTCCACGACGCGTTCATCGAGGAGGGCACGTTCCTCTTCACCTCCGAGTCTGTGGGGGAAGGCCACCCAGGTGAGGTGACGGGGCCTGAAGCGAAGCGAGGGGCGGGGCGCGGGGTCGGGACTGGCCGGCAGAATCCGCCGGCCGCGGTGCCCAAGCCGGTGGCCCTCTCCCGGCTGCTGGTGGAAAGAGCGGCGGCCGCGCGCCTTCCTCGTGGCGCTGCCGCTGCCGAGCGCGTGGCCGCCGCCCCCCCTTCCTCTCTCCTCCCCTCCCATCCGGCCGCGCGCCCCGGCATGCGGAAGATTCCAGAAAACGAGAAGGGCGGGGGCCGTGGCCGCTCGTGTTCTAGCCGGGGAGGGCACTAGTTCCTTCTCCCCGCCCTGCGGTCCGAGCCACCTCGAGTGGGCGGCCCGCCTCGCGTGCTCGCGTCCGGCCCGCGAGAGCGCGCGCCCCGCATTGCAGCCTCAACCACGTGTTTGCCGCATGTGGCTTCTGGGCGAGGGAGCCGGCTGGTTTGCAGAGCGTGGCCCGGGGCACCGGGCCTCCGCTCTTCCCGTTAATTCTTTGGCTACACCGAAGAATGCGACATGTCCTTAGCCGGTATATGGCCTCGCGTCAAGGTGACAGCCTCCAACTAAATATAGTGCTTGTCGGAGGAGGCATTCCTTATTTGGATCGTGCGTGAAAAGGATAGGAAGCATGAATTAAGTGTATGGCGCCATTGCGTTGGGGCTGTCTGTTAGGCAAGGTTTTTACTCCATATATCATCCTCCGGGCTTTGTCCACCGGTCCGCCATTATGGCGATCAATTTACACGTGAACGAATGAAGCTATTTCAAGGAACTTTCGATCCCAGCCTGAAAACCTCACCTAGTGAAGATCGTTATTCTAATAGACGGGTCCAGCCCTTTCTTGGGATGACCACAATGACAGATGCCTCGTCTGTTGGTTTAAGGATCCATTTCCCTCTAGCAAGCTTACTGTGCCTATGATGAAATCCCACGAGCAACCTAGTGGTAGAGGAGAGGACAAACCCCGAGATCCTGATGAGTGAAGGTCAGGTGTGGTGTGGGTGGTTTTGTTTGTTTTCCCCCAGCGCTGAGAACTGCACTGTGTATTTGAACCGCCTTTTATTAACTTAAAGCTGCAGGCATTTGTAAATGTTTAGATTGTCCTGGGCCTCTGACTGGACTGCGGTACACATTTTGCTTAAGTTTTTTTTAGATGGTTATAGAAAATTTAGGAAAGTGATATTCGGGGTTTTTTTCTGTTCTCCTGATTTTTAATAGAGGGCAGTACAGTGAGGGGAAGATCAGCAAGGATTCAGAATACATTTGGGGATTTTCCAGTCTATTCGGCTCTTGTTCCTGGATTACTCTTAACACAAAATCAAATGCCGTTTTATTCCCTTTGTTCATGAAGTGTCGTTGCTTTCATCATTTAACTCTGACTTTATTTCTCACTGCCCTAATTGGCGTTCCTTAGAATCAGGGAGAGACTGATAAACGGTTCACCTTTCTGGTTGGTTAGATTTATAATGAAAAATTTAAATTCGGGGGATAAGATGTAAGTACCATTGTCTTTGAAAATTAATGCTGTGAAGGTAAATGTTCCTTGCTTTGCTTTTGAATGGAAGATAAAACACTTTCTACTTACTTCCATTTAATCAATCTCCATTATGTGGCTATCCTGTTTAACAATAGAAATTGTTTTTGCCTAGGAACTTAATTTTTCAAAATGTCTGATATACTTTAAAGATGGGACTGAAGTCCTTGTAAAGGTGTAAAGTGCATATACTGCAATGAGCTTAAATGTATTAAACATGCTGGGTGTTCTGCTGGCTTATCTGAATTGGTGATCTGTGGTACAGCTATATGAAGAACAAGGTGTCAAGTTAGGAAACATGTAGCACTATATCCAGCATTTATTCTTCAGGGAAATGGTTTCTGCGAAAGCAGTATAGCGGTTAAGATCTCCATACTTGGAATGTCGCTGAAAATGTACACTTGAAAATGGTTAAATTGGTAAATTTTATGCTGTATAGGTTTTGCCACAATTTTGGTGGGGGGAGGGTGCCCTGCCAAGCGGCCTTCAGGATCTTAGTTCCCTGACCAAGGATTGAACCCATGACCCCTGCAGTGGAAGCACGAAGTCCTAACCACTGGACTGCCAGGGAATTCGTGCCACAGTTTTTTTAAAAGAAAACACAGAGATCTTCCCAGCTGTAGTTATAGGGGAAGGGGGCATGACATACATGACATTATCAGTGAATTAAAGAAATTAAGCCAGGAATTTTTTTCTTCCCCAGATAAGATTTGTGACCAGATTAGTGATGCTGTTCTTGATGCCCACCTTCAGCAGGACCCTGATGCCAAAGTGGCTTGTGGTAGGTTCAGAACACTGCTTTATCACCTGATGAAAAGGTAGCATGAAAATTACTTCATAAAAGTGATGTTTGACTGTGAACCTCTCTTTTACTAGAAACTGTTGCTAAAACTGGAATGATCCTTCTTGCTGGGGAAATTACGTCCAGAGCTGCTGTTGACTACCAGAAAGTGGTTCGTGAAACCATTAAGCACATTGGATATGATGATTCTTCCAAAGGTGTGTTTTAATGAGTGGGCTTTCTAACCTCATTTTTCCAGGTATTTTTTTTCAGTCCTCTCTAGCTATATCTTCTAGAGTGTTCCTGGGAATATTTAATTCTGCTTGTATATTTTTAGTGTTTTTGTTCCAGCCCTATTCTTTAAAAGTACTAAGTTTTAGGTATATTTGATTTCTCTAGCAGCATTTAGAATTCCAGATAATTTTAAAATGACAAATTTATTTTGTCGTAAATACAAAGTATTGCTATGGCCCTTTAAAAACAAACCAAAAAAACATCGTTTTGTTTATAGGGTTTGACTACAAGACTTGTAACGTGCTAGTGGCCTTGGAGCAACAGTCACCAGATATTGCTCAAGGTGTTCATCTTGATCGGAATGAGGAAGACATTGGTGCAGGAGACCAGGTATCTTGGTAGACATCTGTTTGCATCTCTTCTAACATTAAATTCTAAAGCTTGGATTGATTGCATTGGTAACTTTTCCTTTTTTAGGGTTTGATGTTTGGTTATGCCACTGATGAAACAGAGGAATGTATGCCATTAACCATTGTCTTAGCACACAAGCTCAATGCCAAACTGGCTGAACTACGCCGGAATGGCACTTTGCCTTGGTTACGCCCAGATTCTAAAACTCAAGTAAGTGACGAGTGTCAAAACTACACACATTACATTGGCACAGGACTTCAGTAAGGTGCTTTGATTAAAGCTAAGAGAAGAATATGGTTTGTTCTCCGTATTGTAATGTAGGGTAGAGAATCAGGAACAAAGCTATTGTTTAATAGATTGATGTTCTGATGATCTGTTTCACTTTCAAGGTGACTGTGCAGTATATGCAGGACCGAGGTGCTGTGCTTCCCATCAGAGTCCACACAATTGTTATATCTGTTCAGCATGATGAAGAAGTTTGTCTAGATGAGATGAGGGATGCCCTAAAGGAGAAAGTCATCAAAGCCGTTGTACCTGCAAAGTATCTTGATGAGGATACAATCTATCATCTGCAGCCAAGTGGCAGATTTGTTATTGGTGGGCCTCAGGTAAGGTCTTACAATGTCAATTCAGTTGCTTTTTTGGGTCTTCTGTTACTTGCTAAAATTTGGCTACTTCCACCTTTTTCCTAGGGTTTTTGAAGCCTACCTGTGCCTCTTCTGAGGATATTTGCCAAGTGATATTGAATAACCATTTAACAAGCCTGATCTAGAACCACTGGAAAGGATTAGGCATAAAGTAACTTAAATCCTATAATTTCAGGGTGATGCTGGTTTGACTGGCCGGAAAATCATTGTGGACACTTACGGTGGTTGGGGAGCTCATGGAGGAGGTGCCTTTTCAGGAAAGGATTATACCAAGGTGGACCGTTCAGCTGCTTATGCTGCTCGTTGGGTGGCAAAATCCCTTGTTAAAGGAGGTCTGTGCAGAAGGGTTCTTGTTCAGGTATATACTTCTATATAACTGGGTTGACTAAAAGGCATGTAAGCGGGAGGGCATTTAGCAGTTATCTACTTGTCTTTTTTTGATACCAGTGTATTACACAAGTATGTGGGTCTTTTGATCACTGACTCTTGCGACATTTAAATTCTTTTAGGTCTCTTATGCTATTGGAGTATCTCATCCATTGTCTATCTCCATTTTCCATTATGGCACCTCTCAGAAGAGTGAGAGAGAGCTATTAGAGATTGTGAAGAAGAATTTTGACCTCCGCCCTGGGGTCATTGTCAGGTAAAGATGGTAAAGACTATTGCTAGTGAAAAACGTTGAGGGTGTGGGTGTGTATGTATATATACTTGATATATTCAAATCTGAGAAAGTGAAGGTGTGAAGGAAGACTGGAGTGGGGAAACATGGTAATTCCTAGAATGTGTTGATGTCATTTTTAAATTGCCGTCAGTAAAGGCTTAAATTATTAGGAAAACTCTAAAATTACAGTGCTGCATGGCTGAGACTAACCACCCTAGAAAGTCCTCCACATTTGATATAGGCTTTGTGCTCCTGTTACCTAAGGGATGTTTACTTAAAAGAAATTTTAGTACAGATGAATGGGCATGGCTGTTACAAAGAAAATAACCATGGTAGGGTGTGGGCATGGGACCTCGGTAAGTATTCCATGATTTTAGATGAGCTTTTGACACTTGCAATGTCTCAGAATAATGACAAGTTTTCATATTTGTTGAGCCAGGGACGGAAAAACAAGAACTATAGTTACTAATAAGGACTGTGCAAGGAGTTTGGACACCAGGGAAGTAACAAACACTTTTGCCACAAACTTCTTTCCTAGCATACCCCAGAGAACTGAACTCATTTGCCAGAAGTCTTGAAAATGAGTCTTGCTGATTGTTTTGCTTTAATTTAATTGAATGCTACATATTAAGTTACGGACTTGTATATTCCAGGGATCTGGATCTGAAGAAGCCAATTTATCAGAGGACTGCAGCCTATGGCCACTTTGGTAGGGACAGCTTCCCATGGGAAGTGCCCAAAAAGCTTAAATATTGAAAGTGTTAGCCTTTTTTCCCCAGACTTGTTGGCGTAGGCTACAGAGAAGCCTTCAAGCTCTGAGGGAAAGGGCCCTTCTTCCTAAATTTTCCTGTCCTCTTTCAGCTCCTGATCAGTTGCAGTCACTCTAGTCAATGACATGAATTTTAGCTTGTGTGGGGGACTGTAAGTTGGGCTTGCTATTCTGTCCCTAGGTGTTTTGTTCACCATTATAATGAATTTAGTGAGCATAGGTGATCCATGTAACTGCCTAGAAACAAACCAACAGCACTGTAGTAAACAATGCTTTGAAATTGAACCTTTGTGCCCTATCACCCAGCCTTCTAAAATCCTAATTGCATTGACTTTCCCACCAAATGCTGAAAATGTCCTTGTAACGTGCACGTAAAGTACTTGTAGTTCCATTATAGCCTCTGTCTGGCAATGCCACAGCCCTGTCAGCATGAATTTGTAATGTCTTGAGCTCTATTATGAATGTGAAGCCTTCCCTTATCCTCCCTTTAACTTGATCCATTTCTAATTATGTAGCTCTTTGTCAGGGAGTGTTCTCTATCCAATCATTCTTGCATGTAACGCAAGTTCCAGTTGGAGCTCTAGCCTGACATGAGAAAGGAAAAAAAAAAAAGGCAGTTACCATTAAACCATCTCCCTGGTGCTTATGCTCTTAATTGCCATCTCTTAAACAGCACCAAATCAAAATCTCTCCACTTTTCAGCTGTCTTTTGGAGGACGTACGTAATAAGGTTTTTATTTAGTAAATCAATCCTATGCATGGTTTCAGCACTAGCCAAACCACCAACTCCTAGCTCTAGAAAAACAGGCACTTGGCACCCTTGTGATGTCATACAAAGAAGTCACAGGGCTGTACCTGAGGGTCTGTAGGTTGCACACTTTGGTACCAGATAACTTTTTTTTTCTTTATAAGAAAGACTGAGCACTCCACACTGCACAATAAGTCCTCCCAGGGTTTTAACTTTGTTTTGTTTTCAAAACCAGGTCCAATGAGCTTTCTGAACAGCTGGTGTAGCTACAGAGAAACCAGCTTCCTTCAGAGAGCAGTGCTTTTGGCGGGGAGGAGGAAATCCCTTCATACTTGAACATTTTCTAATTGCTTATTTATTGTATTCTGGGGTATGGCGTAAGTACAGAGAAGCCATCACCTCAGATGGCAGCTTTTAAATTTTTTTTTTTTTTTTTTTTTTTTTCCTCAACACCATGATTCCTTTAACATGTTTCCAGCATTCCCAGGTAGGCCAAGGTGTCCTACAGAAAAACCTTGGGTTAGACCTACAGGGGTTCTGGCTGGTGTTAACAGAAGGGAGGGCAGAGCTGGTGCAGCTGGCCATGGAGAAAGCTGACTTGGCTGGTGTGGTACAGAGAAGCCAGCTTGTTTACATGCTTATTCCATGACTGCTTGCCCTAAGCAGAAAGTGCCTTTCAGCATCTATTTTTGGAGGTTTATTACGTATGTCTGGTTCTCAATTCCAACAGTTTAATGAAGATCTAAATAAAATGCTAGGTTCTACCTTAACCTGTGTCCATTATTCTTTTAAGTGTTTTGGTATGAATATGAATTGAACATACTTTTTAACCCTGAATAATCGTAATCCCACCCATGGTTTAGGGAAATCACTTCAATCCTGACTGCAAGCAGTTTGTAAATCATATCCCTTGCACTAAGGAAGTTCAAGGTTTGATCTCAGTTTGTCTAGCACTGCCTTTTTTGGCCAATACACTGGGCAAAATTCACAGCTCCTTATTACAGCAGCCAGATCTACACCATCAGCAGTGTTTTAAATTATCTAAGGTTAAGGGCATAAAAACCATTAACGTGAGTGTAATGTGGAAGGAGTGATAATGTTCACTTTAGAAAATTTAAGCCAATTTTCATCTTTTTGAAAATGTAGAAAGTTTATTTAATGCCTTAAGTTTCCCGTTTATATAAACAGGTGTTAAAGGCTGCAAGTTACATGTTCAGTACATACTACAGTTTGAAAAGGGTTTTTAAACAGTGGTGAGAGAAAAGCTTATTCTAAAATTGTAGAAGGTTCATCAGCCAGAGCTTGGACCATCCTTCCTTAAGCCTAGCAGCCACTCGGCACATGTTCATACCAGCACGTATGAGATCACGTGGTTCAAACACTTCACTGTGCTCTGCTGTTGCAGACGTGAGGCCCAAGGAATGCTTATACCTGGTTGCCTGGAGGCTTAGAAGTTTAGAAACATTTGGGAGGGAAGGCAAGGTTAAATCTTCTGACCTGCTCTGAAACTTGAGAAGTTCAACTTTGCATGACATTGAAAAACTCCAGAAAAAGTTTCAAGAAGCCTTTAGATCACTGCATTGCTATCTGAAGATAAGTTAACCATCTTGACCAAATGGGATGAGGATGAGTACATGCCTGTAGGCTGGTGAAGTGATACCAGAGAGAGAACTGCTTTGAGGTTCGGTTCAATATTTATTTACTAGGATGACCACTGCTTTCAAGGAGTTTGCAGACTAAAGAGTGACCTTCAAGGTGGCTTGTCCTCTACCTAGCCGCGGGGTGGAGGTGGGGATTAACCAGCTGAGGGAGGAGAGTAGAAGCAAAGGCAAGAAACAGCAAGGGGTGAAGTGATTACAGCTGAGAATCAAAAGCATAAAGTGTTGTTAATAGAAGGAAATGTCCTATTTCATGTTTAAGTTGAAAATCATACTTTTCTACAGAGTTTCAAGGGGGATGACACTGGTCAGGGACAGAAGATCTAAATGCTCGGGGTAGGATGCAAAGCCTTCTGGCGAAAAGGACATTAATTACCAGGGCCTGAATACTGAAATCTGAATAACCCAGATTTTCACCAGTGAACAGCTTTTCTTAACCAGTATTAGACTAGCACCTTTCTTCATCCCACCCCAACATTTTCATTTGGAAAACGAGACAGGTTGCAGGAAAGCAGCATCCTTGCCTGTATTAAGAAAGATACTTTTTGCAGGAGTTTCCTTCTGAAGTGAAGAGTTTGTTTTTTTAACCAAGTAAAAAGGAGGCTGTGGGCAGCAGTTGTGGGAAAGGACGTGGTGCCAAGGTGTATCGTGTCGCTGAGATCTGCAAAAGGACTGAAAACCAGTGTTTCCCCCACATCGGTGCAAGATGCCCTGTGGCACAGCCATCACTGACCCACAAAATGCCTTGTATGAATCAGAGGGACTTACTGCCAGGCCCCACTTGGCCTCAGCTGGGTGCCCTTATTCAGCCCCAACCTGCACAACTACATGGCAGCCCTGCTCTGGTCTGTCCCTAACTGGATTCCAGTATAAAGGCTGAAAGAACAGAGGTGGTAGAGATGAATTCAATAGGTCCAAGAAGTAGGAGGCAGAATTAATTAATGGGACATGAAATCTCAAGAAATGTGAGGAAAAGAAGAGTCAAGGCTGATGACTCACAGATGGCTTGGTTAAAAAAAAAAAAGTTGCCATTCACTAATAAAGGAGACGCAAGTCTGAGTTGGGCATGAATGCAAGTTCTGTCTATGACAGAGTTTGAAAGCTCTGTAGGATATCCAGCTGGAGCTAGCTAGATACACAGGTCTAGGGCACAGGAAAGAAACCTAAGCAGCAGCATCACTGGAAACGATGGAGTAGGCATAATCATCCCAAGTGTGTACAGTGAGAAGGCAGCTGCCTAGGAAAGAACCCTGAGACTGGGTGGAGTGGACCATGCGAAGAGAAGCCTCAAAACAGATGCGATCCTTTATCAAAGTTACTGGGACTGCCAGTCTACTGACGTCTCTGCCTGGAAGACCATGAGCTCCCAAGCAGGGCCTGTTTTTTAGTTAGTTTGTCTTTTCCTTTTTAATTACTCTGCATTCTAACTTCCTAGCCCAGGGCCAGGCCTTTGAATTTTCACAGCATTGAGGATCCTCCTAAATCACATCCAAACTTTCTACATCCAGAGTCTACAAAGCGACTGTCAACATTCCCTAATCCCTCACCACGTTTGGTTAAATCTTACTTTACATCACCTCCTGCTCATTAAAGGCTAGAATAATGCTAAATACTAAGCTTATTTGTAGATAAATACCACTACTAATCACCTAAATTTCATTATTTGTTTAACTCTTTTGCTATTCTAACTATGCTCGTGACTGCTACTGAAAAACTGGCTGTATAAATAATAGGAACAAAGAAGGAACCAAAATCGCAGTGAAGAGAAAATTATTCTCTGTGCATTTAAAACCTGATCACCATCCTACTCACACTTTATAATTGGACAAGTTTTAAGCTACATTATTGTCAAGGATTCTGAAAACTACAAGCAGCAGGGTGCAGGACCTTTAAGTCAAACAGACTTGAGGTTCAAACCATCAGTCCATCCCTTATTAGGTATATGTCTTATGAGCAAATTATATTACCTCTCAGCCTCAGTTTCCCCAACCATAAAATAGGGCTTATGGCCGTTAAGGACTAAATGTAATAATGCTGGAACAGTGCTTCACACAGTGCCTAGCATATGGCAAGCACTTGAGAACAGCCAGCTATTATTTTCATCATGGAACATTAAATCTCTTTCACCAAGGAGCCAGTCACTTTAAACCTGATCCTTACCCTTTCATCCTAGAAAGACATTTTCACGTTTTTTAACTCCCCAGGCCCCTCAACCTTGGATTGATAAATCTTATACTTGCTTTACTTCTTTGGTTCCTCTAATCTATCATCTCTGAATTTATCAGAGCTATGGATAAGGAAGAAAAATGTAAAAAAAATCTGAATTTTTCAGATGTCCACTGCATAGGTAATGGTCTTGTAACTGGCTGCTCCTATATCTGTACCCAACATCTGGCTTCCCTCAGAACTCTGAGTGGACAGTGTCAGCATTTGGCTCAGAAGGATTAGGATTTGAAGAATCTGTGTTTGAAGGACTCGGCTCCCCAACTGGCTCAAAGGGTCGCAAGTTCGCATAAGTCACCTCTTGGGCCAGCTGCTCCAGGGAAGGGCGGCCTAATACCAGATTTCGAAGTGAGATACAAGTCATCAGAAAGCTGAAAAAGAGGGAAAAAGCCAGCAATCCAAACTCCTGTTTCAACATAGGCATTCTGGCCAAAGCCCTTAGGGGACACCTGGTCCTATCCCCTCACCCAGGCATAAATGAGACTCTCCCCTCAAGCACCCCAACATCCCAGTTGGAAAGGCACCCCACTCCTTATACAGTCTGGTAGAGGACTCCAGGGTGGGGTAGGAATAACCCACAGGGAGGCTGGAGAAAACCTGAGGCAGAACAAGAGGCGGCCATCAGACACCACTTACTCTCCCATTCAATCAGGGAGAGGAGAATGGAGAGGACAAAAGGGAGGAATTTAGCACTGGATTGTCCTTTCCTGGGAAACAGTCCCTACTGTTACCCTCACCAGAGAAAAGTTACTCAGTCTGCAAACATCTAATGGCAAAGACACGTACTGCTGTGGGTAAAACTTACCTGCGGCGAAAGACATAGAGCTTTCGCAGCAAGAAGCGGAGGAGTCGCTCGTGGAAAGGGGCGTTTCGCCGGCGTTCGATCTCCTGGAGCCTTTGCTGGCGTCTAAGAAAGGTCTGAACCAGCGGTGTTGGCTCAGGGCCCCCTTTGACTTCCCCTTCCAGCAGAGGTTGCAGCTCTGGAGGCAGAGGCTCTGTTTCTGCCCGAAAGAGGGCAAAAAGAGGAATCACTGAGAGAGAGAGAGCATTCTCTCTCCTAGAACTCCCCTTTCCCCAGCTAGACGCTTCAAGTTCATTCTTTAATGGCTAGATCCTCACTCACAACACTGACTTCTTTTAAAGCGGGCTATCTCAGCCCAAATCTTCATATACTCACCACTTCCATTCTCCACCTTCTCCTTCAATTCTTGCAGGTATGCCAGGTCTTGCTCCAGTGCAAGCTCTGTAGTGTTGACATAGATGTACATGTAGCAGGAAGGACTGGGTGACATTGTATACACCTTATGGTACTCACCAGCAGGCAACTGAAAAGAGGGAAGAAACAGATCTCTTTCACCCTCTAGCCTTTCCCTAGCCAGCCTATGGCCTCCCTACACTGTACCCCGCCCCAGACGTCTTTTTTCTTGTGTGTTAGAGTCTAAAGGAACTGACCTCTAGAACCCTGAATGAGGCTACTCACAGCCCCCCTGGGGCCCTTGCTTTTTGAGCTCCCACTGCATTATTGTTATGTTAAAGTATTTTGAGTCTGTAATAAATCAACTCTACTAGTCTAAACTTTTCTACCATTGTTTTATTCTGTCATTTTTGTTTTGTTTTTCTAATATTTATTTATTTATTTGGCTGCATCGGGTCTTAGTTGCAGCAAGCGGGACCTTCATCGTGGCACGCAGGCTTCTCTCTAGTTGTGGCGCACGGGCTCCAGGGCGCATGGGCTCAAGTAGTTGCGGCACGCGGGCTCTCTAGTTGTGGCGTGGGCTCAGTAGTTGTGGCGCGGGCGGGCTTAGTTGCCCCACAGCATGTGGGGTCTTAGTTCCCCAACCAGGGATGGTACCCACGTCCCCTGCATTGGAAGGTGGGTTCTTAACCACTGGACCACCAGGGAAGTGGTGGTCCCTCTACCATTGTTAATTCAAGCAAAATACCTGCATTTTTTCTCCCTCCTGAAGAGTCTGGTTCTTCTGTTCTGCCACCAGCTCCACAGTTACCTCTCCCTGCAGCAGCTGGATGCTAGTGTTGCCCAAGTCTTCGCTCACAAAGTTCTCCAGGTGCAGCCCTGTCAGGCAAGAGTTCCCCAACCCACCCCATGGTGGAGTGAACTCACCCCCAGCCGGAACAGAGAAATCACACCTTCACCAACACCCCCCACCTCGGGTTTCAAAAACCTTCCTCCCACCAGGAGAGGCCCCTCCCCACTCCATCACACGCCATATCCCTGGCCAACAAAGCCAAGAGGGAGACAGCAAAGCCTCCTTGCTCTCCTCCGTACCAGGGAAATCTGCGATGAAGACCACCTCGGTGTGGTTGTCCAGGCTGCTCTTGATTTCCTGTAGTTTGGTTCTCCAGGGAGACAGGTCCATCAGTAGCGGCTGCAGCCAAGGTGTACGCTGGAAGGGGGACCAGGTAGCCTGCACGATGTCCACACGAGGGTCAAAAATCCTTAGGAAAGAAAACCATGTTCTAAGGAGGCCACAGCCACCTATGCACTGGCATTTCCGGTTCTGTTCTTTTCATCACTGTTCCCAGATAGAAGAAACAGGTTTTTCAGAAAGAAGAAATGGCCTACGTCAGCATGTTATTGCCAGTTTGGGACAGAGAGAGGAGGGGAAAGAGATTCTGCAGCACTGGGAAGAGTGGGAGTTAGTGGCCACCTGACAAGAGCTGTGATAACAGCTTCGAAAAGAATAAGTGCATTACCTTTTCTTCAGGATGATGGTGCCCCCTGCTGGAAGCAATCAGCTATGCCCACAACCAGGTCAACAGGGACATGCACCCGAGGACAGCCTTTCAAGCAAGACAACACTGGGGAGCATGGGCTATTCATCTTGGCAGAAAGAGCTGGACTTCATTTCTCCCCCTTCTCTGCTCCCCTTGCCCACCTCTGCTGGAAGCGGTCATTGATGGAGACCCAAATATCAAAGTAGATCTGGGGCTCAGTGACATTGTACTTGGGAAGCAGGCGGCTCAGGCAAGTGGCATATTGCTTCAGCATGTCCGCATGATCCTTCCAACGCCGGCTCTGTGTGAATACCTGCCCCAAACCCCCACGTTAGTCCCACCTCATTGTTATGGAGCCTCTGGATAGGTCATGCAATGCCAACGGCACAGAGAGACCCCTGCCTGCTGCCAGTTCTGACAGAGAAACAGCAACAACAACAAAACCACACAAAACTCGCTGGAAGAATTTCTCATTGCTGGGCTAGTGGTACTCACCTTTCCTAAATCTCATCTCAGTTCAGGGAAGTGAACGACATCACCCTATTTCAACCCCCACCAAAGAAGCGCTCCACAGGGCTCCAGAGAAAGGGCAGAGTGGGCCCAAATGTGTTTTATTTCGTAATTGTGTTTACGACCAAACCAGACCCCAAAGCTCAAGGGGGCCTCTGAAGGCCAGTAAATCGTCAGCATCAGACATCTCACCCCAGGGTTGAGGTAGCCCAGCTCGCCGGTGCGGCCATCACGGTAGGTGATCTTCACGTGCTGGTGGGAGCGGGAGTGCACCATCATGTCCCAGGAATAGCCGTACAGCCCGTTTGTCCAGTTGTTATAGCCCTGAGGAGGCAGGGCAGCGGCAATCAGCTCGATGGTCCTCACGCTGACACCATCCTCCACCAAGAGAGGTCTGCAAGACCAGCCCTGTTCTCTCCCGGTTGCCGTCGCCTCCACTGCTGCCCAAGGTTAACCCCCAGCCCACACGTACCTGGGTGAGGAAATGGGAATAGGGCAGGAAGAGCTGCTCCAGGAGGTAGAGCAGGGTGAAGGCGGCGCCCAGCCGATGGCGCAGCCCTGGCTTCTGACCACCTTTGGCCCGGCTCCTCTTATACACGCAGGAAACACTGGGCTGGGGGGCAGTCCTGAGGGGCAGCAGTTCTTGCAGCCTTTTCGGGCAATGAGCCACCAGCTTCCGAGGCCACTCGGGAGAGCAGAAGAGAGGGCTGCTGGCCAGCATGACGTAGGGAAACATACCTAGAAAAGCAGGGAGAAAACCAGCATGTCGGGAGTTTGGCCGGAGGAAAACGTGGGTAATCGCCTCAACCCCCTTCCCCTAGGCAGCCTTTCCCAGGTACTCCACTGATGATGAAAGAAGTTCTCAACGCCAGTCTATTTCTCCCCGGAGAAACTTACTACACAACGTGCTTGCTGAGCCCGGAAGCCACCAGCCGCCTCCCTGTTTGTTTCCATCTCACAGAGACCGTATCCGGCTCAGCTTGGCGCCCGTCCCTGTCACCACCTCCCACTGCCACACGTGCCGCTGGCTCGTCCCTCCCCTTCACACCTGTGGTTTCCTATTTCCCACCAGAGTACAGGAACTGACCAATGCTGAAGAGCTGGGAATTCATGCAGTGGAAGTAGGACACGAAGAGGAGGCCAATGGATCTTGAGGCATCAAAGAAGAGCAGGAAACCGGCAGAGAGGTCGAGCAGCAGTCCGCACCAGTGCACCACCAGCAGACTAGTCATCTCCTCGGACAATACAAATCTGCGGACACCAGGGTCAAAGGTCAGGCACCAGCACTCACAGCGCACTCACAGCAGATGTACCTCTGCTACCCTGTCCTTGCTGCAGGATCCACCCCAGCAGGTGGGTGGAAGAACTCTGCACAAAGACATCCTCTGGTAGGGTTTTCCAACCCCTCTTCATTTCCACGTACTTTAGGTGGCCATCTTTTTTCAACATACCCTATGTAATAAGCAAGAGTGCATCTCCGAGGGCACAATTTGATTGAGCAGTGTGTGTTGTGGCGGGCAGGTTCTTCGTGGAGGTTATACATGAGAAGAAACTGTAATAGGGGAACGCTTGGCTAACAACATCATGGTGTCAAACTTTAGGAACTGGGAGATGACAGGAAAGAGGGAAAAGAACAAAGTAAAACAAGAGGAAAGAAGAAATGGGAGGAAGAGTAATGTCAGAGAGGAGCAGCTCTGTTTTGGAAAGAGTTGGCAACAATGGTACTGTCGGGGTAAGGGGCGCCGACTGCCCATCTGCTCCGCACGCCGGCCAAGGAGTCCCGGCGAGAGGCTGGGGTGGCCACCCGAGGACAGAGGCACCACCACAGCAACTGCTGGGGCCACTGCCTCACTCACCAAGCCACCTAGCCCTGGCGCTTTCCTTTCCTTTACTGCTTTTCCCTTTGTTTCCGCCCACACTGTAAGTCTCCCAGGGGCAGCTAGGCCTAGATCTTTTGATACCATCAACTCTGCCTTCTGCTGAACAGGGAGATGAGTGGACAGAGGGAAACACGTGCAAATTCAGGCAAAGTGGGAAGAGCAGCCGTGACTGCAGACCTGAGGGAGTCAAGCCCCCCACTCTGCACCTGGGCCACATGAGGCCTCTTGCCCTGCCGCTCACTTGAAGGGACTGAAGAGCCAGTGCCGGGACAGGTATTCCATGGAGTAGCCTTCCACCCAGTCTGCGTCCAGCTTTTTCACGCCCGCAATGAAGTACACAATGAAGATCTGCAAACACAAAACAAATGTTCAAACAAAGTCAGAACCTTGTCCCCTACAGACAGTCACAAATCAGTTCTGATGCCAGTTCACGGCCCAAGGGAGACTAGATCCATTCTTCTATTCACTCTTCTCATATATTCACTCACCCGACATCCTACAGATGCCAGGCACAGTACTAGGCACCAAGGAAAGTCATAATGTTACTCTTTCCTCATGAGGATTCTAATCCAGCGGGAACAAAGCTCGACTCTTTCTATGACAAGGTGAGAGACCCCAGAGATTAGGGGGTTGGAAACAAGGGGAAGGCCAGCCCAGCTTTCCAGCAAGAGGGGGAAAAGAGAAGATCCAGGGAGGCAGAGCAGAGCCTAGTCTGGCAGTGGAACGGCCGTGCTGACAATGGCTGTTGAGAACACCTCCCCCTCTCCTGAAATCCTGTACCTGGCCACGCAGCACAGCATAGTTCCAAAGGGGCACGTGGGCGTTCCGCTTCCGGGCATTCAGCAGGCCGTCCACAGACCTGCAGCGAGGGGGAGAAGGATAGAGGACAGCTTCTTAGTCCAGTCCCATTTCTACCTTGGGACTGGTAGAAATGCTTTTTAAGTGTAATGCTCTCTCTATCCCAGGATGTCTCCCACACCTTCTCTGGTCCTCTGGGCTATTCTGAGGTCCTTTAGAATTATATGAGCATACTGCAACAACGACTATTTTAAGTCACAACAGAAATATTACTAGTGAGTTATAACAACGGAAAGTTCAGTGTTCACCATTCGTTTAGTTAGCAAATTAGTTTCTCCTAAAGAAATAGATTGGGAACAAGACTAAAATGCTAGAATATGGCTGAATATGAAAAAGAACGAATTTGAGGCAACGTCTGAAAAGCTAAAGGTGTATGAAAATATATATAGTGCATTTAAAAACAAGTTTCAATTTCTAAGACAAACTGACACTTCATAGACCTAGATGCTAGGATCTAGTGCCAGAGGGTACCTGCTAACAGCTTACCTAGGCTAAGAACTGATAAAACCAGGCTCCTAAGATTAGATGTATTCTGGGGAGGCAGAAGCAAAGTACGTTTTCAAGAAGACACAGAATGAGCAGAGAAGCCAGGAAAGGGGCAGCTTACACTTGTGGTCAAGAGCATGGGAGCCTGTAGTTAAGGAGACCTGGAGTCTCACTTACGCCTCTTACATGCTATGTGACCCTAGGCAAGTCCTTTACTTCTCTAAGCCTTAGTTTCTTCATCTATAAAATGGGAACAGCACTATGGACCTCATGGGGTTATAAAGTGGAAAAATTAAAAGTGTTTAGCATAGTGCCTGGCACGTGGAAAGCCTTCAGTAAGTGATGGATATTTTTTCAAACTGTGTAAAAGTCATAAAAATGAGACTTTTCAGGAGTATTCTGTCAAAAGTGCCTCTTTGTGATGACAGCTGGCCACTCTGAATGAATGTAAAGGTTTACAAAAGGAGCATCTGCATGTGTGTGTTGATGAAAGAAGTTTAATTAATGACTGATAAATCACCAACAAATCCAATGTTTGAGATTTTTTCCCCCCTATACTCATGTTACTGACAGCTCATACTCGCTTTTCACTTAATAATGGGAGAACCCGTAAAGGTCATCTGCCCTGCCACCCTGCCTCCAAATCCCTTCTCCATCTCCCCTGAGAGATGGTCACCTGAGCCAGAGGTCGAGGAGGGTTACCTCCTCCCGGGACAGCACTGCTCAGCAGCCCTGGTGGGCCCTCTCCTTCTGACATGACTCTGCCCCACAGCAACTTCTACTCTTGGCTCTAACTCTGCACCTCTGGGCTCACACAGAGAAAGTCTGCTCCCTCTTCCACATGACCACCCTTGTAGTATCTGAAAACAGCTATGTCTGGCTTTAGTCTTCTCTTCTTCTCTCTAAGAGGATTACAGGAAGTGGATAGATCAAGGCACCTGGGAAGATAGGGAAAGAGTGAAGGGGTGGGAATGGAGCCATTTTGCTTTTTTGTCACCCCAAGAGCCCCAACCTCACGGACCCTTCCCTCTCCCAAATCCATCCAAATCAAAGTGTCACCCTGTAACCACACTCTGCAACGCATGGCTGAAAATACGTTTGCTGGGACAAATTCTAGGACCTCACCGGGCCCCTATCTCTGGTAACCATCCTGACGCAGCCAACCCCTGCCTCTTTTCCCCAGACTCATACCAGTAGCGGTTTGCATCCATGAACGTCAGCTGAAAGGCCAACAAACCATACAGATAGGAGTGGTTGTTCCACGATGTCTTGTCCAGAAGAAACACATACCAGTATGGCAGCAGGAATAACACACAGCTTATCCGGTAGCGCAGGCCCAGCATCATGCCCAGTGCCCCTGGGATTTGTGGGGGAGAGGATTAAGAGGTCAGAGGGGCACTACAGGCCCAGCTCCCCTGGGACAGGCTGTGGGTAGGATTAGGAAAGGTCATCAGACATTTTATAACCAGGTGAAAATAAATTTCAATTAAATGTTATTTCAACATTTTAAACAGAGTTACGGGGTCACAGCTCACATGACACATAGGTCAGCAGGATGAAATTATAAGTCACAGAGGAAGTGAAATAAGAAACCCAAGACCTTGGTCATTCACCAGCATGCTTTGTATTTCTGGGTTTTGGGTAGGCCAGTCAATACTCCCATCTCTCCTCAGTTTCCCTCACCCAGAAACATGATGGTGTAGACCAGATACATCCAGTCAAGTGGCAGTGGCTGCAGGGCGTCCAGCAACGGGAAGCGGCACACCTCCAGCCCATCCAGGTATCTTCGGTCCAGGGAGCTGAGCCCCCGCTCCTGGGGAATGTCCAGCACCATCATCAGCCCTGAGAAGGCAGAGGGGGAGGGGGCCGTTAGGCCTTAGCAAAGCGAGCCGTGGAACACGCTGGAATACAGTCGAGCACGCCCAGTTCCAGGGTCAGACTTCTTTCCAAACCCCGGAAAGAATTCATTCAACAATAACCACAGAGCGCCTACTCTGTGCTAGGCATTATGCCAGTTGTGTGATCTCAGACAGCCACTGCACCTCACCGAGCCAATTCCCCATTTGTGAAAGGGGGCTCATAATATTTTGCAGGGTTTCAGAGAAGATTAAATGAAAGAAGTGTACAAAATGCGATCAAAGCTGTTCAGATTTGATAGTAATATTTGTAAAGGTCTGCCCTACTGGCTAGAGAAAGTGCTCTGGGGTGGTGCTCCTCAACCTCTTTTACTTTCTGGCACACCTGGCAGAGCAGTGTCTGGCCAGCACACTGGGGCAAAGAGAAGGGGTACTCAGGCCAGGAAGGCATCTCCAGTTAAGGCAAGATTTCTCAACCCCAGGACTATTCAGTTTGGCCTGGTTAATTATTTGCTGGGAGGGCTACCGTGTGGTTCATAGGTCATGCAGCAGCATCCCTGGCTTCTGTGTAGATGCCAGTAACTACCTATTCCCCTTCCCTCCCACCCCCAAGATGTGACAAATACAAATGTCTACAGACATTGCCAAATGTCCCCTGGAGAGCAAACTCACTCCCCGTTGAGAAGCACAGGGAGTAATATCTCAGCATATCTGTAACCCATTCCAAACATACACGCTGTGGCCTATGAGTTAGAAAGATCTGGATTAGGGAGTCACGGCCTAAATGTCTGCCCTGTCACCTCTGCCATTTCTCTAAAGTCTAGTCCTTAGCATACTTACTGGGCAACTTCATGCCACAAATAAAATGGGTTCCTGTTCCTCTACCTCTATATTTCCTATAGCCTCAGACCAAAGCATTTCTGGTCTCCAAACCCTAATCGGAGACAAAACTGGGTCACAACGACCTCTTCCAGGATATCAGTAACTTCAGCTCTTAGGAAAAGCAAGGTAAGTCCACTAAGCAAGTAAGTATCCAAGAAATGGACAAGGGACGATTGTCATTTCCCCATCCCCAACCATGCTGGCCCCTCCCAGAAACTGGACTTACCAAAGAGAAAACGGAAGACTGCCAGGCTTGCAGGATCTGTTGGTCTATTCAGCAGGGTCACCAGCTTCCCCCAGCTGGACACATCTGTCCACTCAAAACCCAAGAGCTTCCCCATTCGGCTGCCCTGACGGCGCCCTGAGGTCTGTCCAGCCTTATCTTTCTGTACTTTATCTGCAACCGATAAATGGAGAAAGTTGTGGGTGCGCGTATGGGAATGGAGATGCTTTAACATAGGCTCCTCCTCAAATCACAGAAATCACAGGCCCAGGTCTTCTGCCTACCTGGATTCTTCCTCTGATCTCTGACTACCCGAAACATCCCTGCAGTGCAGCCCCTCCTCCAGGATCCCCCAATGCCCCAGAACCTTTCTCAGACAGCAGCCCTCTAGCCGCAAAGCGTCCTGAATGTCATCACTACCCCGAAGCCGAAGACTGCAATCTCTTTCTACGGCTCCTTCCCATCGGAGGCTCCCTTCCCCAGGTCCCACAGGGAAGCCCCTCCGGCCCCCACCCTTCTGAAACCCGGGCCCCTCTCTATCCGCCACAAGGCGGGGCTCTGACCCTACCTGAGTCGGGCGGGGACAGCGCAGACCGAGCAGATACCGCCATGGCCTCGTGGAGGTAGGTCGGCCAAGAGACAGCGTCCGAGTAGCTGCGTCGCGAGGGAAAACTCCCCTAAGTCCCGCCTCCTCGACACAACAGCACCCGCGAGGCCGACCGGAAAGTGCCGGGACTGTCGTGAAGAGCCCTAGTCGGCCGCGCCGGGCTCCCTGCTTGGCGGCAGAGGGAGGAGCGAGGAGCCTTGGGGCGGGGCGAAGCGGCCGCGAAGGGGCGTGGTCAGGCCCCGGCCTCCCCGGTGACCCAGGAGGAGCGAAGGTGTCACCGGGCCTGCCTCTCTTCCACCGAATGACCAGTCTCTTCCCTGAGGCCTCCCGATCCCTCTCCGCGCTTTCAACCTAAGAAGACTCCGAGATCCCGCAGCTTCCCTGGGTCACTCCCCGCACCCATTAGGCCTCTCCAGACGTGAGCAGCGAGGGCGCAAATGTCAGACTCTTCCCAGAGAGGTTCCCGCCGAATTAGGACGCACCGGGAAGGGCTGCCCCGGTCTAGAGACTGTGTGCAAGTTTCTTTATTCTCTCTTCCAGTACCTGCCATGAACCAGAGGTTTGAAAGCAGCAGGGGAAACCGGAACAACATAGCTGCAGAGGGTATGCAGAGTAGGGGCAATGAATAGAGTGGTCGATCAAGGAAAGTCTTAAGAGAGGTGAGTCTTGAACAGCATTGTAACATCTAATTCTCTGCACTGGGATTGACCAGCAGGATCAGAGGAAGGCATCTTACACCAGGGGTTCTCACATTTTTTAGTCTCAGAACCCCTCTACACTGATACCCACGTTATGGAGAACCCTGAAGAGCTTTTGTTTATAATGGGTTATATTTTCCCATATTTACCGTATTGGAAATTTACACTGAGAAATGTTTAAAATATGTATTGATTCACTAAAAGAAAAAAGTAATAAACCCATTACATGTTTATATAAATAACCTTTTTAAGAGAAAAAGTATATTTTCCATACCAAGAAAATACATGAGAATAGTATTCTTTTACATGCAAATCTCTTTGATGTTTGGCTTCATTGAAGAAAGCTGGATTCTCGTATCTGCTTCTGCATTCCATCTGTTGTGAAATGGTGTTGATTGAAGTATGTGAAGGAAACCTGGCCTTACCGATACTTAGTTGGAAAAAAGAGAAGCATTTTATTATTATTATTATTTTTTTTTTTTTTTGCGGTACGCGGGCCTCTCACTGTTGTGGCCTCTCCCGTCGCGGAGCACAGGCTCCGGACGCGCAGGTTCAGCGGCCATGGCTCACGGGCCCAGCCGCTCCGCGGCACGCGGGATCTTCCCGGACCGGGGCACGAACCCGCGTCCTCTGCATCAGCAGGCGGACTCTCAACCACTGCGCCACCAGGGAAGCCCAAGAGAAGCGTTTTAATAGCCTGTTTAGATAACTGGATATTCTTTTGTACCACACCCAAACTTACAAGTAGTCGTTTTTTAAAGGTTAGTCAGATGTGAAATTGAAAATCATATAATGAACTTTATGCTCTATTACATTAAAATCATTGGTATATCTTGCGCTTTGAATGGACCGTTTACTCACGCATGATTTTGTAAAATATGCATGGTCATTTGGAAAACATTGCTTCACTGAGTTACACAGCTGTTTTAAATGCAGAGCCTCTTAACGTGGAGCAACAGGAACTCTGCTTCCATTACTCGTGGGACTGCAAAATGGTACAGCCACATTGGAAGACAGTTTTGGCATTTTCTTACAAGACTCCACATACTCTTACCATATGATCCAGCAATTGTGCTCCTTGGTTATTTACCCAAATGAGTTGAAAACTGATGCCCACACAAAACCTGCACGTGAATGTACAGCAGCATTATTTATAATTGCCCAAACTTGAAAGCAACCAAAATGTCCTTCAATAGGTGAATGGGTAAAATAAACTAGCACATCCATATGATGGAATATTCAGTGATAAAATGAAATGAGCTATTAAGCCACAAAAAGACATGAAGGAAGTTTAAGTGCATATTGCTAACTGAAAGAAACCAATCTGAAATGGCTACATACTGTGTGATAACCTGGAAAAGGCAAAACTATGGAAGTAGCAAAAAGATTGGTGGTTGCCAGGCATTGGGGGGGAGGAAGGGAGAGAAGAATGTAGCGCAGAGGATTTTTAGAAGGGTGAAACTGTTCTGTATGATACTCTAATGGTGTCGTGGTGAGTTCATGTCATTATATATTTGTCAAAACCCATAGAATGTATAATATAAAGAATGAACCCTAATGTAAACCATGATTATAGTTATAATATATAGTTATTAATATAACTATATAGTTAATAGTTATAATATCACTATTAGCTTATCACTTGTAACAAATATACTGCACTAATACAAGATGTTAGTAATAGGAGAAACAGGGAGAGCATGAGGGGTGTATGGGAACTGTCCTTACTACTCAAAAAAATAAAGTCTATTAGTTTGAAAACAAACAAAGGTGATTTGAGCTCACCGTTTAATTGCACAAGTGCTTTTTCTTAGAAACTATGAAACATCGTATTTGGGTATGCAGAAGCATTGTATGCATATTTCCCATTTCTTCACACAAAATAGTAAAAAGATCTGTATTCCAGTGTCAAGAGTTCATAAAATTATTAATTTGTACTTCTTCATTAAGGATGTTCTTAATTGACACTGGCATTTTATTTTCTATTTTTACTTTCTTTTTAGGCTGCCCACTGGCATTTTTTTTAAATTGCAAACGCATGGCAGGAAGGAATGCAATGACTACTACTACAACTTGGTGCCACTGTCTCACTCCTGCTAAGTTGCCAACAGTTTTGCCACCATTGCTTTTTGCATCATCAGTGCAAATGTCAACACAGTTAAAAAGGCAAATAACATCTCAGTATTATTATAGTAGTTTTGTCCCTAAGGACTCCAGGGGTTCATGGACCGTGTGCTGACAACCACTATCCTAAAGGGAAAAGGCGGCAGGGGTAGATGGAAAAGTAGAGGTTATTGGGCACAGTTGTGTTTGGCAGGTGGAATTACTGGGCTAACAAGTGTTCCTGCTGTTGAGGGTCTGGCCCACTTCTAGGTCATCCTAATAGGCAAGGGGGGCCAAGTCACTTTGGAAGCCATAGATTTATTTAGGGGATGGATCTCTTAATCCACTGTCAAAGCCAGTCCAAATGAATACAGTGTGGGTTGGGAAGTTTGGGCTAGATCTTCCAGGATCACTCAAAATTAGATGGTTCCATTAAGTTCAGTGTTGATGGTCTGTTACGTGCCAAGAACTGGACAAGTTACAGAGGAGGAAACAGAAATGATTAAGTTGTGGCCTCTGTCCTATAGAAGTATAATAATAAAAATATATAGAAATAATAAAATAATAATAGAATGTAGGAAGTCATAAGTATTAAGTGAGGTTCAAAGTGCTACGGGAGCACTGAGGAAGAAATGAATTATGACTGGAGAAATCAGGAAAGTTTTTTTGAAAACTTGGGCCTTAAAAGATGAGTAAAATTTTGAGAGGAGAGAGGGAAATCAAAAGTTCTCAATAGTCTTGGGTGAACTGAGAGCATTCTGTGTAAGAGAACTACAGCTAGTAAATGAGCTGTGCTAACTCTTCACCTTTCCATCCCATGATTTTAACTTGTTTTTGTTCAAGGCGTTGATTTCCAGTTTATCCTTTCAGGACCAATATACAGAGACTCATGACATCAGACATTCATTTATCCATAAAATAGTCCAAAATTTACAAAAGGAATTTCTTCATGGTTCTTTTCTAATAAAAATTCTCTTTCTGTCTGCACTGTGGAGAAAGAAGCCCTCTTTCAGATCTCTCAATTCAATACCCTAAACATTTAGTGAGTGCCTACTACATGCAGGATATATGTTATTTTCTACGAGGGGTACCAAAGTAAAAACACAGCCCCTGCCTTCACAGAGCTTAGCGTCTCAGAGGAGTCAAATGTGTACGTAGTTAATGGCAAAGCATATTATAGGCTCTATAAAAGATACAGTGTGATGGCGATCAGAAGAGGAAGACTTTAACTTCAGTGGGGAAATCTGGAAGACTTCATGGAAGCAATGTCTCAAATATGAATAGACTTGCCATAGGCAGTGATGAATGAAGGAGGATAGTCACTCATCATGAGACAAGTCCACTCGAGCAAAGGTATAAAAGGGAATGATGTGTTATGGGAAGGGCAGGTAATTTAGTATGACTGGGGGGCTGGGAGGTGAGTCTCATGAGAGATAAGCTTCAAAAAGCAGGTTGACAGCAATCTTGGAATGCTAAGGAGTTTGGGCTCTACTCTGGAGGTGCAGCATACTCGAGTCAGTGTTTTGGGAAGATAACAAGTAACCCCAGGAGGAATGGATGGGAAAAGAAAGGTCAGTTTGGAGGTGGCTGGAATTGTTCAGAGAAGAGATAATGCCCGGCATTACCTAGGAAGCACAAGCTGATATGGAAAGGAGGGGGTGGATTTGAGAGACATGACCAAGACTTAGTGATGTCCCGTTGTGTGTGTAGGATGGCTTAGCGGTTCCTAACTTGGGACACTGATAGAATGGGAGTACTATCCAGGAGGAGGAACACGGGGAAAAAATAAAGGGTTTGGGCTGGCTGTCGGCTGTGTCTGTGGACTGACCAGGGTATTGGAGAGGAAGCAGTGGCAATTGACAGAGATGTACAGATTTGGGGATCATCCATAAATGGCTGTTGAAACCGTAAAGGCATTGATTGCACTTCCAGAGGGAGGGCGGGGTTTCTCAACCTTGGCAGCATTGACATTTGGTCTGCATATTCTTTGTCGTTGGGGGGGATGGGTGAGGTGGGGGGAGGGGCTGTTCTTGGCATTGTAGGAAGTTTAGCATCTTTGGCCTCTACCCACTAGATGCCAGTAGCACACCTCCGCCACCAGTTGTGTCAAACAAGAATATCTCCAGACATTGTCAGATATCCCCTGGAGGGCAAAATCAACCCCACAGAGAACCGATTGCTCTAGGAGAGAGTGCGGAGTCAAAAGCTGGCCAAGGGCAGAACCTTTGGGTTCTAAGGTCACGGTAAGAAAGGAAGAGCACACTGGGAAAGATGGGGGTGACTGTGTCACAGATGGGATGGCCAGTGGTGTAACAGTCTATAAAGAGGGTTTTGGAGACAAAAGAGGCCTAGGCAGTGGGGAGAGCTTTATGATCTTTCAGGGAGCAATTCCAACTGAGCCTCCCGAACGTGCTTTCTTCTTGTTCGCTAGCCTTTTCCCTGAGAGGTACAGGAGTCAACTGCCCCCTTGGGTCATAAATGAGACTGGGATATATGCCAGTGTACCACAAAGTTTGCCTGGTTGCTTTGCAGGATGTTCATATTCCTTTTCCCCTATTTTCTCATTCCATTTGTTCTGTTAGTCTCCTTTTTCATTTGTAATGTGCTTTAGCAGAAATATATACCCATACCATTTAATCCTGATAATAACCCCGCAAAATAGCTTTCATTCTTATTCCCATTTTGCAGATGAGGAAACCAAAACTCCCAGAGGGAACCTTGCCTAAGACAGCACAACCAGGGAGCCATAGAGCTGATGCCCAAATCTTCTGATCACGCAGGGACTGAGAACACTCTTCATCACACCCCAATTGCTTCTTTGGTTGCAACTCCTACCATGTAGCATCTTCTCCTTACAAAGTGACTGACACTCCCCTTCTCCTGGGACAGAGCCTTCCTTGACTGTAAAGGAATCAGTGACTTTTGTTCTCTTGTTCCCTGACCACAGCACCATTTCTGCTCATAGAGTATTGTTTGGTGCCTTACTGAATGTCTCACCTTGTGAGGGTGTTAGCCAGATGGTCTTTTTTCCTTCTTCATTTTCTTCTTTTTTTTGGCCATGGCTTGCGGCTTGTGGGATCTCTGTTCCCTAACCAGGGTTTGAACCTGGGCCACAGTAGTGAAAGCCCAGAATCCTAACCACTAGGCCAACAGGGAACTTCCCAGATGGTCTTCTGACAAAGGGTAACATTGTAATGTTTGTACAGGTGAGGCCAAGCCTGTGGCAATTCTCTATGGTGAAGATGAGGACAGACAGGTCACAGGCCCAACTGTGGGCACTTCGGAATCTCCCTGATGGTTGCTGGGTCTAGGCCAAGGGTCATCTCCCTCAGGGACACCCGTGTATGTCCAAGGCTTGCAGTGGCATACCAGACCCCAGTAACTCCTCAGCTGTTGGAACTCTCCTTCCCTCCCTGGGAATCCTCTGTCATTTCCTCCTGCTCCCCACAAACTTCCTACTCTGACCCTTTGTTTCTTGGCACCCCTCATGTTCTCTTAACCACCAATTCACTTAGCATCTGGAATTCTTAGTAATAGTAATCACAAAGGCACCATTTACTGAGGGTTTTTAAAGTACCAGGCATAGACAGTGGAGGTAACTGAGGCTTAGAGATGTTACATAAATCTGTCCAACGTCACATAAATATTAAGGTACATATCAGCATATCTAATAGAAATGTAATTTGAGCCACGTTGGTAATTAAAATTTTCTATTAGCCAAATTAAAAGAGAAAAGAAACAGGTGAAATTAATTTTATCAATATTTTTTTTTTATTTAACAATATATCCTAAGTGTCTATCAACAGACCAATGGATAAAGAAGATGTGGTATATATATACAATGGAATACTACTCAGCCATAAAATAGAGTGAAATTTTGCCTTTTGCAACAACATGAGCGGACCTCAAGGGTATTATGCCTAGCGAAATAAGTCAGACAGAGGAAGACAAATACTGTCTGACAGGGGTCCCCAACCCCCGGTCCTTGGACTGGTACCAGTCCACATCCTGTTAGGAACCGGGCTGCACAGCAGGAGGTAAGCGGCAGACAAGTGAGTGAAGCTTCATCTGCTGCTCCCCACCACTCCCACCACTCCCCATCGCTCCCCACTGCCCCCCACCGCTCCCCATCGCTCCCCACCACTCCCCATAGCTCCCCACCGCTCCCCATTGCTCCCCACCGCTCCCCATCGCTCCGCATCGCTTGCATTACTGCCTGAACCATCCCTCCCACCCCTCCACACCCCTTCCGTGGAAAAATTGTCTTCCACGAAACCCATCCCTGGTGCCAAAAAGGCTGGGGACCCCTGCTGTATGATATCACTTACATGTGGAATCTAAAAAATACAACAAACTACTGAATATAACAAAAAAGAAGCAGACTCACAGATATAGAGGACAAACTAGTGGTTACCAGTGGGGAGAGCGAGGGGGAGTGGCAATTTAGGGGTAGGGGATTAAGAGGTGCAAGCTACTATGTATTTTATAATAGCTATAAATGTATTTTATAATACATTTTATAATATTTTATAAATAGCTATTTTTTATAATATTTTATAATAGCTATATTTTATAATAGCTATATTTTATAGTAGCTTTTTTATAATAGAGCCTTTATAATAGCTATAAATGGAGTATAACCTTTAAAAATAGTGAATCACTATAGTGTACACCTGTAACTTATATAATATCGTACATCAACTATAACTCAATAAAAAAATAAGGCACTTGGGAATTCCCTGGCAGTCCAGTGATTAGGGCTCCGCGCTTCCACTGCAGGGGGCACGGATTCGATCCCTGGTGGGGGAACTAAGATCCCGCATGCCGTGTGGCCAAAAAAATAAATAAATAAAATAAAGCACGTTACAGATTTTTTTTAAAAGGGAAAAAAAAGATCCAAAACATTATTCCAACATGTCATCAATATATAAAATTACCAAAGAGATATTTATAGTCTTTCTCTCATAGTAAGTCTTTGAAATCTGCTGTGTGTTTTACTCTTACATCTCATCTCAGTTTAGACTAGCCACGTATCACATGTTCAACAGCCATTTGTGGTCAGTGGCTACTGTATTGAACAATGAAAGTATAGATCAAGGGTTCTGAGCCACCTCCGCTTGGCTTCATTGTCGCCTTTCTAAGGATGGTGAGGAGTGGGGCAGCCACGTTCTCTGTGAAAGCAGACTGATCCTGTCCCCCAAAATTCAGGTCTGAAAAAGATAATAATCTGATCTAATTGGGAGTAAGATTTCATTATAAATGAGAATAAAGGGTCTCCAAATGCTACAGAGGTCCAAAATTTATTAGACTCTTTAAAAAAGCATTTGTCAGAGAAGCTGACATTTCCCTCTTGGAACTGGTACTTCTTCTGGGATGGGACAGGAATGTTTGTTCCTTTCTGCAGGTCCCTGTTATTGTTCTTTTATCTCCATAAACACTGTCCAGGAAAAGTGGATTTTCTCTGGCCTGGAGCCAGGTTGGTGGAAAAATCCTTTGCCCTGGGCCCTCTCTCTTGTCCATAGGGCAGTCGCATGACCCTTTCTGATGGGGCTCACCAACCGACGTGGTGGCCTCGGAAGGGACGTGCAGGATTGTTGAACTCTGGAAGGAAAGGAGGGTTGGTGAGCCATCATTCCCTGATTTGAGCAGTGGGCAGCCCTTTGTTCCAGGCACTGTACTAGGCACATGGCATGTGCTATCCTTTTACTCCTCACTACCACCCTATGAGGTTAAGCATCAGCACTTGCAAAACCCAGGCAGGTGAAAAGGTTCACTCAGTGTGCAGCTTTCCGACACCAGAGCCCAGGATTACAGCGTTCCAGACTCTGGGGGTTTCAATGCTTTCTGCAATAAGACGGACATGGGAACAAGGGTTGTCCAGCAAGAAATGTTCATATCTGTGTTCTGTTTCCATGCGAACAAGGTCTGGCAGGGTGCTTAGGGTTGATTTCAGTCTCTGAGAATTGGGGGTGAGATACTCAGCACATAAAAAAAGGAGATGGGGGACTTCCCTGGCAGTCCAGTGGTTAAGTCTCCGCTCTTCCACTGCAGGGGCCACGGGTTCCATCTCTGGTCAGGGAACTAAGATCCCCGGCATGCCGCGTGGTGCAGCCAAAAAATAGTAAAAATAAAAAAAGGAGACGGCTGCCCTTTCTATACCAGGAAACCTAGGAGGACTGCTTGATCTTTCTTTACTTGTTCCTGACAAGTTAGAAATGTGGTGCGGGGGAGCCCTGTCGCTTTAAGCCTAAGCCCTGGTTTCCCAGGAGACTTGGGAGGGCAGTGGAGTGCCCGCCTACCTGGGGAACCTGAGCGAGGTGTGGCCGGAGAGGCTCTGGAGGCGAGGTGGGCGGGGGCAGGCTGAAAGTTGGACAAGCAGGAAGTGAACCGACGGCTGCCCGAGAGGAAACAAGCTAGGCGAGAGTCCTGCTGCCGACAGGCCCGAGCCGCTCGGAAACATGGTGAGAGAGCGGGAAACTAAGAAGGGGCTGATTTCACGAGCAGCCAGAGGGGGCTGGGGGCTGGGGAGCAGCAAAGGAAAGCTGGTGGCAAAATCTGAGGGCTGGGCCAGCGCTGACTGTGACCTCTCTTCTTTGACAGCTGGGCTGCAAATAGGTCTGAGCTGCCTGGGCGGGTGTTCCTGCTCTTCTCTGCCCCCTCCCTCCCCTGAGCCCTGAGCTGGCCCGGAGTGGAGCTTCGGTGGGAGTGTGAGCTCCTAATTCATCTCCTCCTCCAGCCCTCCGGCCTTTGGCCTTCGGGTGTTGTGACATTCCTGGGCAGTGCCTCTGCTGTTCCCAGCGCAGATTCCAGCCCAGCGGCAGGAATCCCGCTCTGCCCCTCACTTTATCCCTGTACAGAAACCCAAAGAATTCGTCTCTCCGTCGAGTCCAAGGAAACTGCCCCCTCTCCATAAACATGAGGAAGAGAGCTGATGGTTTGTTAAAAAAAAAAAAAAAAGACAAGTTGCTTCTCTGTAATAATCTAGTTTGGACCCACGCCCCTGGCTTGTGTCTGGAAGTCTAGTGGGTCAGGGAGGGAGGAGCTTAGTAGTGTTTTTCCCTCCCTGTTCAAAAACCTTATCAGAAAGCCTGAGGATGAGGCATCAGCCAGGGAGGACTTGCCCTCCATTTCCCCCAACACCCAGGCTGCTGTCTGTATGTTTCATACTTGCTTAAGTAGGCAATGGCATGGTGCCTACGCGAGGACCTTAGTGATGGGGAAAGCAGAAGTTTGTGGCCCAACGGCTGTCTCTCGCGGGGCCTTGTGAGGGACTTGGAGCCTGGTTGCCGTGGCTCAGGCTGCCCAGGAGGCCGGAGCAGCTCTCCAGCTGCTGTCTTGAAGAGAGGGCGGGTTAGGCTAGGGGAGGGTGGTCTGTGGGGGGAGGGGCACAGGCATTTTTAATGAGGACCGGTGGGATCTGGGAATTCACAGGTAATGGTGGGGCTGTGCCTTGTGAGGTGCTGGCTCAGCGGTCTCCTCTGACCCTCTCCGAGGAACAAGGAAGCAGTGGAGAGGGCTTTGGGGGTGTGCTTCTTGTCGTCTCACGTGCCCTGAAAACCCACAAAGAAGTTGGATCCAGTCTGTCTCCTAGCATGGCTCTCACCATCTGGGGCTTAAAAATGCATTTGTTTTTGATTACACAAGTACTACAAGGAAAACATTCTCTCTGCAAACAGTTCAAGCATTACAAAAAGCTAAGTCCACCTTAGGCCTCCGTCTCCTCCGGCCTCTGAGGCTGAGTCTCAGTCCCTCCAGCACTCGGCCTAATTAACCCCTGTGTGGCTGCCCAGGAGGAGGCCAGCGGTGGTGGAGGAGATGACCGTGTGCGAAACCTGCAGAGCGAAGTGGAGGGAGTCAAGAATATTATGACCCAGAATGTGGAGCGGATCCTGGCCCGGGGAGAAAACTTGGATCATCTCCGTAACAAGACAGAGGATCTGGAAGCCACAGTGAGATGATGGGGAGCCCAGTGGGGGCCAGGGGAAGAGGGGGGAGGAGGATTATTGGGGGCTTGAGGCTTGGTGGTCTTGGTGGCAGAATGATCAGGAGGGAAGTCTGCCTTTTTACCTGTGTTGGGAATTGATGTGAGCTGAATCCCCACTTCTGATTCTGCTCTACTCCACTGATTGGTACTGGGGTCCAGGGAATGGGTTCAAGGACTGGGGCTGGGGATGCGGGGGTGGACCCATGGAGACATTTTGTGAGACTGATGGATGGCTCAGTCAGCCTGTGCTGTCTTAGGCTTCTCTCCTATGAAATCGACTTTCACTTTGAAGGCTGCCCTTGACATTATTTGGACCTGGCCTCCCCAGGACAAAAATATTGGCTCCAGAAAATCCTCTTAGGGCCTTTGGCCTTCCTCAGGAGTTATTAGGCAGGGGGTGGAAAACTGTTAGAGTTTTGCTGAGCCAGCTTTAAAAAGAAGCTGGGAAGAGGGGTAAAAGTCTTTGATCCCAGGATCCTCTGCTGGCTGAAGGCTGGAATAATATCTCCCACACATCTTGCTAGATCTCATTCTTCTCTCCCTCCAGCCAGAGGCTGAAGCCAGCTGCTCAGGGAGGGAGTAACTCTAAAGTTCAACAGAGGGCTGGAGACTTAAGATTCCGTGTCCACGGAGAGAGACTGGCCATGGCTTTCTGAGTCCTGTGTGTAATCTTGAGCATAGCTCATTTCACTCCCTGGGACTTAGTGTTTCTTTCCACAGCCCAGGCTGGGAAGCATGGCCCAGGGAAACAATTTCTCCAATTCAAGTTGGGAGAGGAAGAGCATTTTCCCTCAGTTCCAACCCCTGGACTGCCCTGGCCCCTCCTCCAGCTTCAGCGGTCCTCATGTGGCCAGGAGTTATGGAACCAGGGAGATGTGTCCACCTGGAGCCTGCACCCCTCAGCCCCAGTGTCTGCCCTCCCAAGGGTGGGTTGTGCTGCCAGTGTCACAACCCTGGGTGTGAGCATGCATCAGAGGCCCCTCAGTGTGCATGGCAGTGCGGTGGTAAGAAGAGAAGGGGGGAGACGCAAGAGGGAAGAGATATGGGAACATATGTATATGTATAACTGATTCACTTTGTTATAAAGCAGAAAATAACACACCATTGTAAAGCAATTATACCCCAATAAAGATGTTAAAAAAAAAAAAAAAGAAGAGAAGGGGGCAGGCAGGGGACCAGAGGGAGCCCAAGGATTCTGAATTTGAATTGGTTCACCAGATGGTTGTGAAGGTACATTTGTCAAGGTAGGAGGACAGAACTAACTATTTTATTTAGCAGTCTGTTGCCTCAACGTAGCACTTAAGTGTTTAGATGTATGGCGTGTGGGTCTCGGTGTGCTCATCCCAGCGGCGGGAGGCACTGGGTGATTCTGCCTTATTCCCAACAGTCCGAGCACTTCAAGACCACATCGCAGAAGGTGGCTCGGAAGTTCTGGTGGAAGAATGTGAAGATGATCGTCCTCATCTGCGTGATTGTTTTTATCATCGTCCTCTTCATCGTGCTCTTTGCCACGGGTGCCATCCCTTAAGTAACTTAGGGAACCCCTCCCACCCTGCCCTCTTCTTGGGGGGCAGCCTTCCATAGTGGGTGCCAAGAGGCGCCCTCTCTCCTGTCCTTCTCCACAGGGAATGATGCTCCATCCTCCCGCCCCTCATTCTGGGGCCCCTCTACCACACTGTCTGACCCAGGGAGCACCTTGGTCCTCAGAAGGAGAGAGCTGGACTGTGGCTGTGTTTCAGGGGTCCTCAGAGTTGGTTGGAGAGACCCAGAAGGGCCAGCACATGGCTGGGAAACTGATGGAACTGAGGGTGGCCAGTGGGCAATAAAGACCTTTCAGTATCCCTATGCATGTGAGGTACTTTCTCCCTTTCCATTTTGCCTTTGGCCCTTCCATTTCTTTTCTCCCTAAAGACGCCCTCTGGCAGAGATCCTCCCATTGGAGGCCCAAGCTGTTGGAGGAGTGGAGAGCATATGTTTGGAGAAGAAAGATGGAAACTCTCTGTCTTTCTTTATCTCCCCTTGTTCCATCATTGTCACTGGTCTCAAGAACAGGAATTTTCTGGAGGTCTTGGCGTATGGAAAATTCAAAACCTTCCCAGCATTTTAGGGTAGTATGTAAGACTTTTAAGTGTCCCCTCTGGGACTTGCCATTTCCTTTATTAGTTTTCTGCTGGAAGTGTTAGCCGAGACATGAAGCCTACCTGGGCATAGCATTTAGGAATCTGGTTAAGGGCCTCCCACCCCTCCCATCATTGCCATTTCTCTTTGGTGGCCCTGTTGTAGTCTTAGAGTGAGGGGGTTAGAGGAACTGAACTGCTTTTCCTTCTCTTGTGGTTCTGCGAGTTCTATTTGTCTTTTGTCTGCCCCTGTCCTTCTGGAACTTAGCAGGGCCTCTGGGTCTCAGCTGTCCTGAGGGAGTGAGCATCTCTCACCCGTGTCTCGTGGCTGGGCACAGTCAGTGTCACAGGACAGGGCCTATGGCCTTCCTTCCCCTCCATGGACAATGGACCTCTCTGTCTTTGGGCCTCCCTCCTCTCCACCAGGTTCCACCATCATTGTCACTCTTTCCAGTGCCCAGTGCGCCTTGGTTTGGGGGAAGGGTTTATGTCATCTCTGTCCCTATTTCCCCCATAGGCTTTCCAGAATTGAAAAGAACCTGATTTGGGGAGGGAATCTGGAAGGGGCGGGGTTGGGAAACAGGACTGGGGACTAGTACTGGCAAGTCAGGTTCTAGAATCATGCTCCAGGGACTTCCCTGGCGGTCCAGTGGTTAAGACTCCACACTTCCAGTGCAGGGGGCGTGGGTTTGATCCCTGGTTGGGGAATTAGGATCCCACATGCCACGCAGTGCAGCCAAAAAAAAAAAGAATCATGCCCCGAAAACTAGGAAGGCAGGAAAGCACAGAAGAGACCCTGGGGGCAGACTTTGTCAGGACCCTGTCCATCCTCTCTCTTCTCAGTCCACTCCTGGACTCGAGGTCCAAGCAACTGGGGTGATTGGGACCTAGTCTGTCCAGGCCGGGGGTGGGGTCTGTGCTCACATGGGGCTCAACGTGGGAGAGGGAAGCCCCCAACCCCCTTCCTCAAGAGGGGCCACCTTTGAGATGTTGGGATGGTATGTGCTGGGATAGAGAACAGGTGGCTGGCGGCTTCTCTGCAGCAGTGAAAGGGCAGGCTGAGGATGGATAGATAGACTCAGCTCAGGAAGGCTCTGGACAGGTTAGACACACCGGCCTCCCTCATCCTCCAGCTGAGGAAGGGGGTCATATCAGGACAGGGCTGCACTTGCCCACGTGGTGAAGGGGAAAGAAAGAAAAAGCTAGAGCTAGCACCTTCTCCATGGGGGTCTGTTTTCTCTTTTTGGGGGGAGGTACGCGGGCCTCTCACTGTTGTGGCCTCTCCCGTTGCGGAGCACAGGCTCCGGACGCGCAGGCTCAGTGGCCATGGCTCACGGGCCTAGCCGCTCCACAGCATGTGGGATCTTCCCGGACCGGGGCACGAACCTGTGTCCCCTGCATTGGCAGACAGATTCTCAACCACTGTGCCGGCAGGCAGACTCTCAACCACTGTGCCACCAGGGAAGCCCTGTTTTCTCTTTTAATTGAGGTGAAATTCGCAAAACATACAATTGACCGTTTTAAAATGTACCCTCCAGTGGCAGGTAGTGCACTCATGATATTTATTGTGAATAAACTTTATTTAGTTTCAAAACTTTGGCGTGGTCGGTTTCTGGTTATGGGTGAGTTGCACTCAGCAAGGTGGCAAAGACCCTGTCCAGCTGTTCACTGCGTTTCCTGCGCCTAGCACAGTGCAGGACAATGGCGCTCCTACAGGTGCTTGTTGAATGAATAAATGATTCCTCCCCAGATCAACCCGGTCTACCTGAGCTGGGATGCAGTTCCAGAGAGGATTCCCTGAGCCCGTTCCAGAACCCACTCCACTGGGACCATTTCATAGACTGGGGTCCCGAGTTGCAGACCAGGCACCACGCTGATTGGGCGGAGGCCCCACTTCACCAGGCTGGGGAGTCATCCCGAGCCGGGCGCCGGCGGCCCGGGGAGAGGTGCCGAACCGGGACCCCGGGAGCCATCGCCGGCCGCTTCTGATTTGACTGATTTGACTTGGTTTCGGTCGCCGCTCCCAGAAGGCTCGCCCCCCGCCCCCGCCAGGCAGGCCCCGCCCCGCCCTCCGCTTCCTCCCAGATCCCTGGCACTGCGGCCGCTCGGGCAGAGGAGCCGGAGCGGAGAGGCAGCGGCGGCGGCGATGGTGAGGGCCCGGGGCCGGGGCAGAGGGCGAGCGTGGAGGGGTGCGAGGCATGAGTCCGAAGTCCAAGGGGTGGGGGCGTCCTTCGGGACGGCGCCCGGAAGCAGGACCGGGGCCGGACCCTCAGCTCGTCGCGCGCATCGCGGGAGGGAAAGGGCGGCGTGCGAGGGTCCCGACTGCCCAGCGCCGAGTGAGCTGGACTCCGGCTTCCCACTTGCCGGGGCCAAGCGGTTACGAGCACCAGCTTCGGAGTCAGACTCCGGGCTGAGATCCTGGTGGTGGCCACTTACCCGCTCTGTGACCCCGGGCAAGTCACTTAGCTTCCCTGAGCCTCTTTTTCCGCATCGTGAAGTGGGGTCAGCGATACCCGCCTTGCTGGGTCCTTAGGGGGTTAGAGGAGGTACAATGGCAGAGACCTGCCTGGCCCTCAGAACCTGCTCCTGAGAAGCGGTGGGTAATATGGTGACCTCTTCAGCCCTTCCTGGTGCTGTGAGGACACAAGTCTGGCCCAGGGGTTGGAAACCTGAGCCGATGGGGTGGTTGAAGCCAGTCCTGTGGCAGGATGTTGGAGGGCAAACTCCTTCCCCTGGGGACAGAGTAAGTAAGATGTTTACTATAAAAGTTCCACTGAAGTTATCAGAGTGTGGCATAGCCTGACTCCCTTCTAAGCCGTACCTAGGGACACATTCTGAGTTGAGTCATCCCCCGCTCCTGCTGTAGACTCTGGCCTCTGTCCCCACTTGTCATTTCCAGGCAAAGGTGTCAGGAGCAGTTGGTGCCAGTCACTTCTCCCCTCCCCTGGAATTCCTGGGGAAGTTGTGCCCGGCAGGAAGCAGGCTTGGTGCTTTAAGATTCTGCCATGGAGGGACTTTCCTGGGGATCCAGTGGTTAAAACTCTGCCCTCCCAATGCAGGGGGCGCAGGTTCGATCCTTGGTCAGGGAACTAAGATCCCACATGGCACGGCCAAAAAGAAAAAAAAAAAAGATACTGCCATAAAAAAAAAAAAAAGATTCTGCCATGGAAAAGGCAGCAGAGGTGTGATGGATGTGGATGTGGCCTGGCTGGGGGTCGAGATGCCTGGATGGCCTCATCTCCAGGGAACTGGAGGCAGGAAGAGGAAGCGGGGCAGGAAGGTAGCACTGAGCTCTAAGGCCAGGCCAGGAAACTGAGGGAGGCCCAGGGAATGGGACGGAGCCCAGAGCCCACTTCCCAGCGTGCAGAGCAAGGAATCAGGCAGGGTTAGGATGGGCTTGCGGCTGGGCCTTAGCACTTGTTGAGAAGAGGAAACTCTTGAAATGAAGGCTGAGGCTGTGATAATTTACTGGGGGTTACTGGGAAACTCTGGGACTCTCACAGGTTCATCTGAGGCAAGTAGTGGATCTGAGCCTGGGGACTGATCTCTCTCTCCCAACCATCTCCTAGCCCCTTCCCTCTGTTTTTTCTCTTATTCCTGCCCCTTTGTCCACCCCCAGCACTCTCCCTTCCTTCTTCCCATCCGCCTTCCCTACCTGGTGCTTCTTGCTTTCCCTTCTTTTCTCCTCTTTTCTGATTCATTCAGTTAACAAGTGTTTCTTGGGCATTTCCTTTGTGTCAGTCATGGGGACTGGTATAGGGGATAGAGTAGGAACAAAATAGTGATGGGAAAAATAGAAATTGAATGGGTAATGAATTCATTCATCCTGTAGATGGTCCTCACTCATGCTCTGTGCCAAGCATTTGGGTTTTGAGCCACAGGCCTCCCTCATATGCACACAAGTTGAGTTGGCAGCATCAAACTTGATGAGTCTTTAGCCAGCCAGCTAAAGCATTCGACCTCCCTTTACCCGCATCCAGTTTAACACAGGGGTTAAGAATGTGATCCTTGGAGACTAAGTGTATTCAACTCCCAGATCTTCTACTCACTGGCTCCGTGACCTTGGATGGGTGATTTAACCCCTCCGAGCCTCAGTTTCGTATAAAACTGGGGTGAGAGTACTTTCCTCAGTGGATTGTCATGAGGCTTCAATGAGAAAGTGAACAAAGAGCTAGCAGCACAGTTCTCAGCTCAGAATACGTGCTCATCGAGTGGGAGCTAATTATTACTGTCAAGAGGTAAAACCTTCTCAACAGCCTGTAGCTCCTGATGGAAATAAAATAGATATAGGTTATCAAAGGCCCATGTCAAGTTTTATATTTAGGTTAGAAACGATTAAGTGCACAAGGTGGCAACAGGGAAGAGCTTGCTTGGCTGTGTATTTTGTAAAAATATTTAAGAGGTTTTATTGACCACAGGTGTGGTTCCTGGGATCTGACAGCTAAAAAAAAACCTAAGGAAACATGGGCTACCGCAATAATAGCTATTATTTATTGAGCATTTAGTATGTGTCAGGACTTGTGCTAAGCACTTTATTTATAACATGCCACATGCCTTAGCTAATGTTATGGGAGATATTATTGTCACCACTTTATAGATGAGGAAGCAGAGGGGTCAGAAAGGTCCTATCCCCAGTCTTTAGTCACTCAGCTGGTGAGTGGCAGAGGCAGGATTTGAAGGAACCCAGGGCTGTAATGCAGAGCCCGGCTCTTAGGCTCTGAGCTCAGGCGAGCGCTGACCCAGGAAGGAGGTGATACACCAGGTCGCTGCCCGGGTCCCTCTGAAGATGACAACAGTGACAGCTGGGGTAGGGTTTCGTAGGCACTAATCAGGAAAGAGGGGAGACAGGAGAGTTTGGACAGGGAGGTTTTTAAGAGCTTTCTTTTCAGAGAAACCAGCTGTATTTGGCCTGGAAAAACCCGAGGAGAGATCTGAGAACTGAAGGAGGGGTATTCTGCACACCGGGTAACAGTCTGTCGATTTCCTGTGTAACTACCATCCTCCGTCTGCCAACAATGCTGCCCC
The DNA here is from genome assembly GCF_949987515.2 of Delphinus delphis. Taxonomy (NCBI): domain Eukaryota; kingdom Metazoa; phylum Chordata; class Mammalia; order Artiodactyla; family Delphinidae; genus Delphinus; species Delphinus delphis. The sequence goes on along the minus strand of NC_082694.2, from coordinate 15,611,318 downwards.
TACCCAAGCTCGGAAGTGCCTCTCACCCTCCCTTCCTCTCTCACCCACCCTTCCTCTCTTGCCCTCCGTTCCTCCCGGCCCCCCAGCCTGGGGACCTCTCCACATACCCTTGCAGGTAGCATTTCTACATGCCTTCTGGTGGCCTCTGGCCTGAATTATCTCACTTTCGTTCATGCCAGTCTACCACCAACAGAGAAAGTTTCCTGACGCCCCTCCAGGCTCAGAAACCTACATAAGCTCTTGATCCATCCCTCCCTCCATGGAAGCTTCCTCATCTTGACTTTTACCCTCTGCCAGGTCCGTCACTGTCCAGAGTGTGTCTCTGTTTGCCTGTGGCCGTAGTCTCCACCACGTGCCCCCCGCCCCCATCCCCGGTCCCTCTTGGTTCTCAGGAATCACCTGTCTGTGGGCGGCTCAACACTCGCTATTTGTATCTCATGGGGCAAACTCATTACTCTTCTCTAACTGTATCATACACACTTCTTTCCCCCAGCCTATAGCGATCTTTTCAAGAACCGGCCCAACTCATTCTGAAAATATTTTCCACGCATCCACGGTGTGCCAGGCGCTATGCTGAGTTCTATGTGGCAGGATGCAGCGTGGCCGTCCTCCGGTCTCTTACCTCCTTCCACACCCGCAGTTCTTTATTTGAATCACCGTGCCAGCAGAGACCCGTGCATACAGTGTCCTTTTTCCTCTGGTTGAGGGGGGCCAAGGAGGGCTAGAGACTTGAGCCTCAGGCCTCTGTGTTCCCTGGAACGAATGTGTTCTTTTAGGCCTGGGCCCATCTGGGCTCCAGACAGGCCTGGCTTCTCAGTGGCGGAAGGAGGCTACCGCTTGCAGTGGGAGGCACAGCCAGCTCTCCTGAAGAATGTGACCCAACATCACCCCATGTTGGAGAATAAGATGACAACAGCTGTAGCATTTAGATTAGAAAAAAATGATATGTAACATCCCACCAGTCTCTAGCAGTGATTCTCATTTTTTTTTTTTTTCTTTGTGGTACGCGGGCCTCTCACTGTTGTGGCCTCTCCCGTTGCGGAGCACAGGCTCCGGACACGCAGGCTCAGCGGCCATGGCTCACGGGCCCAGCCGCTCCGCGGCATGTGGGATCTTCCCGGACCGGGGCACGAACCCGTGTCCCCCGCATTGGCAGGCGGACTCTGAACCACTGCGCCACCAGGGAAGCCCTGATTCTCATTTTTGAATCTTGGTCCATTCCCAGGTTTTTGCCTTGGACTATTTGAATGTGAGAGACTCCAAGTAATGGAGACTTGTTGAATAATTTAGTCGTCATAATAGTGGTGATGGTGGTTGACTCAGGAAAACTCAAGAGATGGGTACAACTTCCCTGCTTTCTTCATAATGCTTCCTTGTTCCCCAGCTACTGCTTCCCCCAGCCCATGAGTGTACCGCTCTGTCGTGGTTTGCCGGCCCCCTCTCAAAATGGGTTGCTTTTCTAGCTCATGAGTAAATATTGACCTACTTGGGTTTCAGATGCCTGCCCCTTGAAACTCCTGCTGGGCTAGATAAACACACTGGGATAACAAACTTGAGAATGACAGTTGCATTTGGATAAGTTATAATGCAATTGGCTCACTCATTGAGTCCTTGTAGATGGTCAGCATTGTGCTGGCCTCCTGGGCCTCCAGGCTGGTGGCAGACAAAGGCAGGGCACTGGCCCCTGCCCTCCCCCTGGGAGCTTGTGGTCCAGTTGGGGAGATAGGATTCATATACTGGGAATGCTTGGAGGTTACATGCAAGGCAGCTGCAGGGATCCTGAACGGGGATTCTTCACTGAGTAGGAGGTGGCCCTCTGTGACCACCAGATCCCTTCCCTTTCTCTGGTTTTAAGTGGAATTCAGTCAAGTGCCAAAATGTCTTGCCGCAGACAATGGGCAATATAGTCTGGCAGGAAAGGGAGCCTGGCCCATGCTCTGTGGGGAGGAGATGAGAACAGGGTTGGGCTCTGGGGGACAGGGCTGGAGGAGGGAGTTCCTGTGGTTTGTTAGTCCCCTGGGATTCATCTCCCGACGTGTCCCTGGACCTCCAGCTCTCACCAGGGCCTCGTGCCCTGGGTCTCTCCCAGTTGCATGTATCCAAAGCCCAGCTTCTTTCTTGCTTGTGATCCATGTGTTCTTCCTCTTCCTGGCCTCTCCCCCAGCTTGGACCCTGCATCTCCCTTCCCAGTCCTCTGAAATGAGCTGGGTTCTTTTGTCAGGTGAGGCTGCTGCCCAGGCTGGGAAATCCAAGAGCTGGTCTCTCCTGTGTGAGTTGGATCCCAGTGAAGATCCTGGCTAGCTGGAAAGCTGGAGGCCAGAGGCCAGGAAGGCCGAGGCTCCCAGGCAGACAGCGAATGAATCGACTTTGAGCATTGATGTGGGAGCAGGGTCAGGCCAGGAGGCAGAACTGGCTTGACCAGTCAGAGGCTGGAGGAAGGAGGGGAGCGAAATCTGATCTCAGTTTGTGTGTGTGTGTGTGTGTGTGTGTGTGTGTGTGTGTGTCTGTGGGGTTAGGCAGAGGCTATAACGTGTGGTGATCCAAAATTATCTGTCTAGCTCAGTGGGCTGGATCTCCTCCCTGTCTGGCTCTGGCCAAGTAGCTTGGTTCTGTGTTCTTTGCTGCCTCCTTAGGCCAGTGGGAAGCCACAGGGCAGGTGCACAGTAGGTTGAGGCCGTCCTAGAGCAGGTGAGCCAAGTGTCTGCTTTTTGGGAGGGTGGGTCCTGGGAAGGTCCCATCCTCAGGCAACTTAGAGGAAGCGAAGATGCTGGAAGTCAAGGCAGACCTAGGACCTGCCTTGATGGGCAAGGGGAGGAGCCAAATGTGAGCCGTACACACCCAAGAGGCCAGCCCTTCCCTCTGCACATATCAGACCCTTACATGAAAGGCGCTGTTCCCCTTACTCATACACTGCGCAAGCACGCGCGCGCGCCCTTGCCCAGTGGGGCAAGGAGGCCACTAGGTCTCAGGACCAGATGAGGGCCAGGCAGGGGCCTCATGTAGCCCTGACCTTGGGCTTGGTGTCCAGGCAGGGAAAGAGTTGGAGCAGTGCCAGCGGCAGGCGGATGAGGTGACAGAAATCATGCTCAACAACTTCGACAAGGTGCTGGAGCGCGACGGGAAGCTGGCGGAGCTGGAACAGCGTTCAGACCAACTCCTGGACATGGTGTGAGGCCTGGAGAAGCAGGGAGGGGGAGGGAGAGGCTAGGAGGGGCCCTCAGAGGGAGCTCTCAGGCTGTGCTCAGGGTCTCCCGGCTGGCTGTTGGTAGGGCCTGAGGCTCACCCAAGGTGTGGGGACTGTGGGTTTCTTGAAGCATCCCTAGCCTAGCTGTGCAATGGGTGGGGAGGTCTCATGAAGTACGAAGGCCTTGGTTTGAAGCTGTGGATCTTCCTAAAGGTTGAAGACTGGCATAGTTAACTGGGCGGGAGCCTGTAGGCCTGTGAGTCAAGGGCTACACCAGTGTGGGAGACCAGGAGTCAGGCTGGGAGGGTCCCAGGGCAGGCTGCATAGAGAAAGGGAGCTGACAGGTTGGGGAGGCTGCGGGAGGAGACTAGGCCTTGTCGGGGTTGGGTTGGAAGGAGCTGGTCCAGGGCTCTGGGGAAACCACTAACTCCTACCCTGTGTCTGGGGGTGTCCACAGAGCTCCGCCTTCAGCAAGACAACCAAGACTCTGGCCCAGAAGAAGCGCTGGGAGAATGTCCGTTGCCGGATCTACTTGGGGCTGGTAGTAGGCGCTGGTGTGCTCATCCTCCTGATTGTGTTGTTGGCCATGTTTCTCCCACAAAGCAGCAAGGGCAGCAGTGCCCCACAGGCCCAGGATGCAGGTGCTGCCTCAGGGCCTGGGGAATGACACAGCTGGGCCTGGAAAAGAGGCCGAATAGCCACACTGGTCGGTTCTGGTCTTCAGAGAACCCTGGAGTTTGCTCCCTTCTGAGCCACCCCAGTGAGCGTGGAAGGGCAGCAGCAATTTGTGCACCTTTGTTACTTCCTATTACACCAGAGACTGGCCCTTGAGGGCAACCTGATGCGCTGGCCATGCCAGGGCAGCCCCACCTGGAGCTTAGTAAAAGCTGCTGTTGGGTTAAAAGCTGCTGTTTGGTTAAAAACTGGTGTATGTGTGTCTGTGTGTGTTTGAAGGTCTTCAGATTGGTTCATCCTGCCCTGCCTCCACCCCTGGGGCTGCTTGGAAAACAGGACTCCCAAGGACTCCAGCCTTGGGAGATGGCCCTTCTCCCTTCTCAACTTGATCCAACCCTACAGACAGATCCTTCTGGGGTGCATGTGTAAAGACACAACAGCCCCCAAACCAGACCCTTCAACCAGTGCCCTCCAAGTCTGTTTCCCTGAGAATGAAATCTGTTATTTTTCTGAGTCTTGGGATGTTCAGAGGACCCATGGGACTCCAGATAGGAGGACAAAGAGGAAAGCACTTCCAGATCTTTATATCACAAGGCTCTCACCTTCAGAGAGACTTTTCCCCTTGAGCACCTCTGCTCCAATTTCTCCCTCAAGCTTTACACCAGATCACAGGTGGGGTAGGTGGCAGGAAAGGGAAAGGGCTTCCTTCTATGGTGCTGTAATGCAGAGTCACAAAGTTTGCCCTGTGGGAAAGAATTGGGGCTTTTCAAAGGGCCAGGGAGGCAGTGCCTTCAGGGCACCAAGTAAGATCGTTGGGTAAAGGCCAGGGAAGAAGGAAAGGCCCTACCAAGACCTGGGAAACAGGGCAGCCACTGCCTGAACTCCTTAACTGCATGTCAAACTCAAGAGCGGGTGGGAAGGGGAATTCAGGGTCAAGTGTGCAACAGAAACAGTTCCTTGTTAGGTGGAGTGAGGGCTACTGACGGAGAAACAAGAACAAACCATCGAGTTGTGTGGAGCTGTACCCGCACAGAGCGTGTTACTTTCGCTAGGCTCACCACCATCTGCCTTTCCCGGGGAAGATGGAGGCAAGCACCCGGTGCTGCACTTAGGTGTGCAACACTACTAAGAGGCCCTGTGAATGTGGACTTGGGTTTTACATATGTAACAAGGGATAATGACCCTGAGGAGTATTTATACCCTATGTACAATTTCTCTCAATGTAATGGTTCTAGATGCCAACTAAATGCTAACTATTGTCCAAATCATTTAGTGCAGTCATTCTCAACCTTGCCTCACATCAGAATCACCGATAGAGCTTATTAAAAAAATACCACTCCCAGGCCTAGATCAGTTAAATCAGAATCTTTGAGGCTAAGTATCAGACACGGTTTTTTTTGTTTTTTTTCCCTAAAGCTGCAACCCCGCCTCTTCTCTCTCCAGGAGATTCATGGGTAGCCAGGGATGCAAACCACTTGTTCAATTCAAGCCACTGGTTTTACAGAAGCTGGGGGAGAAGTTGAGCAATGGGCTAAAGGTCACACAGATAGTTCCTTGAGCTGGTAAGGCCCTAGATTCCCCTGCAGGGATCGTCCTCCTCTCGGTTGGGGAGGCTGCCCCACCCTTTATTATTGTGCCTAACACAGAAGAAATGAGCAGGGAATTTTTGTTTGTTTTGTGGGAGTCGTGGAGGAGTGAAGCGCCAAGTCCTGAACAAATTAGATGCAGAAGTGCCCGGCGAGGCCGCGACAGAGCAGCGGGAAGCACCCTGACACCAGGCCTCTCTAGGCTCGCAGAACCATGATCCCTGGGCCAGGGCCTCCCTCCGTCTCTGAGAGACCTCTGACATCTGTCCTGCCGAGACTCTCTGAGCCGCAGAGCGGATGAAGGACCCCTACAGCCCAGAGCCTTGGTTTTTCAGGGCTCTAGGGACGCGAGCCACACGTCCCTCCCACGAACCTACTCTAGGCTGGGACTGCAAGACGAAAATTTTCTGACCAGCCCCGGCCCCTGCCATTGGTTTCAGCCTTTGGTCACCTGACTTAATTGAGCCAATGAAAGGTGAGAAAATTAATACTTCCGCTTTCCCTGAGGCGAAAGAGCCACTGTGCCCGCCTTTCGGATGCTATGATTGGTCACCCTCCCTCAACTCGCCAGTTTATTGGCCAGCACCGCGAGGCTGAGGTGCAGCGGGGTCTGAGGGCAGTGTCAGGCCCGCTGCCATGGCGTCTTATTTCGATGAACACGACTGCGAGCCGTTGCACTCCGAGCAGGATGCCCGGACCAACATGCTGCTGGAGCTCGCCAGGTGGGTGCGCGGGGCTGGGAGGTAGGGCTCACGCAGCAGGTTACTGGGCTGAAGCTGGCTGGAGAAGGCGGATTATCTGGGGCAGTAGATTCAGAGGAGGACGGATAAATAATCTGGAGAGTTAGTTCCACAGTGAGATTCGGGGGAAGGCGATCATTTGGATCGTCCTTGGAGGGGCCCGGGCAAGGGGGTTCTGGAAAAGACGAGCTGGCGAGTCGGGGGAGTCGGGGCCGCAGGGCAGTGGGGCTCTAGGAGATTCTGGAATAGGCGGGTCATGGGGGCGGGGTAGGGGCCGTGTGGCTGTGAGTGGGCATATTCGTTAGGAACTCCAAGCATGGAAGCCACACTGCCACTTGGAATCTGGCTTTACCAGGTCATTCCTGCGTGGCCTGGGTAACTTCTCTGAGCTGTTGTCTCATGTGTAAAATGGGAATAAACAGCCTGCGTGCTTGGGGTTGTCTGATGGCAGCTGTAAGCCATTTCCCGCTGTGCTTTTTACGTAGTGAGCACTACTGAGGGGTAGCTATTAGTACTAGTAGCTGGGCAGAGTACTTATCTGTTAATGCTTAGTGGACTGCGGGGGCAATGAGAAAGTGTGGGGGTTTTTGTGTTTTGGCTATGCTGGGTCTTCGTTGCTTCACACGGGCTTTCTCTAGTTGTAGCGAGCGTGGGCTACTCTTCGTTGCGGTGCGCGGGCTTCTCATTGCGGTGGCGTCTCTTGTTGCAGAGCATGGGCTCTAGGCGCAAGGGCTTCAGTAGTTGCAGCACGCGGGCTCAGTAGTTGCGGCACGTGCGCTTACTAGTTGCAGCACGCGGGCTCTAGAGCGCACAGGCTTCAGTAGTTGTGGCACACAGGCTCAGTAGTTGCAGCTCGTGGGCTCTAGAGCGCGGGCTCAGTAGTTGTGGTGCACGGGCTTAGTTCCCCTTCAGCATGTGGGATCTTCCTGGACCAGGGATCAAAGCCGTGTCCCCTGCATTGGCAGGTGGATTCTTAACCGCTGGACCACCAGGGAAGCCCCAAAAGTATGATTTTTCTTTGGTTCTGACTTTGGATTCTTCTTCCCAGGTCCCTTTTCAATAGGATGGACTTCGAAGACTTGGGGTTGGTAGTAGATTGGGATCACCACCTGCCTCCACCTGCTGCCAAGACTGCAGTTGAGAACCTCCCCAGGACAGTCATCAGGGGCTCTCAGGCTGGTGAGAACACTAATTCTTTCCACTATTTGGGTCAGGTCTGCCAGACCCACCCCCTCTGGAAGCCAGACTATGGTCTGGCCCTTCAGTTTTCCAGGCCAGGTTGGGGCAAGAAGTGTCCTTCAGGAATGGGAGCTGGGAGGTAGGGCCTATAGCAGCTCTCCTGATTAGCACTCCCTCCTCAAGAGCTCAAGTGCCCCGTGTGTCTTTTGGAATTTGAGGAGGAGGAGACTGCCATTGAGATGCCTTGCCATCACCTCTTCCACTCCAACTGCATTCTGCCCTGGCTGAGCAAGGTACTGCTTCCTTTTTCCCAGCCCTCACCCTGCCCTGGGCCCAGTTCTCAAGCCGCTTTCTGTTTATGGACTGCTGGGGGGATCAGAGACGGGAGAGGGATAGGGCTGGGATTTGGGAGCTGGAGACGGTTTTTAGCTTATCAAGACCAGACCTGGGCTCGTACACTGCACTGCTTTTCCCAGACAAATTCCTGCCCCCTGTGCCGCCACGAGCTGCCCACTGATGATGACACTTATGAGGAGTATAGACGAGATAAGGTAGGGGGCTGGGTAAGTGGAGTGGGTGGTGACGGGGCTCCCTGAGTCCGTCCTTGATGCGCTCGTTCCCCACCTCAGCAAGCCTGAGTAGGCCTCATGGTCCCTGACTCTGGCGGCCTTCCCAGTGATTTTAGTGAGGGGCAAGAGCCTTGGCATCGCAGGTGCCCAGGGCCTGAGAACAGTGAGCCAGTCCCACGGTGGCTGCCCTGTCCCTTCACCCACAGGCCTCGGGGTACGGCCCCTGCCCAGTGCACCCTCTTTCCTTCAGGCTCGCAAGCAGCAGCAGAAGCACCGACTCGAGAACCTCCATGGAGCCATGTACACATGAGGTGGCTGGGACGGCACACCAGTCCTCCTCCACAACACCTTCCTCGTCTGCCTCGGATTCTCATTAAAAGTTTCTTTACCCATCCTGCCGCTCCATTGCTCACAGGCCTGGGCAGGGACTCTGTACCCTCCAGTGGGTCTCTACTGCTATGGGGGAAGGTGGTCCTGAACCATAGAAGGTACCAGGCTGCCAAGCCTGCTGGCCTCAGGGCAGGAGGGCCCAGGTCAAGATCTTGGCCACCGACCAGACCAGCCAGAGCTTCGGCCTCTGTGTCTGCGGTTGGAAAGCAAAATGTGTCAGGGTCTGGCAGCCAGTAGTTACTTAAAAACGGTCAAGAAAAACTAGCCCATCTCTCTCCCTCCCCCTGCAATCTTTAGTCAACCTTAGAATCCCAGGGGCTTTCTTTAGCGTCACTGCAAAGACTGCTTCTAACAAACATTTTCAAGTTATTCTCTGTATCCTCCCTTCCTCCTATCCCTTAGTGTGGAATCAAGCTTCAAACCAGACTCTGAGCAGGACAGGAAGTGTGAAAGGATGGAGTCGGCTCTTTAGACTGTTGAAAGGCCCAGAAAGGGCTTCAAGCCCTTGCGGGGTATTTGGATAGCACTTGGCATCCCTCGTTTTTGGCAGTCCTGCTCTCAAAGAGCAGCGGGCACTCGGGACCCTCCCTGGAGGCAGAGGCTTTCTCCCATCCTTTGCCTAGGGAAAGCCAGGATCAGGCCCTCTCCGACTCTCCAGAACAGACTACAGACATGCAAATTAGAATTCTTTTAATAGATATATATATAAAAAAAAGTACTAAAATACCCACGTGGTTCTGCTGTGTTATTTGCCCTAAAGAAAGGGACAGAGTGAAGAATCCCAGTGCAGCTCAGTGGGCCCAGAAGTGGGCCTTCCCACAGACTAAGGAGTGCTCACCCCCGCCCCCAGACTGCTGTCCCTCTTGCTGTTCCCAGCCCCCAATTCCTGCAGCAGGAAACCCCAGTGGCACTGGGGGAGTAGAAGGCACCTGAAGGGCTGGCTGGGTGAATGAGGATACGTGACCTTTAAAACATAAAAATAACACTGCGGTGTGGGGAGCAGGCTGTGCACAGCTTGGGCAGCTGCCAGGGCCCGCTCCTGTATGGCACAGGTGGGTGTGGGATGGCCACTCCTCCAGGAGCGAGGAAGCCTCTGTCCCAACAGAATACTTTCTCAAAATTGTTTTTTGGTACAAAATAAATGCGAAGGAGATAACGGGGTGGGGAGCTGCGGAGGCCGGGCCAGCCACCCTCCCCAGACCTCAGATCATGGCGACGCTCTCAGGGGCACAGTTGAGGTGTGTGGAGGTGCTGCTGCTTCCGGACGACTTGCAGGCCCGGCCGGGGGCGGGCTGCAGTGTGGCCACCAGTGTCTCCGAGGAGACTGCCCCGAACTCATAGCTGAAGGTGCCGTAGAAGATGAGGATGTCGATGACAAACACCCACTCGCATAGGGCTGCCCCGTGCTGCAGCTGAGAGCTCTCGTGGATGAAGAAGACCCCGCCTGGCATGGGGCTAAGGAAATGTTCAGTGGGATGGGCGGCAGCCTGGCGACACCCTTTCTGCCTTCCCGGATATGCGGCTAGGCTGGGGCCGAGGACCAGGCCTCACCTCCCGGGAGAGGGGGGCAGAAGACCACCCTGGGTGGGGGCGGATCCCCATCTTGGGTGGGAGAGGGCCTGGGCTACAGGAAGAGCTCCTGGCCGCCCTGTCCTGGAAGGATACTGAGGATCAGAGAGACAAAGGCGATGGCTGCCAGCACGATCCGCAGGTAGGCCACAGCCAGGTCGTGGGGGGCAGCGGCCCCGTGGTAGGAGAGGGCACAGTGCAGGCAGACAAAGAGCAGCCCGGCAGTGAAGGCCACGCCGGTTCCGACGTAGTGCAGAGACTTAGCGTGATCCACCTGGGCCCGGAGAGAGGGGCCGACCCGTGAAGCAGCCCCCTCCACCCCGCTCCGTCCCTCCCTCCCGGGCTTTTCCCCTCCCGGGCCCTGTTCTTCCCACCCCCAACCCTGAGGGGCAGACCCGCAGCTTGGGTCAACCCTCGGGAAACTGAGGGCCCCTGCCGAAAGCCTGGCCCCCTTCGGGAAGTGCAAGAGGTGGGCGGGCGGGCGCACCTGGAAGTTGCCCACCACCACCAGGCCTGCAGCGTTGGTGCAGCCTGTGATGAGCGTCGTGGTGTTGACCCAGGAATGACGGCTCTGCTCCAGGAGCTGCCCGTAGCGCAGGAGGCAGATCAGGGCCACTGGGGGAGAAGAGCACAGGTGGGGCCGGCTCTGGCCCTGGCCCAGTCCAGCGAGCCCACCAGCTTTCCCCAGATACTCTGAGGGCAGGAAGGGAACGGACAGGCGGGTGGTGTGCCCTACCAGCGTGGCCGTGTGCAAGTTAGCCTTGGGCCTTCAAGGAATGGAAGAGAAGTGGCCCCGCTGGCCTTAGCTCGTGGCGGGGTAGGCGGCGCGAGGCCAGGGCTTCCTGGGCCTCTTTGGGGAGCAGGTGTGAGGGCGGGCGGGACTGAGCGGGTTGGTGGTCGGGCCGAGGGCACAACTCACCCATGAAAGCACCCACGTTGCCAATGAGGCTGAAGAGGCAGCTCTCTGGGGGGTATGTGCCGCACTTGCTGAGAGGAGGGGGCGAGGACAGAGTGAGGGGGGCAGGAGCACCGCAAGGCCCCGTTCTGGCCCGCCTGCTCTCCCTTGCCTTATCTGTGCCTGTTCCTCAAGCAGGCAAGCCCGACTGATGAGAAGGGCCAGGGCCCCTCACAAACATTTGGCCCTAGGCTGGCCGCGCCTCCCCCCAGGGCAGAGCTGGTGTGCGTGCTGGGGTAGGCAGTGCCCAGGACTGCTCGGCAGACCCCGAGGCTCTTGGACTCCCTGAGACCGTCAAGGCCTGCAGGGCGTCTGGCTTCCCTTAAGCCAGAACTTGGGCTGGGCAAACGGAGAGCTTGAACTTATATCCAGGTGCCTCCACTTACTAGCTGAGGGACCTGGATGGATGACATAGCTCTGTCTCACTTTCCTTGCCTATAAAATGGTGAAAACAGCTGCCTTAGTGCTAGGAGAATTAAATGCCGCTACGCATGTAAAGCATTCAGCACAGGGTCCGGTACATAGTAATTGGTAAGTAATATTGTAATTAAGTGCTCTTAATGGAATTATTATTCCTGAGACCCAAGGACAGGCCTTTGCTGGGGGGGCTTAGTTGGGAGCCTAGCAGGGCCTTGGGTCTCTGTGACCTGCGCGGTTTCTAGGCCTTACCTGATGAGGGGGACATCATCCAGGGTGCAGCAGGTCTTGGGGCCCCCTTGCTCAGTGGGGTCAGGAGAGCAGGATTCGTTGTAGGACCTGGCAGGCAGGACAGAGAGTAGCCTGGGGGAAAGGGGTTCCCCCAGGCCCTCGGCCTGTAGCCTCAGGCCTCTCGGAGACCACCCTCCCAGACCTCCCTTGGCAGGGGCAGAAGAGCCCACTTCCCAGGGCCCCCCTGAGACAGAAGCCAAAGGGGCGAATGACGGTGGGAAGCAGGTAGGTGGGCACGAAGCCATGCCTGGGGAGGGGCAGGCGCTGCCAATGTCAGAGAAGAGCAGTGAGGCCCAGTGTCTCCATCTGGCTCGAGGCAGCCCCGGCCCCAGAGGGAACAGAGATGAAGGGAGCTTTAGAGTGAGGCTGTCTGCAGAGTGCGCCATACCAGTTCTCCACGGGGCACACGTGGTGGTTCATCACGGCCATGGCATACCTGCGGGAGCACAACTGTCACCCTGCCCCATGATGCACCCAGCCTTCTCCCACTGACTCTTTTCCTTTGATTCTGCCCCCATTCAGCCTTATTGTCCTTTCCGGACACTCAACCTGGGGTGGCCCTGGGGCTTCATGCTACTCTAGAACCCACAGCCTAGTCCCAAACTAGAGGACCTCTGGAAGTTGCCCTGGCTAGAAGTGTGTCTGTCAGGGCCACCCTGCTGGACAGCAGTGGTGCCAGCTTGTCCCAAGGGGCTGTGTGCCCAGGCACCAGGCCAGGCTTTGCAGACAGCCAGAGTGGCCCTGGGTACCACCCTGGAGCCTGCAACAGGACAAGGGACTTTGTGTGTGCCATCAGGCTCCTGTTGGGTCCTGTCCCTCCTCAGCCGGGGTCCATTTTGTCCCCTAGTTGCCTCCCCCCATCCCCCTCTTTACTCACACAGTCCATAGGCCAGTGATGGAGAATGCTGACAGGCTGACAGGAAGGAGGATCCAGGCGGTCATGAGGGAGGGGAGCCAGGGTGGTGGTGGTGTGGGGGGAGGACAAGAGGTAGGTGGGGAAGAGGGTGTGGACCCAGCTACCTTAAGGTACTTCGCCAAAACCATCAGCTGCCCGGGCCTGGTGGAGAGAGACAGGTCAAAGTCCAGAGTCTAGTGACTGGTCAAAGCCGGTGCGGGGGAGAGGAAGGTGGTCAACACCAGATGCAGGGCTCCCGCTGCAGCTCTGAGCGCCCACACTTCGGGCTGAGCCCCCGCCGCAACGTGGACACCCTCCGGCATCCACCGGGGGCCTCCGCGTTCCACCCAGATGTTCAGAAACGCCGCGGGGCCCTAACATCTGGAAAGGGGGCCACTCTCCCTGGCTTGAGGGTCCCGGGCTGGGAGAGGGGCTGGAGTCAGGACAGTCCCGGGGGCCACGCCAAGGAAAGCCTGGGAGGGGATCCGGGGCTGGGTGGAGAGGCGGCCGGGGGCAGGCAGCCACCTGACCACCAGCGCCGCGGGGAAGGGGCGGGTTCACGCGGGAAGCTCAGCCCGGCCCGCTCCCGCCCGCGTGGGCGCCCGGAGCCCACGGTCCGCGAGGCCCCGGGATCCGGGGACCCGCGCCTCCGCAGGTCCGGGGGACGAAGGGGCCCAGTACGCACCTCCCCGGAGCGCCCCGCCGCCGCCGCCACCGCGTCTGCTCGGCCCCCGCGTGGCGCCGTCCCCGGCTGCGGCCCTCGGAGCTGCCCTGAATGGTTTAAAGGGCCGAGCAGCCCCTCCCCCGGCGCCCCGGACCGAGCCGCGCCGCCCGCCGGGACGTGGAGTCCGCGCCGCCCCAGCCCTGGCGCTCGCGCCCAGCCGGGAACTACAACTCCCGAGCCCCCGCGCCCGCGTCACGCTGGAAGGGTGGGCGGTGCCCCGACTTCTGGGGACCTGGACGCCGAGGGCGGTGGCATGCGACCCCAGCGGAGGCTCTGACACCGATGCCAAAAGGATAGTCCCGTCTACCTGCACCTGCGGGGGAAGCTTCGGGAGGCGGGGAGCTCCGGGTGTGCACTGCCTTTCCGCTGCACGTGTGATTGTCACCGCGCACGTGGCTGGAAGAATCCTCCCTCAGCCGCCGCGCACATTTTGCAGCCTGGACTGGCCGACAGTGACTTCGGGCAGCCTCCCTCCATGTGGCACCCCGTGCCTGCCGCTGTCCAAGGCAAGGCGGGTCTGCAGAGAAGCAAGCACAAGGCCTTGGCTGTTCCTGAGGAGACCAGCGCTCTGGATTTGGCTTTTGCTTCCCTCGGCTCAGCAAACTCTGGAGGAGGGCTACTTTCATCAGATACATTTTATTTTCCCGGGTACAAGTACACAGTGTACTGTCCAGAAGTCAGTGTCCAAAATGTGTTTCCTGACTGCTGAACACTCACTTGAAACAATATCCATTCTAAGTAGACACACTTGGCCAGGTGTTGGGAGGCAAAAGAGAGGAGAGGAAGGCAGGAGACCCAGAGCAATCTGGGAAAAAGCAAACAGGATACTGAGGATAAATTACCCAACAGCTTCACCAAAATTTATGTTGAATGAAAAAAATGCACAACCTAAAAGTTGAGAATTGTTTTATTCGGTAGACTTTCTGAGGACTCAAGCCCTGGAGGAAGCCTCTCGGATACCTCTGAGGGACTGCTCCAAAGAAGCAGGGGAGAAGCCAGGATGGGAGTTTTTGCAAAACCCAGGTATTTGTAATATCAAAAGCTTACTGTTAATTAAAGACCAGTAAACAGACACCTCAAGTTAATGAATTAGCGCTTTTCTATGTATGGGAAGATACAAGAGTCTGGGCTCATTGAAATCACTCCTTTGATATGCACCTTATCTATCTAGGGCCAGTATCCTGCTTTTCTCCACCCTGAATCCCCTCAGGGTGCACAGCTGGGGATGGCCAAAGGCTTGATGGTCACATCTTTTTTCCTGACATGGCAGGAGACATTCTTCGTCCACACATAACAGGCCAAGGGTGCCCTCCTAGACATTCTTTTCATGATTAAAAGAGCAGGAGATCTTCCTTTCACACACTGGAAGTGTAACTGGCACTCTAAACGGCAGCCCAGCATATCTGTTGGAGCCCTTGTGAGACAACACTGCGGCTGACAGACCTTTACTTGAAGGGAGCATGGGCCCAGGCTGCTGGGAGCCAGGGAGCTTAAGTTCGGCAGCACTGGTGAAGCAAATGTAATAGGCAGAAACAGGGCCCTGTACCATGGGGGAAATGGAGAAGATAAACTAACTGGACGACAGCTTGAGGAAGGAGAAACCTTTCTGGACCTAGTGGAAGGTAAAAATGCAAATAGGAAACCTGTCGGAGGGCCCTCTTCCAAATTGCATCAGCACAAGCAGTTAAATCAGGGTCAAAAAGTATGGCAGTGCACAGCGATCACCGTACAAGAAACCTGGCTGAAGGACCGGGGGGGTGGAAAATCCAGTCCGTCTGCTGGCCATGCTGTGCCCCAGGACAAGAGAGTGCCTCTAATTTACCAAGAAGCACCAACTTCCTGCCCAGGGGTCTTGTCCTTGGAGCAGACACCTTTTTCTCATCTGCCCAATGGTGCCCTGAACACTCAGCATTTCCTACTGCTTTGGAAGCTTTGCAATTTAAAAAATATATATATTTTCTTTTTTTGATGTGGCCCATTTGTAAAGTCTTTATTGAATTTGTTACAATATTGCTTCTTTTTTTTATGCTTTGGTTTTTTGGCGGGGAAGCATCTGGGATCCCTGACCAGGAATGGAACCTGCACCCCCTGCATTGGAAGGCGAAGTCTTAACCACTGGACCACCAGAGAAGGCCCCTGGACGCTTTGCAATTCTTAATCAACATTTACTATCACCTGTTGAGCTGGGTTTCAGTTCCTCTCCCACCACGATCATGGGGAAGGCCTGAGAAGGCTACTCAGGTTCTAAACTGGCCGATCTATCCTAAAGTAGGGGTAAGGCAAGCACCCCAGAGCCTTGACAAGGAGGCAGATTTGGGTTTAACATGACAATTGGAGTCATCCCTAAAACAGAGAATTAGCCCAAGACAGAAGGGCTCTTCATGGGTAGTCGGTAGGGAGGAGTTGCGTATCAGGTAGAAAGTAGGACCAGATGTCTTTAAAAGGCCTTTCCAGCTCTAATGCCACGTGAGTCTACTTGTTATGCTCCAACCAGGACAGTTCTTAAAATAGGCAGAACAAGAGATGAGATTTCAAGTGCTGATTCTGCGCTGCTGAATGACTTTAGGGCAGCATGTAATCTTCATTTCCTTATGTACACAAGTGATTTCACAACTCTTGGCAAAAACAGTGCTATAAAAATAGTAAGTTTATTGGCTGAAAAAAATACTGTATTTGAAAAGTACCTTCCTTCCAGGATTTTCAAATAATTTCCATGTTACTTTATTCTTCCAAACGCAGAAACGAAATGAGAAAAGAGAAGAATGTATAGCTTTTTACACACTTAACACGACACAGCCAGTGCAACCAGTCTCATTCTGGTGGCTCTGGGAAGGCAGAGGGGCCATTCACTCTCTTCCCTTCTGGCATCACTCCACCTCCTGGGGAAATCTGGGGTGGCTTGGTCATTTGATTCCTCAGGGACAGGAGTTCAAGGAGGGAGCTTAAAACGTTTCAGATAATTGTCACCATTCCATGGTTCTTCTTCCCAAAGAAGGCTCAGAGGTAGGAAAGTAATCTGTCCTTAGTTTTCTTTCTATATGCCCCATTTATATTTGTGACCAGCTGGGGGATCCCTACCCTACCATCCACAGATCCTGTCAGATGCACAGCAAATTGGATACCCCCCACCCCAAAGGGTTTCTTCCAGTTTCGTGGGCTAATCTCTAGATGGCAGTGCCCCTCAGAGTGGAACAATGGAGACGGAATGTCCCTTTCAGACGCTCATCCACAGGGAGAAGCATTTTTTTTGGCCACGTCGTGAGGCATGTGGGATCTTAGTTCCCCGACCAGCAATCGAACCTGCGTCCCCTGCATTGGAAGCGTAGAGTCTTAACCACTGGACTGCCAGGGAAGTCCAGGAACAAGCATTTCTTATTGCCCACGTTGGTCCTACCGGCTGGCCGGGCTCCTACTCTCACTCAGTACAAAAAGCTTTGCATTCTTCTTTTCCCTTCTTGCGTTACCTTCTTCAAAGACCTCCACACTTGCCAGCTGGCTGGAACTCAAGCTTAAGTGTTTGCTCTCGCACAGCCCAAGGCCCCTGCAGGCCCCAGCTTCCTTCTATTAGTGATCACCCACTGTGGCCCAGGAAACACAAAGCCTTAAAATCCAAGGCTTAGCCTTAGTAAGTGAAGATCACTTCATTTTGGATGAACGTCAGATATGCTTGTCAGGCTACAAGACTGTGTTTTTTAAGGCGGCTGAGAATATATCTAGTTAAATGAGTGTTGATTCCGAAGCAGTCTGCCGGAAAGCCCCAGCTAGTCTAACGCTGTTGCCACCGCACCAAACAGCACAGGACAGTCCTCTTTGGGACATCTCTAGAGCCTCTGGGAAATGCTCTGGAACATGCTCCTTGATGGCAAAGCACTGATATTTGAAAACAGCTGGAAGACATCGAGAGGCAAGTCCGGTAACCATACTGGATAGTACTACCTTGGACTGGGATGAGGTGTGGCAGAAGCAACGAGCGAAGCTGTAAGGCTGTCAGTGGGCTGAGGGCCATCACCAGAGAAGCATCTCAGGCACACCTGCAGTGATGATACCATCACCACCAACAGGCCTGCTCTGAAGGACAATGCCTCATTTAAGTACCAGGCTTAGCGCTTTATATAGTCTCGTGGCACAAATTAGCTACAAATTAGAATGTTTTCTTGAGTGGAAAATATTTGATATGCACTTGATATAAAGCAAAGGGCCTCAAGAAAACGCTTGCAAGCAAGGTATTACCATCATTCTCTTACCTGAGAGTGTTAGGATTACACGATAAACACACAGAAGGACAAGATAGGTACACAATTCTCACAGGAAGGGAGGCTAAAATTTCAGGTGCCATGCCCCCAACCTCCTCTTCTGGACTTGTTTCTAAATTCTATAATAAATCCAGGAAACGGGCCATCCAGCCGTGAGAAGACGAACCTCAAAATATTTCCAGACTAGGAAGCCTAAAAGTTCCAGTGAAATCCTATGTCCAAGTCAGAAGATCAGCTGAAGAGCTGGAAGACTAAAATGACTGGCGCTGAGCTGCAGGAAGATTGGGGATAGAACATGGCATAGTCTCCTCGACCCGGGAGGCTCTGGAGGGTAGTTAACGTTAAAAGTCAAAAGGCACTTGCAGCCTGGCTGAATGAGGACAGACTTTCTCCTTCGAAAGCAGAACTGAGCCCAGGACTGGCAAGTTTAAGGCATTTAACCTTGGGCCAGCCCTGGGGCTCGAGAGCATGCTGGTCCCTGGCTGCCTTCACAACCAGGTCCTTCTAATTTACCCACCTCACTCACCTTCCCCGCGAGCTGCGACTTGCTGCATTTTAACGATGGAGTCGAAGTAGCTGCCTTGCCCCATTTCAGAGGGGGTAGATTTGCAGGGGTGTATAGGGCATGAACCAGAAGTGCTCTCAGGTGTCCTTTAAGAGAAAAGCTGCTGAGAGGGACCAGCCAGACTGATCTTGAGACCCTGATGAGGAAAGACCTGTGGGGCAGGGGGCTTTGGTTTGAAGAAGTCTCAGTGCTCACGGGCTCACTTAAACCCCATACTTCAAGTCACTGAGGTTAGGCCCATTTGCTGGAAAACTGAAGTGGCTTGGAACTGCAGTGCGTGGGATCGCTTGTGGATTTCTCAGACTGTAGCCCAACCCTGCATTAGGAAAAATGTTCACTTAGGTGAAAGCAGTGATATTCCTGGGATCTTTATTCTCAGGATCTACTGGGAGTTTTATATACTCTATACTCCTGGGAGGTAGGAAAGGAGAAAGCACAGAGCAGGGGAAGGGCAGATGAAGGAGGTTTGTTTCGCTCCCTCTAGGGCTCTCTTCAGGCTTTTTTTTTTTTTTTCTTTTTCCCAACTAGGGCTTGAAACAGACAATTATTGCTAATGTTGAATTTCCCTTTGTATGTACATTCAAGGCTGTTAAATCACATTTGGAAACGCGGTTTCAGGCTTGTTTTGATAATTCCCTTTTAGCCTGAACAGAGGATGGTCTGTTCACAGCTAGGGATGAGGCTGGAAGCTGGAATTCTGTAGTCCGAACCCTGGCAGGTTTTGCTGCAAGAAATCCTCACAGTTTAATCCTGGCATCATCTTTCTAGATCTCCTTACCTAGACTGTGTGAAGCGGTGGAGCATGGGAGAAACCTGCAAAAACCACGGAAGGGGAGGAAGACATCCTCACAAGTAGGCGTCAAAGAAGATCATCTCCCTCGACTGGTATCAGAATTACTGGGAGAGCCTGTCAGGAAGGTAGACCCCAGTACCCCATCTCCAAAGTCCTGAGCATCCGCAGCTGAGCAGTCACACTGGGAGGTGGGGGGCGGGGTGGAACTGATGGATTGGGAGACAAAAAAGATGAAGGAAAGAAAAGAACAAAGAAACAGAGCTGAAAAGATGATCTAGGAAAGCACGGATGGAAGTGAACAGAAACACAGAAGAAAGGAACCATAAAATAACAAACGGGGCTTATGGAGCAGCGTGGTCAGATGCCCTGGGGCATGTGACCTTGGTGAGAAAGCAGCACGTTGGCAGAAGGTCTCATAAGCCTCATCTCTCCCCGGAATCTTTGCTTCCAGAACACCAAGCTAACCAAACAAAATTCTCAAAAACGTCCAGAACATTAGGCTGGTCAAATGAGCCAATATACGAGAAAGAATGGCTACAAGGGAGGTGGCCAGGCGTAGTCCCTGTGACACCCTTTTCCTGTGGATGTGGCAGCTCTGGGGCGGGGGGGGGGGGGGGCTGGTCCTCAAGATCAGCTCAGACTGGTCCTGGCACCCCCAAACTAGGGGCGGCTCCCTGGACAGCGACTCCAGTCTGGTCAGTGTCGGTTCTGGCGCTTTGCAATCTCCTCCTGGATGCGCAACTTGAGGGCCTCTCGCATGGGTGGCTCCAGAGGCGTGTGTGCTGACACCTCCTCGCTCACCCTTCCTGGATCATCATCCTACGTGGAGGAAGGGTCAGGAAGCTCAGGGCCTGGCCTCTTCTGAAAAGGCGACCTGCCCTGTCCCTAGACAACACTCTCAGAGAACTCTGTTTGACTCACAACTTCTTGCCAATGCCTGTCATTTCCCAGGTGTCCCCTGTAATAGTGACTCTCAATTGGGGGCCATGAGCCCTCCCTGTTGCCCGCTGAGAATCACTGTGTGACGGGAGTGACTTGTGCTCAAAAGCATCGCCCAGCAGTCTGTGCTCTCATGTGGAACAAACACTTCCCACTGGCCCTGAGGAAAACAGTGGCTCCAGGTCCGGCAGTGATTTCCATCACGGCCCTGGACCTTCAGGCTGCAGCTGTTTCCATCGGGCGTACCTGATACACGATAACTGAAGTGACGTCTCCGCTGTCCGCCTCATATTCTAAGCAGAAGAGCTGATGGCCAGGGAGCTCTGGCTCAGAGCTGCCACTACTGCTGCTTTCACCAGACTCCTCACAGCCTGGGTTGCTTGGGTGGGTAGAGCCATCTGGAAGGATGAACCAGAGTGAGAGAGAAGGGAGGAAGGCTGCTGGAACCCCTGCCCAGAGATGATACAGGAAAACATATTGTAAAGCCCCAATCTTCTCATGGACCCAGAATGTACCCCTGTGTGTGTGTGTGTGTGTGTGTGTGAAATCAGCCGCCTATCAGGAATTTTATTCACCTTTGTATCCCTGCCCCAGAACCAGCACAGTCCTACCACGCAGTCGGTATACAGTGCACATACAGTGCACATCTGTCTACACAGTTGTAAGGTAGTGGAGAGATGAATAGGGCTCTGCCTGGGTTCAAATTCAGGCTCTGCCATTTACTTCTCTGATATCTCCAACAAGTTACGAAACCTCTCTCTGCTTGTTACCCTGACTGTGAATCAGAAATGATAATAGTTCCCATCTTACCGGGTCCTCTGAAAGCTAAATGAATGACTGCACATAACCTCTAAAAACACTCATAAGAGAAGCTCAAAAAATTTAGCATCGCACATTAACTATTGTAATCTCTAGATCACAAGTAAGCTGGAGAAAAAAACCCATTAACTGGGTTTGGGCTTCATTCCACAATTATGTCCTCGTCGCCTAGAGCTGTGCCAAACTTTTTTCCTGTTAGCTGGTGGGAGTGCGAAAATATAGTACGCTGGGGGCAAAGCGGCGGACAACTTGCCGACTCAGGGACGTCCGGTAATAGTGATGCTTAACTGCGGGCCTTGAGCCCTCCCTGTGCTGCGGGCAGAATCACTGAGCGGCGATTGGGGAGCGTCGAGATAGACGTTGGAGATGAAATGAGCCTTGGGAGGTAGGACATAGTTTTTTCCCAGACAGAAAAGAAGAGCGCGTGGAGGCAGAGGGCCCGGGGGCAGAAGAGCGCGCGGGGCGGGCGGCCTCACCTCGATGTCGCGGCAGGTACACCTGCAGGTCGGGCTTTCGGGGCCGAGTGGGCGCGGGCGTGTGCCGCCTCCTCGCCTTCTCCTTGGCCGCCTGCTTCACCTTCTTGTCGTAGTCGTCCCTGCGGGGAGCCGAGCGGGAGTCAGGGACAGCCGAGCCAGGCCAGGCTGGGACTGGCAGCCGTGGCGCGGGGCGGGGCGGTACCGGGCGAGCTGGTTCCGTCGGATGTGGTGCACGAAGCCGTGGCTCATGTCCAGCCGCCCGCCAGGCTTGCAGCAGAGCCCGGGTCCGGGCCCCGGCGCCGCTTCCATCTGGAGACCCTGTGCGCGGAGCCGCCGCCAACGCCGCCGCCGCCGCCGCCTCCTCAACGGCCCCAACTGCCACCCTCCTGCCCCGAGAGCTCCGCGCCCCTCCTCGCTCGACTTTCGACCCTGCGCCCTGACGTCGGTCGGGAAATGGCCAGCCGGGCCGAATGTCCCAGCGCGCGGAGTTCCTGGAGCGGGCGGGGCGGGGGGCAATGGGGCATGCGCAACTTCCACTCCGGGGCGGGGCTTTTCTTTCGTTGTGACCTTATCAGTAGGAAACCAGGATTTAGGTTTAGTGCTGCTACATCAGAAAATCCAGAAAAACACAAAGCACCCATCACACCACTCAGCGTTCGGTGTGGAGCCTTCCCGTCCTTTTTCCTGTGCTTGGATGCTGTGAAACTCCATCACCAGCTGCGTGACCTTGGCTGACTGTTGCACCCCGCTGTGTCTCAGTTTACTCATTTGTAAATGAGGGCACTGATATCACCTACCTCCAAAGAGGTCGTGAGGAGGCGAGTGCCAGGGCAGGGCACACAGCGGCGCCCCGGCCGCCCAGCGCAGCCCGCGCCCGCCCGGGGCTCCGCGCCGCCGCCGGCGGGGACACTCCTTCCAGCCAGCGCAGCACCAGAGCTCTGCGGACTTTCCCGCTACCCAGCTCGTCTCGGCGCCCACCGGACCGATGTCTTAACTCTCGGCGTGGGAGGACCCAGGGCCTTTCAGGCGTCTGAGACTGTGCCATTTTTGAATCCTCTTTAAAAAGAGATAAAAGTAGGAATCCGTGATTAGAACAGGGACAGACTGGTACATCCGTACAGTGGGATGCCGCTGAGCAATCAAAAGGAACGAGCACTCAACAACTTGGATGAATCTCAAAACAAACACGCCGAGTGAAAGAAGCCGGGGATAAAAAGAGGACTCTCTGGGTGCTTCTATTTATATAAGACTCTAACAAGTGACACTGATCTCTAGCGACAGAAAGATCAATGGTCGGGGCAGGGGAACACTTGGTGGATGGTGGTTAGGTTCATTATCTTGATCGTGGTGGTGGTTTCAGAGTGTATACATACCTCTATCAGTATTCAGCAAATTGCACACTTTAAACGTGAATTTTTTTTTTTTTTTTTCGGTACGCAGGCCTCTCACCGTTGCAGCCTCTCCCGTTGCGGAGCACAGGCTCCGGACGCGCAGGCTCAGCGGCCATGGCTCACGGGCCCAGCCGCTCCGTGGCACGCGGGATCCTCCCGGACCGGGGCACGAACCCGTGTCCCCTGCATCGGCAGGCGGACTCTCAACCACTGCGCCACCAGGGAAGCCCTAAACGTGAATTTTATTGTATGTCAATCACACCTCAGTAGAACTGTACAAAGTATTGAATAGTTCAGGGCTGTGGAAGGGGTCGTGAAAGTCACAGACCCTGAAGCTTGAGCTTCAGTAGCGTCACTAGTCTTCTGCTCGTCGTTTGCATTTTTCTGTGATACCAAGAACAATCCTCTAAATGTGGAATTAGAGCCGTCGGATTGCTCCACGAAGGCGATGACTTGGGGATGTCGCCTAGTTCTGTGCAGGGCCGTCGGTCTCCGAGGCTCGGAGACTGGAGACGACCTGCCAATTCTGGTTTGGGGACACAGAGTATCTTGAAGACACCTGGGGCCCAATGACAACTTTTTTTAATCCAGAATTTCCGCAGCCAGTGAAAGGTTCCTGCCTCTTTAAACGGGTAATAATGAGTAAAGTGGCAGTAGGCCCGCCTATCGGTCTCAGGTGCGCGCGCACCCGCAAAGACCCGCCCCCCCCCCAAGAGGCGTAGTACTTCCCAAAAGTTCTCTGCGGCTTGATTTGTCCCCATCGGCGACTCGTAGAAAACCTTGGGCTTGATAACAGCGCCGCTCCTGATTGGCCGCTTGCCGCGTGCTTGGTCTTCCTTGGAGTCTGCGCCGGGCGACTCGGCCGGTAGTGGCGATGTCCGGCCGGTCTAAGCGGGAGTCGCGTGGATCCGCCCGCGGGAAGCGCGAGTCCGAGTCGCGGAGCAGCTCGGCTCGTGTCAGACGGGAGCGAGAGCGGGAGCGGGAGACAGAGGCTCCGAGCTCCCGGGGCAGTCCGGTGCGCGTGAAGCGGGAGGTCGAGCCGGCGAGCGCGCGCGAGGCCCTGGCGCCCGTGATCCCGGCGGTGCGGGTGAAGCGGGAGCGCGAGGCCGACGAGGACTCGGAGCCTGAGCGGGAGGTGCGAGGTGCGCGGGGCCGGGCGCGGGTTCCACTGTCGCGTTCTTCTTTTTCTTTTTCCAACCTTCTCTCCCCACGGGGAAGTCACACTCCACTCGCGACCCGACTCCGTTTTAATGAGGATAGTACTAGTCTTGATCAGGATCGTAGCTATAGCGTTTCTAACAGTAATAAGAACAGGTAACTTTCCTTTATCGGATGTCTAATGCGGGCCAGGCGCTGTGCTAATTGTTTTACAGGTGTCCCTTCTTTTTAGTTTTTTACAAAATACCTGAGGAGTGAGTCTTGCTGTAATTTCTGAGCGGAGAGCCTGAACGCTGTGCACTTGGACCACACTGCCCTGTTATCCAGGGCTGTAGCAGCCAGGAGATATGGATTCTAGTCCTGCCTCTGAGACTGAGTCACGGTGGTTTGGGAAAGTGATTTTCACGTGTCTGTCCCTCTCTAGGTTAACGGAAGGAGTCCTGGAACCCATGACCTTTGAGAGCCCTAATAAGCCAGTGAGTCTGTCAGTTCCCATCTATGACTGTACCCTCTGCCTTTTCCTGCTGGACTCGTTCTGCTTCTCTTAGTAATTTCTGGAGACTTCTTGGCCAAGCCATGGTACTCTGTAGTGTGTACACTCTTTTCCAACTTGTTGATATCTTACCAATCATTAAGTAGGTTTCTATCATTTCTGAAGCTTTTCCTTTTACCTCAATTACATCTTTTCCTTCTCTGAACTTGGAACTTCTGCATTGAACATGTTCCTATGTACGTGTTTTCTGGTGAGTTAGCAGGTGAACATATCACAAGGCTACATGTTAGGGGCAATGTTCATGGGGGGGGGTGTTCTTCATTCTCCAGGATTTTATAATTCTGTCTCTGCACCTGGTTATCTATAAAAAATTATACTCTTGTGTTAACTCTTAAATTTCTAGCTCAGAGTCCTGTGTTTGACATATTTTTATATTACCCTCAGGGTCCAGATTAGCACCTTGCTCGTGGAAAGTGCTTGATAAATGTTCTTTGAATAATCTAGTTAATAATTTCAGGGTATTCTTTGATTTCCTTTACTTAAATATTTTGTCAGCCTCATGTTTCCCTTTCTTTGGAAGAGAAATTGTTTCTTAGATATTTTGTATACTTACGGTAAGGAGATTGTTTTCTCTGGGACACACTAGGATCCCAGTTGAGGTTACTGCTGTTTTCTTTTTTCCCTTTTATTTTTTTCATGAAATAGATTATAGGTACTAAGATGAGCTAAATGTCAAGCACATGTATAGTTTAAAGAAGAGTGTGGATATGTATCCTTAAATCTACCACTTGTCAAGAATTGTGAAGGGTCTGAGATTTTACCCTTTTTGTACACTACCAAGTTAGCCTGCCGTGGTTTCATGGATGCTGATGGAAGACATGGAGCTATTGGGCTTGAGACAGCTTATTGCAGCAATAACAGTAGCCAGAATATAGCATTGTCACTTCCCTGAGTCAGTTCCCACAGTGCAACACGATGAGAACCCATACACACAGTGGGTGGCCTCACAGGACAAGAACTCTAAGCTTAGACAACCCAAATCTTCTATAATGGGCTGTGAGCTTGCCTCCCCTTTGCTCTGTAGGGACACACTGTCTCCTACTTCCAAAGCTATAGAAACAAACTTCACTGTACAAACAACTTTGACAAGATAGTCTGGAGGCAGTCAGTGCCTCTGGTCACAATATGTGCAGAAGTTCGAGAGACCCATGGAGAGTTGCCTCCCGATGCTGTTCAGCTTAAGAAGTGGTACTTAACCAGTACCTTAGAAGCTCCCATAGGCCCCTTCCCAGTTGCATCTGCCTTCCTTGCTTGCTTGGGTAATCACTGAATTTTTTCTAATCATTTCTATTTTTATTATTTTATTATTTACAGTTTTACCTCACATATACATCCCTGAGTAGAACTGTATTTTATTTTGTATTTGTTATAAATGGAATCATACTATATGTTGTCTTCTGTTTTGCCCTTTTTTTTTTTTTTCCGCTAGCCATATTGTTGACGTTTATCCGGCAACACAGTGTTCTATTGATGATATACCAAAATGTATTCCTCCCATTTTTATATGTTGTAGACATTTGGGTTGTTTCCAGTTTGGTCTCTTTCAAATATTGCTGCTATAAATATTCTTTAGTAAAGCATTCCTGATGGCGCATGTGCAAAAGTTCTCTAGGGTATATAAGTAGAAGAGAGATTGCTGGGCCAAAAGGTCTGTGTATTTTCAGCTTTGATCTTGCTGTACTATTTTCTAAGAGGTTGTAACAGTTTATACTCCCACCAGCAGTTACATGAGCATTCTCACTGTTCTTCATATTTGCCAACACTTGGAATTGCCTGATTTTATTTTTTCCTCTCTGGTAGGTGTGAAGTGGTATATCATTGTGCAAGGAAATTTGCATGTTCTTGATTACTGGTGAGGTTGAGCATCTTTTCTTTCTTTCTTTTTCTTTTTGGCCATGCTGTGAAGCTTGCAGGATCTTAGTTCCCCAACCAGGGACGAACCCCAGCCCCCTGCAGTGGAAGCACAAGAGTCCTAACCATTGGACAGCCAGGGAATTCCCAGCATTTTTTCATAACTTTGAGGGCTGTCTTCCTCATTTCCTTTTGGGTTGTCTTTTTTTTTTTTTAAATCTCCACCAGATTTCTTTATGTAATTGCAAGCAATTCCTTTGTTGGTTATATGTGTTTCAAGAATATCCTCTCAGTTTGTGGCCTGTTCCGTTAAGTGGGCTTCTTTGGTGTTGTCAGGCTGCCTGTACAGGAGCTCATCCTGATTAATTTTTCCCATTTTTGTGTTTGTTTGTACTGGTAGTTGACCCTGAGTGTGGGTTTCCCATTTTCAGAGCTTTTGATGCTTTTCCTTTCAGCAAAAAATGGCCGCATGGATTCTGAGGATCGGAGGAGCCGCCACTGCCCCTACCTGGACACCATTAACAGGTCGGTAGCACAGGAATGCCTAGGGCAGCAAAAGAACAATGGAGTCTCTGCAGAAAGTTCTTTGGACTGTACGTTAAAAATACGTTCCAAAACTTTAGCTCTTTTAAAGCTTTCTGCCCAGAAAACTGTGCCTCTTGCCTTGTTTTTTAATCTTTGCCCTTCAATTTAAAGTGTCAGAGAGCATGTTGTTTTAGGGTGGGCGTATGCAGAAAGAGCTTTTAGCTCATTTTGAATTTGTATGAGGAAATAAAGGGATATGTGGTGTCGATGACAATAGCAAATTTAAATATTATTGAGCACTGACTGTGTGCTAGGTACTACTCTAGGTGCCTGGGATTCAGCAGAGGAAAATCAGACAAAAATATATCCTAAAGCAGAGGTGTTTACCCCATCTTGGTATTCTTTGATCCCAGATGCATTTTAGGATGGTTTTTCATTTATGCCGTAGGGTGGCACTGTCTAATAGACTCTTTTGCAACAATGGAATTGCTCTTTAAGGGCTGTCCATTGTGGTAGGCACGGGCTACTTGTGGATATTGAGCACTTGAAATGTGGCTTGAGGAACTGAATTTTAAATTTTATTTAATTTTAA
This sequence comes from Delphinus delphis, assembly GCF_949987515.2. NCBI lineage: Eukaryota > Metazoa > Chordata > Mammalia > Artiodactyla > Delphinidae > Delphinus > Delphinus delphis. Next base: position 15,584,229 of record NC_082694.2, on the reverse strand, counting down.
TTATTTTACTTTTAAACACCAGTAGCTGTGTGTGGCTAGTGGCCCCTTTAACTGACAGTGCAGCTTTCCTGGGACCATTACCAATTAATCAGAGTTAATGCTTGAGAATGAATCCTCTTGCCACCTGTGAATTCAGTGGAGGTAAATTTTCTTTTATCACTTAACCCGCCCAGTACTCATATACCATTACTTTGCACTTGAATAGATAGATCTGTTTGTAGGTATTCCCCTAAAGTTCTTCAGGCTTCCCATTTATTTTTATGGACAAAAATAAAATTTTCTTTTATGAAAGGGTTTATTCACTCTTTTTATGTCCTTCCTTTAATGTCTTTTAATTTGGAATGCTGTTGGGGCCCTGTTACTTCAGTCCTACTTGTGGCTTTTCCTCCAGAGAAAGTAATGGAAGATTCTCAACTGGTTGTGAACACTCAAAAGAAAGAGGGTCGTTGGTAGAGATACCTTTGCACTGCTTTGGGGCTTGGTGGGTGGCGGTGCTATATTAAATGCCTAGGTAAGGAAGAGTTAATGTTCCCCACGGTTTGTATGTGATTGTTGAACTGTTCTCTGAAGGCGGCTGTGTGACTGCAGGACAGGAAGCCAGGGACACTGCTTCGCTCAGGTGCTCACCTAGGCAACCATCCCTATTAATTGTTTCTGTTTTGTTTTGGTTCTCTTAGGAGTGTGCTGGACTTTGACTTTGAGAAACTGTGTTCCATCTCCCTCTCGCATATCAATGCGTATGCCTGTCTGGTGTGTGGCAAGTACTTTCAGGGTAAATAAATGTTTTGCATCACATTTTCAGCACTAGCCACAGCTCTATTCAGGGATTTTTTTTTTTTTTAAGTAAGTAAGCTGCTGTTAGGAATCATGTCTAGTAAGCCCTATCTTTGTTCCCAGGAAGGTGGAATACTCTTAGAAAATCCACAGGAGGTTCTCTGATTGGTCAGAACCTGAATACATGTGAAAGGAAGAAAGAACTAGCCATATGAGAGACTATGTAGGAAGTATCAGAAACTCTGGGTTTTTGAATCTCTGATGTTTTCTATACTTATGTCTTTTTCTGAGAATCCTTTTACTCAAGGGACTTTTTCATTCTGTTCTTTTTTGGAAATTTATTATTTCAGTTCATTCAGAGCAAGCAGATGCTTTGTACACAGTATAGTGGAGGATTCAAAAGAATTATAAACTGCATTCTTTGCTCTAATAAGGATCTTATAAACTGTCAAGGTTAACACGTAAAACAATCAGCAGACTCTCTTAAGACCATAAAGATTACTGCTGGACTGTGTGGCGCTGAGTATAAATAAGGATGATAGGAGTTGAAATATGCAAAAATATGCAAAGGATGATAGGAATTGAAATATGCAAAGTTGAAATATGCAAAGATCATTGTTAGCTGGAGTGTTTGTGTAGAGTTCATGGAGGAGGTGGAACTTGTACTCTATATGCAGGACATAGAGTTTGAATAGGTTAAGGGTGAGATACTCTAGAAAGGAGTGGCAACGTGAACAAAAGTATGTGGGTACAGGATTGTCGTGAATGTGGACAGTTGAAAACTCAGGACTAAGTGATGATGGACTGTCACAGATATGTACGTGTGTACGTGCAAATCAGTGTATGCATGTACGTACATGTATGTGATATATATATGGATATTCCTAGTTTCTAATACATGAAACTAGCTCATATACATAAACACATACATATATGCACACACACACATACATGTACACACACACGCACAAATACACCACACATATTTTCTCTGTTCATGTATATGAAATTAGTTCCCTTATGTCTTGTGCCATCTAGGGAATAAAGCTAATGCGCTCTTCTTTCTTGCTAATTTTTGTGATGAGAAGAGTTCATGTGGGAGATTCCTTTCGTGGATGGTGTAGTACTTTGTTTTTGCTGATACTAACGTGTTCTGGTACAAAATAATGAAAGGAAAATTACCCCTCATCTGTGTGCTTATGGAGTCTGCCCTTCTCTCATAGCCTTTCACTCTTCCCTACAGGCCGGGGTTTGAAGTCTCATGCCTACATTCACAGTGTCCAGTTTAGTCACCATGTCTTCCTCAACCTCCACACCCTCAAGTTTTACTGCCTCCCAGACAACTATGAGATCATCGATTCCTCGCTGGAGGATATCACGGTGCGTGTCCAAGAGGGTTGGTTTGGAACCAGTTATCCTGGGAGCCACCCCAGGGCTCCTGAGGATCTGCCCCACCCAAGGTCAGGGAAGAGTCTCAGTCCCTTGGGCTTCGAGAGGCTCCTTTCGCCTTGGCAGGAACCAGAGAAACAGAGTAAGGAGGTCACAGTCCGTAATTTTGGCCCATGGTCTACAGCCTAGCTCTGATTTCTGCTTTTAATGTTGAGGGTTAGGACTGAAGGAATATTGCTACTTTTCAATTAGGGTGAAAGCATTTTTGTGAAATAAATTATCCTTCCATATTTTGGAGTAGGGATGTGAATTGGGCCTGCTGTAGGACAGTGGATGCCAAGAGGTATACCAGCTTCCGGCTACTTTTGACATGATGCAGCCAGAATGGCCAACATGTCCATCTGTGGGCTCTGGTTTGTGCCCTGTGCCAAGAGTCACTGCACTTGAGTGAGGAGTGTGGAAAGTCCTGTTGGGCTTTGATTACTGTTGGAACTGTTGATTATTGCTTTCCTTTTCAGCAGCGGCTGCATGTTCAATAGAGTTGAATGCTCTATTTATTAAGGAAAGCTTGGTTTTCAGAGTGTTTGAAACACTACTTACTCCACTTCCGTATGTTTTATAACAGTCTATTAACGTTGAAGTTAAAGTGGTTAAGGACAGTATTTATAGATGGAGAAACTGAAAGGAATTGAAGCTTTCAAGGTGAGTTAGTGGCAACCTCTGACCAGTGTGTGACATGATGACCCTCATAGGTCTAGGACAGGGAAGGTTCTGATCCTGCCCCTCCAGCCACAGGGAGTCCTGAGATCTCAGTCCTGCACAGATAGGAGGTGACACTCCTGTTCCTGCACCGGGCCTGTGTGCTGGCTCTGTGTGAGGTCCCACCTGGGACTCAGACTCCTGCCTCCTGCAGACTTGAGTGTCCTGCAGCTTCTCCCTGTTGTTTGTCACGGGTTTGGCTGAACCTGCGGTCTGACGACAGGCCTGGGATTCAGTGACTTTGGGTTAAACACAGAGATCACCTTCTAGATGAGCAACGTGGGGCGGGGCCCATTGCATGTTACCTCAGTCCTTAGACCTACTGTTGGGAGCCCTTTGGGTGGGTGGTGAGACGTTCACGACCAAAGTATCTTTTCTTTTGGCAGAAATTGCTGTTGCGGATATGTCTTGTGAACTCTGTAGACTGCCCTAAAACAGCCTAGGATTTTCTTTTGCTTTTCAGTATGTGTTGAAGCCCACTTTCACAAAGCAGCAGATCGCTAACTTGGACAAGCAAGCCAAGTTGTCCCGGGCATATGATGGTACCACTTACCTGCCCGGTATCGTGGGCCTGAATAACATAAAGGCCAACGACTACGCCAATGCCGTCCTTCAGGTAGGTTGGAGGCGGGAACCATGAGGGAGGGGGCAACCCGGGAACACTGTGAAGCTTGGCTAAGAAACAGCTGCCTTCTGGTGGAGTGCAGTCAGGTGGTCCTCAGACCCCGAGCCTTGCCAAGGACTCTTCTTGGGTGTTTGTTCTGCCCCAAGCAGAACATTCCCGTCTGCCTGAGGGGCTGCCGCCAAATGGTGGACCAGTTCCAGCCTCTGGAGCTTCCAGGGAATGGGGGATGGAGCTGCGCGGGGCCTGCAGTACCAAGTAAGAGACACGTGAGCTAGATGATGCTTTTTCTTTTCATGGTGTAGATGTTCATTGTGTTGGCTCTGTTATGTCTCTGTCCTGCCCCTGTGCTGAAGTCCTGCAGTGAGAAAGGCAGAAAGCCAAAGTTGTCCTGTTGCAATTGTTTTGCTTTTTAAAAAAAATTACACAAGTAATGTGCGCATATTGTAGAAAAATTAGAAAACGTTGGTAAGCATAAGAAAATAATCATCCTACTTCACTCAAAAAAAAAAACTGGTTAAAAAAAACTATAAACAAGTACTTGTGTAGGGGGAAGATGTAGAAAGTATAAAACAAAAGCTTCATTCCTTTCTTTCCCTAGTACTCTGTCCTGGGGTAGTTAGCAGTATAGAGACCTCCAGAACTTTATTCTAAACGCAGGTACACAAATGCATTATATCCTGTCATGTGGCAATATTATGGTTTATTTTGTTATTTCCCAATTGATACATAAAATTTCACTTGTCTCACATTTTTATTTCTGTTACCAGTGTTGCAGTGAGTATTCTTCTATATATATATAGTCTTGCACTTTTTGTGACACTTACATTTTGTTATATTTCTTTTCTAGACTTGAAAAATATTTGTATTTTTTTATCTATAAAGTAATGTAGTATGTATCTTTGTATGTATTTTAACCTAAAAGCATATTATGAAATCAATAAATATTCTTATGCAGCATCCTTAATGTTTACATGTCAGTCCATTTTGTTGAATTTAATTTATTTAACCTTCTTTTCTTCTTGTATTAATGCACCTTGGGCCTAGATTCTAGGCTGTAGGGGGTTTGTAGCAATTTACAAACCCACCAGCAACACAAAAGGGTGTTTTTCTTTTTCTTTTTTTTTAATTGAAGTATAGCTGATTTACAGTGTTGTGTTAGTTTCTGGTGTACAGCAAGGTGATTCGGTTATGCATACATATATATATATATTCTTTTTCATACTCTTTTACATCATGGTTTATTACAGGATATTGAATATAGTTCCCTGTGCTATACAGTAGGACCTTATTTATCTGTTTTATATGTAGTGGTTTGTATCTGCTAATCCCAAACTCCTAATTTATCCCCTCCCCCACCCTTTTCCCTTTGGTAACCATAAGTTTTCTATGTCAGTGAGTCTGTTTGTGTTTCATGGATAAGTTCATTTGTGTCGTGTTTTAGATTCCACATGTAAGTGATATCATACGGTATTTGTCTTTCTCTTTCTGGCTTACTTCACTTAGTATGATAATCTTTAGGTCCATCCATGTTTCTGTAAAAGGCATTATTTCATTCTTTTTGTGGCTGAGTAACATTCCAGTGTGTGTGTGTGTGTGTGTGTGTATCACATCTTCTTTATCCATTCATCTGTTGATGGACATTTAGCTTGTTTCCGTGTCTTGGCTGTTGTAAATAGTGCTTCTATGAATATTGGGGTGCATGTGTTTTTTCGAATTATAATTATCTCCGGATATATGCTTAGGAGTGGGATTGCTGGATCATACAGTAGCTCTGTTTTTAGCTTTTTAAGGAACCGCCATACTGTTCTCCATAGTGACTGCACCAATTTACATTCCTACCAACAGTGTAGGAGGGTTCCCAAAAGGGTGTTCTTCATCTTGCATTGTCACTGTTAGCATTGAAAACAACTTTTTCCATTTTTTTTTAATGTATTTCATTTATTGATTTTTGGCTGTATTGGGTCTTGGTTGCTGTGTGCGGACTTTCTCTAGTTGCGGCGAGTGGGAGCTACTCTTCGTTGTGGTGCGTGGGCTTCTCATTGTGGTGGCTTCTCTTGTTGCGGAGCATGGGCTCTAGGCGCGTGGGTTTCAGTAGTTGTGGCACGCGGGCTCAGTAGTTGTGGCTCGTGGGCTCTAGAGCACAGGCTCAGTAGTTGTGGCACACGGGCTTAGTTGCTCTGCGGCATGTGGGATCCTCCCAGACCAGGGCTTGAACCCATGTCCCCTGCATTGGCAGGCAGTTTCTTAACCACTGCACCAGCAGGGAAGCCCAACTTTTTCCATTTTGATAGGTATCTCCATTTTAATTTACTTTTTAAGAATTCACTTCTAAAGTTATTATATTTTTTCATGAGTTGTTGGGCCTTATGTGCTCATTTTTCTATTAGTGGTCCATTTTATTGAGGATTAAAAGTATGCTGGAGAGGGTGTGGAGAAAAGGGAACACTCTTGCACTGTTGGTGGGAATGTAAATTGTTACAGCCACTATGGAGAATAGTATGGAGGTTCCTTAAAAAACTAAAAATAGAATTACCATACGACCCAGCAATCCCAATACTGGGCATATACCCTGAGAAAACCATAATTCAAAAAGAGTCATGTACCAAAATGTTCATTGCAGCTCTATTTATAATAGCCAGGACATGGAAGCAACCTAAGTGTCCATCATCGGATGAATAGATAAAGAAGATGTGGCACATATATACAATGGAATATTACTCAGACATAAAAAGAAATGAAATTGAGATATTTGTAGTGAGGTGGATAGACCTAGAGTCTGTCATACAGAGTGAAGTAAGTCAGAAAAAGAAAAACACCGTATGCTAACACATATGTATGGAATCTAAGAAAAAAAAAGGTCATGAAGAACCTAGGGGTAAGATGGGAATAAAGACACAGACCTACTAGAGAATGGACTTGAGGATATGGGGAGGGGGAAAGGTAAGCTGTGACAAAGTGAGAGAGTGGCATGGACATATATACACTACCAAACGTAAAATAGATAGCTAGTGGGAAGCAGCTGCATAGCACAGGGAGATCAGCTCGGTGATTTGTGACCACCTAGAGGGGTGGGATAGGGAGGGTGGGAGGGAGGGAGACGCAAGAGGGAAGAGATATGGGAACATGTGTATATGTATAACTGATTCACTTTGTTACAAAGCAGAAACTAACACACCATTGTAAAGCAATTATACTCCAATAAAGGTGTTAAAAAAAATCAGATGTTCAAACTTAAAAAAAAAAAGTAGACATATATATATTGGCCTTTTTTTTTTACATATGTTGTACATATTTCGTTCTAGTTCTTTTTTGGCCTTTAAACTTTGTTCGTGATATTTTTGCATGAAGAATTTGGTAAAAAATTGTAAAAGTATATCTGTGAATTTTGGTGTCTGCCATTGGTGTCATGCCTGGTCCCTGGAGAGGTCAGATTCTTAGGTGGAGAGAGACTTTGTGGACTGTTCCTCTTACAGCCTCTCGTGGCTTTGTGAAGACTGTTACAGGATGGACAGATAGGATTTGGATATGGGCAGGGCAGTTAGTTTTGGCTTTGTGATGGGTTTCAGTCCCCACAGGAAGTTCTCTTTATTTATACAAATAAGTAGATCACCTGGCTCTGTAGCGCGATGAATAGTGCATTGGACTTCTATTTATACAAACAAGGAGATGAACAAATCCTTTGTGATGTTTCCACTAAAATGGGATTGAATGGACCAAGTACTCCACCTGGAGGCTGAATAATTTCTCTCCGAGGACACCTACTGCTTGTATTGTTGCTGAAACCAGGGAGCAACCTCTCTCCACAGCATGGATAAGCAAGAATTAGTATAAACTATCCATATGCTTCTCCTTTTTTGAGAGTAACTCTAAGCAGGAAATCCTTGTTTCTTCAGCTGAGCTAAGCTTGTAGGGGCTTTCCTGATCACCTCTATCGTTACCCTGAGTTGTATCCTGAGTTGTCTTCCCCAGAGACACCTGGGTTTAATTGTGTTTAACAGCATCCTTCTATCCTTGCTGAAAGAATTACCTTGTCAAAGAAAGTTGTGCTCATGGTAAGCATAGCACTGACGAGGATTCATGAACCCATCAGGAGGGACCTGTGGGGAGACTATGCATTTATTTAGGGTCTGTACCGTGGTCTCCTTCCCAGTTTCATAACTCACACTAATAAGCATGTGTTTCTTCTTGAACTAACATGGCTGGTCTTTATCTTTTTGCTTAATGAGATAAAATTAATTTTTGTTCTCTTAAACCTTTTAACTATTTTCCATCATAACAGAGTACATTCATTTTTATATACAGTTGTATCGTTTTGTTTTGTTTGGTTTTGGTTTTGGCCATGCCACACAACATGTGGGATCTTAGTTTCCCAACCAGGGATCAGACCTGTGCCCCCTACAGTGGAAGTGCAGAGTCTTAACCACTGGACCACCAGGGAAGTCCCTGTATCATTTTATTACCACCCTCTCAATACCACATTTGGGGAAGACACCAGGTTTTACTAAGATGTTTTTCATATTGTTTTAATGTACAGTTGAGAGATGGGGGAACTGTGGTCTCCAGATAGTTCTCTCTGCCCCAGCCAAATACATGGTGAAGAAAGAGTATCTGGGTTTCTAGCCTTCAGTTCCTGTGAATCCAAACATAGTCACAGGTCTAATTAGAGTAAACAAAGGAAATTTTTAATTAAGTTGGTCAGCAGATAGGGATTTGAATACCTTTTTTTTTTTTTTTTTTTTTTTTTTTTTGCGGTACGCAGGCCTCTCACTGTTGTGGCCTCTCCCGTTGCGGAGCACAGGCTCCGGACGCGCAGGCTCAGCGGCCATGGCTCATGGCCCCAGCTGCTCCGTGGCATGTGGGATCTTCCTGGGCCGGGGCACGAACCCACATCCCCTGCATCGGCAGGCGGACTCTAAACCACTGCGCCACCAGGGAAGCCCGAACACCTTTATTTTAAAACTCCTTTGTTATACCCACATTAGCAGAGTGTCTGCAGAACTGAACTTTCTGTGAAACTTGCTATAAAGGATGTTTCTCTAATGTGAACTCTGGGGGGGATTCTCTGGGAGTGCAGTTGCTTCTGATTCTTTAAGGCATCATAGGCACAGTTCTATTAGAAGAACTTTAGGTGGACAAGCTTGGCTCCCAGGGGTCCTGAAGAAAGGCTGTGGATTAATTGGAGTGTTTGTTTGATTTCCAGGCTCTGTCTAACGTTCCTCCTCTCCGAAACTACTTCCTGGAAGAAGACAATTATAAGAACATCAAGCGTCCTCCTGGGGATATCATGTTCCTGTTGGTCCAGCGTTTTGGAGAGCTGATGAGAAAGCTCTGGAACCCTCGAAATTTCAAGGCACATGTGTCTCCCCATGAGATGCTTCAAGCTGTCGTCCTTTGCAGCAAGAAGACTTTTCAGATCACCAAGCAAGGTAAGGAAGGAGTAATTCATGTTTTCTGACTTTAGGGCAACACAACTAGTTTGATGAGCACATTTACTTCCACTTTGCTGTGAACCTTACAGTAGCCGGAGCGAGTGTCCAGTGCATACTGTGGTTAGGTTCCTCACTCTTCCTTCCTCAGCCTGCCCTGCCCAGGGTCCCAAGCGATTTTAGCTGGATAGAAAGTCTGTCTGCTTTGGTGAACTAAACTCTACGACTCAGGAAAACCAGGAGGCTGGGAAAGGCACCATCCCTTATTAAGCGCCTGCCACTTTTGGTTCTCATTTTGCCATGTTGCAGACTAGAATATTTTATTTTGACTATTTTTATCTCTCCAAACTCAATTAGTTATTGCCACATGAGTAGCTCTTAGTACCTGTATCTGATATGATATTCTCTAGCATCCAGGTCAGTTGATTCACCATTCACTCATGGTGCTAGTAGGTTTTAATGCTACCAGGATAAGAAACATAGTTTTTTCTTCCAGGGGCTCCTATTCTAGTGGGGAAGATAGTTATGTAGAAAGATGATTACAGGGTGTTAAGTGCTGTGATAGAGGAAGCACAACATGCTATGGGAGGGAGCATAGAGTAAGGACGCCTGTCGAGCACATGGGAGGTGGGCTGGGGGTCAGAGTGAAGGAAGAGACACCTAAATTTTAGGTAGCGGGGAGACAGGGTGGGATTGGGCATTCCAGGTAGATAGGACACCGGACAGGAGCATGGAGCTGCCTGGTGCAGAGAGAAGACTGCATGTGGCTGGACCCTTGGATCCAACGATGAGAGCCGAGGTGGACCAGGTGTTGGGTTTATATGCCACTATAAGGAGGCTGGATTACATCCTGATAACGGTGGGGAGTCAGTGAACGAACGCTTTTAAGTAAAGATGTGCCTTCACATCTTTGTTTTGAAAACATTCTGGCTGAGGAGTGACTTAGAAGGGAAGTTCAGTAATGGCCTTTTTTTTTTTTTTTTTTTTTTTTTTAACGGTACGCGGGCCTCTCCCTGTTGTGGCCTCTCCCGTTGCGGAGCACAGGCTCCGGACGCGCAGGCTCAGCGGCCATGGCTCACGGGCCCAGCCGCTCCGCGGCACGTGGGATCCTCCTGGACCAGGGCACGAACCCATATCCCCTGCATCGGCAGGCGGACTCTCAACCACTGTGCCACCAGGGAAGCCCAGTAATGGCTTTTTAAATTTTTATTTTAATTTAATTTAATTTTTTTTTTTTTTAAATATTTGGCCATGCCGCATGGCTTGCGGGATCTCAGTTACCCGACCAGGGATTGAACCTGGGCCACAGCAGTGAAAGTATCAAGTCCTAACCACTAGACCAGCAGTCCCCAACCTTTTTGGCACCAGGGAATGGTTTCGTGGAAGACAGTTTTTCCCCGGACTGGGGATGGGGGGGCGGGAGGGTGGTGTGGGAGGGTTCAGGCGGTAATGGGAGCGACGGGGAGCAGCAGATGAAGCTTCCCTCGCTAGCCTGCCGCTCACCTCCTGCGGTGCGGCCCGGTTTCGAACAGCGGTCCTCGGCCCAGGGGTTGGGGACCGCTGCACTAGACTACTGGGGAACTCCCAGTAACGGCTCTTGATGGGTGATGAGACTCAGGTTTGGAATAGAGGAGATAATCAAAGATTTTGGTTGAACCAGAGAGCCAAGGGAGAGAGTAAAGATCAGAAGACTTGAGAGTTTGTCCTTCAGGAGTGCCAGCGTGTAGTGGCCAGGTAGAGGAGGATGCCCAGGGGACGGGATGGCGTGGCTGGAGAGGAAGGAAAAACACTGAGAAATGCCAACCCGCAGGGGGTTTGGAATATCGTACTGTCTCCCAGCTTCGACATACCATCTTTCTTTCTTTTCCAGGGGATGGAGTCGACTTTCTCTCCTGGTTTTTGAATGCTCTACACTCAGCTCTGGGGGGCACAAAGAAGAAAAAAAAAAGTAAGTCATGTTATTTTGTGAAAGGGAGACCTTTTTCGTTTTGTTGCTTCTTTTAAAAAACGCTCTGTAGCTTCCCATCCTTTTCTTCTTACCTGTTTATCTTTTTGTGTTAGGGTAGTGTCTCTGTATATATGGGCTAAATCTTGTTCCTGAATGGTTTCCTCTCCATTTTTCTTTATTAGAATATGGTTGTATCTAATGGCATTTTTAATAAGTGGAAATGGGTATATAATTGTGCTCTAGAAGTCCTGACCCATTTTCAAGCTGGGGGGCTGGGCAGCATACTGTAGACATGCTAGTGGTGCCAGAGTGAGGGCTTGGTGGGCGGGTTGCCTGGCTTGTAATTTGGTGGAACAAACTAAAAGCTCGTGCCTCGCCCTGAGCATGTACTTGGGGAGATGAGGCTGGCCGCTCTTTTCATTCTCAGACCTTGAGTCCCTGTGTTTCTTAGCATCCAGGTTGGCTTAGCAGTAGCTAGACATTTTTCATGAATGCCAAAAATAACTCTTAGCTTAGAGACCGCTGAACCAGGTGAATAATTTTGGAGACCTAATGCAGTTTTCTTCTTTCTGTGTTCTGATGGTGTTGGTTTCTTCATGTGGGATTGTGGCCTCGTTCTTTTTCTGTCACATAGCCCTGCCACCTCTTCAGGTATCTTCAGCCTGTGTGCCCCATCTCTCTTGGGAAGAAGATAGACATAAAATAATTATTTACACAAATACTTATAAAGGTATAATTTAGTTGTATATGTTACAAAGGTTCTTCTCTGCTTAGTGAGAGCTTTGGGTCTTCTGCTGGAAGATGCTGGTTTATTTCAGAAATTTAGGAGTTAGGACTGTATTTTGGAAATGCTTTCCAAGCTGACAGAATTTGCATTTTGATTTCTGTTTGTACAGCTATTGTGACTGATGTTTTCCAGGGATCCATGAGGATCTTCACTAAAAAGCTTCCTCATCCTGATTTGGTGAGTGGCTTGAACCGAGTTTTGGACCGATTTATATCGCCTGAGGGGATTTAGGGTTGACAGAGAGATGCTTAGATAACTGGTACAGCCTTTTTTTTTTTTTTTGTGGTACGCGGGCCTCTCACCGCTGTGACCTCTCCCGCCGCGGAGCACAGGCTCCGGACGTGCAGGCCCAGTGGCCATGGCTCACAGGCCCAGCCGCTCCGCGGCACGTGGGATCCTCCCCGACCAGGGCACGAACCCGTGTCCCCCGCATCGGCAGATGGACTCCCAACCACTGCGCCACCAGGGAAGCCCCGGTACAGCCTTTTGCTCCAGGAAGAGGTTCTACAGTACACCTGCCAAGTGGCACTTCCTCTAGGTTCCTGTTGCACCAGTGTGCTTTAGTTTGGGAGGTAGTGGTTGGATATAACAGTTGACCTTTGAACAACACAGGTTTGAACTGCACTGGTTCACTTATACATGGATTTTTTTTTAATACATAAAACTACTACGTTTACGTTTAGCAGTTGGTTGAATCCGAGGATGCGGAATCTGTGGATATGGAGGGCCAACTATAGGATTTGAGCATCTGTGGATTTTGGTATCCAAGGCAGCTCCTGGAACCAACCATAGATACCGAGGGATGACTGATTTCAGTGTTCTGGCCACTGGGTGGTGCTGGCGTGTTTTTTCCAGAAAGCTCAGATAAGCTTTCTAAATCATCTAAAAACTTTTAAAAGAGTCTGGTATTTAAATAAAATCTCTCTGAAGATGGAAGCCCGGTTTTTGCATTAATCTAAACAGGTACAACTGCATGTGAAACTGCCCAGTCTCTTGGGCACCCCTCTTGGTTCACTTCAATATTAAATGAAGTAAATGTAACAGAAACATCGTTTCTTTCCATCTGTGGTGTTCTCCACTCTGCTCACACTCCTTCCCTACTTTTGCTTCTCCCTCACTGCTAGCCAGCAGAAGAAAAAGAGCAGCTGCTCCACAATGATGAGTACCAAGAGACGATGGTGGAGTCCACGTTTATGTACCTGACGCTGGACCTTCCTACTGCCCCCCTCTACAAGGACGAGAAGGAGCAGCTCATTATCCCCCAGGTGCCGCTCTTCAACATCTTGGCCAAGTTCAACGGCATCACTGAGAAGGTAGCCCATTAGCACACCTGCCCTGCTGATACCCCGTTCTCTCTCTTGACATGTTTCTTTTTATACTTGGAAATTGCCACATGTCTATGTAATGCGTTTATTTTAAAGTATATTGTGTTTATTGAGCCTCCCAGACTTCCTGATGTTTCACCCCCAACTCTTAACTTGAGTTACAGTGCCTCTGGGTAGTATGGAGAAAGGAAGGGGGTATTTAGGATAGTAGGAACTCACAAAAGTACGAAAGGCTCCCGTCTTTTAAAAAACATGACATCAGTATTAAAGTGGAAAAAAAAACAAAACTAAAATACAATGAAAAAATTTATTCTTGTTCTACCATTGCTCTGCATCAAATTAAAGGTTTCTTTTTATCTGCTGAGTTAACCGTTTCTCGGTTTAATTCCCTTCTTCATCCTAGACAAATTTAATCCTTTTTGATTCTTTTAAACTTTTTAACTTTGGTTCTTTTTTTTTTAACTTGATGCCTCATTCCAAACCCTTTCTGCTCTCTTTTTTAGCTAAGGTTCATTGGTTTTCAGATAGTAAATGCCCATTTCTCCCCACCACCCCCATCCCCTTCTCTTGCTCTCTCTCACACACGCACACACACACGCATAGAGATAGGTAACCTAAAGTATCTAGCCTGTTTCTTAGGCTCATTTCATTTTGGGGAGGCAAAAGACCTTGGGGCTCATCTGGTTCAGTTTATTTTATTTGGTTTTAGTTTATGTTGGTTTTAAATGACAGAGCTGGGGATATTTTCATCTGACTTTTTCAACTGTGCCACATGGTCCCTATTATTACTGTTTGTTCAAACTTAAGTAATATTAAGATTCCCGTGGACCCTCAGGATTGATTTAAATTTATTGTTATTATAATATTACTTAAAATAGTATAAACATCAATGTTGGTATAAGCCTTTTATACCTACAGCTTTTAAGCACGTATTAAATTATAACAAACTTACACAAACAAAACTTTGAACCCAATAAAATTGGTTAATAGTGCTCTTGTAATGTGAGTTTAGCTAACACCTTGCTGTGTGAATGTGGTACTGATGTCCAGGGTGAAATCCTTCCCCCCCGTATTTTCTCATAAATTCCAGAGAAACCTTTTCAAGTTAGGCTATGACATCATTTAGGTGTTAAATCTGTCTATCCTTCACTACTCTGAGATAATTAAAACTAGGGCTTCTTGATGTCAACTTGTTCATAGACACAGATGTGGGCAGTGAAATCTCTTGGCATTTACTTGATTAAAAATTTTTCTTTGCTTTTAGTACAGTATTTTATTTCAGTCACGCAGAGATGAGTTACTTCATATCACCAAAAAGACGTTTTTTCCAGTAGTGCTTATACCCTTAGATGATCAGAAATTTACTTAAAAGCAGGTGTGGCTGTGGTATGTGTGCTAGAGCGGGAAAGTTTTTATTTCTCCAGCGCTGTCAGGTTACTCATCATGTGGCAAGGGAACTTAGTTTTTTAAAAAGTAGCAGTTCTATGGAGATACAATTTACAGCACCATATAATTAAGTGATTTAAAGTTTACAGTTCAGTGGTTTTTTCCTACATTCACAGATCTTTGCAACCACCACCAGAGTCAGCTTTAGAACATTTTCATCATCGATGTTTTTTATCACCCTTTAGTTATCATTCCAACCCCCTTGTCTCCCCCAGCCCTAGACAACTACTAATCTACTTTCTGCCTCTGTAGATTTGCCTCTTCTGGACATTTCATATAATATGTGGTCTTTTGTGATTTGCTTCTTTCACCTAGTATACAGCGTTTTCAGGGTTCATTCATGTTGTAGCATCTATCAGTACTTCATTCCTTTTTGCAGCCAAATAACATCCCATTGTATGAATGCACCACATTTTGTTTATTCATTCATCAGCTGATGGACATCTGGAGTTGTTTTCACCTTTCTGCTGTTATGAATAATGCTACTATAAATACCAGTCTACAGGTTTTTGTGTGGACATGTTTTCATTTCTGTTGGGTGGGTATTGGGGAGTGGAATTGCTGAGTCATATGGTAACTCTTACGGTTAGCCATTTGAAGAACTGCCAGACTGTCTTCCAAAGTGGCTGCACTATGTTATGTTCCTACCACCAGTGTGTGAGTGTTCCAGTTTCTCTACATCTTCACCAATGTTTGTTATTGTTCATCTTCTAGATTATAGGCATCCTAGTAGGTGTGAAGTGGTATCTCATTATGGTTTTGATTTGTATTTCCCTGATGACTAATGATGTTAACCATTTTTTCATGTGCTCATTGGACATTTGCATATCATCTTTGGGGAAATGTTTATTTAGATCCTTTGTGCATTTTAAAAATTAGGTTATTTATCTATTTTTTATTATTGAGTTGTAAGAATTCTGTATATGATCTAGATACCAGTCCCTTATCAAATGTATGATTTGCAAATATTTTCTCCCATTCTGTGGCTTGCATTTTCACCCTCTTGATAGTATCATTTGAGGCATAACAGTTTTAATTTTGTTGAAATACCGTCTAGTTTTTCTTTTATAGTGTGTGCTTTTGTTATATGTAAGAATCCACTGTTAAATCCCAGGTCATGAAGATTTACTTTTGTGTTTTCATCTAAGACTTTTGTAGTTTTAGCTCTTAACATTTCAGGGCTTTAATTCATTTTAAAGTTTAGTATATGGTATAAAGTACAAGGTCCAACTTTATTCTTTTGCATATGACTGACTGTCTAGTTGTCCTAGTACTATTTGTTGAAAAGACTATTCTTTTCGCATTGAATGGTCTTGGCACCCTTGTTGAAAAATCATTTGACCATAGACACATGGGTTTATTTCCGGACTCTCAATTTTATTCCGTTGAAGTATATGTCAGGACCAGAGTCTTGGTTATTACTGCTTTGTAGTTGGTTTTGAAATCAGAAACTGTGAATCCTCTGACTTTGTTCTTTTTCAAGATAGTTCTGGCTGTTTTGGGTTCCTTACAATTCCTTGCACATTCAGATTTGAGGCTCAGCTTGTGGATTTCTACAAAGAAGCTAGCTGGCATTCTGACAGGGATTGTGTTGAATCTGTAGATTAGTTTGACAATTATTGCCATCTTAATAATAGAAGTCTTCTGATTCATAAACATGGGGTGTTTTTCTATTTATTTATCTTCTTTAATTTCTTTCAACAATGTTTTATAGTTTTCAGAGTATGTTTTGAACTTCTTTTGAGTTTATTCCTAAATATTTTATTCTTTTTGATGCCATTATAAATGGAGTTGCTTTCTTAAGTTTAGTTTTGGCTTGTTAATTGCATGTGTGTAGAAATACAGTTGATTTTTGTATATTGATTTTGTATCCTGCAACCTTGCCAGACTTTTAAAGTGGATTTCTTAGGATTTTCCACATACAAGATCATGTCATCTGCAAACAGAGATAGTTTTATTTCTTCCTTTCCAATCTGGATGCTTCTTATTTACTTATTCACGTTTTATTGCCTAATTGCTGTGGCTGGAACCTCTAGTACAGTGTTGAATAGAAGTGGTAAATGCAGACATCCTTATGTCGTACCTGATCTGAAGGGAGCGCATCCAGGCTTTCACCAGTAAGTATGATGTTAGCTGTGGATTTTTCATAGATACCCTTTATCAGGTTGAGGAAGTTCTTCCTATCTGTAGTTTATTGAGTGTTTTTCTCATGATAAGGTGTTGGATTTTGTCAAATGCTTTTTTGTGTCTAATGGGATGATTGTATGGTTTTCGGTTATTCCTATTTATTGCCTTATTATTTTATTAATATGAAATGGTACATTACATTTATTGATTTTTGGATGTTAAGCTACCTTTGTATTCCTGGATAAGTCATACTTGGTCATGTATAATTGGTGTATAAGTCTTTGTTGTTGTTTATGTTGGAATTGGTTTGCTAGTATTTTGTTGAGGATTTTGGCGTCCATGTTCATAGAAATATTGATCTGTAGTTGTCTTTTCTTGTGATGTGACTCTCTAGAGAGTGATGGTCTCATTGGTATTTCCTCTCTGATTATGATTAGTTTTTCATTCCTATCTCTTAGTTTTTACTGTACTACATTGTGTTTGTGTTAAGGAAAAGTAAATATATGTTCACTAGTTTTTAAGCCTCTTGGGCTGAGGAGAATGTCCTGGGCCCCCACCACTCCATCCCCTCAAACGTGCTGAGTGAGGCCTCAGTGAGTGTTGCCCAACAAATTGCACTTGACCCACCAGTCTCGGGGCCTTTGAGGAGGAAGGAACGTGGGATGTCAGTTGACAGCTCTGCTGGAACCCTCAGTGATGAGGGGCTCCTCGCTGCCTCCTAAGTGCCTGTTGCACCGTGCATGTGTCTAGTGGTCAGGAAGCTCTTCTTTATTTTGAATTAAGTGAGACTCTCATGGTTTTTAAATTCTGAGCTTTTAACAAATCCTCTTTTTCACTTGACATTTTTGTTTTCCTTATAGAAAGGAATATCCATACTGTGGTTGAAGTTCAACAGTATGATTGTGTGCTGGCTGAAATGCAGCCCACAGTTGAGGTATTTTAGCCGTAGCTAAACAGCTACTCCTCAGCCTTGTAGGTGGTTTCTGGGATCAGGTGTCTTCTGAATTCTACATGTAAGGCAAAATTATATTAAAAAACCCCAAACAAGGGCTTCCCTGGTGGTGCAGTGGTTGAGAGTCCGCCTGCTGATGCAGGGGACGCGGGTTCATGCCCCGGTCCGGGAAGATCGCACATGCCGTGGAGGAGCTGCGCCCGTGAGCCATGGCCGCTGAGCCTGCGTGGCCGGAGCCTGTGCTCCGCAACGGGAGAGGCCACAACAGTGAGAGGCCCGCGTATCACAAAAAATAAATTAAAAAAAAACAACAACAACAAAAAAAACTCAAACAAGCCAGAACAAAACTCATGTCCCTGCTCTAATTTGATAATTTTTTTTCTCTCTCTAGGAATATAAGACATACAAGGAGAACTTTCTAAAGCGCTTCCAGCTCACCAAGCTGCCTCCATATTTAATCTTTTGTATTAAGAGATTCACTAAGAACAATTTCTTTGTGGAGAAGAATCCGACTATTGTCAACTTCCCTATTACGTGAGTGTTCCCCTCCTTCACTTCCTCTTAGGGGGCATGAGCTTGAATTTCTTTTTATATCTTTGTGCCACTCTTAGTTTTGGACTGTCTTAGTTGGAGATTGCAAGGCACCTACCTACACTACATAAGTTAAGGGTTTTTATTGGAAGGATAGAGATATTTTAGGGGCCTCAAAGATGGATATTTCCCTGCAGGCAGTTCCTCCTTTTTCTTCTCTCCTGTTGCTTGCTGGGAATTGTAGTCTTTCAGTAAAGGGAAAAACAGTTGGTAAAAGTAGGGTAGGACAGGTAGGATTCTCCTGGCTTTGAAGATAATGCTGAGCAGTTAGTCTGTCCATCTGTTTTCTGGTCATTGCATCTCGTATGCTATAGTTAAGGATGGACAGTGGGGATGACTCTAGATTTGTCTTGCTTTCTTGGGGCCCTACTACCTTATTTCTTCCCTAGAGGATAAAGTCTGAAATGTGTTCAGTTTCTCCCTATTGATGAGGACGTTATACATTTTGATGTATAGTCTTATTTTTAATTGACCACGTAGTTGTCTTTTTGCAGACATTTATGAGTGTTCTAATGGGACATTTGGAGGAGTCGCAGAAGGCTCCTGCAAGACCCTTTTGGAGGTAGACAGTTGGTTTCCAGTTCTCAAGAGACATGGTTTTTCCCACTCTGAAGATGATCTCTCTGAGAACATGGAGAAGCCTGGTGGCGGGGCTGGCAGGAAGAAATGTGGGTCTGTGTGTGGGCTTTTAGATAAGGTAAGAGCGGAGCCCTAAGGTGGTTTCTTACTGAGAACGATTTGGATGGATGGATGATAGGATTACCGTGCTGTAATAGCTCAGAAGTGTGGTGTTTTTAAACCTTAGAAAGTAGTTGGGAGCTGTAAGGGGCAAATGTTCATTTTCTTGTCTTGTCTTTCTACCTCCATTGCTTCCATTTTCCAGATGTCCAGACTGCTCCAGGACTGCCAGTGTTCTCCTTTGAAAATAGTACCGGTTTTTTTTTTTAAATAAATTTATTTATTTTATTTATTTATTTTTGGCTGCGTTAGGTCTTCGTTGCTGCACGCAGGCTTTCTCCAGTTGCAGCGAGCGGGGGCTACTCTTCTTTGCGGTCGCGGGCTTCTCATTGCGGTGGCTTCTCTTGTTGTGGAGCACGGGCTCTAGGCGCGCAGGTTTCAGTAGTTGTGGTGCTTGGGCTTAGTTGCTCCGCGGCATGTGGCATCTTCCCGGACCAGGGATCGAACCCGTGTCCCCTGTATTGGCAGGCGGATTCTTAACCATTGCTCCACCAGCGAAGTCCCAGTACTGGTTCTTAATTCTGTGTAGTGTTTAAGAGGGTAGTAACTAATATTAAAGAAGTCAGAGTTCTGTGCCATCCTAGCCATGTGGCCTTGGGCAGGTCATTTGCATATTCTCTCCTGGATTAAATGAGAAGCTTGGACTAGATGAGCCCTAGGGGTCCTTCCAGGTGTAACGTGTGTGTGTGTGTGTGTGTGTGTGTGTGTGTGTGTGTGTGTGTGTGTGTGTGTGTGTGTGTGTGTGTGTGTGTGTGTCTGTGTGTGTGTGTGTGTGTGTGTGTGTGTGTGTGTGTGTGTGTGTGGTACGCGGGCTTCTCACTGTTGTGGCCTCTCCCGTTGGCGGAGCACAGGCTCCGGACGCGCAGACTCAGCGGCCATGGCTCACAGGCCCAGACGCTCCGCGGCATGTGGAATCTTCCCAGACCAGGACACGAACCCGTGTCCCCTGCATCGGCAGGCGGACTCTCAACCACTGCGCCACCAGGGAAGCCCCAGGTGTAACATTTTATTGTTTCTGGTTCCATCATCACCAGGACTCTTAACAGTGGGGGTTGAGGAGAGAAAACCTTTGTAGTTAGGATTACAGGAGAACTTCTTTTTCTCTTTTCACACACTTTTCATCCTGTTCTTCTCTAGTATTGTGTTTGTGTGACAAGTAGAATGAAATTGGGGCACATGAAGGTCAGCCCTCTGCCAACTTGCGTAGGACCACAGAGGGGCTTTCCTTGAAAGTCTGTGTATCAGGGTTTTAGTTCAGAACTGGGCTTCTGTGAATTGCCACAGTCACCAGTTTGTTCCTGGAAGGAAGGAGCGCTCTTGACTCCAGGGCAGCTCCAGAGGAAGGACTATGTGTTGGTGGTAGTTCCTGCTCAGTCACCACAGAAATTTCTTTACTCCGGCAGTTCTTTTATATTGGACCTGTAGTATGTTTATTTTGCCACCAGTTGCATTTGGATTTTTGGTAACTGACTTCAGTAGTTTGTCTTTCAGAAAGCTTTGGAGAAGTTGAGAAAAAGGTTACTTCTCAACCAGTCAGAAAAGGTTACTTCTCAACCAGTCAGTTTTAGAGAACATCAAACTGTGTGATTGATTCTGGAAACCTGTACTGTAATTACTTTGTGCACTGTCATTACTTTTAGACTAATATGGTTCTAGGTTAGCCAAGGTCTCCGCTTCTTGAAGAGGACCCTTATCAGACCTAATTCTTCTCCTGTGTTTTACTCATAACACATCTTCTTTTTACCAGAGATTGATTCAGACTTGCAGGGATTAGGACCCTCTGCTCATTTGGAGGTAGGGTTTCTGGAGCACAGGTTTCAAGTTTCACTTCCAGCTACTTAGGTGGTCTCAAAATTGGACAGTTCTGATTGGCGGATGAGTATGGTTTGCTCCGTTGACTGTTTTCTAAAACAAATGATTTAACATGTATTTATTCCCTTTTGTCACTTAAACAGTTTCGTTTCAGTCATGGAAACTTGAGTATAAATACTTCTGAAGATTTCTCTAGGACTCATTCAGAGAAGTCTGAACAGCTGTTGTTAAAGCTGAGAAAACCATACAAGAAGTCAGTTTTTGGCAGCCGGGAGGCATTTCTAGAGCTCACATGGGTTTCCTCAGACTCATATCTAAATTTTATTTTACCAGTGATTGTTTAGGGAATTCCGTGGTAGTCCAGTGGTTAGGACTCAGCACTCTCACTGCCGGGGCCCGGGTTTGACCCTTGGTGGGGGAACCAGCATCCCGCAAGCTGAGGGGCCAAAACAAAACAAAACACCCAACAAAAAGCAGCAACGACTCTTTGATCTATATGGGACACTGTCAGTCTGTAGAAATAAATAGCTATCATGAACACATAGAAAGGTACATAGTATAGTTAGGACAAAGATGTTTATTAATACATGGTTTGCATTGAAAACTTTTTGTATTTTTGGAGAGATAATATATTCATAGTCTAAAGTTCAAAAGGAGATACATATCTGGAAGTGACCACTGGATGTGACTGCTATTAGCATTTATTGTAAATCCTTCCAGAGATGACATTACTGTGTTCTGTGTTTTGAGTGGTAGCACATCAGCCAGTTCTACAGCGATTAGAAATAGGATATAATCTCTCTTATTCTACATTGTATTTAAATTTTTATAAATATTTGTAGGCTACAGAAGGTTATATTTTTCCTGAAAATAGTGTAGTTAGCATTCTCTTAATATTCATGTTAACGGTCAATCTACTTCCCTATTTAGCTATTCGAGAGATCTTAGTAATTGTCATCGGAGTCTTCACGGTAAGCATTTATTATAGCTCTTGACTTCGTAATAACCGGTGTACATGTATATACTTCAGCTGACAGAATTCAACAAATAAAACACAAAAGCAGGTTTTATTCCAAGTACATCAAGAATGCTTCTCTATATTTTAAAAAATGAATGTTCAGGTATTAAAAATAAATTTTATATTTCTAAGTCCCAGTTGAAGGAACCTAGTCAGTAGTCTCTTTTGGCAACCAGAACTGAGAAATTTGGAAGCTGTGGGGTAGCCAGTGTGGGTTCCATAAAGGAAAGAAAGCTGGGTGGGAAAAGAGTAAAGCTGATGTCAAAGCAGAAAAGAGGGCAGGTGCCTCTCGGATCTTGCTGCCTCTCCAGTGCTTGGTTTCAGCTGCATTTCCTAGTCTGAAACCCTTGAATAAATACCCCTTTTGTGCTTAAACTACCTAGGGTGGATTTTTGTTACTTGTAACCTTTTGCTTATTTAACTAAAAGAAAAACAAATAAGGTTCCAGAAGATCAAAGAAAAAAATAAGTCGGATTGATCTGCCTGGTTTGCCATATTGAAATTGTTACAGTGATTATATACAGTGACAACCCACATGATCAGCCTTTCATAGCCTAAGGCCAGAGACCAGGTGTCCCCTTGACACTGCAGCTGCAGCTGATTCCCAGATAGGGCAGAGGGTGGGGCGGTTACACGTGTTCTCATCTCAGAGGAGAAGGTGGCACTCATTCTCACAGAGGAGCCCTAGGTTACGTCACCTGCTTAAACTCAAACACAGCTCTGAGGTGGCAGAGCCCCGATTCCAGATCAGATCTGAATGACTCCAGGCCCTGCACTTTTGACTGCTAGGCTTTTTTTTTTAGATTTTTAAAAAAATTTATTATTTATTGATTGGTTTATTTATTTATTTTGGCTGCACCGGGTCTTAATTGCGGCACATGGGATCTTTGTTGCGGCACGCGGACTCTTAGTTGCAGCACGCATGCAGGATCTAGCTCCCCAACCAGGGATCGAACCTGGACCCCCTGCATTGGGAGCGTGGAGTCTTACCCATTGGACCACCAGAGAAGTTCCTAAGCATGCTTTTATTTTTTACTTTTTATTTATTTATTTTTTTAACATCTTTGTCGGAGTATAATTGCTTTACAATGGTGTGTTAGTTTCTGCCTTACAACAAAGTGAATCAGCTATACGCATACATATATCCGCATATCTCCTCCCTTTTGCATCTCCCTCCCACCCTCCCTATCCCACCCTTCTAGGTGGTCACAAAGCACTGAGCTGATCTCCCTGTCCTAAGCATGCTTTTAAAGTGTGCTTTTCCCATAGAGCCAGTCTTCCCAGTTTGACTCATTTTTATGGCAGATTATATGAATTTCCACAAACCTGGGCTCCCATGGCTCTTCAAGCCCACCTAGATACAGGGTCCTGAAATAGGGTTCCAGAGCTTCATGGTCCATTTGGGTAAGACAGTTAACCTCTACAGGGCTAACCTAGTAGGCTTTGTCTGATCTTCACTTTATTTTCATCATCATCAGAAATGTGGATCTGAGAGAGTACTTGTCTGAAGAAGTACAGGCGGTGCACAAGAATACCACCTACGACCTCATCGCCAACATTGTACACGACGGCAAGCCCTCTGAGGGCTCCTACCGGATTCATGTGCTTCATCATGTGAGTGGGGCTGACTTCTCATGGTGGCCGTGGCAGGAGCAGGTGGTGTTCCTTTGGCACTTCAGAGGGCGCTCCTTTCAGTTTGCTCTTTCTTATCCTTGACCTTGGGATTCTGCAAGTAATAGAGGTGACAGTGGTCAGTTTAAAGCAACGGTTCTCAATTTTGGCTGCACATGGGACTCCCCTGTGGGCAGATTTTAGACTCCTGACACCTGGGCCACCCCAGGCCAGTTACGCGAGAACAACATAATTTGTGCCTGTTGGTTTTCAACTGGGCAGAGGCCAGGGATGCTGCTAAATAATCTTACAGTGCACAGGCTGCCTGC
The DNA here is from genome assembly GCF_949987515.2 of Delphinus delphis. Taxonomy (NCBI): domain Eukaryota; kingdom Metazoa; phylum Chordata; class Mammalia; order Artiodactyla; family Delphinidae; genus Delphinus; species Delphinus delphis. The sequence continues at coordinate 15,560,572 of NC_082694.2, read as the reverse complement.
GCAGCAAAGAATTTTCTGGCCCAAAGTGTCAGAGTTAAGACTGCGTTAGATTATCTGGAGGTGGGAACCAGGCATCATGATGTTTTAAAGTTCCCAGGAGATTTCCAGTGTGCAGCCAAGATTGACAAGCACTGTCCTAGACTAGAGCCTTACCACCTAGAGTGGAATCCTTACCAGCAGCACTGACATCATATAAGAACTCGTTACAAATCGCAGAGTCTCAGACCCCTCCCACACCTCCTGAATCACAGTCTACATGTTAACAAGACCCTCTGATTGGTATGAAATTAAAGTTTACAAAGCACTGGTGTGTAGGTTCCCTTTCAGCTAAAAAAATTTCGTGAATTTGCTGAAAATGGCTGAAACGCGCTTAAGATATATTTGGTATCACACAGATTACTAGCACAGATTGTTCTAATTTGATTAGTCTTCTGGGGCCGTGGGTTTAATAATAACTAGCTCTGTCCATCAAGCGCTTTGCTGTGTGCTAGACAGTATGCCACGTGCTCATGTATGTTCATCTCGTTTATATCCTTAAAACACACTTTCAAGATAGGTGTTAATGCCGTCTTTTTACAAGTGAGGAACCTAGGCTCAGAGTTTGAATAATTTATCTGAAGTCAGTAGAATTGGGATTTGAACCTAGATATTTGGTTTTACCGGGAATAGGGACTTGATTATGTGATCCTGAGCTTTTGTTGTGTCTCCTGTTCTGAACTACTGGAATACCCAGAATTCCTGGAGTGTATCTGTCTTTGGCGTTTCTTAGAAGTTGGGATGGGTGGGGCTGGTGAGCTTCCAGAGGTGCCTCTGCCGTAATCCAGAACCCTCTTTTCCCCCTTGTTTATGGAAGCATGAAGGAAAGTAGATTTTGCTGTATTTGCAGCACTGTTTTTTTAGGCCAAAGGAAACAGGTTAGTACGGTGGACAGTGTCCACCAAGGACACTTTTTCTTGACCAACTTGCTGTGTCCTCTGGGACGGGGGTGGGAATGTCCACTTTGGGTTAACACTGCACCTCCTAAGTCAGTGTGTCTATTCCGTCACTTCTGAGCAGCAGGGAGACATCTTAGGTGAGGAGTAGAGGGCTTCCTCTTCTTTCTCTTTATTGTCCTTAAAAGGCGTACAGTGTTTGAGACTCCATTGTACTTCAAGGAGTCCTCAGCAGGAATTGAGTTTGCCAAGATGAACACCCTAAAAAGTCTTAAAATTGAATGATGCCAGGCAGAGGCCGTGCACCCTTTTACGTACAGCTCTTGCTGGGTGATGGTCTAGTGACTATTCTGATTTTTCTAGCTTTCAGCTGTGATCCCTTCCCTCTCATACCCTTTCAGTTTCAGAGAGCAGACTAACCCAGCCCTTCGTACTCTCTGCAGGGGACAGGCAAATGGTATGAATTACAAGACCTCCAGGTGACTGACATCCTTCCCCAGATGATCACTCTGTCGGAGGCTTACATTCAGGTGGGTTGGCCGCAGACTCCAACGAGCACCGAGGAGATGGAGCGTGGGTCCAGTGAGAGCAGTGATGTAGGTGAAGGCATGGAATGGGATTGAGTTAGGTTGGGTGCCTTTTGACATGCACCGGGGAGTGTGGTGGGACCAGATTATATGGCCCTTGAAGCCCAGGAGTGACCTTCAGGGAAGAGAAGGGTGGAGAAGCAGGGAAGAGTGATGAGTGAGCAAGGAGGTTCTGCTTACGGTGAGCCAGGTTAGTTTTGCGAGTGTGTGGTCTGGTTTCAAGGAGGAAGAGCCCAGAACCATCCGGGCTGCCAGCTAGGAGTTGTCTCTGAAGCTTCCCCAGTCCCCCGGGCAAAGTCAGCACTCTTTCATGACCCCACCGCACCGTCTCCTGTCTTCGTGGAGCACCAGCTGGACTAGTGTAACTGTCCTCTCCACTGGGTCGGGAGGTCATGGAGTAGAGTGTCTCTGTCTTCTTTTTCTGACTGTCCTAGTACATGCAGAGAAAGAAGACTGAGGCTAAGAAGATGCTATAGCTTTGTAAAAAAGGAGGGAGACGCTGCTCATTCCAGAGATAACTCTTTCCTTGGTGACTTTGTCTATAAAGTGGCAGGTCTGACTATGAGTCACTTTTTAGAAAAGGAGTTTGGAATGGGAAGAGAAGGATGGGTAGAAAAGTGATAGTTGAATGAAGGAATTTTCTGAAAGATTATGAGTTAGTTTCAGGGGACTTAACAAATACACAAGTGGGGTGATAGTTTGTCCATTGCCTAGCGCAGATTTAGGTACTTGATAAATATTTGTGGATTGAATGCCAGCTCCTAAATATCTATTGTATTCATTTCTTACAGATTTGGAAGAGGCGAGATAACGATGAAACCAACCAGCAGGGGGCTTGAAGGAGGCATCTAGAGCTTTGCTCCCAGGGGGCTTTGGCTGAAGATGGAAATACGAATACTGAGCACAGGCTGATGGCCCAGCCCCTGAGCCAGCCCAGGTTTTATGTGTCCTCGTTCACACCAGAGCATCCCCGGTCCTTCTGCCTAGGATGGCTCTGTGCTGTCACTCAGCTGGTCTTTGATCAATTGATTGTAGATGGATCCTCCTTTCTCCTTCCTGTCTGTCTCCCTTCTAGCAGGCCAGGACTCTTTTACAGATGTATGTAATTTATTTCTGAATAGCTGGGGGTAGCTGAAGGACAAGATAGTTTTCTTCTATGCATCAAAGCCTCAAGATTTTAGGAATTAGAGCTTGAAACCAGTAACACCCTTCTTCCATCATAGGTAGATAGTTTTCCTGTAGTTCTCTTCATTTCTTTGTGTTTTGGGATGGATTAAATATTTTCCTGTTTTTAAACCAGCCTCTTGTTTCATATCCTTCCCTTAGACTGCTACCTAAGGGGAGGATTTAAAAAAAAAAAAAATCCTCACAAACTGTCTACCCTATAGTCTGTTATCTGGTGGACATCATGCTTGTCTCTTCCTGTCAGCCTGTGGGTGGTGTGTCAGTTTAGGATGCATTTATCTCTAAGTAACAAAATATCTGACTGAAAGAGATAAATTATTATTGGGCTTAACTAGAAGTCTGGAGGTGGGTGGTTTCAACCTACAGTGCAGAGCTGTGTGAGGAAAGAGGGAGGGAAGGAGGTAGGAAGAGCATCTGACTGTAGTGCAATTCTGAACCTCTCAGCCAGGCCGGTGGGAAGCCTGGAGCACGGAAGAATCGAGCAGAAGTGGTTTTCGGCAAGCTCATTGATTAGGAGCTGCCTGGAGGAAGGGTGGCCTTGGCCTGGACACTGTGGCAGACCTGAAGATGTGGGAGATCTGAAGATACAGCCGTTGGTGGCCGTCAGTCAGCTGAAGCAAGTTCTCTTAATGGGAGGTAGGAGCCATGCACCTCTGGCTGCCACCCTTTGCTTCTGGGACACAATAGAGTCACCCCTCGGTATCCTCAGGGGATTGGTTCCAGGACCCCCGTGGACACCAAATTCTGAGGAGGCTCAAGTCCCTTATATAAAATGGCACAGTGTTTGCATGTGACCTACACACATCCTCGCATATACTTTAAATCATCTCTAGATTACTTACGATGCCTAATACAATGTAAACGCTATGTAAGTAGTCGCCAGGCATGTGGCAAATTCAAGTTTTGCTTTTTGGAATTTTCTGGAATTTTCTTTCCAGAATATTTTCAATCTGAGGTTGGTTGAATCTGTGGCTACAAAACCTGCAGATGTGGAGGGCCGACCGTACTGTCCTTATTTTCCTCTGCCTCTCTTACAGCTTCAGCATTCCTTTGTGGGCTCATCTTCCTCTATCGAGCCATTAAGAGTTGGGATCCCTCAAGACTCTGCCAGGCACTTTCTTCCCACTGTTTACTTTTTCCCTAGGCCATTTCAACTATGCCTGTGGCTTTACTTACCAGTTTAAGGGAGATGACTCCAGTCTTAATGCCAGACTCCTCTAAATTCTTGAACTTTAGAGCCAGCTGCCCACTCGATATGTTTTGGGTGTCTTAAAGTCAACTCAAGCTCAACATTGTTCAAAACTGAGCTTGTGAGTTTTCTCCTCAATCGTCACCCCTTTCTGGAAGTTTCTGTGTAGGTGAAGGGTTCCCTTATTCATCTAGTTATATAGGGTGGGTAGTTTTCCAGGTGTCATCTTCCCCTCACCCCTACTTCCCTTGTCTAATCTAATACCAAGTCCTGTCTTTTACTTTGTGTCTTTTGAATCTCCCCACTTCCTTTTGTTCTCTGCCACTGTCTAGTCTACGCTAGTGCCAGCTTAATTCAGGTCCAATCAGGAGAGAGAAACCATACAAAAATATGATCGGGGAAAGTTTAACTTCAGGAATTAATAGCTATAATGGGGCTGGAGCAACGAGGAAATGGCTAGTAATAAGAGAAGGTAAGAATAGCAGATAGAAGGAACAGCTACTGCTCCTTGGGGTGACATAGAGTGTCCAAGGCTGAAGTCTAGACCTTGCTGAAAATCTGTCCCGCTGGAACCCGTCAGAAATCTGCTCTCTAGTGCACTAAGGAAAGCTGTTTACAGGAAGCCTTCTCACTCTGCTACCAAACTGTGTGGGGAGGAGGGAGGTGCCTGGTGAAGCTGCTGGCTGCTGCTGGAGGCTGTGCACTGCAGAATCTTCGGGCGCGGCAAGAGCCTGATGCTGAGAAAGCTGCACACGTTGCCTTCGAGGGAGCCCACGGGAACCGGGAAGCAAAGCCCTTTCTCCCTGTGGTGTGTCTCCAGCACCCTCTTCTGCCAAGCCTCAGTGGCAGCTGGCAGGAAAAATCTAAAGGGCTCCAATCCATTCAGAGAACAGGCAGAAGGGGTGAATTTGGAGCTGAGGGGCACTAAATTGATAACCTGCCCAGTCCACCCCTTTGATGACTCAGCTGCCCTGTGTGGTCTTTTTTTTTTTTTTTTTCAAAGTCTTTTGAATTTGTTACAATATTGCTTTTGTTTTATGTTTTGGTTTTTTGGCCAAGAGGCATGTGGGATCTTAGCTCCGCCGACCAGGGATGGAACCCTCACCCCCTGCATTGGAAGGTGGAGTCTTAACCGCTGGCCTGCCAGGGAAATCCCATGCCCTATGTGCTCTTTCACACACACAGACTCCCATCCAGCAGCCACCACAACGAAGAAGACAGCTCCTTACGCCTAACGGAAACAGCTGCCCTTCCTATGAGAGAACAAGTTTTCATCCTTTCTCAAAATGAGATGCAGTCCCAAGAGTCATGTATCCACTGATAGTTATATGTATTACTCCTCAAATCCAGTCATAGACACACTGAATATTATGTTACCTAAAAAGACTGGGTTGCAAGGTTAACTGCCCACAAGTTAACCTAAAAATGGGAAGAAGAAAAAATGGTTAGCATAGGCAAGTTATCACGTACATGTAACAAGCCAATAGAAAACATGAGCAGAGCTACTTAGAGTCCTCGTTTCTGTAACTGGCCACCATACTGTGATTGATAACCTGTGCTTGTTTCTTCCATTTCCCTACCCCTCCCTGTGTTCTCTGCCCTCAGCTCAAACCACAGCCATTCGGGGTTCTTCACCGGGTACAGTGACCCAAATCTTCAGTATCTAAGACCCTGGCTCCTTAATCATCCTGCCCCCACCCCCCACTTTTTTGGCTGCTGTGGTTTTTCATTAACCTTTGCTGTTGGACACACTTGCCTCCGTTGTGTAGAAGCAACCCAATTGGCCTTTGGTAATCAGGGTCAGTCACTCAGGCAAGTATAATAGATGACACCCCTCCGCCATACTGCCCTCCTCCACACCTGCTGGTTCACTAGCATGAGGAGCCCCAAATGTCCAGGTGGCCGCGTCTCATCTTACAATTTAGCGGAACCATTGTTGTGTCTTTTGGTGGAAGCATTCCTTCTTTGGGAACTAAAATCTCCAAACCAGCAGGGCTTAAAATTGCTGGGACGGGAAGCAAAAATTCTGCGAGAAATCTGTTAGTAATAGGGTAGTCACTCTGCCATCCACCTGTTTTCTAGACCCATATATTTTGAAGAGAGCACCATACAGTGGTCTCTGATTCAAAGCATGTACTACATCCTGTAAAACAAGAGCACCAAATGGTACGGCAACTGTTTGTTTGTTTTAAGACATATGTGCTTATTTATTTATAATTGGCTGTGCTGCACGGCTTGCGGGATCTTAGGTCCCTGACCAGGGATTGAACCCAGGCCCTCGGCAGTGAAAGCACCGAGTCCTAACCACTGGACTGCCAGGGACTTCCCTGTAACTGTGTTTTCAGTAAGCCATTCCACCTTTCCGTTAGGCTACCCACTTCCAGATGATGGTGTGTGTACGTGGTAAGTCCAGTTAATCCTATGGGCATGAGCCCACTGCTGCACTTGCTTTGCTGTGAAGAATTCCTTGATCAGATGCAACGCTGTGTGGAATGTTGTGATGATTGATAAGGCATTCTGAGAGTCCACGGATGGTGGTGCTGGTAGAAACATTGTGGGCAGGGAAGGCAAATCCATATCCAGAACACGTTTCTAGTCCTCTGAGGTTGGATCTGCGCTCCTTCCATAATAGAAGAAAGTAATCAGCCTGGCACTAGGTGGCTGGCCAATCCCCACAAGTAATCGTGTCCATACTGGGGACTCAATGTAAATCCCTGCGTTGGCAAATTAGATAACTCAGCAGAAGTACTACTCAGGTCAGGGGAAGTCTGTTGTTGAGCCCACGCATAACCTCCATCCCTGCCACCACGGCTCATGAGCTCATTGAGCAAGTGCTGGGGGAGGCTGGAGGAAGAGGCTGCTTACTGCATCCACAGAGCATGTCATTTGCCCTGACTGTTAAGAGTCTCTAACGCGGTGGATACCTTTTGGTGGGCATTCTTGCGGAGCACAACTATTTTCATAGTATAGTCTTATTCAAGTTGTCCACCCATATACCTCTTCCCCAAACTTCTTTTTCACCAGTGTTACAATCCTGTTCCTTCTGAATCCCTAACCATCCAGTCAGTCATTGGCAACTGCCCCTGAATTAGTCTAGATCTGTAGTTCTGGCCATCTCACACTCCAAATGGTGAACAACCAAATATACTGCTTGAAGCTATGGCCACTAGAGGATTTTCCTTTACTTCTGTCTTTCAGTGTCACCCTGAGTGGGGATGAAGTGCAACTGTCCACTTACTGGTTGTGCCAGCATATTATACAAACCCATCTATAAACTAGGCTTGAGTTTTGTCTTTTTTGGTCAGCTGGTCTGAAGGAACACCCCAGGAGGCAATGCAACAGGAGTTGTGTCAAAGGAATCTGCTCATGGAAACTTGTGCCTTTTGGACCTGCCTGAGCTTGGCATTCCATTTAATGGCAGGTTGCAGCTGTACCTGCCCAGCATGGCAAGGTGTCAGACGACAACCAGTTCACGACAGGAGGATCAGGCTGCATGATCACCTGATGTCCCATTGTCAGGTGCTCTGTCCCTGCCATGGCCCCATAGCTAGCCAGAAGCTGTTTCTCAAAAGGAGAATAGGTATTTGCAGAAGAGGGCATAGCCTTGCTCCCAAATCCTGGGGTTCTGCACTGTGATTCTCCCACTGGTCCTTCCTGGAGGCTGCATACAGCATTCCTGTTTGCCCGGGTCACTTCGAAATATCGTTGGCTCACCCGGATCATAAGGCCCAAGTAGTAGAACAGTCCGTTGTGCAACCTAAACTCGCTGCAGAATCTTCTCTTATTCTGGTCTCCATGAAACTAGTAGTTATACAGCTGTAAGTGACTCTCTAGATAGGTTAAAAATAGCACACTCGGGGCTTCCCTGATGGCGCGGTGGTTGGGGAGTCCGCCTGCCGATGCAGGGGACACGGGTTCGTGCCCCGGTCCGGGAAGATCCCACATGCCGCGGAGCGGCTGGGCCCGTGAGCCATGGCCGCTGAGCCTGCGCGTCCGGAGCCTATGCTCCGCGGTGGGGGAGGCCACGGCAGTGAGAGGCCCACATACTGCAAAAAAAAAAAAAAAAAAATAGCACACTCAAATGTGATCTATGTTGTCTTCAAAAGTCAAAAAAGCCTACTAAACATTGTACTACCTGTGTGTGTGTGTGTGTGTGTGTGTGTGTGTGTGTGGTGACATGAGGTACAGCAACTTGGTGGTGATGCTTTGACATACTTTTGACCATTGACCCCGAGAAACTTCACTGAGGTGACTGGTCCCTGAATTGTATTGGGGTTAAATCCCACCCTCTCGTTTGTGTATGTCTTACTAAGACATTTAAAATACTTGGTACTTCCTGCTTATTGGACATTGATGACATCCAATGTCATCAATACAGAGGACTACTGTTACGTTTTGTGGAATGTCAAGATGATCAAGATGGCTGTGGACTGTGACAGTAGAGAGTGGAAGAATTGACGTTGTCTTCATGCAAAAATGTGAAGGTATACTGTTGGCCCTGCTAGGTAAAAGCAAACGACTTCTGGTGACGTTTATAAATTGGCATGGAGAACGAGGCATACAAAGTGCCAGAGGCTGTCCTGTATCAGTAAAGATGCTACGACTGGGACAACAGCTTCCATCGGAGTCAGCATCTAAGCTTATGACTGTCTGAAGTCACTCTCCAAGATCCATGTGACTTCTGCACAGGCCCTCTGCCACTGTCATTCTAGTCTACGCTACTGACAGTTTATCCCCACATTCCCTTGTTCCCTCCCCCCAATTCATTCACACTTTAGCCAGAGTAATCTCGTTTGTTTTTCTTTTTGTGGTACGCGGGCCTCTCACTGTTGTGGCCTCTCCCGTTGCGGAGCATAGGCTCCGTACGCATAGGGTCAGCGGCCATGGCTCACGGGCCCAGCTGCTCCGCGGCATGTGGGCTCTTCCCGGACTGGGGCACGAACCCGTGTCCCCTGCATCAGCAGGTGGACTCTCAACCACTGCGCCACCAGGGAAGCCCCTTTTTTTTTTTTTTTTTAATATTTATTTATTTGGCTGCGCCAGGTCTTAGTTGCAGCACGTGGGATCTTCGTTGCTGCGTGCGAGATCTTTGTTGTGATGTGCAGGGTGTTTTAGTTGCGGCATGCAGGATCTAGTTCCCTGACCAGGGATTGAACGTGGGCCCCCTGCATTGGGAGGGCAGAGTCTTTTTTTTGAATTTTATTTTATTTAGTTTTTTATACAGCAGGTCCTTATTAGTCATCAGTTTTATACACATCAGTGTATACATGTCAATCCCAATCTCCCAATTCATCACACCACCACCACTCCCCCCACCACTTTCCCCCCTTGGTGTCCATACGTTTGTTCTCTACATCTGTGTCTCTATTTCTGCCCTGCAAACCGGTTCTTCTGTACCATTCTTCTACGTTCCACATATATGCATTAATATATATTTGTTTTTCTCTTTCTGACTTCCTTAACTCTGTATGACAGTCTCTAGATCCATCCACGTCTCTACGATTGACCCAATTTCGTTCCTTTTTATGGTTGAGTACTATTCCATTGTACATATGTACCACGTCTTCTTTATCCATTTGTTTGTTGATGGGCATTTAGGTTGCTTCCATGACCTGGCTATTGTAAATAGTGTTGTAATGAACATTGGGGTGCATGTGCCTTTTTGAATTATGGTTTTCTCTGGGTATATGCCCAGTAGTGGGATTCCTGGGTCATATGGTAATTATATTTTTAGTTTTTTAAGGAATCTCCATACTGTTCTCCATAGTGGCTGTATCAATTTACATTCCCATCAACAGTGCAAGAGGGTTCCCTTTTCTCCACACACTCTCCAGCATTTGTTTGTAGATTTTCTGATGATGCCCATTCTAACTGGTGTGAGGTGATACCTCAGTGTAGTTTTGATTTGCATTTCTCTAATAATTGGTGATGTTGAGCAGCTTTTCATGTGCTTCTTGGCCATCTGTATGTCTTCTTTAGCGAAATGTCTATTTAGGACTTCTGCCCATTTTTTGATTGGGTTGTTTGTTTTTTTAATATTGAGCTGCATGAGCTGTTTATATATTTTGGAGATTAATCCTTTGTCTGTTGATTCATTTGCAAATATTTTCTCCCATTCTGAGGGTTGTCTTTTCATCTTGTTTGTAGTTTCCTTTGCTCTGCAAAAGCTTTAAGTTTCATTAGGTCCCATTTGTTTATTTTTGTTTTTATTTCCATTACTCTAGGAGGTGGATCAAAAAAGATCTTGCTGTGATTTATGTCAAAGAGGGCTCTTCCTATGTTTTCCTCGAAGAGTTTTATAGTGTCTGGTCTTACATTTAGGTCTCTAATCCATTTTCAGTTTATTTTTGTGTATGGTGTTAGGGAGTGTTCTAATTTCATTCTTTTATATGTAGCTGTCCAGTTTTCCCAGCACCACTTATGAAGAGACTGTCTTTTCTCCATTGTATATCCTTGCCTCCTTTGTCATAGATTAGTTGACCATAGGTGCGTGGGTTTATCTCTGGGCTTTCTATCCTGTTCCATTGATCTATATTTCTGTTTTTGTGCCAGTACCATATTGTGTTGATTACTCTAGCTTTGTAGTATAGTCTGAGGTCAGGGAGTCTGATTCCTCCAGCTCTGTTTTTTTTCCCCTCAAGATTGCTTTGGCTATTCGAGATCTTTTGTGTCTCCATACAAATTTTAAGATTTTTTGTTCTAGTTCTGTAAAAAATGCCACTTGTAATTTGATAGGGATTGCATTGAATCTGTAGATTGCTTTGGGTAGTATAGTCATTTTCACAATATTGATTCTTCCAATCCGAGAACATGGTACGTCTCTCCATCTGTTTGTGACATCTTTGATTTCTTTCATCAGTGTCTTATGGTTTTCTGCATACAGGTCTTTTGTCTCCCTAGGTAGATTTATTCCTAGGTATTTTATTCTTTTTGTTGCAATGGTGAATGGGATTGTTTCCTTAATTTCTCTTTCTGATCTTTCGTTGTTAGTGTATAGGAATGCAAGAGATTTCTGTGCATTCATTTTGTATCCTGCAACTTTAGCGAATTCATTGATTAGCTCTAGTAGTCTTCTGGTGGCATCTTTAGGATTCTCTATGTATAGTATCATGTCATCTGCAAACAGTGACAGTTTTACTTCTTCTTTTCCAATTTGGGTTCCTTTTATTTCTTTTTCTTCTCTGATTGCCGTGGCTAGGACTTCCAAAACTATGTTGAATAATAGTGGTGAGAGTGGACATCCTTGTCTTGCTCCTGATCTTAGAGGAAATGCTGTCAGTTTTTCACCATTGAGAATGATGTTTGCTGTGGGTTTGTCATATATGGCCTTTATTATGTTGAGGTAGTTTCCCTGTATGCCCACTTTCTGGAGAGTTTTTATCATAAATGGATGTTGAATTTTGTCCAAAGCTTTTTCTGCATCTATTGAGATGATCATAGGGTTTTTATTCTTCTATTTGTTAATATGGTGTATCACATTGATTGATTTGCGTATATGGAAGAATCCTTGCATCCCTGGGGTAAACCCCACTTGATCATGGTGTATGATCCTTTTAATGTGCTGTTGGATTCTGTTTGCTAGCATTTTGTTGAAGATTTTTGTATGTATATTCATCAGTGATATTGGTCTGTAATTTTCTTTTTTTGTAGTATATTTGTCTGGTTTTGGTATCAGGGTGATGGTGGCCTCATAGAATGAGTTTGGGAATGTTCCATCCTCTGCAGTTTTTTGGAAGAGTTTGAGAAGGACAGGTGTTAGCGCTTCTCTAAATGTTTGATAGAATTCACCTGTGAAGCCATCTGGTCCTGGATTTTCGTTTGTTGGAAGATTTTTTTTTTTTTTTTAATTATAGGTGATTTAAAAATTTTATTTATTTATTTATTTTTTATTTATGGCTGTGTTGGGTCTTCGTTTCTGTGCGTGGGCTTTCTCTAGTTGCGGCGAGTGGGGGCCACTTTTCATCGCGGTGCGCAGGCCTCTCACTGTTGCGGCCTCTCTTGTTGCGGAGCACAAGCTCCAGATGCGCTGGCTCAGCAGTGGTGGCTCACGGGCCTAGTTACTCCACGGCATGTGGGATCTTCCCAGACCAGGGCTCAAACCTGTGTCCCCTGCACTGGCAGGCAGGCTCGCAACCAGTGCGCCACCAGGGAAGCCCTGTTGGAAGATTTTTAATCACAGTTTCAATTTCATTACTCTGTGATTGGTCTGTTCATATTTTCTATTTCTTTCTCTTTCAGTCTTGGAAGTTTATACCTTTCTAAGAATTTGTCCATTTCTTCCACGTTGTCCATTTTATTGGCATAGAGTTGCTTGTAGTAGTGTCTTATGCTTTGTATTTCTGTTGTGTCTGTTGTAACTTCTCCTTTTTCATTTCTAATTTTATGGATTTGAGCCCTCTCCTTCTTTTCCTTGATGAGTCTGGCTAAAGGTTTATCAATTTTGTTTATCTTCTCAAAGAACCAGCTTTTAGTATTTATTGATCTTTGCTATGTTTTCTTTGTTTCCATTTCATTTATTTCTGCTCTAGTCTTTATGATTTCTTTCCTTCTACCAACCTTGGGTTTTTTTTGTTCTTCTTTCTCTAGTTCATTTAGGTGTAAGTTTAGATCGTTTATTTGAGATTTTTCTTGTTTCTTGAGGTAGGCTTGTATTGCTATAAACTTCCCTCTTAGACCTGCTTTTGCTGCATCCCATAGGTTTTGGATCATTGTGTTTTCTTTGTAATTTGTCTCTAGGTATTTTTTGATTTCTTCAGAGATCTCTTGGTTATTTAGTAATGTATTGTTTAGCCTCCATGTGTTTGTGTTTTCTACATTTTTTTCCCTGTAATTGATTTCTAATCTCATAGTGTTGTGGCCGGAAAAGATGCTTGATATGATTTCAGTTTTCTTAAGTTTACTGAGCCTTGATTTGTGACCCAAGATGTGACCTATCCTAGCAATGTTCAATGTGCACTTGAGAAGAAAGTGTAATCTGCTGTTTTTGGATGGAATATCCTGTAAATATCAGTTAAATCTATCTGGTCTATTGTGTCATTTAAAGCTTGTGTTTCCTTATTAATTTTCTGTCTGGATGATCTGTCCATTGGTGTTAAGTGAGGTGTTAAGTCCCCCACTATTATTGTGTTACTGTCGATTTCCTCTTTTATAGCTGTTAGCAGTTGCCTTATGTATTGAGGTGCTCCTATGTTGGGTGCATATATATTTATAATTGTTATATCTTCTTCTTGGATTGATCCCTTGATCATTATCTACTATCCTTCCTTGTCTCTTGTAACATTCTTTAAAGTTTATTTTATCTGCTATGAGTATTGCAACTCCAGCTTTCTTTTGATTTCCATTTGCATGGAATATCTTTTTCCATCCCCTCACTTTTAGTCTGTATGTGTCCCTAGGTCTGAAGTGGGTCTCTTGTAGACAGCATATATATGGGTCTTGTTTTTGTATCCATTCAGCCAGCCTGTGTCTTTTGGTTGGAGCATTTAATCCATTCACGTTTAAGGTAATTATCGATTTGTATGTTCCTATGACCATTTTCTTAATTGTTATGGGTTTGTTTTTGTAGGTCCTTTTCTTCTCTTGTGTCTCCCACTTAGAGAAGTTCCTTTAGCATTTGTCGTAGAGCTGGTTTGGTGGTGCTGTATTCTCTTAGCTTTTGCTTGTCTGTAAAGCTTTTGATTTCTCCCCTGAATCTGAATGAGATCCTTGCCGGGTAGAGTAATCTTGGTTGTAGGTTCTTTCCTTTCCTCACTTTAAATATATCGTGCCGCTCCCTCTGGCTTGTAGAGTTTCTGCTGAGAAGTCAGCTGTTAACCTTATGGGAGTTCCCTTGTATGTTATTTGTCATTTTCCCTTGCTGCTTTCAATAATTTTTCTTTGTCTTTAATTTTTGTCAATTTGATTACTGTGTGTCTTGGCGTGTCTCTCCTTTGGTTTATCCTGCCTGGGACTCTCTGCGCTTCCTGGACTTGGATGGCTATTTCCTTTCCCATGTTAGGGAAGTTTTCAACTATAATCTTTTCAAATATTTTCTCGGGTCCTTTCTCTCTTCTCCTTCTGAGGCCCGTATAATGCAAATGTTGTTGTTTTTAATGTTGTCCCAGAGGTCTCTTAGGCTGTCTTCATTTCTTTTCATTCTTTTTTCTTTATTCTGTTTGGTGGCAGTGAATTCCACCATCTGTCTTCCAGGTCACTTATCAGTTCTTCTGCCTCAGTTATTCTGCTACTGATTCCTTCTAGTGTAGTTTTTTTTTTTTTTTTTTGCGGTACACGGGCCTCTCACTGTTGTGGCCTCTCCCGCTGCAGAGCACAGGGTCCGGACGCGAAGGCTCAGCAGCCATGGCTCACGGGCCCAGCCGCTCCGCGGCATGTGGGATCCTCCCGGACCGGGGCACGAACCCGTGTCCCCTGCATTGGCAGGTGAACTCTCAACCACTGTGCCACCAAGGAAGCCCATCTAGTTTAGTTTTCATTTCAGTTATTTTATTGTTCATCCCTGTTTGTTTGTTCTTTAATTCTTCTAGGTCTTAGTTAAACATTTCTTGCATCTTCTCTATCTTTGCCTGCACCCTTTTTTTGAGGTCCTGGATCATCTTCACTATCATTATTCTGAATTCTTTTTCTGGAAGGTTGCCTATCTCCACTTCATTTAGTTGTTTTTCTGGGGTTTTATCTTGTTCCTTCATCTGGTACAAAGTCCTCTGCCTTTTCATTTTGTCTATCTTTCTGTGAATGTGGTTTTCCTTCTACAGGCTGCAGAACTGTAGTTCTTGCTGGTGGATGAGGCTATCTAAGAGGCTTGTGCAAGCTTCCTGATGGGAGGTGGGAGGGCAGAGTCTTAACCCCTGGACCACCAAGGAAGTCCCAGCCAGAGTAATCTTTTGAGGCACAAGTCTAACCAAATCATTTCTCCCCCACACCCTGATCTCCCACTTAAGACCCTTCATTGGCTCTTAGAATCCAGCCTGAAATTAGCGTCTCTAGTCTCACCTCTTGGGATGTTTCTCCTGATCCTGATTCCCAGACTCCTATTCTGTTGCTCACATATGCCAGCAGGCCCCAGGCCTTGCTGCCACCCACTTCCTTTTCTTGGGCTGCTCTTTTTCTTTAACTTGCTCTTCTTTCGCCTCTCTGACTCTCGTATCTGCTCAGTCAGTACCACGCATTGGTCTAATTGATGGCATAGTGCTGAGTCTGTGCTCTCTGTATCCTTCTTTTGCAGAGATGATTTTGTCTCCTTACACCCTCCCGAGGTGTTGACGATAGATGCAGTTGCCTGAAAGGTTAGGGACCACTGCTCAGGCTGACTGTCATGTCCTGTGTGTGTAGCTTGAGGTCCTTTGTGGGTGACATGTGGGTGGCTTCCACCACTGCTGTCTGAGCTGGGGGCCTGGCCCTCGTGTCTTTATAGCTGTGATTCCAGCATATGCTTCCTCTTTGGAGACCTCAGGCTCTGGCTGTCTGAATCACAGATGGGAAAGAAGTGAAATTTATGCTTTCTCAGCTGGATGTCACAAAGGAAAAGATAGATATGTGGAAAACATATCCTAAATTTGAGAGACTTATGCTAGAGGAAAATCTGCACCATATAGGACAGTAAATAAATAAATATACCTGATATATTTTTACTGGTAAGACAATAAAAAGAACACCCCAGCAGAAAATCAGGCAAAAAACCCAAATAGGCATTTCACGAAAGATGGAATATAAATGGCCAATAAACATGTTAAAAAAAGTTTACTTAGTAACCAAAGAAATGCAAATAGAGTGAAAAAGAGGCACTTGTTTACTATTGAGATAGAAATGGTACGGCTGGTAAAGGGCCAGTTTGATAATACAGACTATGTTAGAAGTAAAGATGTACATGGTTTTTGTCCCCAAAATTTCATGTCTTAGAATTGATTCTAAGGAAATAATCAGACTAGTAAGCAAAGATGTTACTGCCAGGATTTTTATTCTTCACAACATTGTTGATAATAGTTGTTTTAAAAAGTAAAGAGTTTTGGGACTTCCCTGGTTGTCAGTGCGTAAGACTCCATGCTCCCAATGCAGGGGGCCTGGGTTCGATCCCTGGTCGGGGAACTAGATCTCACATGCATGCTGCACCTAAGAGCTCACATGACGCAACTAGGAGTCTGCATGCTGCAACTAAAAGATCCCACATGCTGCAACAAAGATCCCGCGTGCCGCAACTAGGACCCAGTGCAGCCAAAATCAATCAATCCATCAGTCAATATTAAAAAAAAAAAAGTAAAGAGTTTTTATCAAGAAAAAAAGCATGCAGCAATTAGCAGTGATGATAGGTATCTGTATTTATTGACATGGAAAAGTTAAACAAAATTTAAAAAAATTTTTTACTTTCCTTGATTGATTGATGTATAGTTGATTTACAATGTTGTGTTAGTTTCAGGTGTACAGCAAAGTGATTCAGTTATATACATATATAAATATATATAGTTATTTACATATATAAATATATATAGTTATATATATAAATATTTATATATATATAAGTATTCTTTTTTTTTTAACATCTTTATTGGGGTATAATTGCTTTACAATTGTGTGTTAGTTTCTGCTTTATAACAAAGTGAATCAGTCATACATAAACATATGTTCCCATATGTCCTCCCTCTTGCATCTCCCTCCCTTCCACCCTCCCCATATATAAGTATTCTTTTAGTTATTTATATATATATAAGTATTCTTTTTCAGTTTCTTTTCCATTATAGGTTAGTACAAGATATTGAGTGTAGTTCCCTGTGCTATACAGTAGGTTCTTGTTGTTTATTTTATAGGAAAGATTATTTTAAATGAACAAAGCAGTTTACAAAGCAGCATGTATAGGGTGTTCCCATTTTTGTAAATCTGTTATATCTATTTTTGTACATGTGCAGAGGAAGGTTTGGAATAATGTTATATATGTTATAAATGTTATATTGATTGTGTAGTGGATTTAAAACTTCAGTCATTAATTGCGGGACATAAATATAATTGTATTTGTCTATAACTGAACTCATTTTGGCTCATAAGCCCCCCATACTTAATATTTCCATTTGAAAAAAACTCAGTCCCTTCTCATTTAATGCACAGCCAGCCCATCTTGGGCAACTAACCACTGAACCCTCCTTCCCTTACCCCTGGGATTGATCTACACATTACCCTGTTGTGAGGAGAGATGTCGGTGACTGTGCTGTCCTGGGCACTCCAGGTCTCCACCCAAGCGTCACTCATCTGATCTTCACTGTCTTGTGTTGGCTACACATGTCTGACTTCTCATCCTCTCAAGGTCCATGAAACTGTCACAGCTTTGTTGCCAACCATGGGCTCTTGTGGGCCCACCATCTTGTCCAGAGCCCATCCTGATGGCCTCTGGGCTGTGAGGTGTGCTTGCTGTCCTGCATCATGTGGGTGGGCTCCCCCTGAGGCAGCCCCCAGGCCTGTCTGCCCAGGCCCCTCCCTGAGGCCATTCTCTTCACTCTTTCTGATGTGTCCTCCTCAGGCTGCACCCTGGCAACTGAAGAACGAGCCCCTCTACTGCTATGGGACACAAACCCCTCTTGGGGCTTTTCCTTCTTACCTTCCTCTGGGGTGCAGGGTGCTGGGAATGTCTCAAGGCCCCCCACCCTGAGTCTCAGCTGTAGCCACTTCTCTCCTCCCATAGATGGTTGACTCCTGACCTTTTGAGTGAAGCCTCCTCTTCCATTATCAGGAGCTCATTCCCACACTTGCTTTTGGGATAAACTGTTAGTGCCTCCCGTCCTTCAGGCTGTCACTCTTCATCTTCCCAACCAAGCTTTTTTGCAAAATTTAAAACACTCTTTTCTCTCAGGGACCTTAGTCTTGTAATTGAGATAATGGCTTTCAAGACAATAGTCTGCTATAGATTTACAAAAAGATTTACTTAAAAGTTCAAATTCAGAGGCCAAGGGTTTGTGTCAATCTTCCCTACCCCAAGCGCAGGCTGTATAAAAAGCTCTTCCTGGGCTTCCCTGGTGGCGCAGTGGTTGAGAGTCCGCCTGCCGATGCAGGGGACACGGGTTCGTGCCCCGGTCCGGGAAGATCCCACATGCCGCGGAGCGGCTGGGCCCACTCATGGCCGCTGAGCCTGCGCATCCGGAGCCTGTGCTCCGCAACGGGAGAGGCCACAGCAGTGAGAGGCCCGCGTACCGCAAAAAAAAAAAAAGCTCTTCCTGGTGCTCGAATGGTGGAGCCATTCAGGGTGGAGCCAAAGGGTGGGCAAATGGATTGAAAAAGTCTGTAGTTCAGGGTCAAAGTCTACATCCACTATAGCTCTCTCCTGGGATTGGTAGGATTGTGGGTAATTTCAACTGTGTTTTGGTCTGCAATTTCTGAATTTTCTACAATAAACATGTATTTCTTTTATAATAGGAAACATAATAAAAGTTCTTTTATTAAGTGAAGGGACACTTCCAGGCATTTAGGTCTTTAATGCTAAAGGTTAATTAATTTGGTGGGTTTTTTTTTTTTTTTTTTTGTATATTTTGGGTTTGGGGTACCCTAACAACCTCACTTCATCACAGTGGGTGGGCTCTTTGGGAGGGGGGAGGGTAACAGGTGGGGGCCAGCCTGGAAGCAGTTACAGGAGGGAGGGGTGACATAGGCATGTATTTCTCCATCGTGAAGGAGGGTAAGGCTGCAGCTTCTGCAGCGTCTTAAAGGGCAGTGTCTTTTCTTTTAGGACAAGGAGATAGCACTTTGTTAACATCCCTATGGTTGCTGTATTACATGGGAACTGATCCCCAGCGGGACCAGCCCCAAGTGAGCTTTGAGGAGGTAAATCACAGCAGGAATCGAGTCACCCTGGCATTTCAAACAAAAATTGGGAGTTCAAACTTGCAAAAAGCAACAACAGCTCTTAAGCAGGAAAATGTTCAAATACTGAAAATGCCCAATCACCTTCCACCAGGCTTGAGCACTGCTGTGCTCACCTTTGACCACACCAGGGATTTCCTGATGTTTAAAGAAAGTTTAAGGATTTCACATGTCTATCTTTTCTGGTACTTTATGTTCCCATTTTTTATTCTTCTGAATCTTGAATTTTGTGAAAGTGTTAGCAGAATAATTAGAAAAGCTAGGATCTTGTGCACGTGGAGATGGGAGTGAGGCAGGGCCCAGCTTTTCCCCTGCTGTCCTCTTGCAGCCAGGACTTGGAGAAGCGCTGGGGGCCCACAGTGAGATCCCCTCGGCCCAGCCCTGGGGAGATCTCTACCCTGTGAGAGTGAGGCGGGCTCAGGTAGTGTGTGAAGGTGGCCCCGGCCTGGAAACCCCCTCTGCAGACCCTCTCCAGAAGGTGCAGCCTTGGCCGTGCCTCACACCCAGAGTGGACGGAAGTGGCTCTGGTTTCAGGCTGTGGTTAGAGATAGAACAGACCAGGCTGAGGATTTGGGGAGCAGGCCGGGCTTCCCCCTGACCTGCAGATGGAAGAGGCTGGCCCCAGGGTGTGAGCTGCAGGAGGGCAGCGGGCTCACTCCTTTATTCACAGCTCTGGCCCTTGCCCCTAGAATGTGGCCTGGCCACAGGCACTCACTACATTTTTTTAAAATGAGTGAAGAAATGAATAAATGACCTTCGTGTTGGGGTCTTGCTCTGGGGAGAATTGTAAAGTTGACCAGGTTTGCTCTCAGGGGCACTTCCCTGCCCGAAGGCACTTGGCAACAGAGGCTGCATCTGACCCACCCCTCCGTCCTAAGGTGCAGACCTCTGACCGAATGACAGGGAGGGAGAGAGGGATGTGTCTCAGGAGTGGGGAGACAGGTGAGGGCGGAGTTCCTGGCCTCTGAGGGGGTGTCATCTTCGGGCAGCAAAGTCTGATTTCCCCTGAGTTTCAGGAAAGGCTGGCCTTGGTCTAAACACATCCAAGACTGAAGAGTGCAGAGGGTGAGCTGTTAGGGGGAAGCCTCAGGCAGGCACGGAAGCTCCCCTGAGGGCTGGGCCAGGGCGAGGGAGCTGGGAGCTGCGCCTGGCACTGAGCGCCACAGGGATTCTGGGCAGAGGGGTGAGCAGGTTCGAGAGAGGTCCTTCTGGTGAAGGTGCTGCCAGGTGCCCTCAGGAGCCTCGAGTTTGTCCTGTGAAGAGGAGGAGGGAGCAGGCAGAATCAGTGGCTGTCCTTTCCTGCTTGGGGACAGAGGGGCTCCCCTCCTGATGGGAGGAGGACCTGCCCACACTCCCGTCAGCTGGGGGCCTGGACTCACCTGGCATGGCGTTGACTTCTCATCAGAAGTCGGGTCTGTGGACCAACTGGAGAGGACTGACCGGGGTCATGCACATCCCCACGGCCTGCCACAGGGACAGCATTAAGGCCTGAGGGCTTGCAACACCCCCCCCACCCCCCGGCCCCATTCCCAGCTCTGAGGATATTAGGGAATCTCCTCCTGGAAGGGGCGGCTCTCACTCCACCTGCCACCTGGTGGGAGCTCTGGATGTGAACTCGTGGACTCCTTGGGCCACTCCCTGAGCCACAGGCCTTCTGGGTTTAGAGCTGGAGGAGGTGGGATGCTTGCCCCAAGATTCTCACTTGGTACCCTCCCATCAAGCACACATTGCTCAGTGAACACCCCCCATCCCAGAATGCACATCAAACCACACTCCTTAAAGCTCCCTCTCCCTTCCCATACGCCTCTTTTTCATTCTTTTGTGGCTTTCTCTCGACTTCTCTGAGACTGCCTTTTCTATCATAAAACATGCGAGGGCATGTCCCAGTTGGGGGCCTGTGCTCCTGGGGCTGCCCCGCACCCGGGGGAATGGGGCCCTTGAGGACCGTGGACCGGAGAGGGTGGGGGTCCTGGAGCTGAGGAAAGTCCCGGGATCAGCTGGGAAGGGTGGGTGTACCTGGCAGGCGGTGTGGGCATCCCAGCCCCCGGACACTAGGGTCTGCAGCTGGGGTGCGTACTGCTCCACGAACTGCTCACACTAAGGAAGGAGACAGACACAGGGTGGGGTGGGCCCAGGCCCAGGGCAGGGCTCCCCTGCCTGGCTGTCCAGGCCTCCCCACTTAGATGGATCACTCCAGGGCTCCCCCCGACCTCGTGTAGGTCCAGCCCTCAGTCCCCACTGAGCAGCTCCAGCTGTAAGACTCTGAACAAGCTGCCGTGGGCTGAAATGGGGGTTTCTGCCAGGAGAGCCAGGGACATTGGAGGTGGAGGCACAGGGGCAGAATCTCATCCCCCTTTTCCCCCTCCCCCTAAATATCATTTCTGGAAGGCATCCTAAAGCTCATGTGGTCTTGGAGACCTGATGTGATGGGCAGTAGGGAGTACCATGTAGAAAGCGGCCTCCTGGGATGGGAGCCAGCGGGCTTGTCGCCCACTCTGAGTACCGGGACTCCAGGGCTTCGGGCCCAGCCCTCTCCTGCAGGGGGGTTGGTCCCCACTGAGTCACACCGGAAGGAGGGTTGGCTCTGGGACAGGACTGGGACCCTGGAGAGACGGCTAGGCCCTCTCGGGCTCCAGCCGGCCCTGGCATTACTCATCTCCTGGTAGATGACCGGGCCTCCCTCCTGGTCCATGAGGGAGGCCTGCTGGTCCTCCAGAGCCCACACCCTTTGTCCAGAGACAGCTCGACCTTAGCGGGTTTTGCCCTAAGTTACAGCGCCACCACTGTTTGACCCACGTCCTGTCTGCCTGTCTGAGCTCCTTGAGAGCGGGGGGAGTATCTCAGCGTACCTCTGGCTGGGAAGCCTTTCCTGGGCTCAACCCTCCACCACCGGCAGCCCCTGATGTGCCTGTCCCTCACCTTCTGCCTATCCAGCCAGGAGCCCAGGCAGGCCTGGCGCATTGCCTGTGGCATGGCCTGCTCGCTGCTCTTCCCTGCCTGGGTGGTCACAGACACGCAGAGCTGGCACTCAGTGTCTTGCGGTAGCCATTCTCCTGGCAGGGACCCCAGAGCGGTGAGGGCTAGAGAGAAAAAACAGTAAAGGATGCCCTGCAGAGTATTCAGTTCCTGTCCTCATTGGTGCAGTGCAGGGGCACCTGGGAGGGAGAGGGTCGTGCAGGGCCAGGGTGGGGAGGGCTGAGAGTGGGCGATGGGCAGGGGCTGGGACCGCAGGCTCACCTGGGCCAGCTCCGTCCTCACTGGAGCACCGGAGGGTGGGGCCGCAGAGCAGCTGGGGCAGCACGCGGTCCAGCAGTGTGTTTATTAGGGTGCCGACATAGTGCTTGGACAGGAACTGGCAGATGCCGCCCACCACCGGGGCTATCCTGTGGCACACTTGTACCAGCGTACCCTGGGGTGGGGGCCGAGAAAGGGCAGGGTCGGACCTTCTCTTGAAAGACCTAGTCAGTGCCCAGCACTAGCTGGTACTTTGTAGACCTTACCTTGTTCCCTTGGAGAATTATTATGCTGTTTACAGTTAAGGACCCTGAGCAACACAGACTCCAGGGGACTTGCCCAGAATCACTGAGCTGGTGCAAGACTCAGGCCATGGACCCACCTTTGACTTCAAAGAGTCTGGAATTGCTGAAATTCCAGAGTTGCCCAGAGAGGTGGGCATTGCCAAGGCCACATGGCAGCCTGGGGCAGTGGCAGAACCGGACCTGGGTCTTCTCCCTCCTGACTCGGGCGTGCTGTGCTTCCCCGCTCCTGTCTGTGCTCCAGAGCCTGCGGTTTCAGGAGTCCCTGGGGGAAGCCAGGAATTTCCCCACCTCACCCTTGATTCCAAACACAACCTCCCAGCTGAGTGGCAAGGAGAGAGGCGGCAGGCACGCTCATCCCTCCGCACCTTATTCATACAGCCAAGAACTTACATGCATGAAATAAGCTACAAGGACATATTGCACATCTCAGGGAATATAGCCGATATTTTATAATAACTATAAATGGCATATAACCTTTCAAAGTTTTGTGAATCACTATATTGTACACCTGTAATGTATAATACTGTACATCAACAATACCTCAATTAAAAATAAAAGAACCTATATGCGGCAGGCTGGCCTGGGCCCTGCTCCTGCTTGCAACACTCCGCTGTCCCCTAGCACCAGAAAGGCCGAGGAAGGAGTAGGGCAGAGGGACGTGTACTTCTCTGGGATGTGACACATTCTAAATGGCACATCTCACCAAATGTACCCATTTGCTTGCATCAGATCCCACACTCGGCCTCCCCTCCTGCTCTGACGAGGTATCCCTGCTCTGTCAAAAGCTGGCCCATCTCCTTGTGCATTGGGTCCACCCTGCCCCCACCTGCACACGTGCTTCACCTCTGCATCCCCCTCTCTGTCCTGCCTCATTGCTATTCCCTCCTGCCCATTGGTCTCTTAGCATGTGAACACGCTAAAATAGCTTCTCTCATTAAAAAGCCTCACCCCGGGACTTCCCTGGTGGCCCAGCGGCTAAGGCTCCGTGCTCCCAATGCAGGGGGCCTGAGTTCTATCTCTGGTCAGGGAACTAGATCCTACATGCTGCAACTAAGAGTTCGCATGCCACAACTAAAGATCCTGCACACCGCAACGAAGATCCTGCACGCGGCAACGAAGATCCCGTGAGCCGCAACTAAGACCCAGAGCAGCCAATAAACAAACAAACAAACAAACAAACAAATAAATAAATAACTTTTAAAAAGAGTCTCACCCATCTCCCCTCCCCTTCCCAGAAAAACGTCATGAAAGAGTTGTCAATACTCAATGCTACACTTTGGTCCCCGTAACTCCTCCAAAACAGCTCTCAAGGTCACAGCATCCCCCTGGGCATGTGTTGTCAATCCCTCAGCAGCTCTGGGGCCCGATGACTGCTCCCTCCTTGCTGAAATGCTTTCTTCTCTCAGCCTCTGTGACCCTCATGCCGTGGTGTCCCCACCTCCCTGGCTGTCCCTCCTCAGGTTCTTTCTCTGGTGTTTCCCTTTGCTTGGACTGGGCTTCCTTCCCCTCGACCTGGTCCACACCACTTCCCTGTATGATCCCAACTGTTCCCTTGGATTTCAATCTTGTCCGTAGCCTCGCCTCTCGGACTGATGTCTCTGGACCTGGCTGGGGGATCTGGCTGCCTACTTGTCGCCTCCTCTTGCCTGTTGCACAGGAGTATTGCACGGCCAGGAGAGAACTCATGATTTTTCTGCCCAGACCTGTTTCTTCTCAAATCTACTCATCTCAGCTGGGGCCATTCCAGAGAACCCACGGCTCAAGCCGAAGTCCGTAGCGTCACTGCCGATTCCTCTCTCGTCCCCACTCCCCAGGTCCCATCCATCGCTGAGTCCTGCAGAGCCCCCGTTCCAGACACGTCCCCAGTCCCCCTCCTAGCTCCACCCCCCCATTTCTGCAATCATCTCCTCACTCTCATTATTCGCTCCCATCCGCCCAATTCATGCTTCAAACTAGGAGCTCGATCTTGCTGCAGTGTAAATCCAGTCACGGCCTCCCCCTGCCTGAAACCCTTCCACAGCTGTGAACGGTGTTCAGAAGAAGGCCCAGCGTTCCTTCACTTGGCTCCGGTGTTTCTCCCAGGCCCGCCGACCACTCTCCCGGAGCCCACCTGAGGCAGCCACACAGCTGACCAAGCTCGTTCTGCTCGAGGCCCTTGGCCTGTCGGTCCTTGTCATCCTCCAGGCCTCAGCTTAGCCATCACCTCCTCAGAGATGCCCCCTGACGACCATCCTAAACCTCCTCCCCGATCACTGTCCCTCCCCTCATCTGTTTTAATTCTCTGCTCTGAACTAACCACTACCTAAAAGAAATCTCTCCCACCACAACGTAAACTCAGGAGGGTGGGGATGCCCTCATCTGGAAGGACCGACAGGGCAGGGCATCTCCTCACTTGGGCCCCATTTCAGGGCAGGGCCGTTGGGTGATGGTCACTACAGGTCTGGAAGACCCCAGGTTTGGGGCAGGCAGGGATGGAGTGTCCATCTGCGGAAATTCTCCTTTTGTAAAATGAAAGAACCGTTTCTACAAAGATGACTGAGATTCTTTTCTGTACTTTGACACCTGGCATAGTACCTGGCACACAGTCGGGGCCTCACAGTGGTTTTATTTCTGTTTGTTTTTTTCTCCCCCGTGGCTTGAGGGAGCTTAGTTTCCCGGACCAGGGATTGAACCTGGGTCACGGCAGTGAAAGTGCCGAGTCCTAACCACTGGACCGCCAAGGAATCCCCCACAGTCGTTGAACAGGCCCTAGGCCTGGCACCTACCAGGCCCAGCCTGAGTACCAGGGTCCCTTGGGTGGGGACAATGCAGCCAGCTGGCCCCTGGTGGGCGTATGAGGAGGGGTGGGGGGAAGCGGAGGTGTGGGCGGCCTCGTGGCCCCGGATGCCTCACCTTGGGAATCTTATCTTTGATCCGCTTGATCATATTCCTGCAGAGCCAGCAGAAGGGAAGGGGCATGGGAATGGATAACCGCTGCTCGGAGAGATCCTGGGGGAGAGAAGCGCGCTGGAGGCAAGCTGGACAGAAGGCTCCTCCGGGCTCTGCCTCGCCCGACTCGCCTCCCCTTCCGTGTCCCCGCCTCCTGGTTGTGCCGTAGGCCCTGCCTGGAGCTGCTGGTCCCCTTCCCAACGCTGCCCCTCCCAGGCCAAGTGATCCAGGGCCTCGGCCATGGCCCTCGCTCTCTGGATCTCCATCTCACCTGTGTCTGCGGCCCGGGCCTCTCCTGGAGGGCCCCAGGCAGCATGGAGAGGACCAGCTTGTCCTGCAGGGGGCCTGATGGCTCTGGCTCCTGCCCTGGCTCTGGTTGCCCGCGTTTGCACAGGCCCAAGGACCCGCAGATGGCCTTCGGGTTCTAGGGCACAACGCAGGGTGAGAAGGTGATTGGGACGGGGGAGGGGACCCCACTCCCCCTCCGTCTGGCTCAAGGACCCAGGCACCAGGTAACTGCCTTTAGGCCTGGAATGGGGGAAGCAGGCTGGTTTGGGGCTGTGGTTTAGGACTCTGTTGGGGTGGGAGAGGAGACCAAAGGCAGAGAGGGGGTCAAGTGGGGACTTTGGGACACGTGTCTGGGGATGTGTGTGAACAAGTGTGAGCGTGGTTGTTTGTGAGAATGAGTGAGTGTAAGTACGTGAGAGTGCGTTTGTCGTGTGAGCGTGTAGACGGCGTAGGTGTTGCGTAAGACTGTGTGCAGTGAGTGTGTGGCCGAGTGTTTGTGCGAAGGGTTCGAGGGTGTGTGCCGGTGCCTGAGAGCGTGCAGGCCCACCGTGTACAGCTGAATGGGAGGCGCTGTCACCTGGGTACAGGCTGAGGAGCACTGAGTTTCCTGCACCCCGTGTGGGCAGGGGGTGGGCTGCCACGTGCGGGGGTAACTCAGGGACAGGGAGGGCGTGAAGGCTGTGCAGGAGGCAGGATGGAGGCGAGGCAGGAGGGCCTCACCATGTGGCTCTGGAAGTGGCTGATGACCAGTGGGAAGTAGGTGTCCAGCATGAGCTGGCACTGGGACCCCAGCAGCTTCAGCGGGATGATGTCACACTTGTGCTGCAGGAATTCCCGTATCGTGTCCTGGGAGGCAGGCGGGAGAGGGGACTGTCAGCCTGGCCTCTCTGAGGTCTGCCCCGCCTGAGCCCCTGGACACGGGGCCATCGCCCACCCGAATGGCCACCTTCGCCCAGGGCCCTGGAGTTGGGAGGGTGCTAGTGAGCCGCACACTTGGGCGCAGACGTGGCTGCTCCCCTCAGGAAAGACCATCTCTGGCTGTGCTGCTGAGCTCACCTCCAGAGCCCTCTCCCGGCCAGGAGGTACCTGGGATCACCCCCAAGCTGGAGACGCCTCCTTTATGGGGCTAACCGCTTCTCTTTCTCTTAATCCCCAAGCTTCAGTCCAGGGTCTGGGCCTCATTACCTGGGAAATGACCTCCTTGGCCATCTTGATGAGAAAGTGGGTGATGTCCTCACATTCCTGGCACAGGTCAGCCTGAGGAGAGGGCCCCAATTTGGGGCACATGAGTGGAGGCCATGCTCCCAGCTCAGGTGGCTGAGGCTGATGGGGTGCTCCAAGACACAGGCAACTGCCCACGATCCCATCCCATCCCAACCCATCCCATCAATCCCATCCTGTCCCATCCCATCCATCCCATCCCATCCCAACCCATCCCATCAATCCCATCCTGTCCCATCCCATCCATCCCATCCCATCCCAACCCATCCCATCAATCCCATCCTGTCCCATCCCATCCATCCCATCCCATCCCAACCCATCCCATCAATCCCATCCTGTCCCATCCCATCCCATCCCATCCCATCCCATCCCATCAATCCCATCCCTTCCCCCCCAACCCATCCCATCACATCCCATCCTGTCCCATCCCATCCCATCCCATCCCAACCCATCCCATCAATCCCATCCTTTCCCCCCCAAACCATCCCATCACATCCCATCCTGTCCCATCCCATCCCATCCCATCCCATCCCATCCCATCCCATCCATCCCATCCCATCCCAACCCATCCCATCAATCCCATTCCTTCCCCCCAACCCATCCCATCACAACCCATCCTGCCCCATCCCATCCCATCCCATCCATCCCATCCCTTCCCCCCCAAACCATCCCATCACATCCCATCCTATCCCATCCCCTTGCATCCCATCCCATCCCATCCCATCAATCCCATCCCTTCCCCCCAACCCATCCCATCCCTTCCCCCCCAACCCATCCCATCCCATCCCATCAATCCCATCCCTTCCCCCCCAACCCATCCCATCCCATCCCATCCCATCAATCCCATCCCTTCCCCCCCAACCCATCCCATCCCTCCCCCCCCAACCCATCCCATCCCTTCCCCCCCAACACATCCCATCACATCCCATCCTATCCCATCCCCTCCCATCCCCTACAGGGACTCCAATCCCATCCAGAGCCTACCCAGGACCCTCTATCCCAAGACCTTTGGTCTCGGTACATCCTTGGGTGGTACTCACAGCTTCCACATGTCCCCAGACTTCCTGCAGGCAGTGCCCTAGGGCTCTGCACTGCAATGCTTGCTCCAGGCTTTGGCACCAGAACTCGGGGCCTTGGGCGCAGGCCGGGGATGAGGTGGTCCCGACAGCTGCTGTTTGGGGCCAGAGCAACCTTGGGATCCGAGCCACACCTGGCACCCTGGCCTCACCCAACCTCCAAACCCAATTTTACTGGGACGCATGGCTGTTAAACATGCTGGAGTCGGACGGCTCTGTGTTCTACCTGCTATAGTGCCTGCCAGCTGTGCGACCTTGGACAAGCCCTGGAGTTTCTCTGAGTCAAAACCCCCTCATCGGGCTTCCTTGGTGGCACAGTGGTTGAGAGTCCGCCTACCGATGCGGGGGACACGGGTTCGTGCCCCAGTCCGGGAAGATCCCACATGCCGCGAGTGGCTGGGCCTGTGGGCCATGGCCGCTGGGCCTGCGCGTCCGGAGCCTGTGCTCCGCAACGGGAGAGGCCACAACAGTGAGAGGGCCGCGTACCGTAAAACAAATGAAAACAAAACAAAAAAAACCTCCTCATCTTTAAAACTAGGACAAGGTACAGGCTGAGGATAATGCGTGGGACAGAGCCAGAGCTCAGTAAGTGGTGGAGGAGGTCGTGGTGCCCCCTCCACACCTGGCCCCGGGGTGACGAGTGGGGTAAGGAGAGGCTGGGGAGACTCACCAGTGCCCGGCCCACAGAGCGCAGGCAGCAGGAACAGCCACGGCAGCAGGTGCGACATGGCCATGGCTTCTCCACAGTGTGGACACCCTGCCTGGGGTGGGGCCCTTATAGCTGGGGGCTGGGGTGTGGGAACAGAGCCCTGTGGGAGCAGCCGTGACCTCAGTGTTTGCCTTTGCCCTGGAGGGCCCTCCAGGTGCTTTGCTTTGATCCCCTCCTCTTCCCAGCAGTGACACTCCTGCCAGCCCCCACCCCACCCTGGCTCCTGCCTGATGTCCTGCTCCCCTGGGAACCCCTGCACAGCCACATCCTATCCCCCATGGGCCTGGACTCCCTCCAACCAGGGGGCTCTTGAGCCTTCACATCTGGTCCCATCTCTCTGGGTTATGGAAGGGAAACTGAGGCAGGACCGGGGCAGCCAGGGTGACTCCCCTCAACTCCCGTCTCTCCCCCAGGCCTCTCAGCCCTCCTCTGCTCTGGAGCAATTGCTCTGAAGAGCTTCCTGCCTGCCTCTTGACCCAGGGCAAGCACCGGAGGGGCAGACTGGGAACCCTCCAAGGCCACCTACCCCGCCCCCCCTCCCCTTATCCTTTCCGTTCAGGAGGAAGAAGCCTCTGAAGCTGCCAGGCCAGGCCCCCCTGAAACAACGCACACCCAAGGACAAGCTCACCACCCCCGAGGGGCAGACGGGAGGGCCGAGAGCAGCGAGTCGGGCGTTGGCTCATGGCCACCAGCGTGGCTGAGTCCTGGGGTGCCCTCTCCAGTGGAAGCTCACGGGCGCGGGCAGGGTGGGGACCAGCACCGATGGACTCAGGATGGCCCAGGGACTCCCTCAAAGTCACACAAGGACTCGAGCAGTTTCTGTTGGCCTCAAGCCCTGGCTGGTATGACCAAGAGTGTGGCGTGTAAACGTGTGACAAAGATGGGGACCCCATGACTTGTATTCCGCCCAAGAAGGTGGGACAGGAGGTGCTTGTAGTTTAGTGAGTGGTAAACAAAGGAGCCGCACAGGGCACACTCAGGGCGGCCCGCGCTGCAGGGGGCGGGGTCTGCGGATGGCTGCCTCTGGGGGTGTCGGTCAGGGTGTCTAAGTGCTGTCACGGGGGCTTCCCATGGCCCCTGCTTCCTTCTCACAGCACAGAGCAGACTGGCTCAGGAGGTGAGGCTCTGGTCCACGCAGTCACTCAGGAGCCCAGGCCCCTCCCTCTGCCTGCTCTTCTGTCCCCCAGGGCTCGGGGTCCTCCCCTGGATCCTCCGCATCTGGCCAGCAGGGCACAGAGAGAAAGAGGGGGAGAGAGGGAGGGGAGAGTTGGGGGTCAGGCCTGGGAGTGGCCTTCATTTCTGCCTCCAGTTCACGGGCCAGGATTCCATCACACTGTCCCACTTAACCGCGGGAGGGCTGGGGGACCTCATGTGCCCGTGTGCCCAGGGGAAAGCGACATGGAGGTGGACGCATGGCATTGTCTCAGAGCCACCACACTGGACACAAAACTGTGTGTTCTGTGGGGTTTTCTGGGTAGTGGGTCCATGGCTCCTATCAAATCCTCAAAGAGGGGTCAGTGTCTCCACACCCTTGAGAGCTGCCATCCACGGGGGAAAAAAATAAAGAAAACACAAAAAGCCAGCCGTAGACCAAGCTGACCTGGCCTGGGGCAGGGGTGAGGACGTCTGCCTCATGGTCCCTGGGATGGGTCCCTGGTTCCTCTTGTTCTGACGCCAGTGGCACCGCCTTCTCTGATTAAGATTTGGCTCCTGAGTGAGGTGGGAGAAAGATGGACAGGATAAACAACAATGGATAAACAACAAGGTCCCACTGTATAGACTAGGGAGCTATATTCAATATCCTGGGATAAACGATAAGGGAAAAAATATTAAAAAGAATGTATATATGTGTATCACTGAGTCACTTTACTGTACAGCAGAAATTTACAAAACATAGTAAATCAACTATACTTCAATAAAAGATAAATTTAAAGCACGGAAAAGAAAGACAATAAAATTTGGCTCTTCTCACGGGGCGTGGCTACAGATAGAGCCTGCACGGATCTGCTGTACAGCCAGCTGTCCTCCTGACCCATCTATTTCCCATCCTGTAGAAAAGAACAGAGAAACATTCTGTCAGCCATCCCACGATCTGAGAGTCCATGAACTTGAGTTTGTCAATAAGAGATGGCTCCCCTCCTGGCGTGTGGACAATTTGACATTTCTGAGGGCCAGTTCCTTGTGACCAAGCTACACACTTCATGCTTCCTGCCTAGTACCGTGCCCACAGCCCACCACAGTCTACACTGCACAAGCCTACCCTTGCCTGTCCCCAGCCACCCTGTCTAGAAAGTGGGATAAATGTCCGTCATAGTAAATAACCTAGGCACGTGTCCCTGAGGTACTGCAGGACCAGAATGCTCTGCATACAACTGGAAATGGTTAGGGACAAGGAAACAAATAAATGGACCATGTTGACCATTTCCTCCATCCGATGATGCCGTGAGCTTGACCCTGCTATGTTCCCATCACAGATCTGAGGAATGTTGCAATAGAGAGTAGGTAATCACTGGGCTTTTCCCGTGAGTTGAATAAACACTTGAAATTCCAACCCCCTTCCCTTTTCATCCAGGTGACCTCATTTGTCAAGTGAACTCAGGTTTACTATGGTCTGATCAGAAGTTGCCAGTTGGTGGACGGTTAGCCAATTTTATAAACTTCTTTCCTTTTTTTGGTTAAGAATCTCAGGAAGTTCATTACCCAGCGGTAGAAGGGTCACATTTGGCCTTTGGATTCCAAATGTGGTAGGGAAATGGGGAATTCCTTCTTCCTTAGCATGAGCTGGTGTATCAGTCAGATTCACCGATGGCAAGCAACAGAAACTGACTCAGGCTAAAGTAAGAGAAGGGAAGTGATTAGATGTCCATGGATGCCTCAGGGTGGAAGGGAAGACCTAGAACAGAGCTTGGACAGGAGCCAGCCAGCTCAGAGGGTCTTGGAAGCAGGGATAGCACTTCAGTCTGGCCCAGGTGCAGTCACTGGGATGAATGAACTTCCACCATTTCCCTGTCTTTGTGTCTCTTGCTTCAAAGCCAGATTCCTAGGAAAGCAAGTTCAACTGGCCAAGCTTAGATCAGGGGCTTGCCTTTGGTTGTTCTAAGATGGTAAGAGGGAAGTCTGGCACCAGGAGACTTGGGTGACTCTTTTGGCTTATGAAGTGGAGGGTGGGTTCCTGTACACGGTAGCTGTCGGATCATTCCCCAAAGGAAATTAGAGTGATTATTAGGAAGAAGGAGGAGATGCCGTGTGGCCAAATAGTGTCAAACATCCAACCCAGCTTGTAATGATGGTAAGTACTGTTCCTGAGGTACCTCAGATTATGAGGACATTTCTCTGGTGGGAATCAGGAACTGTGGATTCCTGGTCCTAGGGGCTTGCCTGACCCAAAGTAAGATGTGCTTTCCCATATACTCAGGCTGAGAACCTTGGCGTTGACTCAACAGACTTCCAGAGTGCTGCCTGTGGGCACAGGCCAGGGGCCCAGACAGGCGTGGGTTTCATTCAGCTGAAGTTGATCTTGGCTGCCGCTTTGCCTCTTTGGTTTCCTTATCTGACATGGGACCAAAAATACGTGCAAGACTCCTGCGATGTACTGTTAAGATAACTCATGTGTGTGCCTAGCATGGTGTAAGCTGTGCTGAGAGGTTGGGGGAGTTACCTGGAAGGTGCTGGGGAGCCAGTGAAACATTTTACGCAGAGGATGAGGTGATCAGAATTGCAGTTGTCCATAGTTAATGAGATAATTCTCCTCTGCAGGCTGTACCCCAGGGAGAAGTTGGAGTCATCAACTTGCCTTGCTGCAGACTCAGCCCCTGTTCCAGCAGTTGGGCAGCTGCCCCATCCCTGGAACCCAGAGCCTGGAGGTGGGCTCCTATCCTGAGTCACAAGACTCATCCCACACGCCTGCCTTATGTTTCTGTTTTAGATGCTACAATCCCTCCTTAGTGTCCTGCTGAGTACCGGAGAATCACTGTATCCTCAGAATCGTTGTTGAATGCCCCTCCCCTACTGCCCAGGTCATTCCCACCCAAGGAGATGTTTTTTGGGAGTGGGGATGATGCTCTGGGGAGCACCTATAGGTGCTCTTAAAAATCACAGGACCCAGGCACTGCAGGCTGCATGCTCACGGGCAGAGACCTAGGGCGGGGAGGGGCATGGGTCCCAGGCCAGTGGGACCCCAGCGCCTCTGTGCAGCCCCAGGTGAGGGAACCAGGTAGGAGTGCGGGCTGGTCCAGGGATTTAAGGTTCAGTCAGCTACTTTGAAAGTGGACCTGAAGCAGCCCAATGTAGTATTGAGGGGTTGTATCCCAAATTTTTGAGGATGAAGACACTTTACCATCAAGACATTTTATGGAGACCAACATGGTAAAATTTGAACCTTAAGTTATATTGACTGAGAAAGTTAATGATGATCATTAATATATATTAATATAATAATATATACATATAATGCTATTGTTAATAATATGAATAATTAAGAAAGTTACTATGTTCAATGACACCTTTAAATACATTTATAATTTGTTCACAACAGCATGTGCATATCTTTGAAAAATGTTTTACGTGTGGGTTGACTTTACCGGTCTATTTCTGGCTGTCCACCTTTTGGAAGGAATGTCTTTCCAAGGTGCTGGGTGCCCTCAGTGGCCTTTCGACCTCCATCCCCACCGGCCTAATCTGATTGGACCAAGGAGATGTCCATAGGGGTGGAGCCTAGCCTATGGCCTGGTGCACAGAGATGCGCTGGGCCAGTCAGAGGCCTCGATCTAGAATTAGAACTAACACACGGGGAGGGAGGAGGCTGCTGAAAGCCACAGTCTTGGGCAGCTCTAATGGCTGCAAACAGGGGGACCACAAAGCATAATGAAGCAGTTCATGATTTCTCTTCATTTTATTTTCATTTTGAAAATAAAATAACAATAATAATATTTGTGGTAATAAAAATAAAAGCTGAGTTTTGTTGAGCATTTTCTTGATGCCCAGCTCAGTTCTAAGTACTTTATAGTATAACCTACGCAGTCCTCATGAAAACTCCAAAGCTGTACGGAATTTCCAGATGGGGAAATTAAAGTTCAGAAAGGGTAAATAACTTGGTCAAGGCCTACGCCTAGGAGGTGGCAGATCTGGAATTAGAGCCCAGGCCACCTCTTGCCCTCTCCTGCCACTCCAGGAAGCAGGACTGGTAGCCCTAGGGCGGTGAAGGGAGACAGTGACTCCGTGTAGCCACTTTGATTTCCTGAGGCAATGTCTTTTTTTAAAAAAAAATTATTTATTTTTGGCTGCATTGGGTCTTCGTTGCTGTGTGCGGGCTTTCTCTAGTTGCGGTGAGCGGGGGCTACTCTTCGTTGCGGTGCGTGGGCTTCTCATTGCGGTGGCTTCTCTCGTTGCAGAGCATGGTTTCTAGAGCATGTGGGCTTCGGTAGTTGTATCGCATGGGCTCAGTAGTTGTGGCACACGGGCTTTGTTACTCCAAGGCATGTAGGATCTTCCCAGACCAGGGCTGGAACCCATGTCCCCTGCATTGGCAGGAGGATTCTTAACCACTGCGCCACCAGGGAAGTCCCCTGAGTCAATGTCTTGATCTGTGGTTGGATTGCCACAGGATTCCCCCATGGGGCCGCATCCTCTTCCTTCAACTCTTCTTCAACCATGTCGACTGGGTCTCTGTTTCTTGCCTCAGAGGGAGACTCTAACCTGTAACCCGAGGCAGTGAGGGTGCACACGAGGATTCACGTCCCTTTATAAGTGTCTGGGGACCCTAGAGTATGAAGGGGCAGGGCCCTGAGAACCTGCTCCAGCTCCTTGCTGGGACCTTCAGTAAGTCTGGTCCAGCTTGTTCTCCACCCCCAGTCTCACTCAGGGACGATGTTCCGAGACTGGGGGACCTGAGCTGTGCCCACCTAGGGGGAGCAGATGCCCTGTGGCCTGGGCAGGGTTTGGGCGGACTTGCTTGAATTCCTTACCCAGACTTGCTTAGATGTGGGCTTTTCTTTTCTTTTTTAAAGTTGTGGTTCGTATGAGTATATATATATATATATATATATTTTGTTTGTTTGTTTGTTTGTTTGTTTGGTTTTTGCGGTACGCGGGCCTCTCACTGTTGTGGACTCTCCCGTTGCGGAGCACAGGCTCCGGACGCGCAGGCTCAGCGGCCATGGCTCACGGGCCCAGCCGCTCCGCGGCATGTGGGATCCTCCCGGACCGGGGCACGAACCTGTATCGCCTGCATCGGCAGGCGGACTCTCAACCACTGCGCCACCAGGGAAGCCCTCATATGAGTATATTAATCCTGAAGTTGCTTCCTGTCTCCAGCAGTCTTGGGTGATCTGCTATGATGACACTATTATCTAGACGCATCAGGAACCCACTCGAAGGCGAAGGTACAAGTGCTGCCACCTACTGGACGAAAATTAACAGTTTCATCACAACTATATGAAAAAAATTTTGCGCAAGCCTCAAAGCTCCCAACCTCTTTCTTATTTCACGCATATTAACTCTAACTATTCTGGGTCAACTTTTCATAAAAACAATTAGATTCCAATAGAAAAATTTCCTCTATTTCCTAATAAATAGCTAATTAAAATGTGTGCTGTTTATCCAGGATTTCCTGTGTGCTGAGCACTTTACATGCATTATCTCTGTTATTCTCACCACAGTCCTATGAGCTAGATATTGTTATTATCTCTGTTTTATATATAAGGAAGGTGAGATTTGGAAACACTAAATGACTGCTTGCTTCCAGGGTCCACCCAATTAAACACTGGGCTGTCTTGCCTCACCTTTAACAGTAACAGTGTAGGACTAGCATTTCATTATTTGACTAAAATCACACAAACTTCAAAAAAAGGCATCACAAATCCTGAAAATATCTCAAGTGTATTCCATGATTAAGAAAATAAGTAAATATATTATAGATAGTGAGAACCAGGTCTTTTACTGTTGAAAGAGGAGTAACAAAAATGGAAAGGGGGAGGGTTAGAATGCACCCTGTGAGGTTGGATTGGAATCAGGGGAATTGGTGTGAGCTCATGCTTTTACACACATAGATGGTTAGATATAGAAATAGAAATAGATGTAGGTGTATATGTATGTGTGTGTGCATACAGACATATATTCCCTACGTTTGTCCTCTGGAAGGGACTAACAATAATGATACCCCAGTAGCTATGCATATACTGGCCTCTAGATCTTGGTTTCCAAGTACCATTCACTAACGAGAAGAAAAAAAATTCAGGGCTCCTTGAAGAAATGGCTGATTCTAGGGCTGGAGAGGGAAAATATAAATGAACTTGGAAGATTTTGCTGTGCTAGAAAAAGTACTCAGAAATGATGAGGCTCTTACTGAAGGACACAGGGGCCACATTGAAGGGGCTTCCAATGGCCAAGTCTGAGACAATTTTAGTAACAAAATAATGATAGCAATATATTATAACCCCTAGAATAAAGCAAATAACCATGACTCCACATCGATATAAATAATTGCATAAATAAATAAATGAAGACGAAGAGAAAGCTCTTCCTTACAAAAGAATTCCAATGAATAAATGCAGAAGGAATGATGGAAATAGGAAATCACCATTCGGCTAACAACACAGTAATTGTTGCAGGCAAGAATCATTGATGAATAGACCCACAGACATAGAAAACAAACTTATGATTACTGAAGGGGAAGGGAGGGGAGGGATAATTTAGGAGGATGGGATTAACATGTACACACTACTATATGTAAAATAGATAACCAACAAGGACCTACTGTATAGCATAGGAAACTATATTCAGTATTTTGTAATAACCTATAAAGGAAAAGAAGATGAAAAAGAATATATATATATATATACACATACATATATATATTCACGGTGCTGTCCACCTGAAACTAACAGAACATTGTAAATCAACTATGCTTCAATAAAAAATTAAAAAATAAAAGTAACAAAGAATCATCGATGAATGTTAAAATTAGTGGGGGAAAGTATGATGAGAAACCAGACTTAGGTTCAAAGTCTCAAGATATGTCCCCACAAAATACTTATAAATTACAAAGGGAAAGAGAGTAAATTTCCAGTGGATAAATCTGATAGGCACCACCATATCCAAGGGGTGAAAGTTCCCATTAGCAGGAATGAGATGTATCCGCTTCACGTGGCTCCCGGTGTGATGAGCTGAGAAGGACACAACATCTCCTCTGCGGTGTTTGTGCCAGAAATGCAGAACCTGTCTAATCACAGGAAAACATCAGGCAGGCCAAGAGTGAGGAACATTCTACAAAACAACTGGCCATCGCTCCTCCAAAGTGTTATGATCAGGAAAGACAAAGCTTGAGGGAACTGTTCCAGACTGGAGGAGATGAAGGGGACATGACCACTCAGTGCTGTGTGTGAGGCTGCATCGGATCCTGGGTAGAAGGAGAACCCCAGTGGGGCAATTGACAAAGTTGGAATAACGTCTGGAGATAAGTTAGTAGTGTTGTATCAGTGTTCATATCCTGGTCTTGATAATTATGCTGAGGTTATAGAAGATGTTAACATTTGGGAAAGCTAGGTGAAGCGGACTCAGAAATTTTTTTCTACTATTTTTGCAATGTTTCTTACGTCTAAAATTATTTCAAAATGAAAAATAAAAAAAATGAAAAACAAGCTTGTAATGAAATATACGTAGGTAAAAAATGCATTTAAAAAGGCATTACACATGGGACTTCCCTTGTGGCATAATGGTTAAGAATCCGCCTGCCGATGCAGGGGACACGGGTTCGAGCCCTGGTCTGGGAAGATCCCACATGCTGCGGAGCAACTGAGCCTGTGTGCCACAACTACTGAAGCCCGTGCACCTAGATTCCGTGCTCTGCAACAAGAGAAGCCACTGCAATGAGAAGCCTGTGCACTTCAACAAAGAGTAGCCCCTGCTCACTGCAACTAGAGAAAGACTGCGCGCAGCAACGGAGACCCAATGCAGCCCCCCCCCAAAAAAGAAAGCATTACACAAACTATTATAAATAGAATGGGTAAACAGCAAGGTCCTACTCTATAGCACAGGGAACTATATTCACTGTCCTGTGATAAACCATAATGGAAAAGAATATAAAAAATGTATATAAGTATGTAACTGAATCACTTTTCTGAACAGCAGAAATTAACACAACATTGTAAATCAACTATACTGCAGTTAAATAAAAGGGTATTGCAAAATGTATCGGGTTTCTGATTATCCAAAATTTGAAACCTCCCCCAGGCCAGAGCCCAAACTCTTTGGTCTTCGGTCTCTTCACCTGTCAGAGAAAAACCTCTACGTTTATCACAACACAGAGGTAGAAAGAAGGGAAGTATTTGGGCACATTTTGAACAAGACACGCGTCAACGTTCCTTAGAGGTTTTAGTTGAATTGTAGAACACACATCAGACTGACCAAATCCTCTATTCCAGTTTTGGAATGTTCTGACTACACCTTCTGGTTTATGTTGCTGTGTTTCACAGACATCCCCAGAGCTGCACGCAGCAGGATCTTAGTACCCCAAGCAGGGATCGAACCCGTGCCGTCTGCAGTGGAATCGTGGAGTCTTACCCACAGGACCGCCAGAGAGGTCTCCCAGGACTTACATTTCTTGCTTTTACCACACTGGCCCTTGGGTGACACACGTAAGGGGGCTAAAGCAAAGAGATCATATCTGCTGAGGCTTAAAATAATGAAAATGATGATGATAGCTAAGCGATCACATGCCAGGCAGTGGTCCAAATGCTTTAATGATTAAACCAACCCTGGGAGGAAGGGTCTATTACTATACGCACTTTAGGGAGAGGGTGACGGACTTGACCAGGGTCCTTGTCTCTTTCATGCACAGCTAGTAGCTGGTGGAGCCAGGATCCGAGCCCAGGCAGAGCGCCTCCAGAGCCCACATGCTTATGCGTTAGAAGGGGGTGCAGGGCTGAATGCAAGGTAACTGGGCGTTAACCCCCAACCCCTTTTGGCTTTGATAGAACTCCTCACTGAGTCTCAGAACAGAACGGGATCAGTGATGGTAAAGCACCGGCAGGGACTTTGGGAGGTCGTCCTGGACCTGCTCTCATTTGCCAGGGCTGTGGATGTGCCTGCAAAGGGCTGGTGCGTGGACTTCCCCATGACACCAACTCTTGCATTATTAGCCGTTTACCCGGCCACTTAGCACTTTCTCCTGTTAAGCACCACAGTCGGGATGCTTGGACGTTCTGATTCATGGGGGTTCCTGACACTACCCCCTCTTGTCAAAGTCCTTTCTGATACTTGGGGTGCCTGAGACTGTTCCTGTTGCTGAGTGAAGCCCAAGTGCTGACCCCTGAGGTGGGACAAGCACCCCTTCTGGGCAAGAGCAGGATGGAAACCTAAATAGGAACAAACTTGAACAGCCACAAACTCTCCCCAGTTTTTCTCTCCCCACGTCATGTCCTCTGAGAAGTAACATACATGGAAAGCAAGGGTCTGGACCAGGAAGCCTGACCTTGCTGTGTGACCTTGAGTAGAGTCCTGCCCTCTCTGGGCTTTGGTTAACTTAGCTGTAAATGAGGGGGTGGGATCTGGTGATTTCTAGGGTCTCTTCCAGCTCCTGCATTTTGTGGCACCAGGAGCTCGTGACAGGGCAGAAGGAAGCCAGGCCCGTTCCGGATGGACGCGAAGGTGTTTGCTCTGTGCTCTCGCAGAAGAGCTTGGCTGAGGTGTTAGTTAGGGAGGGACTGTCACTGCTCTGGCCGCACACAATTAGGGCTGAGGTGACTCAGAAGGGAACACGCCATGTGTTAAAATAAGAGCTGGCATTTCTGAGAAGGGAAGTCCAGGAGCCAGCCAGGATGGGATTAGCTGTTGATAAAGGCCCAGCATTGTTCTCAGTCTCCCCTGAGGCCCACACCACATCCCAGAAGAGGAGAAGCCAGGTCCCTGGGCCCTAACAGGGTTGGGACAAAGCCGAAGCGTTGCTGAGGATGAGGTCCAGGGGGGCCATGTGGGGCTGCAGCCAGGACGAGGCAGGGCCATGCAGTGGTCAAGGCTGCCCGGGCCTGAGTGCTGAGTGCCCTTCCCTGTTGCTGGACTTGGATTCTCACTCCAGGGCCAGAGAGGGTTTGAGAGGGGACGATGGACGTGGACGCCGAAAGCCTGATAATGGGCGACCTGAAACTGCTGTCCTAGGCCAGCAACGCTGAGCAGTCCTCAGCCCACCCGCCAAGGTTCAGGCCAGAGTCAGGGAGTGCTGCGAGGGGGGTGGGTAGCACTCCGATTCAAGACTCTTCAGTCTCGAGCAACAAAGCCTGACAGGAATGCGAGGAAACTACTGTTTACTCTTTTCAAGTGTTCCACCAAAATGTGTTCTAAAATGTCTCTGGGGGAGGACGATGAGGGGGGCAAGGCCCGAGCTCCAGGAAGCGGAGATGTGGGCGAGGACCCCGGACTCTGCAGAAGCCACAGCTAGGAGGCCACCTCTCCTCTAACTCCCGGGGAGCAGACCCACGGGGAACAGGGTGCAGGCCCTCTTCGGAGTTGAAAGCGAGCAGGAAATAAACGGGCTCAGGGGATCTTGTTGGAGCAGGAAAGGCCCAGATTCGTGTTCCAAGAAGGGACCTGTGGGGGGCAGTGAACGTTGGTGACTCTCCCAGGGGTTGTTGGGTGGCAAGCGACAGACACCTGTGAGGCTGGCTCAGCTAAAGAGGAAATTAGGGCAAGGATCCCGCACGACCTGAGGGTAGCGGGAGGATGAGAACAGGCACCGGGAAGCTTGTGGAACAGAGTGGGTGCTAAGTCACTGTCTCAGCCCCCTCCGCACCCGGGCTGCCTGGTCACCTGTCTTGGTTATTCATCCGCAGACTTTGTCTCCCAGTTGGACCATTGCTGCTCGTGGCCTCAAATGGTCTTTCCCTACATGGCAACCACAGGTCTTGAGATTTGTAACCTTCCAGATACAACTGACCAGAGGCCCTGGGGCTGAGCCCTAGATTTGAGGGAGAGAGAGAGAGAGAGAGAGAGAGAGAGCGAGAGAGTGATTGGCCCAGCCTGGCCAGGATTCACCGCCGTCTAATGGGCTTGCCAGGTGAGGCAGGTCCACAAGGATAGCGCAGGAGCTTCCACTTTGGCTTAGGTGTGTGTGTGGGAAATTCTTGCATCCCAGAAATGATGGAAACAAGGAGGGAGTGGGACCAGGAGGCCGGGGGCCAAGAAAACCTCCTGACGCTGGGGCTCCAGGTGAGGAGAAGCCCAGGAGAGAGCTGGGAGGGCAGGGGAATCCAGGACATGCTTCCACATCCGTGACCCGGACAATGTATTCACAGATGGTGAAGAGTGGTGTGAACTTTTTTAAAAATATATTTTGTTTAATTGAAGGAGAGTTGACTTACGGTGCTGTGCCCATCTCTGCTGTACAGCACAGTGACTCAGTTATACGCATAGAGACATTCTTTCTTTCTTTAATATTCTTTTCCATTATGGTTTATCCCAGGATATTAAGAGTGGTTTGAACTTTTTGTGTTAGAACCTCCTATGAAGAGAATCTATAACCTGATTGCCACTGATACAGCAAAAGGTTCTGATTTATCGAGGTCATTTTTGCTCAAGGTAACCTCAGAGAGAGAAGTGGAGGAGTTTAGAAGACACAAATTTTTTTATAACCAGGGGAGAAATTTCCTGCCCAGAAAGGGGAAAGGTCAAGACATGTATATGTGTGTGCAAATCTGGGTCCCACCCCAGACCAAGGCAATCAGAATCTCTGGGAGGTAGGTTGCTGAGTGCCCCCGTGTTTCCCATGTGCACCCAGGGGTGTCATTCACTGGTCTCGGACAGACAACAGGTCATGCTCCTTTTCTCCATGATAGGCACCCAGATATTTGGAGATGGCTGATAGAAGTCAGCTTGCTCCATTTCCTAGGCCTTGGGCTCTGCCAGCTGGCATCTAAGAGCCTCATGGTGCAGAGGGGTGCTTTGGATACCCCTGTTTCTGTCAGCGAAGCCCCTGCCCCTGCCCTGCCTCTTAGCAAGGCAGCCCTGATTCCTTCTCCACTAGGTGTTCAGGCAGTCAGCGGGCATTCACCACGCTCAGGAGACTGTAAAACACCTGTCCATGAGAAACTTCTAGAGCTATTGAAAGACAGAGACAGTGCTTAAAGACCCCAACACTTGTAGGGGGGCTGACTGTCTTAGTTTTCTGGAACTTTCTCAGTGTTAACACTGAAAGTCCTGCATCCCAGGAAACCCCTCAGGCCTGGGCAAGTTGGCCCAGTGACTTACTGAGGTAGAGCACACGTGGGAAAGATACTAATTCAGGGTCAGAAAAGCCCAGCGCCGGGCTCTGCCGTCTTGGAGAATGTTGACTTTTCTCACACATGCACATTACACAAGCCAAAAAAAAAAAAAGGCAGGCATTGTTTAAACTTATAGCAGTTTATATTCTAGGAAAAGGTGGTATAAGTCAAAAAGATAAAAATTGGATCAATTTTCCCACAGAAGCAAGTACCATGATGAGAAACCCTGAGCAGGGAAAACTTCTATAAAAAGCTCTATCCTGGCCCTGAACAAAACTTCTTTAATTTTCTAAACTTTTTAAAGTATTTCTCTGAGGTAACATGGAGCAAAATGTTCTCTTAGAAAAATCAGACCCCAAGAATAATTAACTGGACATTGAATACCTGTACTCTGGGCAGTGTAAGATCTCTCAAAGTACATGTACCCCAAAGAAAAAAGACAGATCAGTAATTTGTCACGTGCAATGTTATTTTATTTGTTGAAAAGATACCTATGTAGGGGTTCCCACTGAGAGTTAGAGGGGTGCTCCTAAATCACGGCAGCACGCTGGAACCACTGGGGAGCCATAAAACCTACTGATGCCTGGGTACCACCCAGAAATGCTGATGAACTCGGACTGGGTGCCGAGGGGCGGAGGCTCTAGCTGGGGCTAAGAGCTTGCAGCAAGAGAGGGGCAGGGGAGGAGGAGGTTGCCTGAGGTCTGGGTTCAAGGCCTAGGGTCTTGAGTGCTGGAACACTGAGACACAGACTAACTGGAAACAAAACCTTAGTGGTCATTGAAGTCAGTCTTCTCATTTTGGGGAACTAGATCTAGAGAGATGAAGGGGTGTGTCCAAGTCCTTTAGCATTTAGATGTAAAATTAGAACATAGGTATTTTAACACCTTATCCTTGTATTCTTTTCACACTTTGGTGGTTTTAAGATATGCCCACAAATTCCTTGAAATTCTGCTCTTTAAAAAGTGAAGCTTAGACATATATACGCTACCAACTGTAAAATAGATAGCTAGTGGGAAGCAGCTGCCTTGCACAGGGAGATCAGCTCGGTGCTTTGTGACCACCTAGAGGGGTGGGATGGGGAGGGTGGGAGGGAGGGAGACGCAAGAGGGAAGAGATATGGGGATATATGTATATGTATAGCTGATTCACTTTGTT
The DNA here is from genome assembly GCF_949987515.2 of Delphinus delphis. NCBI lineage: Eukaryota > Metazoa > Chordata > Mammalia > Artiodactyla > Delphinidae > Delphinus > Delphinus delphis. Next base: position 15,517,678 of record NC_082694.2, on the reverse strand, counting down.
GTAAAGCAGAAACTAACACACCATTGTGAAGCAATTATACTCCAATAAAGATGTTAAAAAAAAAAAGTGAAGCTTAATTCCCTTCCCTTTGAGTGTGGGCTGACTTAGTAACTCATTTCTAATGAACAGAATATGGAGGAACTGATGATTTGTGACTTTTGGGACTAGATCATGAAAGCTCTATCTCTTGGATCACCCGCTCTGGGGAAAGTTAGCTGATATGCCCGTGAAGACACTCAAGCAGCCTTATGAAAAGGCCATGTGTTGAAGATCTGAAGCTTCCTGCCAACAGCTTTGTGCGGGTGCTATCTTGGAAGCAGACCCTCTGGCTCCAGGCAAGCTCTCAGGTGACTGGGGTCCTGACTGACATTTTGTCTGCCACCTCCTGGGAATCCCTGAGGCAGAACCATCCAACTGAGCCACTCCTTAACTCCTGGCCCACAGAAGAGGTGAGATAATAAAAGTTTTAAGCAGCTAAGTTTTGGGGTAATTTGTTACACAGCAATTATAGCAAATACACACACCAACCTAAAACATAATCTTTCAGAGTCAGTAATATCCAATTTTGAGGATGAACTCTAGTGCAGTAGGAGAAAATGAATGAAAGGAATAGGGAGTATAGGAACATTTTCCTTCTAAGGGAGGATGAGGCTGGGGCGGTGGGAAAATCACTCTGTATACTCATCCTTTCTATTGATAGAGGCTGGAGAAAGGAAAGGTGGAAGCTTCAAGGTGTCTGGCAGCTCTTCAGTCTGTTGAAGCTTACAACCTAGAGTTGGTGATTTCTGTTTTAACAGGGCTCACGAAGCAGGCCTGAAACTGCGTAGGGGTGGGAAAAAGACATCGAGCAACTTAGAAGAATCATGGTGTCTGACATTTCATCATACCATTGGTGCTGACGTGAGGTAAACTCTAAGCGTCCTGTGAGGTCCGCTGCACACACAGAGGCCCCGGGAGCTGGAGGAAGGACTCTGAGCTCTCTGCGTGGGTCAGTGCTGAGCAGGGGTGAGAAGGGAGTCAGGAGAGGGCCCGCGTGAAGCTGATGGTTGAGCCAGAGAGCAGAGAGATCTTGAGGGCCATGGCATCGGTCAGGCCATCAGGAAAACAGAAGCCGTTCTGCGTCTTGGGGACCTCAGCTTGCAGCCCTGTGTGAGGGGAGAATGTGGCAGGAAGTGGGAGCTCTTGAAGTTCTTTGATGTACTTGCATCTGACCAAGCCTCTGAGAAAAATGCCTTCTGCTTCACTCCTGTATTCTAAGTCCAGGGCAAGATTCCCTCATCGACAAAGTCTAACCTGGGAGCACATGAGGAAGGGGACTGTGGGAAGCAGCTTCCAGCCCAGGTGGCGAGGTGACACACTGGGGTCAACACTGGACTTCCCAATGGACAAGCCCTTGGGGAGCTGCCACTGAGGGCTGGGTCACCGGGGGGTTGTTCCCTCTTACTTAGTATAAAGAAAGCAAGCAATGCTATTTGCTATTTACTTGCCAAATGTTATCTTCAAGAAATATCCAGAGAGAGGTCTTCATGTCGACCAGAAACTGTTGCTCAGGAAATAAATGGATGGTCACTGTGCTTGGTGACACAGGGCTCCCTGGTGACAGCCTGTAGATAACTGGCCTCTGCCCACAATTTTTCCTCGGTCATGCCTTCATTTAATGCTTTGATGTCTGGTCTATGTGGAAAGCATCTCTTCAGCTCATTGGAGACCCTTATCTTTGTTGGGGAAACATTGCCTGCTAGGTCTGCTTTTGGTGATTCTCAGAGCACACAAGTGTATTCATGACTCTGAGAACACTCTTTTCAGAGCGTGTCTGTTAATGGCCTGTGGTGTTAAATGTGAATGGGGTCTGAGTAGTCAGTGCTCCATTAAATTGGAGAAATAGGGATGCTGGTTTGGAATGTGTGGACATCAGGAATAGAGATTCCTGAGGGCAGCCAGTGAAGAAAACAACTCCAGGGACTTCCCTGGTGGTGCAGTGGTTAAGAATCCGCCCGCCAATGCAGGGGACACAAGTTCAAGCCCTGGTCCGGGAAGATCCCACATGCCGCGGAGCAACTAAGCTTGTGCGCCACAACTACTGAGCCTGCGCTCTAGAGCCCACGAGCCACAACTACTGAAGCCCGTGTGCCTAGAGCCCATGCTCCGCAACAGGAGAAGCCACTGCAATGAGAAGCCAGCGCACTGCAACGAACAGTAGCCCCCGCTTGACACAACTAGAGAAAGGCGCGCGCAGCGACGAAAACCCGAGGCAGCCAAAAATAAATAAATACACAAGTAAATTAAGAAAACAACTCCAGAAAAGTTTGTGAACGCTCTCCATGTGAAGACATGCAACATGTGAATTGTCATATAATTCCCCAATTCAAGTATTGCCTAAAATAAGGCCTAGGAATTACTGGTTCTATTGACGGCACAAAGTTGTCGAATACGCTCCCTACCCGACCCCCACGCCCCCAAAGCATGTAAGAAAAAATCTGTCTTCCTGAATTTGGGCCTCTGTAATTAAGAATGGATGCTAATGAACTGCTACCTTTGCATACTCCAGGAACAAAGGGCTGTCATGCAGGTGAGTAGAGTAGGCACGTTTACACTAGAGAGATTTTAACTTCTGGAGAGGAAAAGTTCATTTCAAACCTCCTGGAAGTACCTACTTGAAGCCCTACCACTAACCCTAGAGGATCAGAAAAGACGGCCTTCTTTCCTTCCTTAAGACACCTGACTGCCACCTGCCAGAGAACTGTAGTAAGTATTCAGGTTCACGATCAGTGCAATGTGAAGGGGGCCCTAGGGTTGTGCAGTGCACTTGCTGGGCCTCTGCACATGGTACCCTGGTGTGCTCACAGGTACAGGTCGTTCAGGTTCCAAAGGACATTCTGCCAGCTTTCACTTGGACCTATTGAATGTCCTTTAAAAACAAATGTTGTATTTTACAAAAAAAAAAAAAAATCCCAGCTTTCATTCTCTCCTACTTCCTGAGTCTCCTCTGCCTGCTGTGATCTGATTAGCAGAAACCTACCAGGTGCCCACCTTGTCCTGTCCTATTCAAAGGGAAGAGCCACCCCCTCTGTGGGCTCCTGCCCACCCTCCCCCGTCACCGGCCCTGCCCAGGTTCCTTGGGCAGCTCCCCTTCCTGCATCTGCTCCAGGCCATCCTTCTGGTCTCCCTGAGGTACCTCCCCGTTCCTTCCTCCCAGGCCTGTGGGAACCTCTAAGAGAAGGGAATCTGGAGCCCTGCTTGCCACAAGTGGCTTATGAAGCTTGTGGCTGGACCCCCCCAGGGCCTCAGCCTTCCTTGTTGGAGGATGAGGGGTGTTTTGTGGGTGTGAGGACAGTGGTTTGCTTGGTCAGGCCATCTGTGAGGTCTGGTGAGCGAGCTGGGCCAGCAGGGAGCGTATCCAAGACCCGACGTGAAAATGACCGCCATGGATTCAGGCAGGAAAGAGCTGGGTCCCAGGGAAATCAGCCGAGGCAGCAGCTGAAGAGGCTAAATTCCTCCCAACACCAGAGAACGAGGTCAGAGTTCACAGGGCAGAGGGTCCCCGAGAGCAAGTGACACTTAGATGTGATCAATGCCAGGGCAGAGGCTATGGACCCTGCCAAGCATGTCGCTCGTGAGGAAGGTTCCACTGGGGTAAGGCACTGACTCTGGGATCCAGTTCATTGGTCAACTCACATGCTGAGTTGGAAGAGACCCTTGCCTTCCTGAGCCACAGTGTCCTTGTCTTTGACAAAGGATAAGGCCCGCCCTGTCCAACTCAGAAGTGTGTTGGGAGGAGAGGGGTTTGGAGGCCTGAGGGTCCTTTGAAAGCAGTGATGCCTGGAGGGGTCTATGGGTTGGGCAACTGGAAATCGGGGAGCTCCAGACCAGGGTCAGTGATCCCAGTAGTGGGGTGGAAGGAAATACTGGACTGGCCCGTCCCCAGATTTCTCCATCTGTAGGGGATGGAAGCACCCGACCTTGACCTTGGCAATTTCTAGAGACCTGGCCAGGCCAATGCTCTCTATGACGGCAACAGCTGGCTGCTTCCCTGCTGGGACTGGTTGCCCGCTCCTGAGCCCCAGCTGGACCTGCTCCAGGCTGGGCTGTCACTGGGTGAGCCGTCATAGCTGAGAGGGAAGTCAGAGCCCAAGCTGGGCCTTCTGAAGAAGCCCCAGTATCTCAGAGGCACTTTAGCTCCTGAGGGGAATAGAAGAACTTGCGAGGTTTGGTCCCTGTCACCTGAAAGAAGCCACCTGCAGGGCAGGCTGAATTGGTCAGCCTGATGTTTACTAGCCCCATGACCACCACAGCCTTGTATTTGCTTATGCATTAGCCCTTGCAATGCCTTCTCACTCATTCCTCCACTCAACAAATATGTATTGAGAGCTTGACACGGCCCCCGTAGAGCTTACAACTTAGTGAATCAACAAGTAAATAAATGTGAAAAGCAAACGTAATTCCAACTTTTGGTAAAAGCTAACAAGGAAATGAACAAACAGGGTAGAAGCCTCCCTGAGGATGTGTCATTTAAGCTGAGGCTTGAAGGATGAGAAGGAGTCAGCTATGTGAATAGTGTGGGAAAGGATTCCAGGCAGAGGGAAGAGCAATCTGTGAAAGCTCTGAGGCGGGACTGGATGCAATGAATGAGGAAGACAGGGTGGGAGACTGGGTCAGAGAGACAGGCAGGGATCAAATCCTGTGGCTGTAGGAAGGAGTGCGGATTTTCTTCCAAGTACCACGGGAAGATGCCAAAAGGTTTTAAGGCAGGTGTGATGGGATCTGACTTAAGTTGTAAAGAGGTTACTCTGCTGTGTGGAAGGAGAGAAGAGTAGAGTAGGAGGCTACTGCAGGAGTTTGGGTGACTTGGACAAGATAGTGTATCAGACAGGATGGGCTAGGTTGCACTGCAGTAACAAACAGGTCCTAACCTCAATGGCTTAACAGAACTAATAGTTATTTTCAGTTTTTTTGCGAGTCAGCAGATGGGCTCTGCTCGTATTTACCACTCAGGGACTCAGGTTGACAGGGTCCCCGTCTCAACACAATTTCCGTAATCCCCATGGCAGGAGGGAGAGAAGTGTACTGGCTCTTACAATTCCCCACCAGAAGTGACAGATGCCTCATCCTTTCCATGTTATTGGCTAAGTAAGTCATACAGGCATTGCCTAACTTCAAATGGGGTGGGAAAGTGTCATCCTCCCATATCCCCAGGAGGAGAAAAGCTGGACCACACTCATGACCATCACAGGCCATGAGAGTGAAGACGGAGGAAGTGAATAAATTCAAGATATGTTTTGGAAGTAAAAGTAACAGGTCTTACTGATGAGTTATGTGTAGAGCGTGGTGGAGCTGAGGGACGAGGTTAGATGATTCCCAGGCTCGTGGTTTAAGCATCTGCCTGGTTGGTGGTCCCGTTTGCTAAGGAGTACACTGGGTGTGAAACAAGTTTTGAATGGGGACCAGAATGAAATATTTGGAGTTGGACACGTCAAAGATGGCAACTGAATTATGCAAAATTTCTGGAGCTCAGAAAAGAGGTTCAGGCTGGATACAAATTGGGGTGTCATCAAATAAGTAGTGATGAACACCTTGGGAGTGGATGGGCTCACTTCAGGAAAAGGTGCAGACAAGTAAGAGGGTTCAAGGATGAGCCCTGGAACCCCATCACCATGGGGCTGAGGGAGGATGAACAGCCAGCCAAGCAGAAGAGGAGAAGCCAAAGGAGTGTGTATGCCACAGACACAAGACAACTTGGGGGTTTTTAAAGCTGGAGAGGCTGCTAAGAGGTGCATTCTGATGAGGTAAGAAAGTGACCCCAGATGTGACACGAGCAGCTTTTAGGCCAGTGGTGGAAGGGAAAGCCCTTTGAGTGTGGGTGGAGGCATGAACGGGAGGACAGGAAGTGGATGCAGCATGTGTAGACAGTCCAGTGGAGAAGTACAGCCTGAAGGATGTCTCAGGAGCTAGTTTTCTTCCCCGTTCCTAAGCTCTCATCAGACAGGCCCAGGGGGGCAAGATGGCTGCCTCAGCTTGAGCCCTGCTCCTTTGTGCAGGTAGGAAGAGTGTGTATTTCTTGCCCAGGAATCTCGGCAGGATCACCACTGCTTGCATTCGGTCGTGTTTCTTTCTTTGCCCGAACTAATCCCAGAGCCAGGGAATTCAGGGCTCTGATTATCCCAGCTTGGGATGTGCTGCTCATCTGGGGTCCATGACCCCAGAAATTCCATGGGAGAGGAGGTTGATCCCAGAGGGAAGTTAATGTACAAATTCCAGAAGGATGAATTGATATGGGTGGTAAAAATAATAGATACTCCCTAAATCATGTTATATCCAAATGTCCCATGTCTAAGTTGATGTTTGCCTTACCATTTACATAAAAACCAGGGGAAAGAATTGCCAAAAGCATTTTGTTTCAGGACACCCTGCACTCCCACGCAGAATCATTGCCTGTCCAGATAGGCCGTTGCCCTTTCAGAGCTTGGGGTACCTGAGAGCCCTGGGCCAACCCAGGGAGCAGATATCCTGACTCCAGAAGGTGCCAACTCAACGGGGAGTGAAGTATATCCTGACCACTGCTCCCAGAGGCAGAGACCCCTGGAATGAACCCACTGCCCAAGTCACAGAGCTAACAGCTCAAAGAATTTAGTTTATTATTATTATTATTTTCGCTACGCGGGCCTCTCACTGTTGTGGCCTCTCCCGCTGCAGAGCACAGGCTCCGGACGCGCAGGCCCAGCGGCCACGCCTCACGGGCCCAGCCGCTCCGCGGCATGTGGGATCTTCCCCGACCGGGGCACGAACCTGTGTCCCCTATATCGACAGGGGGACTCTCAACCACTGCGCCACCAGGAAAGCCCAAAGAATTTAGTTTTAAAAAATCTAGGGCTTCCCTGGTGGCGCAGTGGTTGGCGATCCGCCTGCCGATGGGGGGGGACGAGGGTTCTTGCCCCGGTCCGGGAGGATCCCACGTGCCGCGGAGCTGCTGGGCCCGTGAGCCGTGGCCACTGGGCCTGCGCGTCCGGAGCCTGTGCTCCGCGACAGGAGAGGCCGTGGCGGTGAGAGGCCCACGCACCGAAAAAAAAAAAAAAATCTAAAAGGTAGAGAAGGATGTATGTGGAAATGTAAATCTCAGTCCCACCCCAAACCCAGTCTCCTGGGTCACCTTCCCAAAGTGAAAACTTATTACCAGTTCCTTATGTATCATTTCAGAAACTTTTAGTGCATGTGGGAGCATGTATATGTCCCCTGCCTCTCTCTCTCTCTATTTTTTTTAACAAAGTGAGTGCATTCTATATGTACTGTTCTGTATAGTACTTGTTTGTTTCTACTTAATATTACTTAGTGATTGTTCTATCTCAGTACAAATATAGCTGCCTTATTGTATTTAATGGCTGCATTACTTTATTGTATGAATGTACAATAACTTATTTTAACTGGTTCTCTATTAAATTGGCTGTTTCCAATTTTGTGTTAGAAAAACAAACCTGTAATGATTATCCTAGATCAGGCGCCTTCGCACACACGTGCAAGTATGTATGTAGGATAAATTCCTCCAAAAAGTTAAAGACTATGTGCATTGAGAATTCTCATAGGGGTTGTCAGGATTCCCTTCCAAAATTTTTTTTCTTTTTACCAGTCGACATTTTCACCAATGATATATAGGACTCCTGCTTCCCCATCTTTCACCAATACCAAATGTATCTGAATCCTTGTGGCTCTTTCAAAGTTTCAGTGCAGCAGTGGAAAGGCTGAAACTTGGAAGCAGGCTGACTTCAGCTGGAATCCTAGCTCCCGCTAGCTACTAGTTTGGGGCCTGTGGGTGAGTTATGTAACATCTCTGAGCCTTGTTTTTCATATCTGCAGAGTGGGATAATGATTGTACTAATTACAATCTCTTTTTGCAGCAAATATCAGAACTGCCTCTGGTTAGCTTAAGTTGATAGGTAATTTACTGGTAAGACTGGGAGCGGCTCACGGCTTCTGGGTGGAACTGGAGCATTTGACCTCAGGCAGGGCCAGATAAAGCCAGATCCAGGACGGCTAGCAATGGGTTTGTGAACTTTCCTTTTAGAAAAGAATTGCTCAAACTCTCTGTGGTTGAAGGATCAGGTTTTTAAGAATTCCAAACGTCACATTCCAATGCTTTTGAAAACGCAATAAAAGCAAAGGACTAGAAAAATGAAATTTTAAAAGATATACATAATACTAACCCCATTTTAAATTCTTGGGCTTGACAAACATAAAGTTACTTGTTAAGTGGCCATAAAAGATTTTCAACGCTTGCTCAATTTCTGTGCTTACCTTGTTGAGGGCTGAGAACAATGGACAGACCTCCTCTGGCCTGAGACAATACTTGGGGTATCACTGCTTGCTCTAGAGAGCTGCTAAAACACATTTACTTCCAAGCAGCCCCAGTCTTTGCCACTCAGGTCAGTACTCCAGATTCTTGGAAGGAGAATCTGATGGACTCAGCTTGTATCAGGTGCCCATGGGGACAGATTAATACCTTGGGAGAGATGGGCTTACCTCGGGAACAGTTATAGACAAATAGGAGAGTGCGGGGATGAGCCTGGGAACTCTGTCGCCAGGAGGTTGGGGGAGAATGAGCAACTGGACAAGGAGAAGACAGGCAAGGACAACATGGGAGAGAGGTGTCAACAAATTCAGAAGATGGGGTGTTGATGGATGAAACAAAACTCGGTGATGGGGGAACGCAAAAACCCAACTGCCTTCAGAGGAAGAACAGACGAATTCTATTGCACAGAATAGTGATTAGAGTCAACAATACTGTATTATAAACTTCAGAGTTGCTAAGACACTAGATCATAGCTGTTCCCACCACAGAAAAGAAATAACACTTTTGTAAGGTGCTAGAGGTGTTAGATAACACCGCAGGCGGTAACCATATTGCAATATATGTGTATCACCTTAACGTTTGTGCACCTTAAACTTACACAATATTATATGTCCATTATACTTCAATTAAAAAAAAAGCAACCTGATTCACTCCATAGAGCTGCTGACTAGTTCAGGGATCAGAGGCCCTGGGTTTTCTAAATGTGAAAAGTAGGGTTGGGGCAGGGGTAGGGCTGAATACAAGCTAAAAGTATTGTATTTTTGGCTAAAAGTCTGTATTTGGCTAAAAGTCTGTATTTGATTGGCTAAAAGTCTGTATTTGATCCTGCAGACACTTGTACTGACGCCAGCAGAAGGCAAGGCATTTCTTCTCTAGAGAAACTGAGCCAAGGGATGCTGGACTTGAGGACATTGGGCACAGCAGAGGCAAGGGCGAGGCAAGGACTTGAAAACGGGATGATTAAATTAATGAAGGAAATGGCTGAGTCCCGCTGAATAACCCTGGAATGAAGTGTGGAGTCTACAAGCTCTGCTGCCCTACAGAGAGCTTCCAGCCGGCTTTAAATTGTTAAAATTTGGACATGTCACATATACAGAGGAGAGCACAAAATGTATAGGTACAGTTTCAAGAGTGACAAGAGTTCCCTGGTGGCCTTGTGGTTAGGATTCCAGGCTTTCACTGCCATGGCCTGGGTTCAATTTCCGGTTGGGGACCTGAGATCCCGCAAGCCGCTCGGCCAAAAAAAAAAAAAAAAGAGTGATAATAAGTTGCACCACCAGTCCACCAGGGACCCAGCAGCAGGTAGGAGGATAGAACCGGTACCTGAGAGACCCCTGGTCCCCTTGGTGTGGCATCCCATCCCCTCACCCCGTAACACTATCTGGACCTCTGTCTTGATCATCCTCTTGCTTTTCTCTATAGTTTTATCCCCAGTAAATCTCTTCCTACCTAAGCAGCGTATTGTTTAGTTATGAATCGCTGAGTGACAAGCTCAGAGCTTTCTGTGTGAGGAAAGGGCAGTTTGCACCATTGGACACAAGCTCCTAGGAGAGGAGAAGCTGGACAAAGTCTGTCTTCAGCCTCCCTGGGAGTTTCCCAGAGACCCTTTGCAGAAGTCACTGGGTGAGGTCACGAGTGGACCTTGAAAGATCAGGGCCACCACAGAGCGGGGGGTTTGGCTGGGCCTTCGTGTGGACCAGGGTGGATCTCCAGCCGAGATGCGGTCAGAGGACAGCCGCTCACATCCCCCGCTCTCAGGAGCAGGTCAGAGCAGAACACCTGTGGGGTGAAGCTGAACTCCCTCCTGGAGTGGAGAACAGGAACTTACTTCAGCAGCCAAGTCCAGATGAGCAGCGGAGCCTGGGCCAGACACCCTGGGCGTCCTTCTGTCCTCAGATGGTGTAAGGAAGTGGGCACCTTGGGGATGGCAGCTTTCACTGTGCCCGTTGGTGCCCATCACCCAGCACATCAAGTGCCCAGCTCCCTCCCCGCTCTCCCTTCAGTCATCCTGGATGCCTTCCTCCTCCTGCCTTGTTTCCTGCCTCCGTCCTTCTGAACTTTCTTACTGTGGTCCAGCATATCCTCCAGCATCTTTTGGAGAAGAGCTGTATTCTAGGTAAATTTTTTGGGACTTTGCATGTCTGAAAAAGTCTTTTTTCTTCTCCCTACTAGACTGAGATTTTTCTAGGTTTAAACATCTAGATTGGAAATAATTTTCCTTGTAAAATTGCTTCAATGTATTCTTGCTTTTAAGGTAGCTATGAAGCAGTCAGAAGCCATTCTGGTTCTGATCCTTTTTTCCTATGTTCTGTTTTTTCTCTCTGACGCTTGTCAGATCTCCCCTCATCCCCCCGTGCTCTCAAATGTCACAACAGTGTACCTTGGTGTAGGTCTATTTTAATCTGTTTGTCTGGGTATATACCAGCCCTTTCAATCTGGAAATGTACATCCTTTAGTTCTGAGTAATTTTCTTAATTTGTTTCTTTATTGGTTCCTTCCTTTTGTTTTTTCCTGATCTCTCCTTCTGGAACTCAGAGTGATTTAGATGTTGGACTTCCTATTCTGGGTTCTCCAATTTTCTCTTTTTGTTCTACTTCTGGGAAATTTCCTCAGTTTTTTTCTTTCTGTTGAGTTTTTCAATGCTGCTATCAATTTTCACCTTTAAAAGCTTTTTAAAATTCTCTTACTGCACTTTGAAAAAACAAGCATCCTATTCCTATTGATAGAATATTTGATGGATACAGTGCCTTTTCTCATCTCTCCGAAGATGTTACTATATTAACATTATAAGAGTCCTCTCGACACACACACATATTGTCTGTTCCTGGGCTGTTAACTGTTCTCTGTGTGTGTGTGTGTGTGTGTGTGTGAAGGGCTTTAGGTCTTTCCTTCTGGGATCTCAGATTCCCTGGAGAAGTTTTCTCAGATCTCCCGCCTGGAGGTAAAGGTCTAGCTGGGTTGATCTCGGGGCCGGTGGGGAAGGAGAGCCAGGGGGCCTCAGCTTTCAGCACACAGCAAACTCACTTTTTTCTCTCCTGCAGCTCACATCCTCGCCTGTGCCAGTGACCTCTGGCCTGAGACCCTCAGTATCCCCCTTTCCAGAGAAGACACTTCGGGGCTTGAACGGGTAGGGAAAGGAGCTGCCCAGTGTTGCAGGGGAGGGGAGGAAGGACCAGCTGCCTCTCACACAGCTTCCCCCTCATCCTCCTGAGCCCTCCATCCGAGAGTTTCTGGGGGCCGCCATCTCCTGATCTCTTGAAAATCTCATAGCAGAGATGCAGTGGTTCTTAGTTTTCTCTACCTCTGGCATCAGCTCCTCCTGTGCTCTGTCCGATCAATCCCTCCTTACCCATCTGTTTTCCAACTTCCAAAGTTTGGCTGCCATGGTCCCATCTCCTGTTTTCTGTGCTTTTTGATGTCTCTCTCTCCCGCCCCCTTTAATCTCTTTACTATAATGTTGGTGGGGTTCAGGAGGGAGAAACATTGCGTGTGTGTGCTCAACCTGGTCTCTTAACCTGGAAGCTTCCAATCAGCTTTTTAATATCACCCTTTTATACATGAGCAGCCAAAGATCAGCTAATGATTGAGGAAATGCTCTGTATGAATAAGAAAGAAAACCCAAGGCAAACAAAAGGAGAACAGACTTACAAAGGGAAATAAAGTCAACGTAGGAAATAGAGGAAAACTTCAAAAAATATAATATCCACATGGAATAGTCAGTATGTATGTTTTTTTCCCTTGAAACAGATAACTAGAGAACTTTAGGGACAAGTAGTCTTTTAAAATCTTAAAAACACATGAAAATGCACATGTGAGAGTATTTATCACATGGTTTCTAATAGCAGAAAATTTATATAACCTAGATTTCTAAAAATAGAGGACTAATTTAATAAATCATAGTATACAACCATAATAAATATCATAGTACACAACCGTGCAGCGGTTAAAAATGATGTGGTAGAAACGTATTTGTGCAAATGGAAAGTAACTCATAATATATCACCGAAAGATTACAGTACAGAATCAAAATATTTACAGTAAAATTCTATTCTGGAAAAAATATTATGTATATGTGCACAGAAAAATGTACTACTTCAGCTACCAGATGAATTCTGTCAGACTGGATTTAAAAACCTTTATATACAGTTACAAATCTGGAAAAATACGTCTCAAGAATATTAGCAGAGATTACCTGCAGGTATGGAATTACAGGTGAGCGTTATTTTCTTCTTTGTATTTTTCTGTATTTAGTCAATTATTTTTCAAAATGCACATATTACTTTATAACCAAAATTCAGTGTTTCTTTGTTTTGTTTCTAATGTTTATTCCATTTGATCCAATGATTCCTTTCCTATGAAAATACCCTAGAGAAATAGAGCAGATCAGAAGAATTATCTAAAACAATTTTTCACATAGTATTATTTAGAATTGCCAAAAAAAAAACTGGAAAGGAGCTAATAACTGACAAACTGAGATTGGTTAGATTATATTACACTTATATGTTGGACTACTCAGCTATTAATTCATGCCAGAATTTTTTTTTTTTTGCGGTTCGCAGGCCTCTCACTGTTGTGGCCACTCCCGTTGTGGAGCACAGGCTCCGGACGCGCAGGCTCAGCGGCCATGGCTCACGGGCCCAGCCGCTCCGCGGCATGTGGGATCTTCCCCGACCAGGGCACGAACCCGCGTCCCCCGCATCGGCAGGCAGACTCTCTACCACGGCGCCACCAGGGAAGCCCTTGTCAGAATTTTTTGATAGATAGCATGTATAGATATAGACAGTATGACCTCTGTGTTGTTTAAAATAACTAGATATATATTTAGGTATATTTAGGAGAAAGACTTGAGGAAGCACATCAGACTATTATAAGTACAGTAAGTCCGCTACATACAAACCTTCAAGTTGTGAACTTTCAAAGATGCGAACGTGTGTTCGCCTGTCCAATCACGTTAGGCGTGAGTGGAATTGCAGCTTGCCCTCCGTCTCCTATTGCTGACGATCCTTCAGCTCTACCATCTCCCACCTCCTCTCACTCCTCCAGTCAGTAACTCTTCTTGCCTGTTCACTCGATGCCAGCCCCAGTATGCCAGCTGTTGTACTGTACTACTGTACTTTTCAAGGTACTGTACGATTTTAAATGTTTTCTTGATTTTTTGTGGGTTTTTTAAAATGTATTATTTGTGTAAAAAGTATTATAAACCTATTACAGTACAGTACTATATAGTCGATTGTGTTAGTTGGGTACCTAGGCTAACTTTGTTGGACTTATGAATGTGCTCTCGGAACGGAACTCGTTCATATGTAGGGGACTTACTGTAGTTGGTTGTCTCAGGATGATGGGATTGCCTTACCTAAGCGTGATTTCTGGGAGGGTTGAGATGCGGTCTCTTACTCACCTTTCCATTCCCACGATCTTGTCGCTCCTTACAAATATCTGCTGAATATGTGAATGTGTTATAGGTGTTTTTGATTTTCTTCTCAATAATTTCCTGTATATTCCAAAATTTCTACAATAACATGTTTAATTTCATCATCACAGTACATTAAAAATTTTAAAAATAAATGTATTTATTTAATTTATTTATCTTTGGCTACGTTGGGTCTTTGTTGCTGCACACGGGCTTTCTCTAGTTGTGAGCGGGGGCTACTCTTCGTTGCGGTGCGTGGGCTTCTCATTGCGGTGGCTTCTCTTGTTGTGGAGCACGGGCTCTAGGTGCGCGGGCTTCAGTAGTTGTGGCTCACGGGCTCTAGAGCGCAGGCTCAGTAGTTGTGGCGCATGGGCTTAGTTGCTCTGCGGCATGTGGGATTTCCTGGACCAGGGCTCGAACCTGTGTCCCCTGCACTGGCAGGCGGATTCTTAACCACTGCCCCACCAGGGAAGTCCAGTAAGTTAAAATTTTTTAATGAGGAAAAGTACAAAGGAAAGGGAAAACAGTGGAGGAGGTGGTGCAGAAAAATTCATCTTTTCCTAAATTGACTTCCTTCTCCTTCCACCGACCACCTCACCCCCACCTCCCCAGATTGGCCAGGTTTGGGGTTTCCAGAGCATCCAAGGTGCAAAACACTGGCACCTGGCCCTATTTCCCTGAGTAGGCGGACCTGGGTGGGCTGGGGGGAGTGTGGCAGTTCTGTTGAGTTTCTCCAGCCAAGCCAGGAGTCCCTGAGCCAGGCCTGGTGTATTTCACTTGTCATCATATTTTGGTCTTGCAGATGTCGAGGCCACCATGGGCATCCTAATTATTTTTTTGGGTGCAGATTCTTTGCCAGCACTGGGAGGTGGTAGCAGGCAGGAGGTGGGCTGGGGGAGACAGACTACTGGAGAGAGGGTCTCATGCAGAAAGGGGATGACAGAGAGAGTAGAGGAATGAGACAAGAGAGTCACCAAGATTCTCTGTTATAATAATAGCAATAGTTACTGCCTTGGGTCTTTACTGTGTGCCAGGTACTGTGCGAAACGATTTTCATGGATTATTTTCTCTACTCTGCGCAAAACCCACATAAAGTAGGATCTGTATTATCATCCCCATTTTACAGATGAGAAAACAGCCTCCGATAGGTGAAGGAGGCCACGGAAGATCACACTATGAGTGAAACTGCAAAGCTCTGGGTTGAAAAACACCTAAGGCTCTATTCTTTTTTTTTTTTTATTTTGCGGTACGCGGGCCTCTCACTGTTGTGGCCTCTCCCGCTGCGGAGCACAGGCTCCGGACACGCAGGCTCAGCGGCCATGGCTCAAGGGCCCAGCCGTTCCGCGGCATGTGGGATCCTCCCGGACCGGGGCACGAACCCGTGTCCCCCGCATCGGCAGGCGGAATCCCAACCACTGAGCCACCAGGGAAGCCCTAAGGCTCTATTCTTAGCTGTGCCTGGCACCATGTTGCAAAGAGGCATTTCCCAGACAGCTGTGAAGTGGGGGGTCCAGTGAAAAATCTCTGTCTTCTCCATTGGAGTTGAGAAGTTTCCCAGAGAGCGGAAGCTGGAGGCCTTGGAGACCCTGCTCAGCTGAGGCCCTGGGGGCCACCAGGGGGCAGCAGAGGCCTGCACTGGCCAGGACGGCCATGTCCCCAGTTGACTGCAGGCTCCGGGCAGCTGTCCTGACTCAAAACCTGAACTGCCGGTGGCCAAGAATAGCCAGGGGCTGTAGTTCACGTGGATGCTCCTTCCCAGGGTTTCGAAAGCCCCTCACGTCATCCCTATCATTTCACAATCCTGCTCACAGAGCACTTTTTCCATCTTCCTCAAACAGGTTCTATCTTGGCCGGTGAGGAGAAGGCTTCAGGGACACTGCCTGCAGACAGCATGTGTGATGCTGGGCTGGGTGCTGGGATTTTAAAAACACCCCATCAAACAGGTCTTACCCCCAGGGGACACTGTCACAAATAAATAACCAAGGTACACTGTGTAAACTGCCATAATACATATACATGTGAGATGTGGCGTCAGCACAAAGTGGGAGAAAGAGGGCTGGAATTATATCTTAGGGATTTAGCTCAGAGGTAACCCAAGGGAGTGTGCCCAACTGTAGGAGTCATCTTTCCCGTGAGTAGAAGCAGAGAAAGAGGCTGAGAATGCTGGTCTAGAGGGTAAGGGGTCCCAGGTTGAAAAATATTAGATGCGATGAGAATGTCAAGTGTTCTAGAAATCATAAAGTTTGCATCTCTTAAGTCCTGCATCAGGGTGTGAATTGGGACAGTTGAAGCAGACCTAACCTGGGCTCAGGAAGCTGGTGAGGGAGGGTGGAGGAGGGTAGTTGGGAGGTGGTTATAGGGTCCGTTGTCAAGGTCAGTGGGCTCCAGGACCCAGCAAAGCTAGCTGGGAAGAGACCCAGCCTCTCCTACCACCCTTTGTTTACAATGGCAGCCACAGTCCTTCATCCCCAGGGATGGCAGAAGAGCTTGGACCAGCCCAGGGGCTGGAGTTCAGTTAACCAAGCCATTCTGGTTAAATAAGGGTCGCCCTTAGTACATTTAAAATTTTAGACTTGGGCTTCCCTGGTGGCGCAGTGGTTGAGAGTCCGCCTGCCGATGCAGGGGACACGGGTTTGTGCCCCGGTCCAGGAAGATCCCACATGCCGTGGAGCGCCTGGGCCCGTGAGCCATGGCCGCTGAGCTTGCGCGTCCGGAGCCTGTGCTCCGCAACGGGAGAGGCCACAGCAGTGAGAGGCCCGCGTACCGCAAAAAAAAAAATTTTAGACTTTTGGAGTTAGAAATCGTTCTAAAATATAATCTCATCCATAAATATTTAGTAATATTTAATAATTAATATGGATCAGTCTTTCTACCTTTATATAGTCTCTCTCTCTCTCTCTCTCTCTTTTTTTTTTTTGGTCACTCAGCTTGTAGGATGTTAGTTCCCTGACTAGGGATTGAACCCGGGCCCTCGGCAGTGAAAGCATGGATTCCTAACCACTAAACTGCTGGGAAATTCCCTGTGTTGTCTTCTCTAGGGCATTAATGGATTCCTACTCCACCGGTTTTCTAGAACTAGAAATTAAAGAAGTGAGAGATGGGAACTTCCCTGGGAGTCCAGTGGTTAAGACTCTGTGCTTCCACTGCAGGGGGCATGGGTTCAATCCCTGGTTAGGGAACTAAGATCCTGTGGGCAGCCAAAATACAAATAAATAAATAGAAATAAGTGGGAGCTGGGGCTGAATGAAAATTTATGACATTAATGTGTTACATGTTTTGGTCACACGTTCCCTCATTTTGTTTCTTTTAACAACACTGGGAATATCATTACCATAGATATTCTCGTTGGACCAGGGAAGAAGCTGAGGCTCTGACTGGGGCTTAGCCCCACGTGGTGAGTGAGTGGCGAATGGGCCTCCCACGAGGTTCTCTGGTGTTCGGCCCCCAGGCCTCCCTCTTCTTCCTGGGGCTTCTGTGGTGTGGGAAACACCTGGGCAGCTTTCATTTCGTTTGTTTGTTCCAACAAAACTGGACTGCTTTTGCGGCATCTTTCCCCCACCCTGAAGGCCAAACCCCAAATAACCCCAAGACACTGAAAGGAAAGGGAGAGACCTGTGAGTTGTGTGTGGGTGTATGACAAAGGCCTGTGTAAACGCATTCAGTCGGTAACTCTTTGTTTGAGCCCCAACTGTGTGCTCAGCATGGGGCAATTGAGTGACCCCCCAGCGTGTCCTCATGCCTGTCCCTAAACCCTCCAAGGGCAGGCCCTGGGGACCCCGTGTCTATGGAGGACCAAGTTACGCCTGAGCTCCACCAGGCTGCCTCGACGTGCCCTCGGGGTGCCCCTCGGCAGAGGAGGAAGTGGGCAGGTAGGCTGTGAACCCGTCTGCCAGCCCTGCCGGGTGAGCCCGGCGTGGTTGAGGAGCTCAGAGGAGGGCTCTCGAACCTGCCAGTGGATGAGGGGCAGAGGGGGTCAGTGCGCGGAGACGCGTCACCGACAGGTGACACGGGAGCTGTCCTCTGAAGGGTGAGAGAAATTCGCCAGGTGGAGGGAGGGCACTCTTGGCAAGAGCACGACGTGAACAAAGCTCAGAGGCTTGGGAGCGTGAAGCACAGAGAGGATGCTATGGGTATGAACGTGCATGTGTCTGTGAGCGACGGAGAGACAGAGACAGAGAGAGAGGCTCCATGTATGTTCGCTTAACTTTCTTTGGTCCCTGATTTCCCCCTTGAGCCCCTGCCTCAGGGCTCGTGGCCCAGCTGTGACCTCTGTGGGTCTGTCCCTGCTCCCCTGTGGGCTCAGAGCTTCTGCACTTGAGCCCCACAAGGGCTTCCCTGTTCCCTCAGCAGCTCCCGCCTCGACTTTGTTCTTCCTAAGCCTGCCCTAAGCTTGGCTTCCACCAGGACACTTGATCCCATCCCGTGGCTGGCAGTGGGGTGCGGCCCTCAGAGCAGCTGCAAGGATGGTGTTGACTCCAGATGGAAAGTGTTTCGAGAATTCTGACGTGACATCACACTGTCAGGACACTGCGCTGGCGGTAACCGATCTGGGAGAGGCCAGGTGAAGTCATTGCCAACCTTGCCCCTTGTCCAGGGCTGGCTCAGATCAAGGAGCTTGGTTTGGCGGGTGGGAATCTAGAACCAAGGGTGGCACAGGGAGGGGCCTTCTGGGTGTCCAGACCATCGTCAGGACCAGCCCAGAGGCAAACGGATGCCCTTCCTCCGCTTCCTGTGACTTGAGCCCAGCGGAGGCCCCGCCCTCGCATCCCCGGCTGTGGGCTGTGGGCGAGGCTCGTTTTGGCTGCCCTCCGCTCTCCTACCCACCTGGGGCCTCGGCCACCTCTCCTCCCGCACTCCCAAAGGGCCGCTGACACTCTGCATGTGGCTTCTTTGGCCTCAGCCCTGCGAGCTCTGCTAAGCCGGGCTGAGCCAGGTGAAGAGCTGGGGCTGCCCCAGCCGCCTGCCGGAGGGTGAAAGGGGAGCCCTGCCACAGCTGACATCCGCGCCCGGCCCGGACCCAGGGCTTGTCTTCAAGGCACCATCTGTTGCCTGCGAGGGCTGAGCGGGGACAGGAGGCTGGCACTGGAGCTCAGAAGGCAGGGCTGGGAGGCGGAGGTCATGGTGGTTTGGGGGTGCCCTTGGGGAGAGAGCGCCCTTGTTACCCCCTCTTCTTCTGCCACCATCACCCACTTGTGCAGGGTTCGGACCTGGAGCTGAAGAATAAGAGAGTTAGAAGTGATCAGCCCCCAGCTCAGGCTGGCTTTGGCTTCCCCAACATCAAGAGCCTTCCCTTCTGGGGAAGCCAGAGGGCACAACCAGATGGTCTACAGCCCAGGCAAGTGTCCAGTCCTAGGCAGCACAGCGGTCACCGTGGAATCATGAGACTGGAACTGGGCACTGGGCATTGGGCCACAGGATGGGCTGCCTGGGGGTGGTGCCCTGGTTGGCTCTGCCCCTCCCCGGGAGCAGGCCAGGCTGAGCACACAGCCGGACACAGTGGGAGACACCTCGGGGTTGGAACAAACCCCCGGCTGGTCAGGACCCTCAGGACAGGACCGGGTTCACAGGGACTAGGGAACAAGAGAGCCATCTGGGCCCTTGGCCACCTGCTCCTGCCGCCTGCTGTTTGGAAGGGGCCAGTGGGTTGGAGAGAAGAGAGGAAGGGAAGGTGAGGGGATCTAAAATTCGGGAGGGAAAGGTAGAAGGAAGAGAAAGATGTGAGAGAGGAGAGGACAGAGAGAGGGAGGAGAGGGGCGAGGAAGGCTACAGGCAACAGACACTTAAACAAGATGGCAGCTTTCCTTACATACAGCTGTAGGGAGCTAGTCCAGGGCTAGAGTGAAAACCAGGGCTTGCGTTCTTTTTCCACCATTCCTAACAATTCCAAGCTGCAGTGTGGAGGAAGGGGTGGGGGAAGGGCACGCCCCTCGCTTTAGGGACCCAAGTGGGCGTTGCACACGTCACTTCCCCTGACAGCTCACCGGCCAGAAGGTAGTCACCAGAGCTACATCTAGCTGAAAGAGAAGCCGGGAATCGTAGTCTTTGTTCTGAGTATCCACGTATCCAGAGTAGAAGGAATGAGAAAGAAGGAAAGTGGATACAGGGGCAGGAAAATAAAAAGGAAGGGAAGCGCTTGGAAGGAGGAGGGGCGGGGACAGGAAGGGAAGGAGGGTAAAACCCTTTGGAACAGCTTGTACTCGTGGCTAAACCTGACCTCCCAGCACACCTGGCTCCACCCCAGGGTGACCAGGCCTAGGGGTTTGTCATAGGCAAGTTCCTTGGGGGCTAGGAGCCCTTCCCCTTCTCAAAGACTGATTAACCTGCTTTTGGGGCCCAGACCTGAAGTGGGCTGTGGCTACTTCAGTGAAGTCTCTGCGGAAGGTCTGCATCTAATAAAAGGAAGGAAAATGAAGTGCAGGGTTTTGCTTTCCCACTTAGCCAAGAAGAGGCTCTGGAGTGTACCTGGCAGTCATGGGGAAGGATGTGATAAGTCATACTGAGTCAAACTCTTTCAGGATGTAAGGAAGGAACTTGTCCAGTTTTCCTCAAGGTACGTGAAGGTACATAAGACGTGGGATCATCTCACATTATCAACTAGGTTGCTCTGGGTCACAAGTAACAGTAAACACAACCAAAATGTTCAATAAGAGCACTTATTATCTCCCAAAACAAGAAGTCCAGAGGAGGGTAGTTCCAGGATCGGTTAATTCAATAGCTCTGTGATGTCTGGGCTCTGATTCCATTTTCCAGAAATTCTCATAGCTTTTCTGTTCGGTTATAAGATGGCATCTGGACTTCCAAGCATTATGTCCTCCTAAAATTGCTTTCAAAGGAAGTATTTTCCTCACCAGTGTCATTGTATCTGAAAGGATAACATTTCCCAGAGCCTCTCCATCAGAATTCCCCTTCTCTTGGCCAGACTGGGTTATATCTCTGTCCCCCAATCAAATACTGGCAAGGGGGAATGGGATTACCCCTTCCCACAGGATGGTTGGTTTAGGCCAATCATGATTCATCATCTGGGGCCCATCTTCTCTGAGTACACTGCATCTGGATTCTCAACAGACAAGTTCTGTTATCCAAGAAATAGGGCACCGTGCTTTAGGGAGCCATGGCACTTGGTTAGGCTTAGGGAAGACATTACTAATCACTTATAGCTCTCTTTCTCTGACAGTCATTGTCAATCAAAGTTGGCACAGGAGATAA
Organism: Delphinus delphis; assembly: GCF_949987515.2. Taxonomy (NCBI): domain Eukaryota; kingdom Metazoa; phylum Chordata; class Mammalia; order Artiodactyla; family Delphinidae; genus Delphinus; species Delphinus delphis. The sequence continues at coordinate 15,496,724 of NC_082694.2, read as the reverse complement.
AGCATGTGTCATCTCGGCCTCAGATAATGTGAAGTAAGGGAGCAATAATTCAGGGTATCTTTAGTGACCCAGTCATCTTATTGACTCACATGGTGTCTTTAAATATGTCTACAAATTCTTTGACAATCTTTCCTTCAAAAAGTGGCAGCATATGCCCCTCCCCTTGAGCAGGGGCTGGACCTGGTGACTCATTTCTAATGAACAGAAAATGGCAAAAGTGATGGTGTGTGAATTGCGAGACTAGATATAAAAGGCAGTGGAGGTTTTGCTTTGTTCTCTCTTGGATCACTTGCCCGGGGGAGGCCAGCCACCATGCCATGGGAGTACTCCAGCAGCCCCACCAAGAGGCCCATGTGGGGAGGAACTGAGACCTTCTACCAACAGCCATGTGAGGGAGCCATGCCGGATGTGGACCTTCCAGTCCCAGTCAAGTCTTCAGACGACTGCAGTCCCGGCCAACATCTTCTCAAACTTTGGGGTTTGAGAAACCCCAAACCAGAACCCTCCAGCTAAGCCACTCTCAAACTCCTGACTTTCTCACAGAAACTATGAGATAATAAATGTTTATTGTTTGAAGCCACCAAGTTTTGGGGTAATTCGTTGTGCAGCCAGAGCTGGGACTAGGGCAAAGCAAGTGAGGAACCCAACCCTGAAAATGAGTGCCTCCCTAGACTTTGTGCACTGGTTTCCTCACTGGCCTCACCTTAGTCCCAACCTTGTGTCTAGCAGTGTGTAAACCTCCATACCCCTTTCCCCTTCCCAGCATTCTCCAGCTTGTACTTGAGTGTCCTTGGGGTTCTGAAGAAGCTGCTTCCTTCTCAGGGTCCAAGGGTGGAGCATGTGACTAAGCCTGTCAGCACATTCCAGTACCCTTAGGTCACGGTGACGGGGTCGGTTGTAGCGTGTGACCCCCCTCCTGTCCAATCAGAGTAGATGTCAAGCCTTTTGCTAGGGATGCTGGGTCAGATATGATTCCACTCTTGTGACTGAACAGGGTAAATGTAACCATGGGACTTCTGGTAGCTTTTTGGGGACCTCTGAGGGGAGTCAGTTTGGGGATAAAGCTGTTAACAGGATACAAGAAACTGGGTCCTTGGTAGTATTGTTCAGCTGCTAGATTAACACCTACCTAAAGCCAGCCTCCTCTCAGAACTTTTCAGTCCACTGAGCTAAGAATTTCCCTTTAAGACATTTAAACCAGTTTGAGTCTGGTTTTCTGTTACAGGCAAAGGAAAGCCCAAATGTGATGTTAAACGCACGGCGGAGACCCCACATCGGTTACTCACACAGATGCTGCCAAAGATCCAGCTGTTTCACACTGTGCAGAGTAAGTATCCAGATGTTCCGTCGAATGTTCTTGTTTCAGCCAGATGTTGAATATCTTGTAGATGGAGGGTTCACAGGATTTAATGCTTAAAAGCAAATACTCCCCCTTTCTCCTCCCTCCCCTGCCCCCCATCTGGTGCCTGCCCACCTCTAGTCACGTCCGGATAGTCAGGTCCCACCCGAATCCTCAGGGAGGCGCTATGATTTGTATCGCCTACCCCACTTGTCTCCTTCCTCCACAGTTATTTGGACCAGGAATTGGTATCTAGCCCACAGAGCCGGTCTAGACACTGGGCAAGAACCCACGTGTGGCCTGACATGAAGAGGCGAGCTGGGGCAATCAGAGTCTTTCTTTGTCTCTCTGAACTGAGATATCCTGAAGAAGGAAATGGTTTCAGGCAGGGCCACGGAGCAGAGGCGGGGCCATGGGAGAATGTTAAGCTAGCAAAAGTTATTCAGGGAGCAGAAATGAGGAGCAGGTGAGGCTACAAGGAGAGAAGAGCTATCCTAGAGTCCATGGAAAGAATAACCGACACCCTGACAGAGGGAGTGAAGCTACGGAGAAAGAGATGGAGAACAATTAGTCAGGATAGGCTAGATTCTGCCGTGGGAACAAACATCCCCCAAATCTCAGTGGCTTAACCCAACAAGGGTTTTTTCCTGACCATACACGACTTGTCCATCACCGGTGAGCAGGGAAGGCCCTGCGCACTGTGGTTGTGTGAGAACTCAGGCCAACGGAGGCTCCACTTTGACCCGGGTTTCCACGATTGCAGAGGTGGGGGAAGGAAATTCAGCCAATGATATGTCAGCTCTTAAGGCTTCTGTCCGGAGGTGACACATGCCCCTTCTGCTTACAATTCATTGGCTAAAGCAAATCTCATGGCTGTGCCTAATTTTAAAGGCAGAAGAGTCGTGCGATGCTACTGTATGCGTGGAAAGAGGAAAAGCTTGAGCATTTGTGAGCAGCCTTATTGATGTCCACAGAGAGGGGAGCTGGTCCCTAGAGCAGCCTCAGATCTCACAGGTCCAGATTTCACGAGCCCCTGCCATACCGTGGACTGTATTCACACAACACCTGCATCGCCCTTTTTGTCCCACACGTGCCTTGCAATGCCCATCATCCTCCACACATACGTTTGTTTGTTTCTTGCAAATTAAGACCTCCCTCCTGGGACTTCTTATTTCCTTTGAATGCTACTCTCCCACTTGGGGACTCCCTTCCTCAAAAGCAAAACATGGGGAACTCTCTGGCGGTCCAGTGGTTAGGACTGCGCACTCTCATTGCCGAGGGCCAGGGTTCGATCCCTGGTCAGGGGACTAAAACCCTACAAGCAGCGAGGTGCAGCCAAAGAAAGAAAGCCTAAAACCAGTACAAACCATCTTTGTGTCTCTGTGTTATAGCAAGGTGGGGATCTACAGGCCCTCCTGCCTCGGGGATGTCAGAGAAGGCTTCGGAGAAACTCTATTTGCACATGAAGACTTCGGAGGTTCCCCGGCAGGGAATGCCATATCTATGAAGTTTTCCAGTTCTTACTATTTGCCAAGCACTGTGCTAAGAACTTTGCCTGAATTATCTCATTTAAAATACTTTTTGACCTCACTTTGCAGATGAAGGAACCGTGGCATAGAAACTGTGGCAACTCCCTTGAGGTCTGATTTTCGTATCTATGCTCCTCACATTATAGTATACAACCAAGAAAGATGGTGAGGTGGGCTTTGGGGCTGATGGGCCAGCCTGGGGGACCAAGGTTAATCTCTGAGGAGAAGATAAGGGGAGGGGGAAGCTGCCTCAGGTGGGTAGAGAGCTTACCTCCAAGGAGGAAAGACATACTTAATGGGGCAGGGTGTGGTATCCTTCAGATGTCCTTGGGCCCAGACTCAAGTCCTACTTGGAGAAGATTGAGAGATTGAAAGAAAATAAGCTGTTTTTGATTGAGCACATATAGTGACCAAATTGTGGTCTCCAAGCATCCTTTCTCACTGAAAGGAACCAAGGCTTCTTGGAGAACTGGCTGTTTCCAGGTCCAGAGCAACAATTATATAAGATAAGCCCAGAGCATCTTTTATTAGAAGGTAAGACAGCTGTCAAACACCACTGAGGTCGTGTCAAAAGGACACAGATGCCAGACTGAAGGAGCTCCTCCTGGATAAAATGGGATCATTTGAGCATCAAATACAAAACTGAACAAACGAAAACCCTGCAATGAATTGAAACATGTTAATTTTTTTTTTTTTTTTTCCGGTACGCGGGCCTCTCACTGCTGTGGCCTCTCCCGTTGCGGAGCACAGGCTCCGGGCGCGCAGGCTGAGCGGCCATGGCTCACGGGCCCAGCCGCTCCGTGGCATGTGGGATCCTCCCGTACCGGGGCACGAACCCATGTCGCCTGCATCGGCAGGCGGACTCTCAACCACTGCGCCACCAGGGAAGCCCCACGTCAAATATTTTTTAAAGTCCATGAATTAAAATATGATAATAATAATAAAAAACATTCAGAGGCTGCTTAGAGAAAACTAACTCACTATTCCGAGAAGTGATAAATAAAGGGAAAAAAGTTTTCAAAAAGCTACCTGTGGGGCATCCCAATGATACAGTGAAGTTAAGGGTGAGTTGAAAGGCTTCCCATGTACTCTCCAAACCTGCCTCTGGCTTCTTCCAGGCCTGAATTTCCACCATTAGAGACTCATTTCTTTGAGGTTAGAAATGTCCTGAATTGGAGTCAGAGTAACCTTGGGAAAGGTTTGTTAACTATTTTCCTCACAGATTGTGATAGAGGAAAAGTGGTGAGTCCCATGGTTCCTGGAGTCTGAACAGGTAGGGGTACAGCCAGAGAAGAAGGGCTGGAGGAGAAAGATCTAGGAACTGTCGTGGAGGGCAGGAGAACCCCCCCTGGGCTCCAAAGTGCAGCTCCTCGGTAGCCCAATCAGATGAGGTCTGGTCCAGCAGGTGGAAAGAATGCCAGAGATGTACATTTTATTATACACCCCAGGCGATGCAAACATGGTTGTCCTGCTACATTTTCTGGGGAACACTGGACCACGGCTCCTGAGTCTCTTCTACTGGCTGTGTGACTTTCTGCTCCGGCAGCACTGGACTGTCACAGCTGAGCACTTACAGCCTCTGCAAACTTCACGGGCCCCTCACCCTGGGACCTCTTCGTTACCGCCAGGTGAAGCCTTTAAGATGCCAGGCCCTTCCCTGTGTGGGAAAGCTGGCACTATGGAGAAGGGACACAGCCACACGGGTCCCAGTGGGAGCTCTGAGCTGCCAGCCCTCACCGCCTCTCACAGCTTCCCATGTGACAGCCCGCTCGCTCAGGGCCCCTGACTCTTGACAACACTTCTCGGGCTCTGCCGGACCTGGGACCCTATATCCCAGCCCAGGCCCTGAGAGGCCCTCAGGCCTGGGATTCCTCTTTCCTCCCCGGTGCCCTCACGGGACCCTTGTCCCTGGGCAGGGGGCTGTTTGCAGCTCTGCTGACCGGCTCTGTGGCTGAGCCAGATTGTGGCCAGTCTACGCTCACTCTGGAGTCCGCTAAGCATCCTCACCACCCCCTTTCCTACCCTACCACCCCACCTAGCCCCTTCCTGTCCCTTGGGCCTCTCCCATCCCTCCCTCCCTGCTTCGTGGTCCTCTCCCACTGAGATGAGCACCCAGATTCCAGGCCCGAGTCCATCCTTCCCTAGTAACGCTCCTCAGCCCACCTCTTCCCCAGGGACCGAGCCCCCAGTTTGGGGCTGACCTTCCAAGTCTGGTCCCCACACGCCCAGCCCTGACTAATGGGTCCTGGCTGAGCGCCCCTGTCCTGACACCTGGCCTTTGCCTGACCCCATGGGTAAACTCGGGCGCCAGCCTCAGCTCCCCCTGGCTGGCCTGTCCCCCAGCACCCGAGCCTGGGTTATGACATCTTTCCACTGAGCGGCTCTTATTTGGAGAAGGCAAACACGCCAGCACATGCACACACGCACCCCTCCTCGCCCTGACGCCACACGCGCTGGCGTGAAAATCCGGCTGGCCGTGTTTATTTTTCTTCCTTTAATTTCCCCTTTAGAACAAACACCAGTCCTGTAACACAGACCACCCTCTCCTTTCAGATCCGCAGCCTGCCGCCCCCCACCCCCGTCCTCCCCGCGCAGCTGTGAATGAGAACAGAGTAAGTCTTTTAGCAGGAGGCAGTGGCCTAAATGAATTGATCCCAGCCTCCAAGCCAGCAGGGAAGGAGGGCTTGTGAGCATGTGCGTTTGCTTCTTAGAAAATCTTTGCACATCCCCGAGCTCCTATTTTTCCCTGTGCCTTGGAGCAAATGCCTCCCCACCTCACCCCCCTCCGTTCACATTTGATTTGAATTCCTTTTTGGTCCCTTGCATTTTGTTTTCTGTTTTCTACAAGGGAGCCTGAATCAGGGCCTCAGAAAAACAAGGCCGGGCTGCCAACTGGAAATGTTTGCTCTGGGGGCGAGTTCGGAGGCTGGCGTCAGGCGGGGCAAGATCCGTGCCAGTGGAATGTGATTTGGGGGGGAAGCTGCAGGTCACTCAATCGCTGGCAGCCCGCCCGGGAGCAACTGAATGCTTTCTGAGCTCTGTGTGTGTGTGTAGACTTCTTTCCCTCATGCAAACAGAACCCTGGAGACGTGGAGACAGAATCGTTAGGAAGAAACTAGACAGAGGTTTGGAAAATCAGGGGAACCAGCGAGATTAGGTGGGTGGGTGGGTGGGGGAAGAGGATGCCAGGATCTGTGTGGCTACTTTATCCAGCACCCACTGTGTTCTCTGCCTAAAGCTGGGGGCTCTCGGGAGCAAGGGGAGGTGCAGACCACCCTGGCCCCCGGTGACCCATAGGCTCTTTGGAGAAACAAGGCTCCCAGTACAGGACACAGTCAGGCCAGCCTGGAAGTTCCCCCGAGCAGGCTGCATGAATGGCTGAGGGTGTTCAGGGTAGGCTTCCTGGAGGAGGTGTGGTAGGGTCCCAGCCCTGAAGCACGAAGTACAGCTCTTCCTCTGCTTACAATGGGGTTACATCCTACTAAACCCATCAGAAGCTGAAAGTGCTGTTAAGTCGAAAATGCATTTAATACAGCCAACCTACTAAACATCACAGCCCGGCCTAGCCTACCTTAAACGCGCTGAGAACACTCCATCAGCCTACGCAAACCTATTTTGGCAAACACAAAACCTATTTTATAATAGAGTATTGCCTATCTTATGTCATGTATGGAATACTGGACTGAAAGTGAAAAACAGAAGTCGTCTGGGTACAGAATGGTTGTGCGTTGGTGTGACCGCGGGGCTGGCTGGGAGCTGCGGCGGATGCCGCCCAGCATCTCAAGAGAGTATGTACCGCGTGTACAGGAAAAGAACAAAATTCAAAATTCCAAGAAGAGTTTCCACTGAATGTGTATCACTTTCGCGCCGTCGTAAAATCGAAAAATCTTAAGTTGAACCGTTGAAAGTCAGGGACCGTATGTGTTGTGTTGAAAGGAAAGGAGAGGTGTGCAGGAGACTGTTAGTAGCAACCATGGGCCAAGGCTGTGCCGAGCCCTTTACAGTGACGATCCCTTATCCTCCCAACAACCCATGAGGGTCATGGATCTTTCTATCCGACATTGCAGAGGAGGAAACTGAGGCCCAGAGCGATTAGGGAACTTGGCCAAGCCCCTGGCTTGTACGTGGTCAGGCGGGTTCAGCTCAGAGCTGTCCTACATGAGAGCATGACTTCTCCCCACCGCTGAGGGTCTATTCCCGCTTAGCCAAGTTCTCTGAGTAAGGACCTGTCTTTGTTTTTCTATTTTTTTGTCCCTGGAAAAAGAACTGTTCAATCTGAGTTGGGGATCTAAGATGCCAAGGTAGACTTTCCAGAGGGCAGTGTGACAAGCGCTGGGAGATCCGAGAGGAAGTTGCTTTGCCTCACCATTCCCAGGAGGTGACGGCTGGCAGTCCTGCCAGGGTGCCTGGCAAGCCAGGCCTCCCCAATAGCCTGGCTCACCTTATCGATGACCTGTGTCCCTTCCCGCACTCCTCGGCATACCCCCGTCACATGCCAAGTTCTTCCCCACCGCAAATGTTCACCGTGGGACTGACCCCTTCAGGGGTCTTCAGAAGTTATCTGCTAGTCTGATAGCATGAAACCCAGGTGGACCAGACAGAATGGTTTTATCCAGGGCAACGAACATGACCCGAGAGCCGGAGTCGGGGGACCCAGTGGCACCGGTACTTCTCAGTGATATCAAGCGAGTCTGTCCCCTGAGGAGTGGTCTGTATGTTCCCTGAGCTGTCATAGACGGGAGGAGAGAATCTAAGATGCAGAGTTGATATCCAGGTATTTGGTGGGAGGGTGGGTGTCTGACCCACCTCAGAAGGATTCTTGGTCAGAGAAAGCAGAGTCTATTGCAGGGTCTCTCCCAGACTCAGGAGAGGAGAAGGAAATAAGCCAGGCTTGGCAGGAGGAGAAGATGGGGGTGAGGGAGTGGAGTAATGGACAGGATGGTTAGACCCAAGCTCGTCGGGTACAGACCAGATGGATAGCTGTCCATTTGATTAGAGCGACTCCACTGGCCGTTTGGGGATTTTATTGTCCTGAGGCCAAATAGTTGGTGAGTCTCACCCATTGATTCTTTTTGACCATCTAACCATTAGTGTTAGGTAAACACTGGCATGGGGTCACCTGGGCCTGCCAGATTGTCTTCATTGGTTGAACTGACTTAATCCTGTGAGATGACTGATTGTACCAGTTATTTCCAGGAAACAGGCAATTGACTGTATTAACCAAACCCAATCATTGTTTTGGGTTTTCAGAGATGGTCTTCGGATCTAACATCTTTGGACCTCAGAGATATTTAAGCTCCCTGCCACTTACCAACAACAGCCAGCCCCCAAGAAGGCTGGGGAAGACCCTACAAACAATGGGCTTTGGGACTCAGTCTCCCCCATCAATAAAATGGGAAGACTGGACTAGACCAGGAGTGGCCAACACATGGCATGAATACTGCCCTCTTCCTCTTTCATCCATGGCAGACATTGCTAATCAATTACAGCACTCATTCCCATGGGACCCAGATCCAGCCTCAGAATCCTTTTCAACACAGGGCTTCAAGCAGCCCCTACCAATCAATTAGATTTGGCATGCATGATAAAAAGCATTTGTCCTTTGGGAGATTGGGATTGACATATATACACTAATATGTGTAAAATAGATAACTAATAAGAACCTGCTGTATAAAAAGAAAATAAAATTCAAAAAAAAAAGAGAGAGAAAAAAAAGCATTTGGCCCCCCGGGCACTAGATACTCTCCAAGCCTCCCTCCAGCTGTGCCAATCTAGGATTGCAACTGATGAGGCGTCTGAGGACTCAGCCTGGAGACCACCAGATCAACAGCTGTCACTGGGGCTTCCCAGGTCTGTGGGGCTGCCCTTGAGCTGGGCCGTGGAAGAGCCAGTACCTTTTTAATTTTCCACATTGCTAATAAATGTGCATTGCGTCAGCTCCGTCCTGCCCCCTCATGTGCTCCGGCTGCCGCCATCAGAGGGGACTTTTCTAGAGAGCTGTAAAAATAGTTTTTTAAGGAGCCTGTACAGAAGAAGTAGCCAAGCCTTTTTTGTTTCCTTTCTTTTCTGAGGGAATGGGGGAGATGGGTAGGGAATACTTCACAATGAAGGAATGTGCTCCTTGGGGAATTTAATGTTGTTTTCCTAAAAAAAAAAAAAAAAGAAGAAGAAGAAGGACTTATCACACACTGGTTTCACATCTAGCCACAGAGCACGCCTGTGAGGATTGGTAACAGCTCCCGGGAGATCACTGGCTTAAGCCAGGTCTTGTTAGGCTGTTGACAACTAGGTCCTGATGAGGAAAGCACTGAAGGGCCTCTGGCTCGCTCCCCGCCCGACCCCTGGCTGATCCAGCTTCGGTGTTCCAGTGGGATTGATGGCTTCGTGACAGAGCTTCTCTTGCCTGCAATAGGGGTTAGACCTGCAGGAGAGTTTTCTCTCTAGCGAGTGAATGTTTCATTTTCCCCCATTGTGCTCTGGGTTTTGGAGAGGCTTATGACAAATGCTAAGATGCTGGGGATGGGAAGATCTCGGGGTAGGCAGGTGCCATCACCTTCTCACTCTTCCCATTTTATAGATGAAGAAACTGAGGCTTGGGACTTCCCTGGTGGTCCAGTGGTTAAGACTCTCCGCTTCCAATGCAGGGGGAGCAGTTTCGATCCCTGGTCGGGAACTAGGATCCCACATGCCACGCGGCGTGGCCAAAAGAGAAAAGAGAAGAAAGTGAGGCTTGCAGGGGGCAGGGGACAGGGGAAGCAGGTGCCCAAGGGAAGGGTACATAGCTGATCCTGGGAAGAGAATGTATCTTTCGACTCCCAGACCAGAAAGTCAAAGCTGCAGGACAACTTTGATAATGTCCTGCCCAGAATTTCTTGAATCTGGGTAATGTGTGCTCCTGTCTCGAAAGGTGACACACTGTCACAGAGCCCTGAGACATAGTTATGCACTTATGCTTTATGCTTTTAATTCTTATGTAACTATAAATGGAAATAAGTCAATAAATGAATAAACACAACTACAAAGGTGATAAAATTCACATTAACAACATGGAGTGATGATGGATAATGTCAAGCAGGCGCCGCTCCTTCCTGCCACTTTCTATCTCCTTTGGGTGGCAACGCAGACCATAAACGTGATGCGTAAGCGTGTGACAAGGAGAAAAGGGCTGGTGGTCGTTCCAGTTGTAAGTGGGTAGTGAGGGGAGGCCTAATGAGGAGGTGACATAACAGGAGGCTGGGGGGAGGTAAGGGAGTGAGCCATGGGCATTTGTCAGGCAAGGGGTCTGCCTGGCCAGATCTCATGGACCTTCCAGCCTGGTTCAAATGCCTCTTCCTTCGGGAAGTCTCCCAGAGCAGTTCTGCCGTGCTCAGAATTCCCACAGCTTTCCCTGCAGAGTGTATCGCTTCGTGCTGTGTTTACGGCTCTTAACAGATTTGTGTAATTTCTCTGCTGGACCTGGAATGCCTTGAGGCGGATACCTCGTGCCCTCTCACCAGATGTTAGCTCCGTGAGGCAGGGGTTTTTGCTCTGTTCACTGCTGTATCCCTCAGTAGCTGTCTTTGTGCTGTAGGTGTAGACAGCCTCAGTAGGTGTCTACAGATGTGTGTTGAATTGCCACAGGTGGACCAAGTGGGAGATGGGAATCGCCTGCGCTCCTGATGGTACACACCTCATCTCTCTGACCCAGTCCCATCGTGAGGCCTGGCTCGGCCCAAGGTTTGTCGAGTGAATGAATGACTGGTGATTTGCACCCATTGTCCCCCACTTTGTTTATCAGGCCAGGAGACACGAAACCAGAGAAAAGAGAGTGAATTGGACCAACCACCAGTTCCCGGTGGTCAGAGCAGCTGTCCCTGGGACATGATCAACTCTGGATCCACTGGTTTCTTCTGTTAAAGCAGCTGGTTGACTAGCTGAGTAAGACCTGGTCCAAACTGAGCAGTGAGCCTTCGTTCATTCAGTTAATATTTATTGAGTGCCTACTGTATACCAGGATTGTTCTAGATCCTGGGATATAGCAGTGAACAAGGCAGGTAAAAATCCCTGCCCTCATGGAGCTGACATTCTGGTGGGGGAGACAAATAAACAAAAAACCCAGTTATACATCTACAAACGTAATATGTCAGATAATGGTAAGTACTTGAAAAATTAAAGCAGGGAAGAGGTAGAGATATTGAAGAGGAGGTTCTATGGGGTGCCCAGGGACAACCTCCCTGAGAAGGTGACATAGAAACACCAGAAGGGGGTGAGGGAGGAAGCCACGAGTCTACCTGGGCTACCTGGCATTCCAGGCCACAGGAACAGCCAGTGCAAAGGCCCTGAGACGGGAGGGAGCTTGCTGGGTAAGTTCAAGGAGTAGCAAGAAGCCCAGTGCGGTGAGAGCAGAGGGATGGGGCGGGTGGTGGGGGAGGACTGAGGGGATGAGTCAGAGAGGAAAGGGAGGACCAGATGCCAACCTTGGCTCCTGTCTGAATGTTCGAGTTCTCTATTGCTTGCATATCAAACCACCCCAAAATGTAGCGGCTTAACACAACAATTCAGGATTCATTCCCATGGTTCTGGGGGTTGACCGGGCTCAGCTGGGCAGTTCTCGCTTAGGTTTTCCCATGTGGCTGTAACCAGATAGAGGTTGGGGCTGGAGGTGTCTGAAGGCTCCCCTGGGCCAGGTGTCCAGGTGCCTTTCTCACTCACAGGTCAGGCACCACGGTGCTCCCCACGAGGCCTCTCTCTCCAGCAGAGTCACCTGGACTGCTCACACGGTGGCTCAGGGCTCCCACTGACAGCAAGCTGAAACAGCCAGTGGCCTTAAAAGCACGGTGTCACCTCCACTCCCGCAGGCCTCCGTTAGCCAAGGCAGTCCGGGTTCCCAGGGTGAGGGGACGGACCCCCGTCTCCAAGCTTGCAGGGAGCGAGGACTGCTGGCAGCTCCTAACACATCTGAGAAAAATAGGAAGTCACGGAGAGGTTTTGAGCAGAGGAATGACGTGATGTGTCCTAGGTTTCAAAGGACATCTGGCCAACTGTGTGGGAACCTGGCACCTACCAGCTTGTTGTGCCAGGCTCCTTTGGGTGCTTGTTGAACCCCTCCTCTCCTGAGCCAATCCTGCCATTTCCTCCCTGACCACAGAGGCCAGGACTAAGTGCACCCCACGGGCTCTGCCTGTTGCAGGGGAAACTGCTCCATTAACCACAGAGCATGTGCTCAGGGCTGAGAAGGTGCACCCTAGCCCATCCCAGAGAGGGAGCCCCAGGGAGGGGCTGCTGAAGGCCTTCCTCGCTCCCTCCTGCCGTGCCCCTTTCCCAGCCCCTTTCCCAGCCCCAAAGACTCTCTGAATTTTCCACAGCGGGGATGGTCACTTGGATAGAGAGAGGTAGGAAGGAAGACTGGAGAGTGAGTCTGGAACAGCTTTCTGCCTGGATGTCTCATTCCTGTCTCCTGGATCCAGCATCCTGCTGGCTAATGGGGGCAGTGCAGACACTGCGACTGAAAGGTAGGGAGGGACTTGGGGGCCACAGGCTGACTGTATTCTGCTTTCTGCTCACTCCCTTGGGTGGTCCTATCCAGGGTGGCTATGAGCACAACTCTGGAAGGCACCGATCACATGCCTTCTGGCAGTCTAATTTCTGTTCTTCCTCCCTTTCTCGAATGGATGACACACCCACTTTGGAACAATCTAGACAGCCGGAAATAGGAACTCTGGATTCAGGAATGTAGTGTTCCATGTAGCAAGTATCCAAGGTTCCATCCCATTTGGCCAAGAAGATGGCAATCTTGAGATGTCGCCCTGCAGAGCTATCCTGTCCTCACCCATGGGTGGTGCATATGCACTTAGGAATTGCTGGGCAGGTTCCACCCGGCAATGCTAGGAGGGTACCAGTACCTGGATAAGACCTGGGATCCATATGCCTGAGACCATCAAATGTCCAGAGGCACTGCCCTTGCCATCTGACCCTGACCTGGAAGGAGCTGGAGGGTCATGGAGCTGGTCCAAAGGAGGACAGTGGCTTCCCTTGAGAAGAGGACAGCAAGAAGCTCACCCAGGCTGGTGGCGCATGCAGGGACAGCCAGGCTTCCAGAGAGGCCAGCCCTGTAGATGGCCCAGTGACTCACCTCCCCAGATGCTACTCACTGAGGTCTCAGGAGGCAGCAAAACACAATGGTTCAAAGCTCAAGTCTTTGGGTTCGTTGGCCTGGGTTCAACTCCCACTTCTGTTATTTCCTTTCCATTGGCAAGTTTTTGTTTTGTTTTGCTTTTTGGTCTAGGAGCCTCAGTTTCCTTATCTGTAGAATGGGTTTACTTCCCTGGGTTGTTATAAGGATTTAGTGAACTAGAGCCTGTAGTCACTCCCTGTGTGGTGGTGAGTTTTGCTGCCTGGCTTTCTAACATTTGTTCCCAGTGGCCTAAGCTCTAAGCTCTTGCCTTCACTTCCCTTTCTAGTTTCATTCCTATTCCCTGGACCGGCCATACAGGGGATGTGGAACCTCCCAGTGGCACGATCATGCTAGCCCAGAGTAACCACAAACACTTGATTCAGTGGGGGATGTTTTTAATGTAGGGCATAGGTTTTCTTCGGATGTCTGTGTTGTCCCATTCCAAACAGGGGGTGAGACCACCTAGAGCCTGGAGAGCCTTTCTATCCTGGAAATTCTATGAATTCACAAAATCCAAATTGCTGTCATTGCAGGGCTACCACTCCTGGCTCTAAATCCTTGTGGGGAGACGGCTATGTTGTGTGTAGTCCAGACAGTGTACATACCACCAGGGGGTGCTGGCAGGCTGGTCTCCCTCCACTTCTCCAGGAGACTGAGGGAAGGGAGCCCTGGGTGGCCGGTTTGCCCTTAGGCTGGGGGACCTTGGGCAGTTAGCCTGGACTTCGAAGGTCTGCCACCTGGTGGGCTGAGAATCACAATAACAGGGACCCTTCACATCACTTGGGCCCTCCTGTTCCGGTACATGGCATTCCATCTTATGACTAAGGGGATAACGCCCAGATAGCAAACTGTGGCTCAGAGAGGTGAAGGGGCTGCTCAAGGCCACACAGCTGCTGGTGAGTGGCAAAGCACTAGAGTAGCCTGATGCCAACCCCTGGGCCCCGCGATTTGACCGGCGGGAGAGGCAGCATGGCGAGGGAGCATGTCCTGGGAGACTGGCTGGGTCTGAGTCCCGTCTACCTCCACCCAGTGCAGATGGCCACTCCTATCCACTCCCTTCTCTTCCTTCCACCCCTTGGGATCTCAGTGACCTTCTCCTCTGTTTTGGAAGAGTTCGTGACAGGCTCAGGATCAGCATGAGTGTGGAGCCTTCGCTATTCAACCAAGACACGTGACTTTCCTGGAGCACAGCCTGGCCTCTTTAGGGACAATTTTCAGTCCTGCCAAGAGACTTCTGCACGCCCTAACTAGCCATGGACACCCCAGCCTGCAAATGCACCCCGAGCCTGGGGGGAAAAGCTGGGATGCAAGGCGCCTGGGCAGCTGTGCTAACCCAGGGTGCGTAAGGCCACCATCATCCCACTTACCTACCAGGCTCAGTGCTGTACTTGCAGCCTCATTTAATCCTCATGCCAGCCCAATGAGACAATATTACGATCTCCATTTTACAGAGGGGGAAACTGAGGCTCAGAGAGGACCTCAGCAGCTCTGGAGAGGGGGTCTTGGCTTTCCCCCCAACTCTGCCACCGACTGGCTGGGTGCGTGAGGAGTGGGTAGGCGGGGGTCTCAGCTTCTGCTTGCGATCTGGAGAATGTAAAGGGCATGAAGCCTTCAGCAAAAGTTTCCTGGAAGACAGGGAGGAAGGAAACAGTGGCTTTTCGGGAGCTCACAAACCCAGGGGTTCAGGCAGGACCTCAGTGGAGGGCAAGTTGCAGCAATTCTTGTGAGTGACCACATGCAGAGGCCAGCAAGAGTGACAGGGGGCTGTGCTGACCAGCCAGGTTTACAGCAGGAGGGGAGGCTTACAGGAGGAGGGGAGACTGGAGCCAGTCATCAAAGAGTGAGAAGAGTGTTCTCTTCAGAGGGTCCCGGGCTGGTGGGGGAAACAGAAGGAGAATGGGGACTCCTCTCTGGGGCTTACCCTTGGTCTTCAGGAGAGAGATAAGGTATGGGAAGATGCTGAGTGCCCAGGGAAGGGGGTGCCTCAGGCAACGCACATTTCATGATGCCGGGACCCATCCCGGTGGAAAAAATGAGGTTTTGCATTGATCAGAAAACTGCATGCCTCTGCGTGTGTCCCTGTGTGAATGTTGACGTGTGAAGGGATGTTTGAAGTCTTATGTCAAAGTCCTTTTACATCTGTGATCTCTTTTTACTTCCCCAACTATCTTGAGAGGTTGGCTGGACAGAAATATCATCCTCAAGGACAGATTCAGAACCCCAGTGGGATGAACCGTCTTGCTCAGGGTCATGGAGCTTGAGAGTTGAAAAGCCAAGTACAATCTATGCTCTTGTCCCTGAACTTTCTTCCTGGACCCCCATCCTACCTCACAGGACACTGTATGGCACAGGTCACCATGTCATCTGCCTCCTCCCACCCCCAGGGCATTCTCCCCTAGAGGAGAGAAGGCACTCTGATGAACCT
Source organism: Delphinus delphis (assembly GCF_949987515.2). Taxonomy (NCBI): domain Eukaryota; kingdom Metazoa; phylum Chordata; class Mammalia; order Artiodactyla; family Delphinidae; genus Delphinus; species Delphinus delphis. The sequence goes on along the minus strand of NC_082694.2, from coordinate 15,481,278 downwards.
GCATTTTCACCAGAAAAACCCCACCGGGTTTGGTGGGTCTGGGGATGGGAGTGAAGGACTGAAACCAGAAAGACAAAGATTCCAGTGGCTGCAGAGGTCAGAGCCCAAGGCCAGGGTCAAGGGTCTATCTTCTCTCAAACTGCTTAAAGCAACCACCACCAAGGAGGAACTTACTACCACAGAGAAAGGACCCGCGAAGAGTGAAGGACCGTGTGCTGGTCCTCAGGGCAGCCTCCGGGAGGTGGGCTCGGGTGAGGGCCCACTAGTTTGCTCTTTATTTTCCCCCAGAATCTCCAGTGGGATGGCACTGGGACCGAAGGTCTGGGTAGTCGACCTCTGTCCCCTGCCAATAACAGTGGGCACCTACCTGCAAAGCTCTCACTTTGTGCCAGGCAGCTCTGAACGCTTTGCACATATATGCTCAATTAATCTTCACAACACCTCGGGAAGAAGGTACAATTGTTACTTCCATTCTACAGATGGGGAAAGGGAGGCACAGAGAGGTTCAGTGACTTGCCCAACGACACTCAGTTTGTAAGCGGCAGAGCTGGCATTGGAACCCAGGAAATCTGCCTCTAGAAGCTATTCTGCCTCTGTTATTAATAATAACCAAAGCTTCCATTTGACTGGTACCCCCTATGTGCCTGGGCCTGAATTCCCCACAGCAACGCAGCGGGCAACCTGCGGTGAGGTGACTTGAAATTCTCCCAGATGCTGCGTCTAAAACCAAAGCTTCCACGCTGCTCGGCCTCTTTAACTCGCTGCGTGACCGTGGGAAAGCCCGTTCCTTTTCAGAGCCTCAGTTTGCCTGGCGCTTAGCCCTTCTGCTCCTGGTCTCTCTGCTCCAGCAAGTGACCCGAGCGGATGGGGATGCGGTGCAGGGGGAGTGAGGGTCTCGGGCAACCCCAGAGCCTTTCCCTTCCCTCGTCGACCTACCCCCACCCCCGCCCCCCAGGAGAAGTCGCCATTCTGTTTCTTTCTCGATTGGCAAGCTGGGGTGGAGGGCTGGACGTGGAGGTGCTGGGTGCGGAAGGCGACGCTGCGTCACCGAGAGGTCAGCAAGGCCAGGGAGACAAGGCCCGGCTCTGATCTGGGGAAGGGCCGAAGGGCCTAGAGGGCACGTGCTCGGGAGCGGACTGTCCTCTGGGGACAGAGAAGCGCCCCGGACTTGAGGAGGGGGCGGGGAGGGAGAGTCAGAGGACCAGGTTCTGGGCAGAAGGGATGGGGGTGGGGGGAGGTGGAGAGGACGCGGACAAAGGAGGCGGCCAGCAGCCCAGCTGTTTTGAAAAATGCTTCCTGTTTCTTTAAAGGCGCTCGCGGCTCGGGCGGCCGGGGCTGGGGAGGCTGCGGCGGGAGCTGCCTCCTCTCCGGGCGGCGGCGCTGACTGATCTCGCGAATTGGGCTTCTGTGTAAACTGAGGCTAAACAAACACAGATGGAGCGCAGCGGGCGTTCTCCAGAAATGCTGGCACGGCGGCAGCGACTTCAGATGACACTCTGAGCGCTCCGGGAACGGACAGCCCGGCGGCTTCGCGGAGCCGGCGGCGCAGCTGCCCCGGACGAGGGGGAGAAAGGGAGGGAGGGAGGGAGGGAGCGAGCAGGGGGAGAGCTGGAGACTCCGAGGCGCTGAGCGCCGCGGCCGCCCGGGCAGAGCCGGCGCGCAGCGTGTAGAGCGAGCGCGGCGGGCGCGCTTCCCGGGCAGCCCCACGCCCCTGCCTTGCGCGCTGCCCGCGCCATGAAGCACATCCCGGTTCTCGAGGACGGGCCGTGGAAGACCGTGTGTGTGAAGGAGCTGAACGGCCTCAAGAAGCTCAAGAGGAAAGGCAAGGAGCCGGCGCGGCGCGCGAACGGCTATAAAACTTTCCGATTGGACTTGGAAGCGCCCGAGCACGGCGCCGCCGCCACCGACGGGCTGCGGGACAGGACCCAGCGGCTGCAGCCGGTCCCGGCCCCGGTGCCAGCCCGGGTGGCGCCGGCCGTTCCCTCAGGTGGGGGCGCGGACACGGCCGGGGAGCGCGGGGGCGCCCGGGCTCCGGAGGTCTTGGACGCGCGGAAACGCGGCTTCGCCCTGGGCGCAGTGGGGCCGGGACTCCCCACGCCGCCGCCACCGCCGCCGCCTCCAGCGCCCCAGGGCCAGGTACCTGGGGGTCCCGAGGCACAGCCTTTCCGGGAGGCCGGCCTACGTCCCCGCATCTTGCTGTGCGCACCGCCAGCACGCCCCACGCCGTCGGCGGCCCCTGCTCCCCCGGAGCCCTCAGTGCGCCCGGCTCCCCCCACGCGCCCTGGGGAAAGTTCTTACTCGTCAATTTCACACGTAATTTACAATAACCACCCGGATTCCTCCGCGTCGCCTAGGAAACGGCCAGGCGAAGCTACCGCCGCCTCCTCCGAGATCAAAGCCCTGCAGCAGACCCGGAGGCTCCTGGCGAACGCCAGGGAGCGGACGAGGGTGCACACCATCAGCGCAGCCTTCGAGGCGCTCAGGAAGCAGGTACCGGCTCCCAGCCACACACCCTCACTGCGCCCGGGTATGACTGCGGGAGTGGGTGGGTAAGTGGCTGGGGGACTTTAGGGAGGATGAGGGCGTGGGTAACCGGCAAGTTGTCCCCGCCCGGTCGGCCCCAGGGCCCAGACAGGTTTGGGTCCTCCTGGGGCAGTGACCTTTGCCACAGCGTTGGTACGGCTCTTAGTCTGCAAAGTCGGGGTGAAGGTCCGAGATCTCTGGCTCGGGCACGCCCTGGTTACAGCCACCCCCGTCCCCCCTGGGGTGACCCTGTCTGCGCGTCTGACTTCACCCCTCATAGTTCACTTTTATGGCAGCGAATATTCGTCTCCCGGGGTCCCTTGGGCGCGGTGGGGAGTGGAGAGGGGCAATGTGGGAATCTGTCTCCGGCGGGGAAAGGGGGAAGACCCTTACTCTTCTGGCAATTTGGCGTGGTCTTGGAGGCCCGGAACGCTGCGGAGGGGTGGTCCTGGCTTTGCCAGAACATAAGGGCCCCGCAGCCCGCGGGAACCTGTCAGCACCTCCTCAGCCCCCACCTCCCAGCAGGGATGCCCCTGAACTCAGGTTGCTTCTGCGCTCTGCACCCCTCGCTCCTGGTGTCCCTTAAGGACCCGGGGTACAAGCCTGAGCCCCCTCTGCAGGGGCGGCCTCAGGAATTGGCTGGAGAGGGCCTTTCCAGGAGATCCCCTCCACTGCTGCCGTTCGCCGCCCGCCGCATGCTGAAGCAGGCAGGTCTGCTGAGGGGACTGATTGGTTCGGGGAATCTTCAGAAACTAGTTCTGGGTGGGTTAGGGGCTTCTTAGTTTGGGGCAGGTGGGGGCTGTCTTCACCAGACACTGTCTTCTGGGGCCGATGGGAAAGAATATTTGTCCAAGAGTTACCCATAGTGGGGAGTGGCAGTTTTACAATTCCACTTAGACAAGATTGAGACTGCCCCGGGATTCTAGGCTGGGCATTTTCACAGAGCGGAGATCTAAGAAGAGTGTGGTAAGTGCCCCCTGCCCCCAGCCCACACAGGGCGTGGGGAAGGGTTGGAGGGGGGGTGGATGTGACTGGTTTGAATGGTCAGGATTTTTGCTTGCTCTGCAGCTGACTTCCTGTGTGACTTCAGGAAAGTTACTTACCCTCTCTGGGCTTTAGCCAACAACAAAGGATTTCAGGAAACATGATCTTCTTTTTGGATCACACACTCTCCTCTTCCTCCTGTGGGTGGGGCAGGGAAGGTGCCTGTGTCCATCCATGGGAAGGGAATTAAACTCCTGGGGAAAAGAGTTTCTATGACTTTTGAGCCAAAGTGTCACATTTGGGCTTGAGTAAGATGATTGGTCAGTGAGGTGGAGTGGAGTGGAGGAGTCAGATAACTGTCATAGACAGTTGGGACCTTGGGCAGTGGGCCCAGTGGAGAATTCAGTTTCACCCTCAGGCAGTGGCTCTGTGTCAGAGGGTGGCAGCCTGGAGGGCATCCTGCTACCTACCGCCCAGGATGGAAGGATGAGATGGCAGAGAGATGACTGTCCACCTGCTCACCTTGCAGCTAGGGCAACCCCTCTCAGATTGGGGAGGCCACGTGCCCAGAGCATCACAGCTGGTGAGAGGACGGTCAGGGCTGGCACCTAGGTCCTTTAACTGACAGTTCAGCGTCCTTTTTACTCCTCCAGCTGCCTCTTTCAGTTCCGAGAAAGTATTCAGGGTCTCTGTGTGTTCAACTACATCTCATTTGTCCAGTGGCTTTAACTTCTTTCAGTAATAAATTCCATCTTATTTGATCTTAACATCCCTGTCGATTGAATTAGCTTTCCATTTAATGGAATGGAAAACTGGGGCCTGGAGAAAGAATGAAGGAAACGCTTCCAAGATCACCTAGTGGGTTAGGGAAGGTGACAGAAGTTTCTGGAATGCCCGCCTGGCCAAATGCTTCTCACAATGTCAGCTGTATCAGCGCTGTGGGCCCTGCGCTCGCAGTATTGTTAAGTCGGAAGGTGGATGTACACATGGCTGACTCTCTGAGATGAGATGGTTAATCGTGGTTTCCTTTCCCTTCCACCCTTCTTGTGCGGAAGTTCTATATAAGAGGGACAAATTCAGGGAGAAAGTGTGCACACACACACACACACACACACACAGGTACAAACAGCTGTACCTATACACACAATCAGTACTAGTGCCCAAGAGCACACACAAATGCGTGATCAGAAGCGCCTCCTCTGGTTTGTTCGCCCCCTTGCCCAGTCCATCTGTCCCTTCCCCAAAAAGGCTGCTGGTGGGCACCGGTCTATTGTCTGCGAGGGAAAGAAGTATCGCTAGGGCACACTCACCATGTCCACATCACAGCCTCCATCCGATGGGGAAAGTCCTGTGTCTCAGAGGCACTCCTTCCTCCTCTGGACCTCAGTATCCCACCTGTAGAAAGTGCGCACGTGAATACACACTCACACTCGTGTGCGTGTGTGTGTGTGTGTGTGTGCCCTTATCCAGGCAGGCTGTGACTCTGGATCTAGGCGTAGGCTTGACTGTCTGAAATGGACCCTGGGAAAGGAGGGTGAGGAAGAAGGATGGTTCTTCCTGAAATGAGGCCATGGCTGTTGCATCACCGAGGTCAGGTCTGGGGCTGTGGCTCTGGTCTGGGGCTTCATTTCTCTGAGCAGCTTCCTGGTACGGTGAAAAGAGCACTGGGCGGGGAGTCCGGAGGCCGGAGTTTGAGTTATACCTCTGCTGTATGCGTTCTGTGTGACCGTGGACAAGTCACTTTCCCTCTCTGAGCCTCAGTTGCTAAAGTTGGGAAACGGTGTTAATGCTTACCTCACACAGCGCTTCTCTGCAGAGAGCGCATGAAGAAAGGAATGGGGGCCGTAGGAGGAATGAACATTTCTCGAACGTCTGCAACGTCCTCAGGGCTGGGCAAAGGCCTTGACAGATGTAGAAATAAGAATTCTGTAATCATTTTAATAAGAATCATAGAAACTGCCATTTATCAGATGCTTCCTTTGTACTGGGTCGTGTGCTAAGCGTGTTACGCGTATTAGTTCATTTAATGAAGTAGGTATCGTTTCCACCCCCCCATCCCCCCGCCCTCATTCCCACCCCTGTTTCACGGATGGTGAGGCCGAGGTTCAGGGAACTTCTGTAAGTTGGTGGAGGTCTCGCAGCCTTTGGCCACCGCATGAGGCCTCCTGGGTTTGCACTGCATGCCTCCCCGGCCTGCCATTCACTAGGCTCCGGGGTGCCGGCGCCCTCCCGGGCGTGGTGCAGTCACAGCCTGCGTGGCTGTGTGCCACTGTCGTTGCAGAGCCTGGATTCGAATCGGAGTCAGCGAGTTGCTCCAGGGCCCAGGCTCCTGACGGCCCCGCTCTTCAGCCTGGTGACCACCCGGGAGCTGTCCACCCCCAGCAGGGGGAAGCCAGACAGTCTTCTGTGTTGTCCAACCCGTCATGCTCTCAACCAGGAAGGGAATGGGGTGGGGGGCCGCTTGGCCATGAGAAGTGCAGGTGGGGGAGAGGGAGGCCCCCGGCAGCGGGGCCAGGGGGTGCGTATGCGGGGCAGATGGTCAGGCCGCAGCACATGCCACCAGCCCAGCTGCTCGGGGCCCTCCCCGCCGCCTCACGTGAAGGCCATGTGTGCATAGCTGGGCCTGGCCCATGTGCAGGGCTGCTCCAGGCCGGGTGGGAGAGGGTCCAAGGGAAAGCCTGGCCTTGCTGGGCGGGTGAGGGGAGGGGCCAGAGCTGTGGGCCTCGGCCTCCCCCGCAGAACCTTCTGGTTCACAGGCTGTGCTCACCCTCGGGGCATCTGGTGTGTGTGCAGATCTATGCAGGTTTCCTCTCAGCATTGATGGAGGAATGGCAGCCGAGCCAGGCAGAGGCCTGGGGCAGCAAGGAGCAGCCCTCAGGACTTGCTGAAGTACCAAACCAGGGGCCCCTCCTCTGCTGCCCCTGGAGTGTCCCAGGGGGTCCTCAGCAAGTGAACTCAGGATGGCCCAGGAGGGGGCATGAGGATGGTACCCCCAGCCCAGCACCTCCCTCAGTCTCAGACGCCACAGGATGCCAGGGGCCCATGGCCCCACTGCAACCTGAACCCCCTTCCTCAGGGAATGGAGGACGGACCTGCTTGCATCCAGATGGGAGAGGGTGATAAAAACCTCTCTCCTGCCCCCTCGCATCCACAGTCACCACGACAGTAGCTTGTTGAGCCTCATTGCACGGGGCGAGGTGCCTTACCTGGCCCTGTCGTGCCGCCTTCCCATTTCACAGATGGGGATGCTTACGGAGGTGGAGTGAGTGACCAGGATTTGTCCTGTCTGGCCCTGGGCCGTGGCTCTTAACCACTCAGACCCAGGTTCTCAGGGTCCAGCCTCGTTGCTGTGTAGCAGGTTGGGATTTTGTTTAAATAGAACTTGACAAGGACCTTAAACAGCCTGTGTAGAGCGGCTTCATCCCAGGGAGCCAGCACTCACTGACATGAGCCGATTAGAGAAAAATTCCAGATGGGATCAAGTGCTCGGCTGTGTGCCGGGGATGCAGTGATGTTGGAGCTGTGTGGGTCCAGGAGTCTTGGTGGGCGTCTTGGGCTGGGTCTGAAGGGTGGGGTAGGAGTTGGCACAGAGGCAAGAGGGTGGAGGGCTTCCAGGCCTCCCCTGCATTGGCTGGTTGGTTCCTGGCTTTGCTTCTCTGTAGCGCCTCCCTACATCTGCCCATGGCGATTCCATTCTGAGGTAGCAGGTATTCTGATGCCCATTTTATTGGTGAGGAAACTGAGGTCCCCTATGGTTGCGGACCTAAGATCACGTGGATGGCCCGGAGTAGAGCTAGGTCCTCAGAATCCCAGGCCAGTGCCCTTCCTGCCTTTTCCCACTTGCTGGAGCCAGGAGAGGGTCCAGCTTGGGGTAGGTGGGATGGAATCTTTTAGGGGCACTTGGGACCTGGTGAAAAATCCCCATACTGCACCTGCTCCTCTGAAGCGTAACGATTCTTGTGAGGTGAGCATGAGGCAGGTCCTTTTCCTTTACAGGAAGATTTGCTGCCTGTCGGTAGCTGGAGCCGAGCGGCCCTGCTGCCTCCTTTGGCTTCTGTCCCCTGCCCAGGCTGAGCAGATGACTGCTGTGTGGTCTCCGGCAGGTGGTGGGATGGCTGGGCTCTGGGCCACGCTGTGGACGCTCAGAGAGGTAATGCACTAAGGCTGGGGTCCCGTGGAGTCCAGGACTCTCCATCCCCTGCTCAGAAGGGGGGGCTGCCCACCTCCCCACCATAGGCTATAGATGCTTATCCAAACCCCCAAGCCATCGCTTCTGGCTGATTGGAAAGAGCCCCGCTAAGTAAGGTGTGTGTTCAAGACCCAGCTCATCTTTCATCAGCTGAGAGATACAGGAAGTTCTTACGCTCCCTGGGCATCAAATGCTTCTCTGTAAAGTGGAAGTCGTCATTTCTACCTCATGGCGCTGTCGAAAGATGAATTATATTCACAATACCCAGCCCTCTGCCTGGCCTTAGTAGATCACAAGAAACAGCAAGGGGATGACCTAGTTCCAACAGTCATCCAGGGTACCCAGGCATTATTCCCGCTCTCCAGATAAGAAAACTGAGGCTCAGAGAGGTGAAGCTACCTGTCCAAAGTCACCCCGATGTTTGGGATTTAGACCAGCTCTTTCTGCCTTACCTTAACCTCCTAGAATCAGATCCTCATAGGCCAGGGTGCCTCTGAGCTGGGCTTTTGGGGGCCCAGCTCCTGCATCCTGGGCCGTGGGCACCAGCATCACCACCGCTGGTGGTGGGAGTTTGGAGAGCCCAGCGGCCAAGCCCCTGGTGGGAGTTTGGGGAGCCCGCCTTCCTTGGGCGATAAACACACGAGCTTCTGGCTCCAACCGGGTCTTAGCTGAGTGACCTGGGGCCCAATATGTCACCTCTCTGTTTCCTCATGTGCAGATGGGGTAACAATCTTTATTTGGGGGTAAGTTTCAATGGGCTGAAACTACCTGTGAATAGTGACCACGGTGCCAGGTAAACAACCAGAGCTCAGTAGATGGGTTGGTTTTTTTTTAAACTCCACAGTTGCTTCTTAATTTATTTTTGGCTGCATTGGGTCTTCGTTGCAGAGTGACGTAGGGCTTTCTCTAGTTGCGGCGAGCAGGGGCCAGTCTTCGCTGCGGTGCACGGGCCTCTCATTGCGGCGGCTTCTCCCACTGCGGAGCATGGACTCCAGGCGTGCAGGCTTCAGTAGCTGTGGCGCATGGGCTTAGTTGCTCCGTGGCAAGTGGGATCTTCCCGGACCAGGGCTTGAACCTGTGTCCCCTGCATTGGCAGGCAGATTCTTAACCACTGCGCCACAAGGGCAGCCCCCTCAATAGATGGTTTTCTTGTTAGACCCGGACTTTGACACAAGCAGTGGGACAGAGTGACAAATCTGGGGCAAAACTGGATCAGAACTTGGCACGGGAGCCCCTAGGTCAGCCTTGGCCTCACCTGTTGCTCGGTCGTCCCGCAATGACCCTGGATCCCCATGTGCAGATCCCTTCCAAGATCCCTGCTCCCTGCTGGCAGGGAAGCCCAGCTGCTCAGGGCCCAGGGCTCAAAGAGCTGGGTAACTCCCAGCATGGCCTCTGGGTAACAACACACTAGGGCCTGTGTCACAGAGCTGTGCCCGGTGTCCAGAGCCTCCACCAGGCAGGCACTCCCTCCCTGGGTGCAGGGGAGGCAGAGGTGCTAGGCTGGTCCCTGAGACCCATGCCCCTGCCCCAGGGAACCTTTCTGTGCCACAGACCTTGTTCATTTGTTCAGGCTGATAAAGCAGGATTCTCTGGACTCTGGATGAGAACAGGCAACGTGCATTGTTCTGCAGGCTTTTCTCAGATGGGTTTGGAGCTGTGGCCAGGACTGGGACGGGGAAGGGGAATGCACAGGAGTTGGTGGTCCCTGTGTCACCTCCCTGCCCCTCCCTGCATTTCCTGGCCTGGTGAAGGGCAACTCCTTGGCTGCTAGAGGATTTTTTTTTTTTAACATCTTTATTGGAGTATAATTGCTTTACAATGGTGTGTTAGTTTCTGCTTTATAACAAAGTGAATCAGTTATACATATACATATGTTCCCATATCTCTTCCCTCTTGCGTCTCCCTCCCTATCCCACCCCTCCAGGCGGTCCCCTCCCACCGAGCTGATTTCCCTGTGCTATGTGGCTGCTTCCCACTAGCTATCTACCTTACGTTTGGTAGTGTATATATGTCCATGCCACTCTCTCGCTTTGTCACAGCTTACCCTTCCCCCTCCCCATATCCTCAAGTCCATTCTCTAGTAGGTCTGTGTCTTTATTCCTGTCTTACCCCTAGGTTCTTCATGACATTTTTTTCCCCTTAAATTCCATATATATGTGTGCTAGAGGATTTTTGAAAGGTGACAGCAAACTTCACCTCAGGCCTGTGGTCTCAGGACCCCCAGGGGGTGGGGGATGAGCAGGCAGTATGTCCTGGCTCCAGATCTCCTGCTTCTCACCCTCTCTGGAGACCCTCTTTAGAGACCCTCTGCAACACCCACCGTAATAATGTCACTGACTTGTATCAGGCCCTACTATGTGCAGCGCATATGCCATCTCCTTTAGTCCTTACCACGCTTTGTGGTCAGTCCTGTTAGCTATATGACAAGGACACCAAGGCTCAGAACGGTTATGTCTCTTGCCCAGGGTTTGTAGCTAGAGCCAGGAGTTAGCCCAGGTGACCAAAAGGTGTATGAGCTTCACCTCTGCACCAAATAACTAAATCTTTATCCTCAGAGAATTTTGAGAATTCCCTGGCGGTCCAGTGGTTAGGACTCCATGCTTCCACTGTAGGGGGCGCGGGTTCAATCTCAGGTCCGGGAACTAAGATCCTACAAGCTGAGCGGTGTGGCCAAAAAGAAAAAGAGAGAGAGAGAGGGAGAGAGGGAGAGAGAGAACGGTTTTTGAACCCAGTTCTAAACCTTCTGGAGTCACCTGCTAGATATGGAGGGAGAGCGTTCATTTGTTCATTCATTCCCTCAGTCAACAAACCCTTTGGAGGCCGGTGATGGGCAGGACCAGGGCTAGGCTCTGCATACAGAGGCCTTCCCCTGACAGCTCACACAGAGACTGACCATTAAATGAGTTCCAGTAATCAGGAGTTAAGGACAGATGGCGGGCTATCAGAGCACCAGCAAGGGGCGGCAGCCCTAGTCCCCGGGGTAGGGTTGGGTGGGAGGTCAGGGAAAGCTGCTGGACAAAGTGAGCTTTAACGTGAGATCAAGATGTTGACGCGTTTAGGGTCCTCATCTGAAGCGGCTCTCTTGATCATGCTTTCTCGACCACAGCGCTGCTGACGTTTTGGGCTGAGTCATTCTTTGCTGTGGAGGCACCGTAGGATCCTGAGCACTGTACGATGTTTAGCAGCTTCCCTGGCCTCTGCAGGCCAGTAGCCCCTCCCCGCCTGCTCCCCGGTAGTGACGATCAAGAGTGTCTGCAGACATTGCCAGCTGCCCCTTAGGGACAACATTGTCCCTGGTTGAGAACCGCTGGTTCAGAACAGTGCCCGGCGTGCTTGTTGAGTGGTCCCTGCAAGGCGCCCCACTCTCTGTGGGCTGAGGGTTAGTACCAGGTATCCGTGGTGGGGATGGACGCTGCGTGTAGATCCTGGAGAGCCGTAGAGAGGAGGATGCCGCAGCCTTGGCTGCAGCGCACGTTTGGGCCATTTAGGTGAACGTCGCGTCAGAGCAGCTGTACTGGCTAGCACCTGTCGGGTGGACTTTGTGGTGATGTCTCCGTGTTACGACACAGAACTCTGCTGCAGTCTTTGTAGCTTTTTGCTCAAGTAGCAGGAGCATTGGTGGACAATGTTAGAGACCCCATCGCTTCACGCATACAAATCCCTGTGCCATCAGTGAGTGTCTAGTTGGTGATGAACGTCAAGGCTGTCAAGTCTGGTTGGGGCTGTCCTGTTGCAATGCCCAGCAGCGCCCCAGGTCCAGAGGGCGGAAAGAAAAAGAGAAGAGCAAAAGAAAGCCAATCGTGTGTGGGCCCCCCAGCTGAGCACTGACACTTTGCTTCTGGTCTGTTCCCAGAGTCCCGGGCACCTAACTCTGCTCTGACGTTATAACATCCCTCTTGAGTGTAAGTTCTCTGATGGCAGACCCGAGTTATTATCTGTGGTCGGACCCCAAGTGCCCAGCAAGACAAGTGCCACTGAATGAGTAAATAGACCCTCAGAGCTAAAAAACGTCGGTTCTCTCTGAGAGATTCCTTCTCAGGGAGGGAGGGGGGTGGAGCTCTGTCCTGGGGGAACTCACTGTGTTTCGTGCGCACTGACGTTCGGGCAAGAGCTAAGTCTCGGTTTCTTCCCCTGTGACGTGGGAACGTGGATGCCTCCCAAGGTGGTGAGTGTGGAAACGGCGGGTGCTCAGAACAGGGGATAAAATCCGGGTTGAGGGACTCGATGGGCCACCTCTGCCGCCCTGCAGTCCCCTGCCCGGCGGTGCAGATGTCCGTGAGAGGGGCCCTACCCCTGCCTGGCTGAGGTGCCCCCAGGCCGTTCTCAGCAGAGAGCCTGGCAGCCCCTCCTGACGCCTTCTCACCCTCCAGGTGCCATGCTACTCATATGGGCAGAAGCTGTCCAAGCTGGCCATCCTGAGGATCGCCTGTAACTACATCCTGTCCCTGGCGCGGCTGGCCGACCTGGACTACAGCGCCGACCACAGCAACCTCAGCTTCTCCGAGTGTGTGCAGCGCTGCACCCGCACCCTGCAGGCCGAGGGCCGCGCCAAGAAGCGCAAGGTACGTGCCAGCCACGCAGGCGGCAGCCTCCTGGGAAGACAGAGAGGTGGGGACGGGAGCTTGGGCTTCCAGAGGGACCGGTGAGCTCGGCCCTTAGGAGCTTTGCTGGGGTTCGTGCCAGCTTCAGGGCTCCTCAGACCCCTGGGACTGTGTGTGACTCTGCTCCTGGGAACGGGGCTGCTGGGTACCTGGGACAGTCACCCTGGGCCTGCGTGTGTTCATCACTTAAATGAGGAGGACAGCTTATCTCTGAAGCTCTTTCTGGCCTTACGTGCTCTTAGGATGCATCCCCCATGCGACCCCTGATGGATGTCATATCAGGGTGAGATCTCCTGAACTGGTAACAGCCCAGGAGAGCCCTCTGGTGTGTTTTGGTAATGTGACTTGGCCTGTGGGTTACCTGAGGCCGCGTATTAAGGCACGTGATATTCATTCATTCGTTCTGAAGAGATTTGCTGAGCCCCAGCCATGTGCCGCACTTGCCGGGCAGGGGTATAAAAATGATACACGTATGGTCGCAGCACCCCTGCAGGTCACAGGATGCTCAGAGACCCTCCTGCCTGTGGATAAGGGCAGAAGAGTGTAGGAAAGGAGGCACTGGAGGCCTGTGCTGGGGCAGGGGAAGGCCAGGCAGAGAGGGACAGGTGACCTCTCCTGCCCAAGGGAGTTGGAAAAGTCATCTTTGTGTAAGTGGTGTTTGAGCTGGACAACAAGGAGGTCACCGGGCAGATGAAGCAGGAACAGTATCTGAGGCAGAGGGAACAGCCTGTACAAAGCCTGATGTGTTTGGAGAAATACGGGCGGGAGGAAAGATGTCGGGCACAGCTTCGCTTCGCAGATGGCCTAGACTTCCAGCATTTCCAGTTGGGGGTCATTGCCAGGCTGTGTGGAGCAAGGCTCATGGCAACCCTCTGGATCTCTGTGCCCACGAGGCTAGAGGGAGAGAGACAGAGGGTGGGACCCAGTCTGCATCCATGAAGAGGGTAGAGGTGGTTAGAGATGCCTGACTCCCCTGGGCATCCAGGGATGGGGAGTGGGGGGGTGGGTAGCCAAGTGGCTCTGGCATCCTCCATTCATTCCTTCCTACCACCTCCTCCTTCCTTCCTGGCCGGCCCCTCCCCGCATCCCTGACATTCCTCCCCCAGCCCCCCTTTCAAGGAGGCCCCTCTCTGGGTTCTCCAGGTTTCCCAGGGGCCCCTTCAAGAGGCTTCCAGCCAGGGAGGCCCTCTGTGGACTCTCCTGCCCACAGCAGGGAGGGCCCCGGCACGTCCCCACCGCCAGCCACTGCCGCTGCTGCGGTGATGGCACGTTGCGATCCTGGGAGTGATTTAATGTGGACCAATTAGATGAAATCTTCCTCAAGTGGGTGAGAGAGGAAGCGCCACTGGCTGCTCGCAGGGCGGCTTTTCCTCTGGAAGGTGACGCGGGTAAATTAAGGGCGTGATTGATGGCCCCATGCAGCGCTCGGTGACAAAGGAGGGTTGTAAACTCTCGGTGAACTTCCCCTGGCGTTCGGTGGTGGTCGGTCGGAGGTGTGGATGGGCAGGATGGACAGGCGCCATTTCCCCCATCTCTGCCCCTCTTCCCCCCTCCCCAAGTCCTCCCGTCAGCCACCAAAGGCCAGAGTGCTGGGTCCCCCTCCTTCCCTGTTCTTTGATTGGAGCAAGTGCCCTGGGCTGGGGAGGAAACTAGACGCTTGGGAGGTGAGGGGGAAGAAGGGGGGTGGTGGGGTGATGATGCCCAGCAGAGACGAGCTTTTGGCTTCCCCTGAAATCACATCAAATCTAAGACACCTTAGAGACTATCTGGTCCAGCCTCCCCCTTGTCCAGATTGGGAGACTGAGGTGTTAGATTGTGGGTAAGAGCATCAAACAGCCCTGAGTTCAAGGCCTGGCTCACCACCTACTAGCTGTATCATTTTGGACCCATTTCTTTACCTCTTCCTGCCTCAGTTTTCTCCTCAATAAACGGGGATGGTGGAAACATCAGAGATGTCCAAGGCCCTTTCTAGTCTGACTCTACGAGCAGAGGTCCTGCCTCACCTCTGAAGAGCAAGGGGCCCCTTGCATCCTGCAGCCCTTCCTGCCGAGCGGGCTGTCCTGAGGCTGCCGTCTCCCGAGGACCATGCCTGCACAGCCACCGTTGCCCAGAGGACTTAGAGGGAGGGATGGGACAGGGTCTTGGGGCTGCTGGGGCATCTGAGGCCTCTTGGGCCCTGTAACTGCCCTGGTAGATTGGCGGATCACAGCACCACCCCACTCCTGGTGTGTGTGCCTTCCTGCATCTTTCACCATGCAGGTAGGTGAGTTTCAGGGATGCCCTCAGGGGTGGACTTCAGTGACCCGCCCAGTGGCCCTGAGTGCCTGGGATAGGCCATCCTTTTGTTAACCAGAACCAAGGGAGCTGGTGTCCCTGGAGACGCGTTCCTTCATTTGTTCATACATTCATTCGTTCAGTGTCTATCGAGCAGCGGCAGTGAGCTCCGTGTTGGGGAATCCCATCCTCAGCACGTGGGCACTGTGACGGGTATTTGCGATGGGGAGGGCTTGACCCTCCCTAGTCCCTGTGGACAGGGCAGGTGGATGTGAGGCTCAAATCAAGCCCCTGTTGCCCCTCCCCTGCAGCCATTCAGGGCGGCCTGAGGGTTTGGGGATGGGAGTGAGTCAGGCTTACATTCTAATGGAGGATAAAGAAAGGAAGAAACTAGAAAACGATGCTGATGTCAGTGACCAGCTGAAAGGAAGTCTTTCATAAATGGTCATCACCAGTGCCACTGATGGCGCTCTGAGCTGTCCCACGGAGCGCGGCTCTCTCACCGTTCATGTGCCCCAGAGGCTGGGCGACCCTTTTCCAGAACACCGCCTTGACAGACTGTACTCAGTGTTCCCTGATGAGCTGCCTTGTCCCTCCAGACCTGTGTTAAGAGTGGGATTTAAAGTGATCTTTCCTTACCCTCTAGGCCCCAGGCACATCCTTTTGCCCGTCTCAGCCCTTCCTTGCTGGGGGTGGGGACCTTGACGGGTGAGTCCTCTATATCTGGACCTCACAGGAGGTGACTTTGAGGGTCCAGGGTCCGTTTGGAAGCCCTGGTCGTGCAGAGAGGCTCGTCGGAGGCTGCCAAGCGGAGAGACAGGTGGGAGGAGTGGAAGGGCTCTGCAGATCTCAGCTCGAGCTCCGGCTGCAGCCGGAGATAATGCACATTAAGCACCTGGCTCTGGGCCATGTTTCCGCAGCTCCTGTTTTTAAAGCAGCGACTCCTGGGAGCTTCTGAGGAGGAGAGAAGGGAAGAGAAGCAGAACTGTTCCACACCTGGGCAGGGTGGGCATTGCCGGGCCTGCGGGATAGGAGACGAGCAGTTTCCCACAGTCTAGGGCCCTGCCTTCCAGTGAATAATGATGATAATAATAATGACAGCGGCAGCAGCTACTAGCACTGATGGCATAGCTTAAGCCCTGGCGGTAAATGGCCAGTAGGTTCCTGCCCCCAGGTTTCTCACAGGCCCCAGGTTGGCGGGGGTGGGGTGGGGGGAGAGATAAGTCCATTACGGTGCGCTGAGCTAAGGGCCCTACCAGACACCTGGGCACCGATTGGTGACCCCAGAGCTGTGGCTGTAGCCGTGTGTGCCAGCTGGGCAGGGAAGGCTGGCTCTGCAAGTCCAGAGGCTGCTTCTCACCCTGTGGGTGGTCCAGTGCCAGAGGAGGCAGTGAGGCTGGCATAGCTCGACCGCATCTTCTCTCTTCCTGCTGCTTTCTGGGTAGGGGAGGCTTTTCGTGGTGATGGCAGGTTCGAGGGTAGCCGGACCCCTGTTGGGAAGAACATCTTGGGTGCAGACTTCTGTACTTTTGGTGCTGGGGGCCAGCTGAGGTAGCACATTGGTTTTGGGTTGGGGGGTCAGTGGGAGCCGAGAGGGTTCTGTCTGGGTGGTTGAAACCAGGCCTCGGACAGGACCTGGTGGCACCTGCTCTCTCTGTGGTCTGTTCCGGAGCCCCAGAGTATGTGAGGCAGTCTCCAGCTCCTGCTCTGGCTGGATCCAGCCCCTCGTGTGCAGGGTCTCCTGCATCCCCAGAGTCCCCATTGAGGGACACTGTCCTGTCTCTGTCCCCACATGCCACGTACACAGTCACCCCCACTGGGGCTTTGGTCTCCACTTCTGTAAGGTGAGTTGACCCCAGAAGTGATTTCTAAGGCCCCTTCTGGTCAGACTTTCCGAACTGAGGTGACCTCAGCTCCTTTTTCTGTCTCAATGACAACAGGCGTTTACTCTCCCTTCCCCTCTGCCCATCACGGGCATTTCACACAGATCTGAAAGCTGCTCACAGAGACTGTCGGGACCCCAGTGCAGTGCACCCGGAGAATCCTGATACTACCTGACGTTCTTAGAGCCTGGATCCCACGCCAG
Source organism: Delphinus delphis (assembly GCF_949987515.2). Lineage (NCBI taxonomy): Eukaryota > Metazoa > Chordata > Mammalia > Artiodactyla > Delphinidae > Delphinus > Delphinus delphis. The sequence continues at coordinate 15,464,621 of NC_082694.2, read as the reverse complement.
GCGAGGTGCTGGGTGCTTAGTACTTCTGACAGATCACCCCGTTGACTCCTCCCGCCACCCCTTCAAGGTGGATCCTGACGTTGTCCCAGGAACAATGAATCTTAGGCTCAGAGGCCCGAGGAACTGGCCAGTAGGAGAGGTGCCCGGGGCTCCTATCACTTCCCTGTCCCGCCCCCCGCATGGAAATGGGGTGGTGAGAGGAGGTCCTGTTTCCACATCCTCCGAGCCATGTTACTGAGTTAAATACCATGTGCTTTCAAAGCCCATGGAGTCCGTCTATGCTGGGAAAGAAGGGGGGTGGGTGGGAAACCACCATTAAATTCCCTTCTTGTCATAAAAATGGATGCAATTTATTTTTTCTGGCATTCCAATTACATAGACGTTTGTCGCCAGCTGTTTGTTCTAACACGGAGTGTTCTCTCAGCTGCCGTTTCTCCTCTCTCGGTTGACACCGTTAGTCCACACGGCTGGCAGGGACTGGGATGGAGGGGTCGTGGGCTGGGGAGCCCCCCAGGTTAGCTTCCTTGGAACACAGAACTTGGCCCTCTGCTGTTCGCCAGGTGGTCCCGAGGTGGGGGAGAGACTGGGGCACTGCTTTCCCCTCTCCTTTCACACTGTCTTCACCTCTTCCTCCTCTCCCCCACTGACACGCACTCACAGACCCCACCCTTCTCCCCACCGTGCTGTGTATGAATGAAAACTTGGGGTCTCGGACAGTGAGAAGGGACCAACCTCTCCTGCTCAGAAAGTCAGAGACGTGCAAAGTCCCCTCTGATGCTCTAACCTCCAGGGCATCTCTTCGAGCCAGTGCCCCTCTGGAAACCCCTTCAGAGGCTCAGTGGTCCAGGATGCTACAGGTGGGTGTTGAGTTGAGAGAACCCTATAGTTCCTTTCAGTTCTCTCTGGTGCTGTCATTTAACTTTAAGGCACATACAACAGGGAGACCCTTGGCAAGACCACGAAGTAGGGGAAGTGTAGGCTTTGGCGCTGGAGACCTGGGTTTGAATCATGGCACTGGTACTTCCTACCCATGTGACCTTGGGTGTGTTACCTAACTTCTCTGATCCCCCGTTCTCTCGTGTGTAAAGTGTGAGCTTATAAACCTTCCTCGCCACCTTGCTGGAAGGATTAAAGGAGATCCAGTATGAGAAAGGGCTGGCCTTTTCTCAGTGCCAGAAGGGAAATCTCAGGAATTTACAGCCACAAGGTAACAACTTCATATGGAATCCCAGGAAGGATCATCTCAGCAAAGGGCAGTGCCTGGAATGGATGAATGACCAGACAAAGGGCAGATAAGGGCAAATAATTCTGAATGGGGGACTCCTGTTTGTCCGGCGTTCGGGGCAAACCCCCTGGCCCTGCATCCTTAAAGGGGGGCGAGCACCTAGCCAGTCCAGAAATCCCTGGGCTTTCAAAGTTCACGGATTCATACCAAAGAACATGCATAACGTGTGGTTGTACGTGGTAATAATGCTAATAAACAGACTCTCACCAACAGTCGCGCTGACCGAGCGGGGGGTGCCCATTGCGTGCCGAGCACCTCCCATACTTTATCTCTACCCTTTATGCTGACCCCACAAGTTAGCACCACTTCCCCATTGCACGGAGGGGAAACTGAGGCCAAGAGAAGGGCAGTAGCTTGCCCAAGGCCATGCAGCGAGGAAGTGGTGGAGCTGCTTTGAGCCCGTGTCTCTTTGGTTCCAAACTCCGAGCTCTTCAGCCGCGCCCGGGCCCTGAAGCTCACATACCGCCCAGCAGGGTGGCCTGAGCCCGGAGACCCCCAGCAAATGCGGGTGCAGGGCCTTGTCAGGAGCAGCAGCTCTTATGTAAGCAGCCAGGCTGTGGCGCTTGCAGGCTCCATTGAGCCGCGGGGAGCCCACAGACCGCTGAGGGTGGCAAGGGGTGGGCCGGGCCGGTGGGGGTGGTGGTGTCAGCAGCCCCCCGCCCCCAGTGCCGCCGCCAGCGAGGCCTGACACGGGGTTAAGTTGCCCTGGCGGCCTCTGGCTGCAGCTGGGAGCGCGCCTGGTTCCCATTCGGGCGCTGTGGTTTTGATTAGCTGTTCCACAAGGCGGGCCTGGTGGCGAGGCCCTGGGAGCTCCGCTGGAACAGAGGGTCCCCCGCCCGGCCGCCGCGGCCCCCCCTCCTGGCAGCCCCAGACTCCAGATGTTCCGAGCGCTCGCTGGGAAGGCCTGCTGGCGCCACGGAGGGCAGAGGGCAGGGAAAGCACGCGAGCTGGAAGCCCAAGCACTCAGTCACCGCAGGCCCTGGCAGCCCGCCCAGCGCTCTGCTGGCACATTCCCCAGCTCTCCCCTGGCCATCTGTTCCCAAAAAACCCTTTCAGAGCCTCATCATCACTCAGGATACAACAGCACAAGCAGCTGGTTTGGAGGCAGCAGGGAAAACCGTGCAAAAGGTCCTTTGTGAGAGAGGAAACTCGCTTATGAATAACAGGGCTGGACGCCGTAAAAGTTGGCGGCTGGAATCCGTGTTTCTCAGGCGCCGCTGTTTTCTCCCGACTCTTTATCTCCGCTCTTTATTTGGTTTCCCCTTGTTTTCTTTTAATGGTGTTTCTTCCCCTTCTTGCACCAGTTGTGACTTTTCTTCCTCCTCTAAGGTGCCTGAAGGCCACCTAATTAGGTATCCTGGACGCTGCCGAACTGTTTTTCCTTCCCAAAGCTCTTAAAATGGGAGGCGGTTAGAAGTGACTGTTGTCATAAAACCCGGGCTGGAGGAGACGGGGCAGAAAGAAGGTGCCCGGGAGGGCACAGTGTGGGCAGGGCAGCAGAAAGTCGTCAACCCGAGGGAGGGTCGGGGGCAGAGAGGGCGTGGAGACTGCCGTCAACACATCGGAAGGCAACACGGAGACGCTCTGGGAGAGCAGTGGCATTAATGAAACGCTCAGCGCCTGGCGCCCCAGCTGATTGCAGTATGACAGGAAGCCTTTTTTAAGAACCGCCGCCACCGCCAGAAACTTCTGGGAGACGTCTGCCTGGAATCTGGGCACCTCCTGGGAGCAGTCACCGGGTGGCCTGAGTGGGGCCCTTGGGCTGTGCTGGGGCAGGGCTGGCAGCTGGGAGGCCAGCATTGGCGGCGGTGGGGAGGGGAGGGCAAGGCCTGGCCACCTTCCTCACACCCCCTGGACCCCTGAGGGGGAGCTGAGAGTCAGGCCCAGGGCTGCCAGGTGGAGGTGGGGAGAGGGACACCTCCCAGGTGTCAGATGGGTGTGACCTCATGGGGGGTCACGGGGCAGGGGCAGGGGACTGGGGGCTTCCCCTTTCCTTTCTCAGTGCCGGCACCCCTTTTTCACTGCCTGCCCCGGCACTGTCCCATGAGACCCAGAAGCTCGGCTGCCCCTCACCCCGGCAGTGGAAAAAGCCTGTCGTCCACATCGCCGTGGGTGGCCCGTCCTCACACGCTGAGGCTCGGGCTACGGAGGGCGTTTCTTCTGCGCTTTACTCAGGCGCCGTACTTCACTCCTTTCTCCTCTCTTCCCAGTTTCGGTTGGAGAAGTGGCAGCTCTGGCAGGACAAAATATATATAAGTTTATCACAGTTTCAGGGCCATTCGTCTCCCCGTCTGCAGGGCTGGGCATGGGCCGAGGTCCCCCCTCCCTGCTAAGGCCTGGGTGGGCAGCTACCTATCTGGACTCTGAGGCTGGTCTCGTCTCTGCCCAGGGGCCTGCATAGCTGGGTGGCCTTGCTCAAGTGTCGTATCCGGGAGATGCCAGCCTGACTGCCCACCTATCCAGGGGTCAGTGGCACAAAGGATGTGAAACTGTTTTGTGAACTCTGTCCTCCCTCCCGTGTCTGCTGCCTGAGAAGCTGGTCCCCGTGGAGCCGAAGGTGAGGAGGGCCTGGGGAAGGAGGCGTGGCCGCTGGCCCCAGGCCCCTGGTGATGACGTGGGGTCCGACCAGTGACCAGAACTTGCTTTCCAGACCTGGAGCTTCCAGAGGAGCAGTGGGAGGAGAATGGAGGGCAGGGCTGCCCTCCCACTGCCCATTCTTGAGCCCCTGCCCCTGGCACAGTGGATCGCCTGGCACAGGGGGCGCCAGCAGGCCCTGGTTGTCCTTTTTCTACCTCCCCCTGCAGACTGGAGGCTGGTTCTAGGGGAAGGTATAAATCCCTGTCTTCCTGACCTCCTAGTATAAACGTTTCTAGAGGGCGAAGCAGGAGCCTTTCCTGCCTTCACGGTGCTTAGTTCTCTGCCCAGACTTCACGGCCACCTGGGGCCTGGCCCTGCCGCCCAGCTGCTCCCTGGCACGGTTCATACCCACCTGCGCCCCTCCCAGCAGCTCTGCTGAAAGCCAGGTCTGACTGCCTCACTCCCCCTGCTCAGGACCCCTCAGGGGCTCTCCACAGGCCAAGGGTAGAGGCCAGACTCCCTTACAGGGCACCTGCCCCTCCCCCTAAGTGACCTGGCTCCAGCCGGTCACTCCCGGTGTCCCAATTTACACTCCATCAACGCAGAACTCCTCGCCCAGAGGGGCTATTTTTGGCCTCTGTGCTCACGCCGTCCCTTCTGCCTGGAATGCCCTTCTACCCTGTCTGTCTGGCTAAGTCCTGCTCCTGGAAGCCCTCCCTGACCCCTACCCCAGCCTCCACCGCAGGGCCCCATAGCATGGCCACCTCCCTGCCCTTACCATAGGGGGGTGTAGAGTCTAATTCAGGAGCGCATCCTATGATACAGTATGAAGTCATGATATATTATGTGATACTCCGTTATGTGATATTTGAGAGCTCATTTTATTGTGTTTTTAGGTGATATGTTACCTGATAAATTATGTGATATTAAAACTCTATACTACATTACCTTATGTCACACAATGTGTGTTTAGGACACCTCTCTAGCTAGACTGTCAGCCCTTTCATCTTTGTGTCCCAGCTCCTGGCACAGAGGAGGCTGCCAAGTAATGCACAGCGTTCCTTCCACGAAAATCCACACACGCTGGGGCTGAATATTCCTGAGCTGAAGGCAAAGACTCTAGGGAAGCGTGAACTAGGGGCTTTAGGACACAGACAGGGAAGTGCCCCTGGGCTCCCCCAGGCTCCTGTTTGGGGAGTTTGGGCTCTTGTTGCCTTGAATCAGTGCAGAAAGCTTTGCATTTCAGATCACAGAAACGCCTCTAGCAGCAGCTTAAACTAACAGGGCTCCTGTTTCTCACAGTTAGGAAAGGTGAAGTGAGGAGACTGTTCCCTGGCTCCAAGGCTCTGGTGATGCTAAGGCTTCGGGCTTCTTTCTTGGTCTTTACCTCATGACTGCACAGTGGCTGCCACAGCACTGAGTACTTCATCCACACGCTACATCCAAGGCAGGGCAGGGCCTTGCTGGGAAGAGCGTTTCTCCTCACCAGTTCAGTCAGTCCTGTCCAGCCATCCCCTACCTGCCCTGGAAGAAGGGGTGCTCTCCCTGAAACTGAGGAGGACATTGGGGCCTCTCATCTGGGAGGACAGTAGGGTAAACGGCCACGTGGCTCATCCCTGGAAAGTTGACCCTGATTTTTGACAGAGTGGTTTTCTTCCCAATGGGGCTGACGGATGTCATCATAACCTCAACCACAGTGTCAGAACCCCATCTCTGCGAGTTTGCCTACTCCTACCCCCAGCCCCGCAAAGTGAGGGCCAGTAGCCCTGTTTTCAGTTGACAGCACTGAGGTTCAGGGAACCTAGGTGACTAGGCCACTGGTGACCTGGTTCCTCTGCACAGTACTTTTCAGTTTGCAGAGCCTTCTCATGCCTCTTATCCTCTTGAGTTTTGCAGTGACCTCCTGAGATCCACGTCACTAACCATGGGAGCTAGACGAGGAGGCTGGGACCCGGGGGGTGAAGTCACTCAGTGCCACACAGCTGGGTGGGGCCGGGCAGGACCTAGGCTCATCCAGCCCCGTGAAACAAGCGCTTCCGAATCTAGACCATCACTGCCCTCTGTTCTCCCAAGGTGAGGGGGTCTAGCAGTGACGCGGGTCTGTCTCAGCGCAGCCACTCATGAGCTCTGTCAGCTCGAGCACTTGCCTTCTCCAAGCTTCGCTTTCCTCATGAGACGTGGATAGAAATGTCCATGGGTGAGGAGGGTTCAAGGAAATGATGGCCATGAAAGGGCTACGTCAACTGGCTGCACTACGCAGTCACTGGGGCTCCTGGAGGACACTGCTGTCCATCCGGAAGGTGGGAAGAGGGACCTTGAGTGTCCCCTCCCCACCCAGGGACTTAGACTGGGTGGACTTGACTCTGTTGCCAGGCAGCAGACACCGAGTCCGTCCTTCTGCTGCGTGTGTGTGCGTGTGTGTGTGTGTGTGTGTGTGTGTGTATGTGCACAGGTTTGTTGGGGCATCTGTAGGCACTGTCTGCCAGGATCAGACGGAGGGCCTCCCACATGGTGGACTGAGTGTCTGGCACTGGGGAGGTGCCCGGAGGTCTTCAAGGGCTTCAGAACTTCCCCTCTCCCCCAGGGGTCAGGATCCACTTTGGCACCCACCCACCCCCTCCACGTTTACACGCAGTGGTGGTTCGTTTATTCAACAGAAGCAGAAAAAGATGAATTAAGCTCGAAGGACGCTGTATGTTTATTTAAGAATAAACAGTTTTGAGTGTTTACTATGTGCCAGGCATTGTTTTAGGTGCTGGGTCACTCTGGAGAACAAAACAAAGGCCCCACCCTTTGGAACTCAGGCTGAACGACACAAAGCCAGGGCAGGAAAGCTCACAGGAGAGCCCTGCAGGACCTTGTTCGCAGCCCACTGTGCTTAGCTCTGTGCACAGTTCTTACAAGCCTGCCTCCCTGGAGGCTCGGGTCAGAGCAGCTGAGCAGAAACAACCAGGAGACCAGCTCCTGGAGCAGGTGCAGTGACAGCCCCCAGAATCACAGCCAGTGGCCTGATGGCGTGGGAGGAAACAGAGAACAAAGAGGGCAACACCAGGGGCTCAGAAAAGCCAAGGGATTGGAGCCATTTAGTGTCGGGGTGAGGGGCCCCGGGAGCCTCAAGGACCTGGGGAGTCCTCTGTAGACTGACATTCCCGGGCTTGACCTTGAGTTGTCAAGGGGAAGCTGAAGTTCATCCAGTAGCGTCTGACGGAGAATGCAGGGAAGTGCATCAATTATTGGGAACTGGGACCTGTCCAAGCTGTTTGGGCACAGAAAACACACGGCTTCCTTTCTCTAGGGAAAGTCACTCCTGCTCAGGGGCTTGTTCTCCTGCGGGGGCAGCGCTGGGCGGGTCGGGGTCCTTGTCTGTTTTGCTCACTGCGGGGGGCCCCCCGTGCTCCGAATGGAGCCGGGCACAGTCTGAACACTCAGTACGTGCTTGCCGAATGAATGGAAGCATGAAAGCCCAAGCAAGTGACGTGTTTCTAGCTGCCTTCCACACTATCTCGTGGGCAGCTAGCTCCTCTCTGCCGTGTCCCCAGTGGGGCCCTGGCCACCTGATGGGGAGACACAGTTCCTGCCTTGAGGAGCTGACATGCAAATGGGGGGAGACCCCCCCCCACACATACATACACACGTGTGTGTACTGACATGTGGCTGCCTCACCCTGAGTGCTTGGCTTCGCAGCCTTTGTGACCTTTAATCCTCTCTTCAGCCTCAGACAGTAGACTACTATTATTGCCATTTTATAGGTGGAGAAACCGAGGCACAGAGAGGTGACGTCAGTGCTCCAAGTCCCACGGCTGGTGGAATGGGGAAGTCAGGATTCAAACAGAGGCTGTGTGATGCCACAGCCGGCACCTTTAGCCACTCCGCTGCGCTGCGTCCGTGAGGGTGCTTGTGCGTCAGGGAGCGTATGTACGTGCACTTAAGTGTGTGTGTGGGTGAAAGATCCGTTTCTCTTCCCGGTACTTTTGTGGTGTCACTGACGGTCAGGGTGGTGGTGAGTAAAGAGCCCTGATCAGAGATGTCCTGCCCTTTCCTGAATCCCACGGTAGCTCCAGAGTCTGGCTATGAGGGGCTTAGGGACGATGGGAGGGGCCAGAGGAGGGGTTTGCACACTGTTTTTTCAGAAATCATTTGTCCAGGGGCCTGGTGGCCTCTCCCAGACACCCCATTATTGCCTCCACTGATCCTGAACTATCCACAGCTAGACTCTGACTGGGGGTCTCCTGAAGACATGCTGTGGGCTTTGCAAAAGCTTGTGGGCCGGCACTTCAGCATGAATTGGCTTGTCTGGTTGATGCCCCCTCACTCCTGCTGTCGCTTTGCTATAAGGATTGGGGAGGGGAGGGGAGGGACTTCCCTGGTGGTCCAGTGGCTAAGGCTCCACGCTCCCAATGCAGGGGGCCTAGGTTCGATCCCTGGTCAGGGAACTAGATCCCACGGGCCAGCACTAAAGATCCCGCGTGCTGCAGCGAAGATCCTGTGTGACACAACCAAGACCTGATGCAGCCAAAATAAATTAAATAAAAAAAAGGATTGGGGAGAGGGGAGGCACGGAGATATGCAGAAGCATGATGGGGCCCCCGGGGACCCCCGACACTGTGGTTGGGGGTGTGTGTATATGTGTAGTGTTGGCGGGGGGTGGGGGGCGTGTGTGAGGGTCATGAGTCGGGGCCCTAGGGACGCTTCCAGGGAGCAGGGCCTTCCTCACCTGGCTGGGCCACGTGTCTGCCCAGCTATCTGCTGCCCTCCAGCCCGGGTGCCTTCTCTGGCTATGGGGCAAGGGCAGGAGCTCCTTGAGCTTCTGGGATCTGGAAGGGCAGCGTGCAGCGAAGTGGAATTGGCTGGACAACCTCACAGGACGGGGAGCAGATGGGAAGCTGCAGCAGCTGGGCCTCAGGCCTCACCCAGGCCAGCTCGGCCCTTGCCGTGCCCTGTGCTGTGGGTGGGGTGAGGTGGGGACCAAGAAAGGCAGATAGGCTGACAGACGTGGAGAGAGAAGTAGAGGGGAGGCCAAGAGAGAGCTGGCACAGAGAGACGCGGCGGGAGCACGGAGAGAGAAGCAGAGATGGTCAGCCTGCAGCCCGAGAAGGGTCGGCCCGGCGGCCCCTGGGGTCTCCCTGCCCGTCCCCTGCAGGCGTGGGTTCTCCCTCTGAGCTCTGGCCCGGCTCTGCAAGCGCCGGGCCTCCCACCTTCCCTTAGGCCCCAGGGGACGAAGGCTGAGGCTTTCTTAGCACCGAGAGAGGTGGCAGCTGGGGGGTGGCTTGAGGACTTTCTAGTCCCGATTGCCCGTGAAGAAGCTGAATCCTCTAGGGACTGAGGGGTCTGCCTTGCTCTGCTGCATCCTAGCGTGTGACCGAGGGCCTCCATTTCCCCGTCTGCAAAATGGAAGCAGCGACAGCACCTCCCAAGGACTGTACAACCGCACATGCAAAGGAGTGTGTTGGGCTCCGGACGAGGCCGCCCTCAGCCGATTCACGGACTACTGTCCCCAGGCCTGGGAGGATGACCTGGCCCCCTGTCTCAGGAGCCCGTGGTGGAGCCGTGTGGGGGGAGCAAGTGGGCGATGGCAGCTGCAGCAGCCATAACTCGAGCACAGAGGGGTGTAGGAGGAGTCGGTATGAAGTGCTTGGAGGCTTCAGAGGGGAAACACATTTCCCCAGACTGCAGTGAGGTGGGTTTCGGGGCAGGCAGCTGGACTGGAGGCCTCATTGTCCTGGACTGGGGACACAGCAGGGACACAGCCAGCAGAACCCTGCCCTCCTGGAGCCTCCGTTCCCGTGGGTGGAAGTACTCCGCGCAAGGCTGTACTGGAACAGAGGGGACGCCCGGGACTGGACGGTGCTCTCTTAGTGCTGGCCCGGGTGCCTGGGTCCCAGCTTCAGCTCCAGCATCTTAGCACAGGAGGGGTCCCCAGTGTTACTCAGTGGTTGTTTCCTACAGCTAGGAAAGTTCTTCTGTATGTCCTTGACTGACCCTGAGGTTTGAACATAAATGTTGGCCCCAGTCAGCGAGCGGTTTAGACTGCTGGACCCACTGTTGCTCCTGACCTGGGCCGGCAGGGCAGGACGTCCTCCTAGCATCACAGGAAGCTATCTGCACCCTGTAGCCGGGAGCTCCTGGCAATCATATTCACTTCTCTGACGAGTGGCCTGGAGGGACACAGCGGGGGGCAGGGGGAAGAGGTGACTCGACAGCATCTACCAGGATAGCATTTTGGTGGTTTCTGCTCTGCCCTGGGGTTAGACTGTAAGCTGCTGCAGGGCAGGGCCTCCAACCCTGACGCCTGTCAGAGCTGACAGGAAGAACTCAATAAATCTTTGATGACTGAACGAAGTTTTCCCCCAGTTCATGGTCCCCAGGCGGATTCTCCTGGCTCACAAGGGGCTCTGGCTCTAACTTTGCAACTCTCAGTTCCTGGCACCTGGAGAGCCCTCCCAGCCTGGACACAGTGTGGTCGTTGATTCACGCCGTGTTCCTGCCCTCAGCAAAGGGCCGCCAGCTCCAACTGCTCATAAATTTCCTGCCTGTCACCCGTGGCGCCCAGGCCAGGCGAGGCGGGAGGCGCTGGGGGTGGGCTGGTCCATACCTGCTTCCAGTTCCCTGGGAAGTTTGGAGGCCAGAAGCCCAGGCCTATGCTCGTGCCCAGAATAACCTCAGCAGAGCCTGGCCCTTGGAGAGGTGGAAGCAGATCTGCCAGATGCAAAGATGTATGGGCTGGAGTGTTGGAGAAAACACAAACACCAGCTTGCCGTGCAGTTTGCACAAGCTGATTTCACTCCCATGAAATCCAACATAGGTCTGCCTACGCATAGGAAAAGTATGTGGATGGATGGGCCTAGAGATGATCATACTAAGTGAAGCAAGTCAGACAGAGAAAGACAAATACCATATGATATCACTTATCGGTAGAATCTTAAAAATGATACAAGCGAATTTATTTACACAACAAAAACAGACTCAAAGGCATAGAAAACAAACTCATGGTTACCGAAGGGAAAAAGGGTGGGAAGGGATAAATTAGGAGTTTGGAATTAACAAATACGCACTACTACATATAAAAGAGATAAACAGTGAGGACCTACTGTATAGCACAGGGAACTATAGTCAATGTCTTGTAATAACCTATAATCGAAAAGAATCTAAAAAAAAATATATATATGTACGTATATATGTGTGTGTGTATATATATATATATATATATATATATATATATAACGGAATCACTTTGCTGTGCACTTGAAACCAACACAGCATTGTGTATCAACTAGGAAAAAAAAAAAGGAAAAGTATGTGGAACAGCAATCACCCAGCACTATCATGGTTTCTCTCGGTGGGGAGATGGAGGTGATTTAAATGGTTTTCTTCTGTTCACTCTTCTGTGTTCTCTAACTTTTCTATAATTAACATATACTACTTAGGCGTTTACAAAAATTTTAACAGTTTTTTAAATTATAAATTAATTTATTTATTTTTGGCTGTGTTGGGTCTTCGTTGCTGTGCGCGGGCTTTCTCTAGTTGTGGCGAGCGGGGACGACTCTTCATTGCGGTGCGCGGGCTTCTCGTTGCGGTGGCTTCTCTTGTTGTGGAGCACGGGATCTAGGTGCGTGGGCTTCAGCAGTTGTGGCACACAGGCTCAGCAGTTGTGGTGCACGGGCTTAGTTGCTCCGCCGCATGTGGGATCTTCCCGGACCAGGGACTGAACCCGTGTCCCCTGCATTGGCAGGCGGATTCTTAACCACTGTGCCACCAGGGAAGTCCCAAAATCTTTAACATTTTTATTGAGATTATAGTTTACCCATTTAAAGTGTACAGTTCAATGATTTTTTAGTTTTTTCACTAAAATGTGGCCATCACCACAGCCAATTTTAGAGCATTTTCATCAGCCCCCAAAGAAACCCCATATGCTTTAGGAATCTCCTCCCTCCCAGCCCTAGGCAACCACTAATCTATGGGTTTCCCTGTTCTGGACATTTCATGGGAATGGAATCCTGTAATACGTGGGCTTTTGTGCCTGGCTCCTTTCACCTAGCGTACTGTTTTCAAGGTTCATCCAAGTTCTGTCATATGTCAGTACTTCATTCCTTTTTATGGCTGAATAATATTCCATTGTATGAATAGACCACACTTTGGTTATTCATTCGTCATGGATGTGACTTAAGTAATTTAAAAGTTGTGCTTATTTTTAAAAAAGAATTCGTCTAAAGCAGATTGGCCGAGATGACAGTTGGTTCCATATGACTATTTCTGGTTACTTCTTTTGAGACCTTTCAGCCTATGATGCCATTTTATGTTTTCAAACACCAGTGAGTCACACCAAGGACCCGGCTCTTTGCAGGAATGGGAACTGGTGCTTATACTGTGTGCCAGGCCCTGCTGGGAGTGTGGCTGTCTCGTCCCATTGATTCTTTGCAACTGAGCTAGAAAGTGGATACTATTACTGTGCTCATTTTATCTTTTTAATTTTTACTGGAGTATAGTTGATTGGCAGTGTTGTGTTAGTTTCAGGTGTACAGAAAAGTGAATCAGTTATACATATACATATATCCACTTTTTTTCCGATTCTTTTCCCATATAGGTCATTACAGAGGACTGAGTAGAGTTTCCTGTGCTGTACAGTAGGTCCTTATTAGTTACCTATTTTATATATAATAGGTGTATATGTCAATCCCGATCTCACAGTTTATCCCTCCCCTGTGCTCATTTTAAAGATGAGTAAACTGAGGCTTTGAGAGATCAACCAGCCTGCCCAGGGCCCCAGAGTCCCGCTGACTTTGGGGCCAAGATGAACCCTAGTGGTCAGCATTTAGAACCAAACCCTTTCTAGCCCATATATTGGTGTACGTAAAAGTGAAAGGTAAAATAATGCCTGATAGTGTGGGGCTTGAAGAATACTTCTCCCATGCCCTCCCTGCTTGTCTTTCATATTTTAGTTTTAAAGTAACATTGCAATCTGACTGCTCCTTTTAGGACAAACCATAAAAAACAAAAAACTCAGGATTTCAGTCCCATTTGACGTCTTTCTCTACACATAGAAGGCTCTATACAAATTGCTTAAATACAGAAAGATGTATGATTTGAAAACAGTCAAAAATGGTTAAATAGGGCTTCCCTGGTGGCGCAGTGGTTGAGAGTCCGCCTGCCGATGCAGGGGACACGGGTTTGTGCCCCGGTCTGGGAAGATCCCACATGCCGCGGAGCGGCTGGGCCCGTGAGCCATGGCCGCTGAGCCTGCGCGTCCGGAGCCTGTGCTCCGCAACGGGAGAGGCCACAACAGTGAGAGGCCCGCGTCCCGCAGAAAAACAAAAAACAAACAAACAAACAAAAAGGTTAAATAGGTGAAGTGACTGAAAATGAACTTAAAAGGTAAAATAACTTATAGGCAGAAATAATCGTTTTTTTTAAAATGCCCCCAAAGTGATAAAATTACCCTGAAGCACATAGAAGTGATGAGAGGAAACCAATCCACTTAAAGCCAGGGACAAACTTAGTAAGCAGAGGAGGTATAATTAGAAATTTAAAAACTGGAAGTGAACAAAACCAGACAGATACAACATTGTTCCTGGGTTCACAACAATTACCAAAAGTTCCCCTAAAACATAGGCACAGTTACAAAAATGCTCAGTGTTACATTTGAAATAGGAAACGTATCTGGTGGTACTTAAACGCTACAGTAAATAAAATGCCTGGTAACTGGAAATATTCACACGTCCAACAAATAACAAATATTTATTGAGATGCTACTGTGTGTCCAGACTGTTCTAGGCTCTGGGGCTATAGCAGCGAACAAAACGACCATGTCCCTGCCATTGTGGAGCTGCCATTCTGACCACAAATGAGTGGGCAGATAAAAAGATGATTTCTGGGAATTCCCTGGCGGTCCAGTGGTTAGGACTCTGCACTTTCACTGCCGAGGGCACGGTTTGATCCCTGGTTGGGGAACTAAGATCCTGAATGCCATACTGTGGCCAAAAAAGAAAAAAAGATGATTTCTGAATGTGATAAACCCAGACACTTCGTCACCCTGACCAAATCACTTCAGTCGGACTCAGCACGTCAGACCTGCTGAAAGGGACCTGGGAGGCATCTTGTCTAGTCATTTTTAAAGTTTGTATTAGTGAGCAGCAAGACCTGTGTTTAAAGGGCATCTTTTGTGTGGAGGGGTCATGCTGCAGGGGGCTCCTCAGGACGGTGAGAGCCTTACCCAGCTATAATCAGAGGCTTGGCCGCAGTGGGAACACCATACACAGAAGGCCAGAGCCAGAGGGGACGCAAGAGGCCCTTTCAAGCTGTGCTTCTCACATGGACCCAAGCAGGATGTTGCCAGGAGTTACATGAGAAGGGGGTCTGTGGTGTGGTTGTCACAGTGGGGAGTACGTCCAGCCCTCTCCCCTGTATTTGCAGTTATGCTTGCATGTGTGCGTGCATACACATCCACGTCCACGCCTACACTTACGTACACGCGTCCGCGCACACACACACACACACACACACACACACACCCCACCTCTTCTGAAGGGATGGCATAGGTAGGTTTGTCTCCTGTCTCTCAGCCACACCAGATTGGTCTAGGGGAAGGAATCTGACTGAGGCTGGACCAACTGACTGCCTTCACTGGGTCTTCGGGGTTGGGGTGCTGAGAGATTGGGCCAATGGGCAGACAGGCAAGAAAGAAGCAGAGCCTGGAGGTGGCTGAGTGATGTTGTTGGCAGGTACCTGGAGGGAAGGGCCACAGGTTGCCCCTACTGCAGTTCAGCAAGCTTTCCTGAGACTTTCCCCCAGCCCCTCTGAAATGCCCTTGTGCAGCCTTAAATAACGGGAAGAGTAGAGTGAGTTTCTACTCCTCACAGTGCGGTTGCAGTCACACAATCAGATGGGTTGGGAAAACACTGGGTAAGTAAAGCCACACGAATTTCTTTACTGTAGGACTTTTCAGAGACTTTAATATGTTCATATACACGGTGACTTTCCAAAGTCGGGCCAAGGTCTGTGATGTTTCCCAAACTCACGGGATATACCTCACCTGGCTAGTATTCTGAAGAGCACCCTTCGGGGAGTGCTAATCCATGTACGTGCACTTGCCGTACAGGTGAAGGAATCAAAGCACAGAGAGGGAGAGTCAGTTCCCCAAGGTCACACAGTCGGTTAGTTGCAAAAAAAGGTCGTGGCACCTAAGGCCTCCCAGTGTTCCCACCACGCTCCAGTTGACATGAGGCTTCCTTGGACGGATGATGCATGTGCTGGCATTCCTGGACCAAGGTGGGTGGTGGGAACGCAGGTCCAGTGTAGACGTTAGGGAAAGGGTGGGGTTGAGAATTGCAGGTCGGGCCTTGGCGAGAGAAACCCCTGTCTCCCTTGCTCTTGGGTGGTAGCCATGGCTTCAGTGGAGTCTGAGAGCCGACGGAGGGCTTGGGGCTGGGCCCGGCCAGGCGGCCGCCTTTACAGGGCAGCCAGTGGGATGGCTTCAGCTGCCCTAGCCTTCCGTGCCTTCCCTGACCGCAGGCAGACTGAACAAGGGAGGAACTCCGGGCCAGTCCTCCGCAGGGCCCGCCCAGGCAGCCAGCGCCGGGATGACGCGGCTGTAAATCACCCCGTGGACCACAGACCCAGTGCCATCCCCACGGGTTTCCTTTCCGCTTCTTAATCCTCCTCAGACTCGGTAACAAAAAGCAGATTCCTGCTGGGGCCAGCCACGCACCATGGGCTCGGAGAATGTGAGCCTGAATTCACCACATCAAGATGCTACCTCCTCTCACTTTTCCTTTTCCCCTTCTTAGCCTCTGTTAGCTGGAGGACACTCCCTCCTCCTGGCTGGGCTCCCTCGCCCTCCCTGGACCCCACTTCCAGCCTTGCCCCGGCCTCGCACCTTGGCTGCCTGCCCAGCGCCGCCCAGGCCTGAGGCTCACTAGGGCCTGTGGTTAGCAGCCCCTCCAGCCTCGTGGTTTGGCTGCAGCCCGGCTCCCCGAGCCTCCCTTTCAGCAGGAGCAGGCTCCTTGTGGTAGAATAAACACTGCCGATCTGGATTCGAATCGTGGTGCTGCCAACTCGTAGCACTTACCTCTGAGCTGGGGACGTGAGAAGCGCCCTGGCGTGTCAGAGGTGCCTGACAGATGTTTTGCTTCAAAAGTAAGTGCTTAGCTGTTTGTTCAGGGTTGTTGCAGGATACGGGAGAGAAGGATTTGGAACTGCAGTATTAGGGCTGTGCTGTGCCCAGTTAGCGGATGGCTGTTATTCTCCTGCGTCTTCTGGGTGGACTGGGAGCCCCTGAAGAGCCTCCCCACCAGCTCTGACCTCCCCCAAAGCTAAAGCCCGGCAGCCCCAGGACCTTTTCGCATCTCCTGTCCCTTCCTGTAGCAAAATCATGCCTCTGGTCAGTTTTTTCATGAGCAACACCAAGTTCAGCTGCCAGTGTGAAGTTTCCGAAGGTCAGGACTGCAAGGAACTGAAAGACGGTCTAACCTAGGGGTTTCCCAATTTGCCCCAGAGCACCTGGGTTCTCACAGCCACCCCAGGCTCCACGTTGGAAGGAATACTGTAGACTCTGGGCTCCCCTCTCTCTGTGTCCCCTGTACTCTCCCGATCCAAATAGACTAGAACCGTGTTCATCTGTTTTCTGGGTTCGAATTCCCAGGTCAGACTTCATTTCTACTACAGCTGAGGACACTGTCCTCTTATAGATGAAGACACTGTCATTTTATAGATGAGACCACTGAGGCCCAGCTGGCGGGGGGATGGGCTGCACCTAGAGTCAGCCTCTTGGCTGCCGGTGTAGTGTCTTGTCTGAAGGGTGTAGGGCAGCGGTCCCCAACCTTTTTGGCAGCAGGGCCCGGTTTCGTGGAAGACAGATTTTCCACGGACCATGGGGGAGGGGAGGGTTCAGGCGGTGATGGGAGCGATGGGCAGCGGCAGACGAAGCTTTGCTGGCTCGGCCACCGCTCACCTCCTGCTGCGCAGCCCGGTTCCTAACAGGCTGCAGACTGGTACAGGGGTCCCGGGGGTTGGGGACCCCTGGTGTAGGGAGAAGGAGGTAAGGATGCCATTCCCGTGGGGGGACAGGGCTGACTCTGATATCCCTCAGAGGTGTGACCTGGCGGACTGTGGTATCAGGATCAGGGGTCCCTGAGCTTCCTCTACAACCCCGCCCATCCCCCAAACCAGCAAAATCAGCAGTGGCTCTGAAATGCAGCAAGGTAGGGGTGGGGAGTAAGGGGACGACGTGGGCTCTGGCAGCAGCCGGTCCTGGGTCCAGATCCTGGCTCCATCCCTTACCGAACCTTTCAAGATTCAGTCCCTGCCTGGGCCATATGAGTCCCTCCCGAGCCCCTCCCCGGGCAGCCGCGAGGATCGAGTAAGAGGAGGTACCATGGGCGCCGGCACCTGGTACAGGTCGGCCTTGTGGAGTCAGGACCAGTAGGGGCTACTTCTGACCATTGGTTGGTTTTCGTTTGTTTGTTTTTTGGCTTTTTAAAAATTTTTATTTATTTAATTTTTATTTTTGGCTGCGTTGGGTCTTTGTTGCTGCGCACGGGCTTTCTCTAGTTGTGGCGGGCGGGGGCTACTCTTCCTTGCGGTGCGTGGGCTTCTCATTGCGGTGGTTTCTCTTGTGGATTCTCATTGTGGTGGCTTCTCTTGTTGCGGAGCACGGGCTCATGGGCTTCAGTAGCTGTGGCTCGTGGGCTCTAGGCTTGTGGGCTTCAGTAGTTGTGGCGCACGGGCTTAGTTGCTCCGCGGCATGTGGGATCTTCCGGGACCAGGGCTTGAACCCGTGTCCTCTGCGTTGGCAGGCGGATCCGTAACCACTGCACCACCGGGGAAGCCCTTCTTTTTGTTTGTTTGCTTGTTTATTGACGTATAGTTGGTTTACAATATTATATTAGTTTCAGGTATGTAATATAGGGATTCAAAATTTTTATAGATTATATTCCATTTAAAGTTAGTATAAAATATTGGCTCTAATGCCTGTGCTATACAATATATCCTTTTAGCTTATTTATTTTATTTTTTGTTTGTTTCTTTATTTTTAAAAAACATTTATTTATTTATTTATTTGGCTGTGCCGGGTCTTAGCTGCTGTTTCTTTATTTCTTTAGTTTATTTTTTTATATTGGAGTATATTTGATTTATAATGTTGTGTTAGTTTCAGGTGTACAGCAAAGTGATTCAGTTTTATATATAGATATATACAGATATCTATTCTTTTTCAGATTATTTTCCCATATAGGTTATGACAGAGTATTGAGTAGAGTTCCCGGTGCTCTACGGTAGGTCCTTGTTGATTATCTGTTTTAGATACAGTAGTGTGTATATGTTAATCCCAACCTCCTAATTTCTCCCTCTCCTCCCATTGGTTGTTTCTTTCAGGAGTGACCGGCCATGGGCTTGTCCAAGGACGCTGCTGTGGGCCCTCTTTCCAGTCAAGCTTGAAGAGAAGGTGAGCTCGCCAAGTCCAGCCTTGTTGTCCTCTCTAAGTTGCCACCGGATGCTCAGACCACCACCTCTCAGGACAGAAGCTTGCCTGCCCCCTCTCGCCCTCTCCCCCCGCCCCACCCCGCAACCACTCCACAGTGACTTTGCACTTTGCTCTCTGCCTGGTGGGACGGGGAGAGCAAAGCCTTCCCCTTGCCCGGGCCTGAGGCCCACCGTCTGGCTGCAGAAATTCATTGCCAAAGATTCGACAGAGACACTGAACAAAATGGGGTGAGAAGACCCCATAGTGAAAAGCCACACTGTTGCTCTGTGATGTTTACTCCTCCTGTTGCCCGGGTCCCATCTCACGCCAAAGAAGAGTCAGCAGTTCCACTAGGAACTCGTGGAAAGGATGGACGTTTGGTGACTGTTGGAAGCGCTTGACCCTCTGACCCGGAACTCCCTTTCTACAGCTGGGCCCCGAGCTGGCTGGACGCAGATAAGCCTTCTGCCTTATCGGTGATAGGGAGGCTGTGACAGGGAGGCTGGGGGCACCTGTGGGGAGTGAGGTCTGAGATCCCGGCCCCCCTCTCCTTCCCACTGGCTGCCCAGGCCTCTGACCCTGATTTTCCCATGTTCCCTGGGCGCAGGCTCCTTCTTGGGCCCTAAGCATCGTGAGAAGTGAATGGGAGGGTGGGGGGCAATACTGACCACCCGTACCTCACCCCAGGGACTTGCCCCAAGGTGACCCCCAGCCGGTCCAGCCAGCCACTCCTTGCCAGGGCCCCGCCCTCCTGACTGGGCACACAAGATGGCACCCTGCCTGGGGGCCGGCGGGCTGTGATGGCTGTGCAGGGGGGCGGAGGGGAGGAAGGGACCAGGGGAATGGGCCAGTATGTGGGGAGGCGGGCATGTTCAAAGTCAAGGCCTGTTCCTTCCTTGTGCACAAGGCCAAAGCTGTTCACATCTGTGCTCAACCATCTGCTTCAAATTGAAGTAAAAGCCCCAACATGTAACGAAAACACTTGCTTGTGTTGATGGACTCCGTGGGTGACCAGGACTTTGGCCGGTCAGTTGGAGAGGGCTGTGGGGGGAGGGAGAGGTTGAGAGCCCTTCGGGAAGTGAGCTGTATGTGTGTAAGGGGGTGGGGCCCTCGCCATGGCCTCGGCCTGGACTAGTGACCAGGAGGCCAGGTCAGGAACGTGCCTCGTTCACTCCAGACTGTGAGTTTATAAGGTGGGGACTGAAGTTTTAATCCCATTGTACAGATGAGGAACCTGAGGCGGGGAGGAGACAGGGCCAGGCAGTGACAGAAACAGTTCTCACATCAGGGCGGCCTCACTCCACTGCCTGTGCTCTTAGTGCCTCTCCAGCCCCAAAGGCCAGCTCGTGCCCGAAGTCTTTGCGTGGCCTTGGCCTAAGATGGGGCAATAATGGTTCAGTGGGGAAGGGGGAGGGTTAATAATAGGACAAGGAAAGGACTGTCAGGCCAGAGGGCTGTGTAGGAGGGGCAGGGCTGCCCCAGGAGAGGGGAGGTGATGAGGGAAGGAGGCTGTGCCCTTGCAGAATACACACCTGTCCCATGGTTCCGCCCAGTGTCACCCTCTCTTGTCTACTCCCGGGCTCCTGGGCTGGAGCTGCAGTGTCTGCGCCTCCTCTTGCACCAGTGTTTTCCAGACATGGCTCTGGCCAAGGACCGAGCTGTGTGGGCTGGTCCTGGATCTGGGGCAGAAGCAGGGCCCACAGGCTGCTCATGGAGCTCCTCAGAGCAACAGTGCCCTGGAAACAGGCCAGGTAGAGTGGGCTTGGAGTGGGGGGGAGGTGGTCACAGTCACCCCAGGCCTCTAGGCACAGATGACAGACTCACTCTGGTGTCCCTCTGAGCCTCTGAGTAACACTGGTGGCATTTCCTAGGGAAGCAGGAAATGTGGACCAACCTGCATCAAACTTGTTGACATAAGAGGACCCTGTTACAAACGGTTTGGGGAGATACCCCCATCCTGCTGACAAGGGAGCAGACCTGTGGCCTTTCTACCCAGAAACAATAATGGTCTCTACTCCCCACCCCTCTCCTGCTCAAGGCCTTCATTACGTACTTCCCTTCCATTCTGAAGCATCTATTGATCACCAGCTGCATAGCCGACTCTAAGCTGGGTATCAGGAATAGAGAGATGGATCCCATGCAGTGTCTTCACAGAGCTCAGAGTTCTGAACAGAAGGTGGGACGGACAGATAGGCAAGCAAATAACTGTGATACAGTTGGATGACTAAGGTGTTGTTGGAAGTTTCGGGAAAGAAAAAGGTAACTCTCCCTGGGGAGGTATCCTGAAGGGCTATCCTAGAAAGGAGCTATGTGAGTTGGGTCATGAAGGATGAATAGAAGTTTTCTGAGCAGAGGAAAGGAAGAAGGACTTTCTATGCAGAGAAGTATTCAGCCCTCGAAAGA
The DNA here is from genome assembly GCF_949987515.2 of Delphinus delphis. Lineage (NCBI taxonomy): Eukaryota > Metazoa > Chordata > Mammalia > Artiodactyla > Delphinidae > Delphinus > Delphinus delphis. Next base: position 15,443,904 of record NC_082694.2, on the reverse strand, counting down.
CATTGGAATCACCTGAGGAGATTTAAAAATACTGACATAAAGTATTAATACCAAAGTTCCGTCTCTAGAAATTCTGCTCTATTGGTCTGGAGTGTGGTCTGGGCATCTGGGATTTTTAAAAGCTCCCCAAGTGATTCCAATGTGCAGGCAAGGTTGAGAGCTACTGGTTGAAGTGGGCTGAGATCTCTGACAAGTGATTTAGAATCACTGATATGGGCTCCAGGCTGTGCCAAAAATGTACAGGGATATGTGTGTGTGTGTGTGTGTGTGTGTGCGCGCGCGCGCGTGCGTATCCAAATAGACAAGCTAATTGTGATACCGTCAGACGACGGCACGAACGTATGCACACAGGTATGTGTGTATATGAGTGATTGAAAGTCCACGCTTTTCTTTCCTTTTTCAGCTCCTCTCCCAATACAGCAGCTTGTGTTCTTGTGCACACACATGTACACACGCACACTCCTTCTCGTGTGCATATGCACACCCAGATACCCACTGTGTACATTCCCAGGGAAGGGAAGTCCATTTCACATGGGTTCAGATTTCATCGGCAGCCTTCTCAACAGTTTGTGTAAACAGCCACGCAAGAAGGCCCTCAGCAGAATAAAAGTTATGAAGAGCCACCCTCGTGGGCCTTGACAGCGCCCGTCCTGGGCAGCCGAGGGTGTGGTCACAGATTTGTTTGCACACACCCCCTCTGTGCTCCGTTGTTTGCTCTGGGTCCTGGCTCCGCATGCCGGGGATGGCTCATCAGACACCAGCCACAGAGGGAGGGTGTCCATGTTGGAGGCCACGTGTGTACACACGTGTCTGCAGCTCTGGTGCATGCCTGGTTCCTGCAGCGTGCTTGCTTCCTGCTCTCCAAAGGACAAAACCACAAACAATGCCTCTGCGAGTCGGAGATCTCCCCAGCTCAAGGCTGGGCCTTCCAAGACTCTTCAAAAACTCCGTGCACACGGGCTGCCCGCTGCTTCCCGGTTCCGGCCTCGGACAATGCCAGAAGAGAGGTGTGAATTCTGGGGAGGGCCTTCCACGTGTTCCTGGGCCCCTTTTTGGTCTCACAGCGTGGCCAGGGCCCCGGTGGATTCTGTCACCCCACACTGTCCTTCCTCCCGGCCCCATGGCCCACCGCGCTGTCCTGGACCTCCTCCTTCCCCCGCCCCCCTCCACCTCACCTTGTCCTGTGCTGTCCTATTTCTTTTCCTGATCCCTCCCACCCATCTCCCCTTCCTTCCGAGCCAGTGAGAGAGGCAGGAGCCGGCAGGTCTCAGGGGCTGGGAACTGGGTAGCAGAGCCGTGAGCAGGGACCATGTAGGGAGCTGAGGTGCAGACAGGGCCCCTGTGTGCCCGAGATACAGGGCAGAGACCTGGGTACCGCTAAATAGGCTGAGCCGTACAGTAAGGCAGCCAGGCAGGCCTGCTAGGGGCCTGGAGCAGGGGTTGCACTTGCCTCCCACCTTCCACGCTGCTTCCTGGGCTAAAAGGGACTGCTGCCAGCAGGCCGGCTGACAGATAGCCTGGCCTCCTCAAAGCAAGACTCAGACATCTCCATCGTGTTTCCTTCAGCGGATTTGTGTTGCCATTCTCCCTCTGTCTCTCTGCCACCTGCACAGCTGCTTTCTGTTTCCAGGCTCCAGGACGACAGGAAGGCATGGAGGAGACCCTGCCTAGGCAAGGGGTGGAGAGGAGGGGGCGGCTGGCTTGGCCCTTTGCCCCAGGGTCCTCACCTTCTCACGGGTCCCCTCTGGTCCCCTGGACCCCAGACAAGCTATGTCTGCCTCCCTGAAGCCAGGCACTCCAAGGAACTTGGATTTATAAATAACGACTTTGTTTTACGGCTATGCGGGCATGTGTCTAATCTCCACATGGCGCTATGGATTCCTAGAGGGCAAAGATTAGGTCAAATACATCTCCAAATCCTTGGAAAGGCCTTGCAAAATGTATATATTGGTTTCTTTGTTGAATGAATGGATAAAAATGAAAAATATGGTAAGTCACGCATGTATTTTCTTCCTTCCGCAAATAACTACCAAGCAGCTAATTTATTCAAGACCCTGAGAGACTCGGACACAGGCCTTTGCCAAGGCTTCCAAGAGGCTCAAAGGGAGAAAGTCCAGAGCAGAGTGGAGCCCAGGCCTGGGGCTTTTTGCTCTTTCTGTGGCTGAGCCTTTGAGAACTGTGCTCCTGCAAAGAGGAGAGCTTCATGGCACCTGCACCTGGCATGCAGTAGGTGCTGAATAAACATTTATTGAAGGTGTGGGGATGAATGAATGAATGAACGCTGCCCCACCCTCGTGCCCCTCCTCAGGCATCTCTAATCGATGGTGGCTCTTTTTCTGCCTGGTCCCTGAAGCTGCCCGAGTTCAGGACAGTGCTTCAGGCAGTCACTATTAATCCATTGAAGAGATGTGCTCTCTTGGCCGTCTTGGTCTCAGGGCCATCCTGTGGTAAGTGGTAGGTGGGGACACCCTCAGACCAGCCTCCTGGGGCACCATCAGGATGATAAGACTGAGGATATGTGAGGAGGTCGCCTTCCTTATGCCCATAGGGCTGTGCGGCCACCTCCTGGCTGGCCTCCCACTTTCTGATCTATTCCCTGCCGCCCCTTCCTCCTGCTGATGGAGGTGGTTCCTGAAGTTCCTGCCCTGGACCCATCGCCTCCAGGCAAAATCCAATCTCCTTAGCTACCTATAGGACTTGTCACGGATGGTCACATCCCCTCCCCCAGTGACTCCAATGCCTCCCCAGACTCAGTGACCCCCAGTTTGGGCATCTAAGGATGCTGGCTGAATCCTATCCCCAGGTGTTAACAGCCCTTCTTTCTTAATCATGTCTCAATTCCCTTTCCTCTGGCTGCCCACAAAACAAGATTCTTTCTGGACCCTCGTGTTCACTGCAATGGAAACAGTTCCTGTTTAATCTAACTTTCCTCTATTGCATCCACCCAGGCCCCTGGTTCCCTAGGGGAAATCTAGGTTTCTCAATCCCAGAACCTGGACAGGCAGAGAGGCCCTGCTTAACCCAACAGCAGTGGCCTGGGTACATGTCCTCCTATCCTAAGGACTCGTCTTTCCTGTTCATATATATTAATCAGAACATCACTTCGCTGCCCCATCTTCATTGAGAAGCCAGCATTGCCCCAGATCTCTGAGGATTCTTGAGGGGCTTACATCCCATGGTTGTCTCTGCTTTGATCTAATTATCTTTCTCTCAATCGCCGCCTATGGCTGATGCCTTCTCTTTACTCTGCTTTAGTTCAAGGGAACATAGCCACTTTCCCTTGATTTCCCCAAAACATCACTCACACAAGGCAGTTGTGTATAGAGGAATTATTTTTCTCCTTCCTGATGATTTTTAAAAATGTTTACACTCACAGAAAACCAAATAAGACCTTGCCTTTTTCTTCCCAATTTATTTAGCTGATTTCGTGTATTTTTGACAGGTTATCATGTTTCCGGCAGTTATAAATATTTTCCCCTCTGGCTTCACTCTCTGACACTACATTTCTGGGCTGTGACTCACCGAAGTTGTCCCACAGCTGGGGCTTGAATCCAGTCTTTTTTCTTCAATTTAACATCTCCCTACCCAACCCCAGGTCACCACCAAATCCCAGCCTGAAAACAGGAGACTATAAAATACGATGCCCAGTGGAAAGGTCACAAGCAAATATGACAGCTGGCCGGGCAGCTCACCCACACTCAGCTGAGCAGGCATCCAGGGTCTTGCCTCTGGGAGGAGAGATGCATGACCTGGAGAGATGCACATTCCTTTCCCCAGGCTCTCCTATAACCAAGGGCAGCTGACTGGTAATACCATGGGGAGGAGGGGACAGGACAGAGCCTGCCCCCTCCCCCAAGAGGCAAGCAGGGCCCTGAACTTAGCCCCGTGCCAAGCCCATACCCCAAACCACATTCAAAGCCATCTGGCCCACAGACAACATGCGTTCCTCCTCCGGGACTTCATTTCCATCCCCACAACCAGAAGTTTCTAGAGAATTTTCCTCTTGCAGGCACACATATGCATGCAACTCACACACTTTTTTTTTTTTTTTTTTTAATAAAGAACTCAAAACCCTTCCAAGTCCCAGGAAATAAATTTCTATTTTTGGAGAAGAAAATAGAACAAAAAAATCAAGCTTCGGGTATGCTTTGGGATAGCTATGCTATGCTTTATTTTCTGAATAAAAATCAGGACAAAGGGTTTGACAAAGATTTTAGTGTCTCCTTCAGGTGTGAGAGGCAGCCTAGGAAGTCAAATGTTGTAACTTCAGGGGCAGATCTAAGATTAAATAGGGGGACTTCCCTGGTGGGGCAGGGGTTAAGAATCCATCTACCAGTGCAGGGGACATGGGTTCCATCCCTGGTCCGGGAAGATCCCACATGCCGCGGAGCAACTAAGCCCGTGCGCAACAACTACTGAGCCCACGTGCTGCAACTACTGAAGCCGTGCGCCTAGAGCCCGTGTTCCGCAGCAAGAGAAGGCACCACAGTGAGAGAAGCCTGCGCACTACAACAAAGAGTAGCCCCCCGCTTGCCTCAACTAGAGAAAGCCTGCGCAAAGCAACGAAGACCCAACGCAGCCAAAAATAAATTAAAAAAAAAAAAAAAGATGTATAGGCTCTCTAAGAACAAAGTGTTCAGTGATCCTCTCCACTGGGAACCATAGCTAATATATCCCCTTCATAAAGGCTCTGAAAAGTCCTGCACAAGGAAAACCCATTTAAATTTTTTTAAATTTATTTTTTATTGAGTGAAAGATTCTTTAAATTCTACAGTGCTTTACAATTTTCAAAAGTTTTACACACATGATTTCATATAATCCCACATAACAACCCTTTTTAAAAAATATATTTAATTAAAAATTTTTTAAATTAAAAAAATTTTTTATTAAAAAAAAATTTAATCCCCTACCCCTGTACTGCCCCTCCATTTAAATTTGAGGACACAGTGTCTCCCAAAGTTGTTTGACTACTTACTCTTTAAAAAAATGTTTTTATCGTGGTAAAATGTATAACATAATATTTATCATTTAAATCATTTTAAGTACACAGTTCTGTGGCATTAAATATAGTCACAATGTTGTGTAAACATCACCACTATCTATACCCCAAACTGTTTCATCATCCCCAACAAAAACTCTGTACCCATTCAACAATAACTCCCCCTTTCCCGCCTCTCCCAATACACCCCTGGTAAACTCAATTCTACTTTCAGTCTCTATGAATTTGCCTATTCTTAGTACCTCATATAAGTGGAATCATACAATATTTGTCCTTCTGTGTCTGGCTTATTTCACTAAGCATAAGATTTTCGAGGTCTATCCATGCTGAAGCGTATATCAGAACTGCATTCTTTTTTTATGGCTGAATAATGTTCCGTTGCATGTGTGTGTTACATTTGGTTTACCCATTCATCTGTTGATGCAGGGCACTTATTCTTTATTTCATGCCCCAATCTCTCACTGGACACCATGTGGGGAGGTCCATGGAACACAGTTTGGGGACTGCTGGTTAATGGGGATTTTGGATGGGCCAGGATTTCCTTACCCACATGGCTGCCCCAGGCACTGCCAGAGGCGCTCTGATCGGCTCAGTCTCGAAACTGAAGGCAGAGGCTGAAGCTGTCTGCGAAGGACCCGGGAGCGGTGATCAGTGATCAGCGCTGGGGGAAAGCCAGGAAGAGCCCTGTCCTCCAACCCTCACAGGATGGTGGCTGTGCTGAGGAGACCTGCTGGGATGACTGACAGCTCCGTGCCGGTGACATCTGTCAGGGCGGCCTCCCTTGGCTTTGATGACAGGACTGGACCAGAGCCAAGCCTGAGGGAGGCCCCAGCTCCCTTTTGGCGGCCTCACAGGTGCACCCTGTCCTGCTCCTCAGGGAGCTGGACAGATTATTCCGAACCACTGCCCTCCCCACGGGCACTGGGAGCCAGCACTTCCCACGGGCAGACCTGCTGGGGCAAAGTGCGTGCCCTCTGTGCTCACCCCCCTCCAGAGGGCCTTCTGCAGTGCATTCTTCTCCCAAGCTCAGGGATCTGGGAAATGCAAGGGAGGAAACACCCAGAACCAAGCCCCTTGTGACTGGGGGGAGAACGTGCCGTCCTCTGGGAACCTGGGGGCCTGGGGTCAGCTTGGCCAGACCTTCAACTCCCCGTGTGACCCGTCTTGAGTAGACAAGTAGACAGTGGCTCTGTGACCTCCAAGGTCCCTCGCAGCTGATTTCCATCCTGGGTTCCACCCTGCCTTGTCCTGCCTGCATTTCTGAGTTCAAGGCTCAGATTACAGCTCCCCACACGGGCTCTCCCACCACCCGGACGCTGAGGTTCTTCCTCCGTCTCGCTAGAACAGCTGTATTTCTCCTGAGGGATTACCTTTTGAACCAGAGAATTATTTGAAGGAGCAGATACCTTCCAGAGTTGTTAAACAAAAACCAACAGAGCATCTTTAGAGAAATTACAAATAAACAAGTGGTCATCCTTCTAATCTGGGTACAGCTCACCTCCCCAGACCCCCAGACTGCTGACCTGCTCCCTCAACGAAAGGTCCTTTAACCTTTGTCCAAACTCCACATGCCTCGGGCCTCTCAGGACACCCACTTTCCCTCTTCTGACACTGTTGCTTGCCTCTCCATCTATGTTTCTGGCTTGATTGTGGGCTCCTGGAGGACAGAGAGTAGGTCTATCTGTCTACACGTTGCAGGACAGTCCTAGGCCCTGTGGCCTCGATGTACAGCACTGCTGGCCTGGGCTGGGAGGGCTCCTGGGGTTTCCTTGCCCTGGTGAGGGGCTGCAGGGTGAGCCCAGAGGGTCCTGCCCATCCCTCTTCAGCCCAGGTTGTCTCGCAGAGCCCAGCAGAGATCCAGGCAAGGGAGAAAGTATTAAACAGGATGAGTGTCCTCAGCACGAAATAAATAAGGAGCGGACGCCAGACGGAACACACAGGGAGTGGAACCCCGGGAGTACGTGAGCTTCTCCAGCCCGAAGGTATTCAGAGGATTGAAGTGAAATTGACTTGCCCACAGGCCGAGGTGCAGGGTTTTCGTCCCTCCCAGGGCCTGTCTGCCCTTCCCTCTAGGTCCTGAGCCCACTGAGACCCACCTTCTCACAGACCTGTAGCCCCCTCTCCCACCTGGGCCAGGCTGTTCCCAGGGTCTTCCCCCCACCCCGCTCACAGAGCCCGCTCCTGCTGGGAGCCAGGCCTCTGCTCTGCTCCCTCCTCTGCCCATTGGCTTCTGACGTCTCCTGCTTTCCCCTCCCCAGCCTCCTTTCCTCAGTACATGGATTCAGGTGGCAGCCACATTTCCCAGGCACCCCCTGGCCTGCACTTTGTCACAGGTGCCGGGGGCCCTGAGGCTGGTTCTCAGCCCCTCTGCTCACTGGCTGTGTGACCCAGGGCAAATGCCTCCCCTCTCTGAACCTCAGTTTCTCCATTTGTAAAATATGTGGTTTGAGGACATGACGACTAAAGCCTCTTCCAGCTATATAGCTCTCTCTCTCCAGAAAATACCACTCAGCGCCAGGCTGAGTTAAAAATCTGTTTCATCTCTATTTTAAATTCACCATTTTCAGCCTGCCCTGCCCCACCAGGCATCACCCACAGCAGGAAGGGAGGGGCCTTTCATTCCATCTGCTTTTCTCACTCAGGACTGGCCTCCGCTGGCCTGGCCTCTCCCCAGGCACCCGGGCTCCTCCCAGGGCTGTGGCCTTCCTCTGGCCGGGCTCTCGGTCAGGGACTCATTTCCTCCTCCAGGCATGAGCACTTTTCCGAGGAGCCAGTGCCTGTCCTGGCAGCCTGGATGCTTCCTTAGAGGCAGGACCTGGATCAGGCCCCGCCCGGCAGCTTGGCAAGCACCGACTTGCTGCTGATGGGACTTAATTAACGCGGGGATCCGCTTTCCTCCCGGCCCTGGGTGAGAGGCGCCCTTCTCGGAGCTCAAGGACACAGGGCACTCCATTGTTCTCTGGAGCCGGCCAGCTGCCCCTGCAGCCCCTCATCAGGCTGCTCAGCTGCTGCCTCTTGATCCCCTCTGCTCTCGCTGTTCTTTCCACTTCCCTTCCTGAGGGGCTTGTACAAGTGCCCACGCTCAGTGACTTAAGTCCTCCGTCAGGGCTGGACCAACCCGTCTCCTTCAGGATGCTGGTCCTTAGGTCCTCATCAGACTTGACCTGTCAGCCAGCACATTTGACGCAGCCCATCCGCCCTCCCTGAAATGGAGCCCAGTCTCCCTGGGTTGCTCTCTACCTCTCTGGTTGCTGTCCTCGGCCTCCTTTGCTTGTTGGGATGCCCTGCGGCCTGGTCCTCAGTCCCCACAATCTCCCCCTCCTCCCTCCCTCAGGGCCGCATGCCCTTTGTAGGCTGTTGACTTCCAAATTCCTACCTGCATCCCAGAGACGGCTAGATCCCTCTCAGGGTAAAACCGAGTCCTTGCAGTGGCCTCCAAGGCCTGTACCACCCGTACATACCTCTATCTGGTTCTTGGACACACCAGACCCATTCTGCCTCTTGGCCTTTGCGTCGGACGTTCCCCCACCTGGAATGCTCCACTCCTGCATATCCCCATGACTTGTTCCCTCCCCTTCTTCAGTGCTTTGATCAGATGCCACCTTCTCAGTGAGGCCTTTCGTGATCACTGTTTCAGAGTGCAACCCTCTTCCCCCCACCCCACATACTCCACTTCCCCTAGCATTCTCTCCGTCGTTCTTTCTGTTGTATTTTTCTCCATGCTATGTCTTTTAAATGTATCTGGTTTTTAAATTGATTCCTCCCTCTGCAAGATAAACTCGATGGGATCGCGGATGTGTGTTTGTTTTATTCATTGTATTCCTAGTGCCTGGTACATGGTAGTTAATCAACAAATGTTTGTTGAACAAATAGGTGGGTGTTTCAGTAGATGTCCTAGTACATGGATCTTCATGTTCTGGGTTTTTCACTTCTGTAGAGGAGATCCTGGAAGTGAGGTTGTAATAAAAAATGTACATATAGATTTGTTTTTAATTTTCATAATCAACTCTAGATTACTTGCCCAAGAGGCTGTAGCAATTCATGCCCACTGCCCTGCTTGTGCTGGATGTTTTCACCCTTGAATGTGCGATGTCAGCGTGCTGGAGGCGGGGGAAGGCATCTCATTGTTTTCATTTTCATTTTCCTGACTGATTAGAGAAGAACATGCTTCTTATTTATGGACCTCATGAATTTTTATTTCTATGAATTGTCTCTTTTATAGTCTTTGCTCCCCTTTTTTGTTGTTGTTGTCGGGGGGAGAGGTTTACCTTTTCTAATGAGTTTGTAGAGGGAATCCTCATTTCTTGAAAGAAAATCCCATACAATGCTGATACTTATGGAGGTTCTGGAGTGATTGGTCTAGAGTGAACATCTTCCTGGTTTGCCACTTCCTGACATGCTCTGGGGTCCCCTGTGCATTTTGGAATTAAAGATGTTTTAAAGTTTTTTTCTTGTTGGCTCTTTGTCTCTTCTACAATGTACTTGTGTTAGTTTTTAAAAAACAAGATATTAAAAAAAGTCATAGGAAAATCCTTGTGTTGTATTGCCAAGTGGAAAAAACATTTATAATTAGGATGTACTTTTTGATGACAGCTACATAAAAAGGCTCTCTGTATATAGAAACTCTAGCAGTGAATCAGCCAAAGTGAAAAGGGGGGGATTATGGATAATTTTTCCCTACTATGGGAGACAGGCAAGTGGGGGAAGCGGGGGTGGTGCTGAATCCCCAGCGGAGAAGGATAAGCTGTTGGAATCACGTCACTTGGCCTACTCTCTCCTCTGGACCTTGGCAGACATCACCAATCAATCACTTCAGTGGTTCCTCCTAAGCCCAGACTTAGCCTTAGAACCTTTCTCAACCCAGGAGTACAGGGAACTACTAGTCATAGATCAGAGCTGGCAGGCAACATTAAACCCATCCACCCATCCTTGCCCAGGCGGGAGGCAGTGCAGTCAGCAGCAGCCCCGCAGAGGCCTCTCTTGCTGGGGCGGTAGCACGCTCCCCGGCAGCCTCCTGGTTGCATAGGGGCTGCCAGTTGGCTGCGTCTCCCCAGAAGTGCCCTGGCTGAGGTTCCAGGGGTCTTTTCAACCTGCCTTGGCTCCCATCACTCATACCAAGCATCAGTTTCTGAAATCTCTTTTCCTCTTGCTCCCTAGGACTCACTGGAACCGGGAACACTGTCTTCAGCCTGGGTGCTTAGACTGTGACTTGGCCCAGACCCTGGCACATCCCCTCAGGCACTACACCTTGGCGGCTCCCACCTCTGGTCTGACTCTCTGTTCTGACTTCCGTTCTCACGGCCTGCCCCCCACCACTGATCTCATGGTCTCAGCTGCGATTTCGTGCCCTGGTACTATGTCGCACTGGCACATCCTCACGGTCTAACCAGACCCCTGGCTCTTCTCCTCCTGCTGCCCGTGCTTGGCTTGTCTCTGAACTGACAGATTCTCCAGCAAGACTCACGGCAGGACACCCAGGAATTTCTCACCGACATTCTTTTTAGACCAGCTTGGGGGAGGTGGGTTGATTAGAAAGGATAGGAAGAAATATTGTTTATGTCTTTTTCTATTTTGGGGAAAAATAGTAAATGATATAGAAAAATGACAGAAATGTATGAAAAAACTGCCAGTAATTCAGCCACGTGGAGATAACCACAATTATTGTGCTGGCAAACATCCAATCACCTCTCAGCCTCCGCGCCCATTGAGATCTGCGTATATCAATTGTCTTAAATGGCATCACGCTGTTATTCAACCTGCGTTTTTCACTCGTCCATATGTCATGAGCATTTTCAAGGATGCCAGTGATGAGAAACATGGTTTCCCTTGCCTAGAATGTAAATTATATTCCACAGGGTCCTTTTTTCACCTGGCATATCTGTATTGTTGCTTCTTTGGAGGCAGAAACTTTACTCATGCTCCATTTCCCTCCCATAGTAACAGACCACCCACCGGGTGTCCAGCCACTACCACAAAGACAATACATTCCAGCTCCCCTTGGACTGTGTTTGGTCATGTGACTGAGTTCTAGCCAATGGGGGGTGAGCAGAAGAGGAATATGCACAATTTTTTGGATGTGTCCTGTGGTGGTTTTATACATGTTCATAAATTCTTTGACACTCCTTTCATTAAGGTGAAGCCTAATTCCCCTCTGCTTAGGTTTATGCTGTGCTTAGTGACTTGCCTTTTTTTTTTTCCTGAATTTTTTTAATTGAATGAAAGATGCTTTAAATTCTATAGTGCTTTACAATTTTCAAAAGTTTCACACACTCGATTTCATGTAATCCCATAATAACCCTATTTTCTCCCACCCCATATTGCCCCTCCCCCATCCCTCTCCTCACTGGTAACCACTAGTTTATTCTCTATATCTGTGAGTCTGCTTCTTTTTGGTTACACTCACTAGTTTGTTGTATTTTTTAGATTCCACATATAAGTGATGTCATACAATATTTATGTCTTCCTGTATCTGACTTATGCCACATTAGCATCATGCCCTCCAAGTCCATCCATGTTGCTGCATGCAAATGGCAATATTTTGTTATTTTTTATGGCCGAGTAATATTCCATTGTATATATACGCCACATCTTCTTTACCCACTCATCTGTTGATGGACACTTGGGTTGCTTCCAAAGACAATTGGTTGCTTCCAATTGCTTCCTTGGCAATTGTAAATAATGCTGCTATGAACATCAGGGTGCAGGTATCTTTTCGAATTAGTGACTTGATTCTAATGGACAGAATATGGCAGAAGTCATAGGTTAGGGCAAGGAAGCAGTTGGCTTCCTCCTTGCTTTCTCTTGTAATAAGCACGATGGGGAAGCCAATTGCCATGTCATAAGGACAATCAAGAAGCCCCTATGGAGTGGCCCACGTGGCAAGGACCTGAGGCTTCTTGCCAACAGCCACATGACGGAGACATTTTGGAAGCACATCCTCAAGCCTCAGTCTAGCTGGCATTCAGATGGTCACAGTCCTGCTGACATCTTGACTGCAACCTCTGAACTCCTGACTTGCTGAAACTGAGATAATAAATGTATATTGCTCGAAGTAACTAAGTTCCGGGGTAATTTGTTATGCGGCCTCAGATAACACATGCTCTTAAGAGGATGGGTGGGCCTTTGCTTCCCCTTCGCCCTCTCTCTGTATGGAAGGTGGGTGTGGCTGTGCGATCCTGGATCTTTCCGATGAGGGCAACATGCTAAGGATGGAGGAGCAACAAGACAGGGTGTGGGCTCTTGATAGCTCCATAGAGCAAAATCAACATAATAACTCGCTCTTCTATCTGACAGGGAAGTAAACATCTGTATTAATAAGGTCAGAGTGGGGCTTCCCTGGTGGCGCAGTGGTTGAGTCCGCCTGCCAATGCAGGGGTATACGGGTTCGTGCCCCGGTCCGGGAGGATCCCACATGCCGCAGAGCGGCTGGGCCTGGGAGCCATGGCCGCTGAGCCTGTATGTCCAGAGCCTGTGCTCCGCAACGGGAGAGGCCACAACAGTGAGAGGCCCGTGTACCGCAAAAAAAATAAAAAATAAGATCAGAGCTTCCCCACCCATGTTGGGCTTCCCTGGTGTGTGGGTTACAGGTGTGTGAAGCTACTGATTGCCTAGAGCCATCCCTGGGCCAGTGGAGCTATATAATTGTTGTCATTTTCCCTGCGTGCCAGAATGGGAATACAATTTGGGAAGCTTTGGATCTCGGTCACAACAACCAAATTTTATCCTAACGAAGACTCTCTGCAAAGTGAGCTTTTGCTTAGTAGTTTGACACGTGCTTCTCTCCTTGATAAGGCCCCTGGGTGGTCATGCCCTGAAGGGGTCAGTCAGATCTTGGCGCACGAGGCTGGTGGGTGCTATAGGTAGTTCGGCTTTCCCCAGGGGCAAGAAGCCCCAGCGTGATGGCCACGCCCCCTGCCTGCGCAGAGAGCTAGCTCAGCGAACCGGAACGACCTCCCCTCCCCAGCCTCAGAGAACCGCTTGGGCTGTCTTGGACTCCTTGTCTCTTGCTCCTGAGCTGCCTCCATGCCCCAACCTACCTTCTCTTCGGGCTCTGCCCGCCTCAGGAACAGAGGTGGCAGCAGAGCTGAGGTGGATGCCTTCCATCTTCTCATAGGCTGTTTAATAATGTTGTTTCTCCCTGATGACGGTCATGGGTCACACATGACCCATGAACCAAGCCTCCCTTGGACAGAATTCTATTAAGAGGGTTGGGCCTGGGGCTTTCCTGATTTCCCCACTCAGAAGAGCAGAGTCTGAATTTTTATAGCTTGGTAAGGTTCCCCTGATCCAGGGCATCCGCCAAAGGGTCCTTCCTTTTGTTTAAACTCAGGACGATATGAATTCAACAAAAGGATTCGTCTTAGCATGAATGAACTCACATTTTTTGTGACATGAGAATGCATTTTACGACACAGCTTATACAAACATAGACTCAAATCTATGTGACTATGAATACTCCACGGTGCCTTCTGGTGTCACTGCCCAGAGGTTTCTCACTAATAACCAGAAGGAGCGCTGAGGAGTGTGGCGGGGAGATGACACCGGCTTGGACAGGGTGGGCTCCTCTCCTGGGAAGCCCCGCTGCCCCCTTCCACCTTCCACACCCTCTACACCCTCCACTTCGTGCCAGCCCGACACTGCTGGTCTTGGGACTGGGTGTTTTCTTGTTCCTGGGCCCTTATTTTCCAATTAGTCTTATTACCTGCTAAGATGCTTGCACAAAGTTCACTTTGAGCATTAAGGGATATTTTCCCCTCTTTTTGGAGGGAGATTATTTATTTGTGGATTAACAAAAATTTACCATTTTAACGATCTCTAAGCATACAATTCAGTGACATTAAATACATTCACAGTGTACCAGCACCACCATCCATCTTCAGAATTTTTTTTATCACCCCAATGGAAACTCAGAACCCATTACCAATAACTCCCAACTTCCCCCTTCCCCAGCCCCTGGTAACCCTATTCTTTTTCTTACTGTTGTGGCCTCGCCCATTGCGGAGCACAGGCTCCGGACGCGCAGGCTCAGCGGCCATGGCTCACAGGCCCAGCCGCTCCGCGGCATGTGGGATCTTCCCGGACCGGGGCACGAACCCGCGTCCCCTGCATCGGCAGGCGGACTCTCAACCACTGCGCCACCAGGGAAGCCCCCCTTGGTAATCCTATTCTACTGTCTGTCTCCATGACTTTGCCTATTCTAGATACCTTATAGATGTGGGATCAGACATTATTTGTCCTTCGTGTCTGGCTTATTTCACTTAGCCTAATGTCTTCAAGGTTCCTTTCTGTTGTAGCATGTATCGGAGTTTCATTCCTTCTTATGGCTGAGGATGGCTTTTAATCAACAGATTTTCATCAAGGATTGATGTTTCCAATACATCCTGCCGAATTCCCGCAGACATTTATTAAACCTGGAATCAGCTTTCCTCTTTCCTGCATCCTTTTTCTCTTTATCCTTGACGTGGTATCTGACATCTGACAGTGTCTGGGCAAGGTGTTTCATTCTGTTCTCTTGGATGAGAAGAGGGCTCCGAGGTTGGAGTCTGTTCTGGGAAAAGATGCCCTGGGGAGTGGCGTCTCTCTATGGTGGCAGATCAGGAGCATTCACTGGTACACTCCACTCCCACGTTCCGTACGCCTGGCTGACATCATGCTTTGGTTTTTCAATGTGGCTTCACATTGCTTATTTGATTTCACCTAAAATCCATGATGTAGGCTGGGTGTCAGTAGCCCTTTTTCACTCTGAGGAAACTCGGGCCTAGGGAGGTGATGGCTCTTGCCTGCCCAGGAGGTCAGTGGCATCACTGAGACTGGATGAAGGCGCCCAAGTCGACGAATTCTTCTCTTACTTCGTCGGGCGTCGTGAAGGCAGCAAATGCTTCAGGCTCCCTTCTTCCGTCGTCCTTCCTCCTGCTGCCTTGAGGGGGTTGGATGGAATGATAGGGTTTGGAGAGCATGGACAAATGGGGAAGAATGAACAGCTCTTTCCATCCCTCAGCTTGCGGCAAAGCCAACCTTCTTTTGAGCTACAATTAGGGCTGAGTCTGGCGCCCTCAAGAGGCAAGGGTGGGAAGGTGGCAAAATGCGTTGTATCGCCTGGGGGCTTAGGGCTAAAGCTATGGGGCTGGGAGCCTTCTCCTTACTTGTGCAGCCTTCCTACAGGAAGTGCCAGTAACTGCAGCGTTTGTTGCGAATAAATGTTTCCTGCACATGGTTCAGATATTATGCGATACCAAGAGAATGCAGGAAAGAATCTCTTCTCACTGCCGTCACCAGCACCCAGTTCCTCTATTAGAGGCATCAATATTTACTACTTTTTTTTTAAACATCTTTATTAGAGTATAATTGCTTTACAATGGTGTGTCAGTTTCTGCTTTATAACAAAGTGAATCAGTTATACATATACACATGTTCCCCTATCTCTCCCCTCTTGCGTCTCCCTCCCTCCCACCCTCCCTATCCCACCCCTCCGGGCGGTCACAGAGCACCGAGCTGATCCCCCTGTGCTATGCGGCTGCTTCCCACTAGCTATCTATGTTACATTTGGTAGTGTGTATATGTCCATGCCGCTCTCTCACTTTGTCCCAGCTTACCCTTCCCCCTCCCCATGTCCTCAAGTCCATTCTCTACTTTTGTATATCTTTTCTGAGAAAAGTTATATATACCTGCAAGTACATATATACATATATATGTGTGAATGTGTGTGCATGTGTATATATACATATATATTCTTTTTTCACAAATAATATACTTTTTTTTTCACAAATAACAGCATATTATACATACTGTTCTGTGTCTCGCCCTTCTCCTCACCCCCGGAGTATATAATATTAATAGTGATGAACGTTTATTAAGTGCTTACCATGTACTGGGTACTGTCCTAAGAACTTGATCCTTTTAATTGTCTTAATTCATTTCATCTTCACAATAACCCCATGAGGTAACATTATAATTTTCTCAACCTTACTCATAATGAAAACCACGCAAATTAAAACAACACTGAGATAGTATTTTTCATTCATCATGCTATTAAAGATCAAAAAGCTTGCTAACGCACCATGTGGGAAAGGGTGTGGGGAAATTGACAGTCCATAGACTGCTGGCAGGCAATTAAGTGATAGCATTCAAAATTATAAAGGCACATAATTTTGGCTCAGCAATTCCACTTCTAGGAATTTTCCCTGCAGATACACTTCACCAATGCTGAATGACTTGGGCACAAATTATTCATGTAGCGTTGTTTGTAACAGCAAAAGTTTGGAAACAATTTAAATGCGCATCAGTAGGGACTGACTAAGTACTTATGATATATTGCCGTCCATTCATTGAAATATTAGGTTGTGGTTTTTTTTGTTTTTTGGGGTTTTTTTTTTGCTGCGCGTGGGCTTTTCTCTAGTTGCGGCGAGCAGGGGCTACTCTTCGTTGTGGTGCTTGGGCTTCTCATTTCGGTGGCTTCTCTTGCTGTGGAGCACGGGCTCTAGGCTCACAGGCTTCAGTAGTTGCAGCACACAGGCTCAGTAGTTGTGGTGCATGGGCTTAGTTGCTCCGCGGCATGTGGGATCTTCCCAGACCAGGAATCGAACCCGTGTCCCCTGCATTGGCAGGCGGATTCTTAACCACTGTGCCACCAGGGAAGTCCTTAGGTAGTGATTTTAAAAGATGAGCAAACTCTTTATGCATAGAGGTGAGATGCTTTCAAAGATGGAGAGCGTCTTAGTCTGTTGGGGCTGCTACAACAAGATACCACAAACTGGGCAGATTACAAACAACAGAAATTTATTTCTCACAGTTCTAGGAGCTGAGACTTTCAAGATCAAGAAACCAGCAGATTCACTGTCTGGTGAGAGCCAGCTTACTGGTTCATGGATGTCCGTCTTTTCCCTGTGTTCTCACATGGCGGAAGGGACTAGAGAGCTCTCTGGGCCTCTTTTATAAGGACACTAACCCCATTCACGAGGGCTCCACTCTCATGTCCTAATCACCTCCCAAAGCCCCCACCTCCAAATACCATCACATTGGGGATTAGGTTTCAACAATTAAATTTGGGGAGGAAAGGGCACAAGCATTCAGTCTATAGCAGAGAGGCAGTGCAACCTAATGGTTAAGGATCCAGATGTGAGCCAGGCTCCCTAGGTTTTCCTTCTGGCTCTGCTGCTTATCAACTGTGCAGACTTAGACTGTTACTTTACCTCTCTACACCTCTGGTCTCCTCATCTGAAAAATGGGGTTTGTAATAGCAACTTTAGATACCCCCAGCCAACACAAAAACAAGTGGCAAATAAGGGCTTATGATTATGTGCCTCAGGGATTTGTGGGTGTTTGTTATACAGCATGATTGTGCTAATAGCTAACTGATACAAGCACATGGTAGGTGCTCAATAAATATTGCTTAACAGGAAACTAAGCAAGCCCTTTCCTTATAATGGGGAATTCACAGGTTACCTGAAGAGTGACTCCATATAGGACCCAAAGAGAAAGCTCACAGTTAACATCCAAAGTATAACCAAAGCACTGGGGTTTTATCTATTCAACAGGCTGTGTTTTGAGTACTAGCCATTCTGGAAGCTAAAGCACATACAAATAGAATAAGGATTGATCCTTGTCCCCAGAGCTGACAATCTCTGGAAGGAAAGATTTGCAAACAAGTAATTACAAGGTGAAGTGCACTTGCTATAATAAAGATGTGGACAAAGGGTGCCAAGAGGGTAACAGCACATCCACCCACGGTGGATGTGGGGTGACAGAGGTGGTGGCTTAGGAAGGGGATGGTGCCTGGTGAGGAGGCAAGGGATTTAAAGTTGCAAAGTTTAGCTGAATCCGGAGTGGGAAGGGCCTTGAGGGCCCGGGAAGGGAACCTGAATGTCATTATTAGGGTCCGAGAGAAGGTGGTAGGGTCTGGGGGCAGAGCAGTGCCATGTTCAGGTTTGTGACTTGGGGAGATAACTCTGGAGTTGATGTGAAAGGTGCAAAAAGCCCCGGATGTGGGGCACTTAAATCTCACCTCCTGCTGCAGTCAGAACTGATCGGGGACAGCTTCTGGGGACAGGATTGATCTGGGACCAGACAACCCCGGGTGAGGAAAGAGGAGGAGCACAGGCGTTGATAACCAGAAAAAGTCCTTTCTTCCAACTCCCCTGCTAGGAACTGTACCAGTTAGGAAAGTATTGGGCTGCAAGTAGCAGGAAGCCTGGTTACAGAAGTTTAAACACACAGGGGAGTCTTTTTCTCATAACAAGAAATCAAGAGGAGGCCGTCATAACATTGTTGTTGTAGCTCAACGACTCTGAGATTTCCTTTGGCATTTTCTTCTTTATTTATTTAACTGAAGTATAGCTGATTTACAATGCTTCAGGTGTACAGCAAAGGGATTCAGTTAAATATACATATATATATATTTTTTCAGATTGTTTTCCGTTATAGGCTATTACAAGATATTGAATATAATTCCCTGTGCTATAGAGTAGGTCCTTGTTGTTTATCTATTTTATGTATAATAGAGTGTATCTGTTAATTCCAAATTCCCAATTTATCACTCCCTGCCCCCTTTCCCCTTTGGTAGCCATAAGTTTGTTTTCTACACCTGTGAATCTGTTTCTGTTTTGTAAATAAGTTCATCTGTATCGTTTCTTTAGTTTCCACATATACGTGATATCATATGGTACTTGTCTTTGTCTGACTTACTTCACTTAGTATGATAATCTCTAGGTCCATCTGTATTGCTGTAAATGGCAATATTTCATTCTTTTTTATGGCCGAGTAATATTCCATTGCATGTATATGCCACATCTTCTTTATCCATTCATTGGTTGATGGACACTTGGGTTGCTTCCATGTCTTGGCTATTGTAAATAGTGCTGCTATGAATATTGGGGTACATGCATCTTTTCAAGTTAGAGTTTTCATCTTTTCTGGATATATGCCCAGGAGTAGGATTGCTGGATCATATGGTAGTTCTATTATTTTATTTATTTATGTTTAACATCTTTATTGGAGTATAATTGCTTTACAATGGTGTGTTAGTTTCTGCTTTATAACAAAGTGAATCAGCTATATGTATACATATATCCCCATATTCCCTCCCTCTTGTGTCTCCCTCCCATCCTCCCTATCCCACCCCTCTAGGTGGTCACAAAGCACCGAGCTCATCTCCCTGTGCTATGCGGCTGCTTCCCACTAGCTATCTATTTTACAGATGGTAGTGTATATATATCCATGCCTCTCTCTCACTTCATCCCAGTTTATACTTCCCCCTCCCTGTGTCCTCAAGTCCATTCTCTACGTCTACGTCTTTACTTCTGTCCTGCCCCTAGGTTCTTCATAACCATTTTAAAAGAAATTTTAGATTCCATATATACGTGTTAGCATACGGTATTTGTTTTTCTCTGTCTGACTTGCTTCACTCTGTATGACAGACTACATGCTGTTCTCCATAGTGGCTGCACCAATTTACATTCCCACCAACAGTGCAGGAGGGTTTCCTTGGCCTTTTCTTCATGGTCTTCGATGGTTGGTACAACTCTAGGTATCATGCCCACATTCAAAAGAAAACAGAGACAAAAAGATGAAAAGAAAGGGGCCACGCCAGCTGAATCCATCCCCTTTTATCAGGAAAGCAGAAGCTTCTGGACTTAACACTGTGAAACCCACTGTGTCTCCCCACTTCCATTCCAGACACTCTCCTCAGTGGGTGGCAGTTTATCCCTACCCCCCCTAACAGGGGCCATTAGAAGTAGATCCAGCCCCTGTGTCTGGGGTAGTGATTGGTGCTAAGCAGAGTGGGGAGGGCATCCCTGGGTCATCTGACACAGCACCATTGCTGAACTCCCTGTGGGCCTTTTCTGAGCTGAGTGGGTGCAAGGGGCCTGGGGACAGCTGCTGCTTGGAGCCTGGTGTCCTAGTAGCAGAGGGTACTAGCAGCAATACGCTGTAGGGGCTGTATTGTCCATATAACTCTATGGTTGGTCTCCTCTCCTGGCAAGTCCATAGTGAGGGGAGTGAGGGGCCCTCAGTCCAACTTGGTGGCTGTATCAGTCAGGAGAGGCTGAGTCATGCTGTGGTAACAAAAGGCCTGAAAAGTGTAATGGTTTAAACACAACGTTTATATCTTGTTCATTCTAAATGTCCATCATGAGTCCACTGCGGGCTCTGTTCCATTTCTCCGCCCTCTGGAACGCAGGCTAATGATGGTCACCATTTGGAACTTGCTGGTTGCCGGGACAGAGGGAAAGGAAAGATCTGGAGGGTCTTGAAATGGCATTTAAATGCTCTGATTTGGGAGAGACTCATGTAATTTCTACTCACAACTCACTGGCGAGGACCCACGCAACCATAGAGGGACCCCCGAGGAGGGATCCCACCATGCGCCCGGAAAAGAGAGAGTGGGAAGGGGTTAGTAAGCGGCACTCGTGATGAACATAGTCATTTGGGGAAAGTCGTCTAATTTCTCCAGGCTTCCTTTACTTTATCTAAAAGTGGCACTCTAAGGCAGACACTGCGTATGGTCAAAACGGCTCTTATAATCCCTTTAGCCATTGGTTATCCACAGACAAAGGAAGGAACCTCCACTTAACCCCATGCCTTATACAAAAATCAACTCAAAATGGATTGTAGACGTAAATGGGCTTAAACACAAAACTATAAAACTTGAAAAAGCATAGGAGAAAAATCTTCGAGGTCTAAACCCAGGCCTGATCGACAAAAGGAAAAATGGATAAACTGGGCCTCATTAAAATGAAAAACTTTCCTCTGCAAAAGTCCCTGGTTGAGAGCCTCGAAGACAAACGCACACGAGGGAATTGCAGAGCGGTGATGGTGGAGGGCGGGCTGAGCACCTCCATGCGCGGAGGCCTGGGTGACCTGCGCTGTGCCCACAAAGGCGGCTGTGCTCAGGGTGTGAGTGACCCCTGGAAGGCCTGTGACCAGTCCCCCGAGCATGGGGGTCCTGGGGTGTCCCTTCCTGGCCCTGAGACACATTCCTCCCCTTATTGCCTGGCTGTGCAGGGTCACAGCCCCCGGAGGAGGGGGCCAGTCCTCCCTTCCTGAGAGAGCACCTTGTCTACAGCGCAGACAGCTCACAGGCTCCTCGGACCCCAAGATGCTGGAGCTGGGGCTGGGGCTGGGGCCTGAGCTAGAGCAGCAACAGCCCCTTTTTACAGGTGAGGGAATTGAGGCCCGGGGAGGGCGAATGAGCTGTGTAGTCTCACACAGCCAGTTAGGGAAGGAGACTGAGTGATTGCAGACAGTGGCAGAGATGCCGGGGGCAGGTTTAAAAGCGGGGACTGGACAAGCCTCCCACCTCCCGGGGTGCAGCCTGGACCAGTCCCCCCAGTCACGGGGGAGCCCTCCCCACCTCCTATGAAGTGAAAGAGGGTCCCAGCTCACCCTTTCTTCCTCCAGGCCAGGGGGGAGCACAGGGTCACGCGGTCTGGCCCTCGCCTCCCCCCATCAGTGCCCCACGCTGAGGGTGAGGGGTTGCTGGGGGTAGGCTAGGCGGTCCGGGCATGGGCATGGGCGCCCTCTGCCCCCCAGGGCCTCCTGTGGGCGCCCCATCCCTGTGTGGGCTGCTCTGACTCCGTGCCGGGAGCCGAGCTTAGGCAAACCACGCCGCACTGGACGCCATTCAAGCTTTTACAGGCCCTCAAATTGGGGCTGGAGCCGGAGAGGAAATACTAAAATCCTGCGTACACAACTTCTGTCTGTGCGCGCCCGGGCTCCGGGAGAATCAGGCGCGGCTGTGAGGGACACGTTTGTACTGTTTTAAGGGTTCCACGCCTTTCCCCCTGCTCTGCTTTGAACAGGCAGCACTGATGTGTCGCCTAAAACCTAGACTCCTGGACGTGGGCCCCGGGAGGTGTCTGTAGGGGTTGTGTGGGGGGCTGCTGAACTTTTCTCCTACCCCATCCAAGACCCACAAAGCTGCGTTCAGAATCCTGGGATCCATGAACCACAGGGCACAGCCAGGCCCCTTCGCTGGCAGAAAGATGCAGCCAGAGGAGACGGTGGCTTAGAGGTCCCTAGAGCCAGGCAGGCCTGGGTGGGAGCCTGGCTCAGCGCTTTGCAGCTCTGTGACTGTGGGCAAGGACACCCCCTTTCCCCATCTGTAAAATGGGTGTGATAATGGTACCCCTGAGATTTCCTGTGAGGATTAAAGAGATGACGTAGTTAGGGAAACGTCTCCGAGTCTGGTACATTATATGTGCTCCCCCAATGGTAGCCGTTGTTATTATTTATATGAGGTAATAGTAAGAGCACCGTTATGAGCCAGGCCCTTGTTAAGTGTTGCATGCAGTTTAATTCATTTCATCCTCGCAGTAGCCCCATGAAGTAGTAATTTAACCACATTTTAGGTGAGAAACTAGAACAGCAACGAGCAGAATGACTTACCCAAGGTCACACAGCTAGTGATTGGCTGGGTTGGGATTTGAACCAACCTCTGCTTCAGAGACTTAGGTGCTTTGCTGCCGCTCTGAACTGCTGGTCAGCTGTATGTGCCCATGGTGTCCTCAGCCTGAAACGAAGCCCCCCACACTTGGCGCCTGCCCACCTTCCCAGTTTCATCCCTGCTGAATGCCCTCAGGGCTCCTACGTAGCCACCACGCATCTCCCTGGTTCTGAACCTGTGTTCCTCCTCCCACCTCTCGGCCAGGGCTCAGCGCCTCTCCTAGCGCAAAGCTCTGTCCGCTGACCATCTGTGCGTTAGGTCCTCCCAGGCTACCCTGGCCAGAGAGGTTCCCTCCCTCTTTGAGCTCCCCCAATACTCACCTCCCCCCACCTTCAGGTCTCCCATGCCCTTGACCTTGGGCCACCTTGAGTTGTGGATGTGTTCATCTTCCTCATCTGGTCCCTCATCAAGACCCCTGCATGTCTGACCCGGTTTCTTGCGCAGACAGGACCTCCCATTTGGGGGAATTGAATTTTCACTGATGGTAAATCTGGGCTGATTGGCGACATCACACTGGTGACGTGTGTGAGGGAAACAGAAGAGGGGCTCAAACCAGCTTGCTCAGAGGAGGTGGGAGACAAGGTGGGCACCAGCCCCATGTTGCTAACATCTGCCACCGGCCCAGGAATCAGCCAGGACAGTGAGAGTGTGGCCTGGGCTCCCCTGCCCACCCCTGCCTCTACTTCCCCCTCAAGTGTCCTGTCATCAGGGTTTCCCAGGAGCCCTGCTCAGTCTCAGGTAAGGACGGACGCCTCACAGGGGTCTGAGCTCATTCTGGCTGGGCTGTCCCAAACAAGCGGCCTGCAAAGGGCGTCTATTTTCCAGGCCTGTCTGTGCTCCACGTGACACCAACCTCAGCTTGAGCAAGTGCATCTTCTAGCCCTCTGCCGGGCAGCTAGACCCACACACCCTCCCATGCTACTTCCCCCAGACAGCCGAACCCTCGGTGCCCATGTTCAAGAGACTCAACAGTGCTGTGAAAATCACATGGCCTTTGGAATCTGGAGGTCTGGGTTTCAGTGCAGTGCCATGAGGTCTTGGGCAAGTCACTTCGCCTATCCTGAGCCTCAGTTTCCCCATGGGGGTGATGTTCTCTACCTCATTTCCTCGAGATTAAGTGACAGCAGGAGTATGAGAGGACCTGGCACACTGTGGGAACAGAAGCGTTGGTGGGGTTAAGTGGAGTCGCACAGGTGGGGTGACCTGGACCCGCCAGACAGTCTGGGACCTGAGCCTGAGTGGATGACCCTGTGACCTGGTCCCAGCTGTGAGGCTGCTCCCCTGAAAGGAGGATGGATGCTGGACAGCATATCTGCTCCATACAGCCCTGGGGGCTGGCGGCCTCCCTGAGCCACCCATCCCGCAGACTGAAGCAGAAACAGTCTACACGGCATGGCAGCGCCCTCTGCTGGCCAGGCTGGGCTGGCACTGGCTGCTCCTCAGCACAGGGTGATGGTGACCCTAAAAGCAGCCTCAGGCAGGGCCTCCAACCCCTGTACTGGGCAGGCAGGCCAGGCCCCGGCCCAGGAGGGACTCTGGTAGGCGGGAAGCCCATTCCCATTTTACAGATGAGAAAACCGAGGATCAGAGAAGTGAAGTAAACTGCTGTTGAATGGTCAAGCCAGACCCACCCCGCAGTGCTCTTCCTCCTACTCCAGATAGAGTCATTTTGTGTGAATGTAACAGAATAGGCATACTGGAAACAGTGCCCTTCTTTATTTCATTAAAATCAAATTAGACCTGGGTGGGGGAGGGATAAATTAGGAGGTTAGGATTAACATATACACACTACTATATATAAAATAGATAGCCAACAAGGACCTATTATATAGTACGGGGAACTCTACTCAATATTTTGTAATAACCTATAAGGGAAAAGAATCTGAAAAAGAATATATATATATATATATTCATATATAACTGAATCACTGTACTGTACGCCTGAAACTAACAGGACATTGTAAATCCATTATACTTCAATAAAAAAAAAAAATCAAATTAGACCTGACACCACCTTTCCAGGGCTGCAGAAAAATTCACTGTTACTTGCTTTTGGAAGTGGGAGTGGGGCTCCTCTCCCCTAGGCCCATGCAAGGACCCAGGAGCCTAACATGATGCCAGAAAAGGGGTGAGTGTGGGGGAGGGCAAATCTTCAGTATGTTGGGGCCACTGTGAGAGCGTCATGTCTAAGCCTCCAGGAGGCTCTGCTGCTTCCTTGCCAAGATCGGCAGCCCTGGGGCCTGGGCCCATGCTCACATGCTCCCCGGACGCCCCACACAGCGCAGCCTTGCCACCTGAGGTCCTGTCTCTTCCTGGTGAACACTGCTACTCTGGGTCACCGCATTCTCCCCAAACTACCTCTTTCTCTTCTCCCCAAACCCCCAGCCCAATCCCCTTAAATTGCTCCAGATCCTGAAAATAAAAGCAGGAAAAGTAGGTTGAATAAGGGAAGGAAAGTAGATCAAGAACAAAGGGTAAATAATTATCTCGAGAAAAGTTCCTGCCCCTCTAAACGCTGCCCGGCAGCAACTTGTGCCTATGGGAAAATGCTATGTCCTTGGAATGACCTTCTTGCTGCAGCTGAAGCCAATAAGACACGGCTCAGACAGTGAGCAGGTTGGTTGAAAACAACTGAAGAAAGCCTGGGGGAGCGGTTGGTCATGAGGAATGGAACGTGTTAACTCATGTCCCAACTAAACCGATAAAAACTGAAAAAGAGGTTATGGAAAACTGGGTAAGGGGATAAATACCCAGGGAGCCGGGGTTGCAAAGCCATTCCTATCTGAAAGGGATGGACTTGGGGCCCCTGTTTTCATCTCAAGTGTACAAAGGGCCTGGTGGGTCCAAACTGCGACCCTCTGGACTCTGCAGTTCCCAAATCCACAATACTGTCTTGAAGTTCTGACCAAAAACCATCCACTGCTTGGCCATAAACTACCAGCTTAGTGTCACCGGTTCCCTGAGGGTGGTGCCCATGGCCTGCTAGAGATGGTGCATCTGCTTCCTCAAGGGCCCTTTTCCAATCTGGGAAAGTTTAGGTTTAAACATGAAGATGATGAAACAAATTAAGCCCTAAGGATCAAACTCTCATGTTAAGTTTAGAAGTAACATGTCTATAGTGGTTTCTTTAAAATATTGTAATAGTTAAGAGACTCTAACACATTAAAGACTGACAGATTAACGATGTGTTTTAAATATGTAATAGAATTTAGACTTGTGACTTTCAGTTGGAAGGGGAAAGAAAATTTGACTCCATTTTTGGGAATATTATGAGATTTTAAAGAAAACTGGTGCTTCACTATATTAATACATTTTATTTCTTAGGTTTATAAGAATTTATTACTTAGAGATATTTTTCTTTGTCAGGCAACTGAAGTACTTACAAAGGAAATGTAATATATTAAATTTATGATTGCAGTTCAAAGTGTTTAGGGGAATTTAATTAATTAAGTTTGTAAATGATTTTTCAAAGGAGCTTAGGGTCTTCAAGTTGAGTTAATAGATCATTAATCAAAGAGAATCGAAGGTCACTAGTCTTATCTTGCCATATTTATAAACAGGATAACAAGATTTGTAAACTGAACATAACTGCTTAAGGATAACGAGGTTATTTCTGTGTTATGAAGGGAACATTAATTTAAAATCTAAGTAACTCTAAGTAGTCCCTTCTGGACTGCCCTCAGATTTAAAAAAATAATTCACAGGAACAGCTATTAATGCTAACAGCTAATATTTATGGAGGGCTTTACACGGACGATCTCATTCCATCTTCCATTCTAGATGAGACCCTGGGAGGTCAGGAACTTGCTCAAGGCCACACATCTAGGAGGCTGTACAGGTTGGACTTGAGTTGGCTCTTCCACTCCAGAGGCTACGGTATTAATTTTTGGAGGAGAAATTCTGCATTCTCCCTTTTTTTTTTTTTTTTTTTTGGCCTTGCCGCACAGCATATGGGATCTTAGTTCTCCAACCAGGGATCAAACCCATACCCCCTGCAGTGGAAGCTCAGAGTCTTAACACCTGGACCACCAGGGAAGTCCCCAGAAGCTGCAGTATTAACCACAGTGCTGAACGATCTTTGGGGCCTGGGTTTCCAGGGTCTGCACCGAGGTCCCTGGAGAATGGCTACACTTCCCTAACTCATACCAGTGAATGTGAGCTTGTCAGGGCCCCATCTGCCCAGCTGCTTTGGTGCTCAGCAGAAATAGGGAAGGGATTTTTTTTCTGACATCTATTAATTTTTTTAAAATAAATTTATTTATTTATTTGTTTTTATTTTTGGCTGTATTGGGTCTTCGTTGCTGTGCACGGGCTTTCTCTAGCTGTGGCAAGCGGGGGCTACTCTTTGTTGCAGTGTGCGGGCTTCTCATTGTCGTGGCTTCTCTTGTCACCTAAAGCACGGGCTCTAGGTGCGTTGGCTTCAGTAGTTGTGGCTTGCAGGCTCAGTAGCTGTGGCTCGTGGGCTCTAGAGTGCAGGCTCAGTAGTTGTGGCGCATGGGCTTAGTTGCTCTGCGGTATGTGGGATCTTCCCAGGCCAGGGATCGAACCTGTGTCCTGCATTGACAGGTGGATTCTTAACCACTGCACCACCAGGGAAGCCCTATTAATTTTTTCTTTTCTTTTTTTTTTGCGGTACGCGGGCCTCTCACTGTTGTGGCCTCTCCCGTTGCGGAGCACAGGCTCCGGATGCGCAGGCTCAGTGGCCATGGCTCACGGGCCCAGCCGCTCCGCGGCATGTGGGATCCTCCCAGACCGGGGCACGAACCCGTGTCCCCTGCATCGGCAGGCGGACTCTCAACCACTGCGCCACCAGGGAAGCCCCTATTAATTTTTTTGTACATATACTTTGTCCCATTTTCCCTTAAAATGTATGCCTTCAGGATTTTTTTTTTAATATTGAGCTATAGTTGATGTGCAGTATGTTTCAGGTGTACAACATGTGATGCACAATTTTTGAAGGTTATACTCCTTTCACAGTTATTATAAAATATTGGCTATATTCCTTGCATTGTACAATATATCCCTGTGGCTTATTTATTTTATACATAGTAGTTTATACCTCTTAACTCCTTACTCCTGTCTTACCCCTCCTTGGGGAAGGTACTTCTGAGTGGCCAATCTGAACCCCTAAGTACCATTTGTGGAACTGCCATATACTTGTGTCCTGTAAACACAGAACTTCTGACAATAGCCTGGCCTTGTGACAGGTGTGAACCAGGAGCTATGCATATTTTCTTCCTTGTTGTATACATTAGTCCTTTTCCCTTACTGTCCCTCTCCTAACGATTTACGTAAGAAATGGTGTTTAACATTACAGCATCGTTTCTAGGTAACAGAAAATTCAGGTGGGATTGGTGATTGAACTAGAAGAGAAATTAACATTGCGGAAAGATGGAGGCAGAGACTAGTGGGACTTGGTGTCTAAAATTTTGTAAAGAGAGTGCGTGTGAGTGACAGTTGCATTCTGCTAGGCAGCAGTGTGAGGGTGTAGTGATCCCTGTCACTCAGAGGGCTGTGCTGGGTCACGTCTGCTGTCTCCTGATTGCTTGTCTAACCATCCTCTCCACGGAAGGATTTGGAAATCTGAAAGCCGTGTTCCCTGACTCTCTACCTGTGAGGTTCTGCTGATGAGAGGCAATGGTGGGAGACTGGAAGGCGGAGATGGGAAAAGCCTTTTTAGGGGTGGGGGCTTCTGATAGCAACTCTCCTGGTAGCAGTGCTGGCAGTGGTGGCAGCAGTGGCAGGGGTGGTGGTACTGGGTAACACTGCTGCCCTTTTTTGCTTCCCGCAGGTACGAATCTGTAGGTAGCCTGAACTTCCACTTTTGTCCCTCCAGCAATTCCACCCCCTTTATTACTAATGCTCTGTGTTCAATCCCCTCTGTTTAAAATGTTTATGGTGCTTTCCATTTTGTTGATTGGCCTGAAACAGATCTCATTCTCTTGTTTGCTTTTTGTGCTCAGCTCTTTGATTTGAAGATAATCCATCTTGTAGCGTCTACACCAGGTCTGTCGCCTCTAACTTCATGGGGTGTGCATGGACCGCACTGGACCTATCTCCTCCTCCAGGGTGGACACCCAGATTGCCCCCCAACATGCTGTCATAAATATTCTTATACATATTTCCTTTTTATACTTGTGTGAGAACTTATCTGCAATTAAAACGTATACCCAGAACTGAAATTGCTTTGTCATAGATCATAGGTATGTCCATACTACATCTGACTAAGTATTATAAGGTCATGACCCTGAATAGCCACACCTCCCCAAAATATAAGATAATGCTACATATACTATTCTGTAATTAAATTTCTCCCACTTTAGGTCAGACGAAAATTCAAATAATTCCAACTAGGGAAAAATTGTTTTTAATTAAGGTGCAATTATAATCAATTCTACTGAAACAACAGAAACGGTGTTTTGGATAACAGCTTCTAGAACGAGACTGCAAATTCCAGCTTCACCATGCACTAGCTGTGTGACTTTGGGACAGTTGCTTAACTTCCCTGTGCCTTGTTTTACCCACTTGTAAAATGGAGATGTTAATAGTACCTACCTTATTAGGAGGTTGTGAGAATTAAATGAGATAACGCACATAAAGTGTTCAGAATACTGCTGTTGGCTATTATTGTTGAATATTTAGGTAATATACAATTTTTTTGCTATTTCTCAACAATGCTGCAATGAAGTTCAAGATTTTTTATTATTATTCTTGCTGTTGTAAAAAACACATAGCATTAAATTTATCATTAATAAATTCACATCTTACTAAGTGAAAGAAGTCAGACAGAGAAAGATAAATATCATATGATAGGACTTATATGTGGAATCTAAAAAATATGATACAAATCAACTTATTTACAAAACAGAAATAGACTCACAGACACAGAAAACAAGCTTATGGTTGGTTACCAAAGGGGAAAGGGTGTGGGGAGTGATAAATTAGGAGTTTGGGATTAACATATACACACTACTATATATAGAATAGAAAACAGCAAGGACCTACTGTATAGCACAGGGAACTATACTCAATATTTTGTAATAACTTATAAGGGAAAAGAATCTGAAAAAGAATATATATATATATCTGAATCACTTTGCTGTATACCTGACACTAACACAACATTATGAATCAACTATACCTCAATAAAAAATGTTTTTTAAAATTTATCATTAAAGTGTGGGATTCTTAGACTGCCTGACTATTGCACTGGAGTTCTGGCAGCAAATGCCAGCCTGAATTTAGCAACCTTTTGGCTTGGGACACCTGGGTCTTTTTAGAGTAACAGGATGTCTCCACACCGTTTGCCCCACTGCTGCATGATCAAGGCCTCTGGCTGCGAGAGCCCTTCCTGAGGTTCCCTGATTTCTGCAGAGCCAAGATCCTTACCAGGGCCTTCCTGAGCCCTGGGGTGGGTGAGACAGGGCAATAACCTCCGGTTAGGCAGCGGAGCATCTGTACAAGGTTGTGTGCCATGAAGGGATAGAATTGATTCAAAGTCCACAACTCTACCATCTGTGTGATCTTGTGCAAGTGATGTCACATCTTTGGACCTCTGTTGCCTCATCTGTAAAATGAATCCTGGCCTCGAGACTCATCAGCAATGTGGCTTGGGTAAGTCAGCTTTTCCCCTGGGGTCTTAGTTTTCCCATCTGTGAAGTGGGGTATCATCGCCTTTACAGGTTTACTGTAGGGATTAGGGATAATGTTTGCAAAGTGCCTGGCACAGTGCCTGGCGGAGATTCTGGGGCTGGTAGACAGTTTCAATACTGCGGATTCTGTCTGCTTGACCCTCTGGAAATTCTGACTCGTTGGCATCCAACCTGCGCATCGAACATAAGGTCCCCAAAGCCCCCTCATGCTTATGCTCCAGTGTCTCTCTGAGTTTGTAAACACTCTTTCTGGATGCCCTGTGGGAACATTAGGCAGCCTTCTGTATCTGGTACTGGGGCCACAGCCTCAGGATCCCTTCTGAGACCTCTTCCTTCTCCTCTGCCCCTGTCTCCATCCCATCTTTATTTTCCACACTCCAAAGGCAACCTTCTTCCTTTCCAACATGAATGAATGAAGACATTTCATCTACATACATTCCCAAGGGCACCCCGGGAGGGGGCTGTCTCTACTTCCCCACCTCTTATTGAGTTACAAACTCAAAACAGCAAATCAGGGGGACCCCGGTTTTAGCTCTGAAATCTTGGAAGTCGTTGCTCCCATCCTTACAGCAGGAGAAAAGCTGAACAAACTGACAGATGAAGGAGACAGAAAATCAGTAATTACATAGTTGAGCTAAAGAGCACCATCAGTTGTCTGGATCTAATTGACACTTATAGAATACTTACCCAACAAGAACAGAATACACATTCTACTCGAGCTCACACAGAACTCTCACCAAGTGTTTGTGTCTTCCCCAAATTCACATGTTGATGCCCTAACTCCCGGTGTGGCTGTATTTGGAGGTGGGGCCTCTGAGGTAGTAGTTAAGGTTGCAATGAGATCATAATGGTGGGGCCCTGATCCAATACAATTAGTGTCCTTATTAGGAGAGACATCATGTGAGCACAGAGCAAGAAGGCAGCCGTCTGCAGGCCCAGGGGAAAGCCCACACCAGACACCTACTGGCAACTCCCTCTAACTTGCAGTTCCAGTTTCCAGAACTGCGAGAAAATAAATTTCCATTGTTTATGAAACCATGCCCCATAGAATTAACAGAAGCTGATAACAGAAATTCTTGAACTTGTCTTACATAACAACAGATAAAGGAACAACTTGTTAAAAGTCCTTTGCTTGTAAACTGCCTTCGTTGATTAAGTTCACTTTAGTTTTTTTCTTTCTTTTTTCCCCCCTCTCTTTAATTACATACCTTCCCAACTTCACACAGCCAGTTGTTCTACAGGAACTTGGAGTCAGCTCCTATTCAGTGCAAGACGGCTGGGGGACGACTGGGACCATGAATCCTAGACCTGGCCTGTGCAGATGTCCAACCAACAGCCTTTTGACATCAGAGGGCCAGAAAACTCCACCCTCAGATCATGCTAAGCACATGAATATGCAGAAGCATGTAACCCAGATGCACCTTCCCAAACACCAATTACTTCATCTTTTTCCCATACATCCAATCACCTTTCCCCACACCTAAGGCCACCCTGCTAATCCTATAAGTACCCCAATGCCCTCACCTTCCTTTCTTTTGTTGTTCATAACTTTGTTGTCATATCTAAAAAGTCAATGTCAAATCCAAGGTCATAAAGATTTACCCTTATGTTTCCTGCTAAGTTTTTTTTTATATATATATAGTTTTAGCTCTCATATTTAGGCCATTGATCCATTTAGAATTAGCTTTTTGTATGTGGTGTGAGATAGGGATCCAACTTCATTCTTTTGCTTGTGGAAATCTAGTTGTCCCAACAGCATTTATTGGGGAGACTGCTCTTTCCCCATTGAAAGGACTTGGAACCCTTGTTGAAAATCTGTATAGCACAGGGAACTTTACTCAGTATTCTGTAATAACCTATATGGGAAAAGAATCTGAAAAAGAATGGATTAAAAAGAAAAAGAAAAAAAATCAATTGGCTGTCTATGTATGAGTTTATTTCTAGACTTTCAATTCTGTACTGTTGGTCTATTTAACTATCCTTATGCCAGTACCACATTGTTTTGATTAATGTCACTTTATTGTAAGTTTTGAAATTTGGAAGTGTGTATCTTCCAACTTTTTTTTTTCTTTTTCTAGATTACTTTGGCTACTTGTGTTTCCTTGCATGTCCATATGAATTTTAGGGTCATCTGATCCATTACTGCAAATCAGGCATTGGAATTTTGATAGAGATTGCACTGAATCTGTAGATCAGTTTGGGAGGAGTGCTGCCATCTTAGCAATTTTAAGTTTTTTGATCAATGAACATGGGATGTCTTTCCCTTTATTTAGGTCTTCTTTAATTTTTCAACAGTGTTTGGTAGTTTTCAGACTATGACTTTTGCACTTCTTTTGTTAAAAGTATACTTTTATATTCATAAGTATTTTATTCTTTTTGATACTATTGTAAATAGAATTGTTTTTGTAATTTCATTTTTAGTGTGCTCAAAGCTATTATACAGAAATATGATTGATTTTTATAAGTCGATCTCGTATTCTGCAAACTTGCTGAACTCATTTATTACTTCAATCATTTTCAGTGGATACCTTAGGATTTTCTATGTACAAGATTATGTTATCTGAAAACAGAGACTGTTGTAATTGTTCCTTTCCAATCTGGGTGACTGATATTTCGTTTTCTTGCCTAGAAATCTCCAGTTTGGGGGAAAGCATTTAGTCTTTCACCATTAAGTGAAAACCCATTAGCTGTGGGCCTTTTGTAGATGTCTTTTATCCAGTTAAGAAATTTCCCTTCTATTCTTAACTTGTTGAGTGTTTTTTTTTACCATGAAATGGTATTGGATTTTGTCAAATGATTCTCCTGCCCCCATCTAGTGGGATGATCATGTGAATTTTGTTTTTTATTCTATTGATATAGTGTATTACAAAAAGTGTTTTTTCTAAGTTAAACCAACCTTGCTTTCCTGGGATAAATCCCTGGTCCTGGTGTATAATTCTATTAATAGAGTGCTGGATTAGATTTGATAATATTTTGTTGAGGATTTTTGCATCTATACTCATAAGAGATATTGCTCTATAGTTTTCTTTTCTTGTGATGTCTTTTCTGGTTTTGATATCAGGGTAATACTGGTCTCACAGAATGAGTTGGGAAGTGTTCTCTTCTGTGTTTTGGAAGCGTTTGTGAAAAATTGGTATTGATTCTTTAAGTGTTTGGTAGAATTCACCAATGAAGCCATCTAGGCCTGGGCTATCCTTTGTGGGAAGTTTATTGATTAATTATTAACTTGATCTCTTTACTTGTTATAGGTCTATTCAGATTTTTTTTTCTTGAATTAGTTTCTATGTCTTTCTAGGAGTTTTTCCTCTTCATCTATTATCTAATTTGTTGGAATTCAGTTGCTCATAGTAGCCACTTATGATTATTTTCTATAAGGAAGGTCAGTAGTAATATACCCTTGTTTATTTTTTAATTTAGTAATTTAAGTATTCTCATTTTTCTTGATCAATGTAGCCAAAGGTTTGTCAATTTTGTTGATCTTTTCAAAGAACCAGCTTTTTGTTTTGTTGATCCTATAATTTTTCTAGTCTCCATTTCATTAATTTCTATGCTAATCCTTGTAATTTCTCTCCTTCTTCTTGCTTTGGGTTTAGTTGGCTCTTCTTTTTTCTAGTGTCTCAAGGTGGAAGGTTAGGCTGTTGACTTGATATCTTTTTTTTTTTTTAAGCTTTATTTATTTATTTATTTTGGCCGCACCACATGGCATGCGGGATCCTAGTTCCCCGACCAGGGATCGAACCCACGCCCCCTGCAGTGGAAATGTGGAGTCCTAACCACTGGACCACCAGGGAAGTCCTGAGATTTTCTTTTTTAATGTAGGCATTTACAGTTATAAATTTCTTTCTAAGGACTGCTTAACTTCATCCCACAATTTCTGGTACTTTGTGTTTTTTATTTTCATTAATTTCAAAGTATTTTCTAATTTCTCATAAATTTTTTCTTTGACTCTTTGGCTACTCAGTTGTGTGTCATTTAATTTCCACATCCTTGTGAATTTCCCTAATTTATTTCTTTGACTAACTTCTAATTTTACTGCATTGTGATTGGATAACATTCTTTGCATCATTTCAATCCTTTTAAGTTTATTAAGGCTTGTTTTATATACATTGGATAGAACAACTGGGCAGAAGGCCAACAAGGAAAGAAATGACTTGAACAACGCTCTACAATAAATGACTTGAACAACGTTCTACGCAAACTAAGCCAAGCAGGACATTTTCTAGAACAATGGCCACTAACCACTGGACCACCAGGGAAGTCCCAGCATGTATGTTTAAATGTATCAGTATCTCCTGTGGATGTGTATTATTTGTACCATAAAGAAAAAACACAAGTAGTGTTTCTTCCTGATGGCGGGTCTAGGAATCAGGAGTTGTGGTGGGCAGGGACCAGCAGATCAAGGAATTGTCAAGGCCAAGCTGGGCTCTGCAGGGTCTATAGGAGCTCCACTGCCTCCCAGAGCCTCACTCTCCCAAACCGTCCACTTAACAAGGGACAAACTTGGATGTAAGAGGTGTTGCAAAGGCAGAATCCACCTGACCTTCCACCTGAAACTGGAGGACTCGGGGTCATGGTATCTGTGAGATTCTGCCTATCAGAAACTGAGTCGTTCAGCAGAAGAGCCCTGGAATTTTTGGCATTTGGAGTCTGAGGTCCAGGCTAGCTGGGGAGGAGGCAGTGTCCTGAAGGAGGTGGACACGCTGGGCTGTGGCTCTGGAGACTTGACGGGGAGGCCTCACTGCAGACCTGGGTGTGGAGTAAAGAGAGGCTGTATCAAAGTGTGACCCATGGGAGTGGATGACCCTCCAGGGAGAAATTACAACGGGAAGGGGAAAAGAGGATCACGGCCAGAGGCGTGGGAGGAGGAAGGGGAACCCAAAGAGAAGTGGTCAGAGATCGGGCAGGAAGGAGGAAATTAGCCCAGCCGAAGAAGAGGCCTGACACGCAGAGGAGTGGGTCCCACCGGCCGCCCTTGGGGCTGCTTGGAAGCCCAGGGCTCTGAGAGCCGCGCACGCACCGCAAGACACTAGGCGGCGCTGTGGTCCATTCTAACAGCCACTCCTTTTCGTGTCGGGGTTTTCTTCTTTTTAAAGAGAAATTAATGTGTGCTGCCCTCCCCACCCCACCCCCCCATTTCCTGTTTAACAGATGAGAAGCTCAGAGAGGGACTGTGGTTCTCCCCAAAGCATACAGGGGTGTCATGGCCGAGGTAGGGCCACCTTGCCCACCAGGCCCAGCCCTCCAGCACCACCCACTTTTTAGTCTTGCCAACAGTGAAATCACCTTCCTTGGTTTTCCCATCCTTTCTGTTTCCGGTTCCCCATCGGCCCCACCCCCATTCTCCGTCCACCTGCAGCCACAGAGATGTGTTTCAGTATAAACTGAATCAAGTTGCTCTCCCAGTAACACCCTGTGGTGGCTCCAGATTGCTTTTTACCCCGACATTCAGCTTAGCCTGGCCCGCAGGGCTTCATGCCTCTAGAAGCTTCACCCTGAGCCTATGCATACTTGCCTTTTGGGTTTGCTCTGATAAAGCGGGTCCTGCTGTGTCACCTCCACCAATCTCTTCGCTCTGCTTCCCCACTCCTCCTCTCTCCTCTAACTACCCCCTTGGTCTCAGGCTGACTTTCCTGGCTCTACAGTGCCCTCCCCTGTGCTCTAATGCCTGCGTTGTCCTGTTCATGTCTTTAATGTTTTTTCCCCTCTGGACTGAACTCCAGGGCACTAGGACAGGGTCCATTTTGTCTGCAGCCTGTCCATCAGGGTCCAGCCGTGGCTCTAGGAAGGCTATCGCACTAAGGATGACCATGCTGGCAGAGCGGGCGAGGAGCTAGCACCAGGTGTCACGGGACAGGATCTTTGGGGCAGGTCCACTGAGTACTAACGTATAGCCAAGAGCATCTGTCTGGAACCGTGGGCAGACCATCAGCTGTTCTCAGCGTTTGAACCAATGGTGTTCCATACAGAACGGTCAGCCAGAGCCACAGAATCGAGTCAGCAGAAGGGGCCCCCACGGTTGGTCTCACTTTTGTATTCTAGGAGCTGGTATATTTTACTGTTTTTAAAGATAGAACAATCAGGGTTTCAGTTCCAAGTTTTGGAGAATGTGGGGCTGCATCAGGAGCAGGTAGGAATCAGCACGGCCTTTGTTCTCACCTGGTCAGACCTCTCCCAGAGATGAGGCCAACAGACCCTTGAGCCAGACAATGACTAATGTGGAGGCACCCACAAAGCGCATGGTGGACCAGCGCCCCGCCATGCTGTCGCTGCGGACATTACCAACTTTGGGCTGTTGGCCAATAGGACAAACATGTCAAAATATTTCCCTCTCCTTTCTCTCTTACAACAAAGCTGTAGCAGTGGGTGTTAATAGACGTTTTGGATTTCCCCAGTGCATAGGCCAGCTGCAGGGCTACTGAAACCCAAGTTTGTTATGCAAAGGAGGTCATGCACAGAGACTTCAAAAAGCCTGAAGAAATGAAAAATGATCTAAATAAGCTTTTCTTCTTTCTATTTCATATCTCAATGCTAAATGATATTTAAAATCCTGTTAACTTTTTTCAGGAGTATTCAAAATTGGACAATAGAAATTAGATAGTCCTTTGTTTCTGCAGGAAGTTTTGACACAAGGCTGTGGTTTTTAAATCTGCCTCCTAGCTCCAGGCCAGAATCTCCTCAGTTGTCAGCCTAATTTCGCAAACTTCCTAAAGAGGAAGGATTCTTTCTAGTTGGAGAGAAGCTAAATCAATGTTTAGTACAGGATGTGAACAGGGGGTGGGGTGGGCAGAGAAAAGGGAGAGGGGAAGAAAATCAGGACTGGCTTTCTATAGAGAAAGGTTTGGGGAAAATTCTGGAGCAACTTTGAAGTAGCTTCAGGCTGAGATGTAAGTGGTCCGGAGAACCCCTTCTGAAAGTTACTCCAACTGTCTTGGCATAAATACTTTAAAAAAACACAAAATAGGTCACTAGGAATAAATCTATAAAGCAATGAGTATGGTGATTATACTATTTAAAGTCAAAACCAGGATATTTGACAAGCTAATTGGACAGTATAATTGGAACTGAGCCTGCCCACCCCTTCCAGATGAGAGATGCCAGGCTGGCGTGCATGAACCCTAAATGCTCAGCCGTGAAGCAAGAGGTCGACCAGATGTTTCCTGATTCCTGGTCCTGTTTCCGGATCATGAGTGGTGGTGATGTTGGGAGAATAGGAGAGGTTAGTAAGAGAACAGAGGGTCTGTCCCTCTGACTTCTCCTCAGCTCACCCTCCAGGATCACAGTACACACCGTGTTCTTAAATTTAGGTCAATTTAGAGCAAAGTGACATAGATGAGCCACAGACGAGACAGAGGGGGAAAGGCCACTGCTGGGACATTCCACTCAACTTTTAACTTTAGGACAAGACTTTTGGTTTACACTGGAATCTATAGTTTTGCCTGTTTGGAGTGTGTGTGTGTGTGTACGTATATTTTTTTTGAGTCTTCCTGTTCATACTAAATATCACACTGGAAGAGGAAGCAGCTCTAGAACAAAACCTCATAGTCAGAAAGTATTTTGTCCACCATTTATTTTATTATTTATTTATTTGTTGGCCACACTGTGTGACCTGTGGGATCTTAGTTCCCCCACAAGGGATTGAACCTGCGCCCTCAGGAGTGAAAGCGCGGAGTCCCAACCACTGGACCGCCAGGGAATTCCGTCATTGTCTTTAATGTCATTTTTCTTGAAACTGATTTTCTTCGATAAATCAAAAGAATATAAGCCAGGTAACAGAGAACAGAGTGGAAATTCATTGCTCCTTTAGAAGTTACAAGTTTTTAGTGTACAAACAGTTATTGCTGTTATGACATATCTCCTGAATAGTTTCTTACTGTACATTTTCTGAAAGTTCACTTTGTTAATATTTCCAGCTACACAAAGGCTGTAATGGCTACATCTGCCCAATCTTGGATGGCTGCCTGACACCACAGCAAAACTTGACATCTCACTTCTGCCAGACAGAAGGAAACTTATAAACCTATCATTCTTTGGACATGTCCTATTGACACAGCTCATTGGAAAAATCTGCTTTTAAAAAAGTCATAACTAAATTTCACAGCATGTAATTTATTCTCATTTCACCACAGCCCCGCTGAGTGGCTACTTTTCCTGTCTGCAGAATGGGTTGGAATTTAATACTGGGAACTAGTCAAATTGTATCATTTGGGTAATGAAAGTCCAACTACGAAGACTGCAGTTTCCTTTTGGGGAGCACTACTTTCTTGTCAAAATTTTTTTTTTTTTTGCGGTATGCGGGCCTCTCACTGCTGTGGCCTCTCCCGTTGAGGAGCACAGGCTCCGGACGAGCAGGCTCAGCGGCCATGGCTCACGGGCCCAGCCGCTCCGCGGCATGTGGGATCCTCCTGGACCGGGGCACAAACCTGTGTCCCCTGCATTGGCAGGCAGACTCTCAACCACTGCACCACCAGGGAAGCCCTGTTGTCAAAATTTGAATGTGCATATGAATGAATGGTTCTCTTCAATTTACTTCAGTTTTATGTTGTGTCGGCTGTAAGTAAATACAGATAAACACCTTGTTCTGTGAACACAAAAACAGCCTAAAATGGCATTGGGATGTAGGAAAGAAGAGAAAAAGACAAGTTTGGGCCAGGGTGCCTGGCCCTCCAGGGAAGGGCAGGGGGTGCGCTATGTACTGGGTCTTTTCCCCTGTGGTCTGCACTTTAGTCTGAGAGCTGAGGGTGTGGTCATCTGGGCGGCCTTCAGGGAGGGTCAGCGTCTGGGAATACGGTGTCAGTCCCACGGGCAGCAACACAGAGTCCTTCGTTTGAGGGAAGCATTTTGTCACCATGTGCGTGAACGGAAGTCAGGCCCAGCGTTGCACAGTTCCTGCTTGCTACACAAGCATTCTAAAAGCTCACTTCATTCTAAGGGGAATTCTGCTAAATCAAAGAACTAGTCATTTCCATCTTTCTTAATGCGCTTGACTGAAGTGCACCAAAGAAAGGAAGAAAAAATAACCCACACTTGGATGCTGTAAAGCTGCCAGGGAGAATAGATCCCATTTCAAAATCTTCCTATGATGCTGGTCTAAAAGTTTCTCCTGAGACAGAAATAAGGCGAACGTAACAATCCCTTTGATATCAAGTCCAAAAGCACTGGAGTTACAATGTAGTTAAAATAAAGAGGTCCTTGGTTTCAGAAATCTTTAATACCCTGGGGAGACTAGGGTGTGACTACTTCTTGTTCTCTTTTATAATCAGCCCATGTCTGCAAACCAGATTGACCGTTGCCGGTCAAAAGGTCATAGTTCAACAGAAACAGTCCAAAAAGTGGGCTTGACAACTTATTTTAACTAATGGGTCCACAGATGATGAGACCCGCCCCCACCCCCAAATCTGTGAGAATAGACATCACCAATGCCTTATTAGTACATTGTTGGGAAATTTAAAAAAAACACCACCACCACCGTGACACAAAAGTATCAGTGAAGAAGACAAGGTAACACCTAGAGGAATGAAGTTGTTCAGAAGATCCCAATTCATCTTTGCCTAGAA
Organism: Delphinus delphis; assembly: GCF_949987515.2. Lineage (NCBI taxonomy): Eukaryota > Metazoa > Chordata > Mammalia > Artiodactyla > Delphinidae > Delphinus > Delphinus delphis. The sequence goes on along the minus strand of NC_082694.2, from coordinate 15,404,259 downwards.
ACATGGCACACGTCATCAGGAGATACTCATCCTGGTCCCCAAAACATTTTTCTACGTCCAGCCTAGGTTTCTGAAGAGAATAAGCTCTCTGTAGGAAAAAACAGAAAACTAAAACTCACTGAAATTTTCTGTGGCTCAAAGTTCTAGTGAGAAGTATGTTAAAGTACAGAACATGTGTAAGTCATCCTAAGTTGCCTCAAAACCGATGATTACATCCACGTAAGAGCATGTGTGCCTACAAGGCTGCACAAAGTTGAAAGTGTGACGGAGGAAACTCAAGTTACTGGAGACCAACCTTGTGACACCCTGGGGCACCTGGAGGTCTGTTCCCAGAAAAGCAGGCGGAGACACAACCCTGAAGCAGAGAAGCAACTTCTAATGAAAACTGCCGAAGTGCTTAAAGTTCTCAAAGATGGTCTCTGGTCAACTCTCATTGGTGGACACCATGAAAGGTCATTGAAAAAAATACGCCTTTTTATTCACTTAGGGCACTTACTGCCTGCCAGTAATTAAACGTTGAGAGGCACGGGCAAAACAATGTAAAAATGAAAAAAAAAAAGACACAGAGTAGGAGGGGAGGGACGAGGCCAGGTCTGGTATTTGTTGAAAGCTGAGGAAGTGCTGGACGGGCTACTTCCCAGCAGCTGTGCAAGGCAGGGGAAACGAGACCACGAGACCACGCGCACCCGTGAAGGGGTGCACCGGGAAAGCTTTCCAACTGTTGGACCCTGGCTGTTTCTTGTCTTTTCTAATAAGCATTTGGGCTTCTCTAAGTAGCCCCTGAGGAACGAGGGGGTGGAGGTGTGTGGTGCAGGCCTGGCCTCACCTGAAACACAGGACAGCTGCAGGCCGTTTCCTGAGTCTCAATATTCAGAGCTAAGTCTCACCGTTTAACAGATAGGAATTTTCTTTCTTTCTTTTTTTTTTTTTGCGGTACGCGGGCCTCTCACTGTTGTGGCCTCTCCCGTTATGGAGCACAGGCTCCGGACGCGCAGGCTCAGCGGCCATGGCTCACGGGCCCAGCCACTCCGCGGCACGTGGGATCTTCCCGGACCGGGGCACGAACCCGTGTCCCCTGCATCGGCAGGCGGACTCTCAACCACTGCGCCACCAGGGAAGCCCCAGATAGGAATTTTAAAGCATTTTTTCCTAAACAGTGTCTTACAGAGTAGAATCCATAGAAAATTTTAAGAAAAGACATAAAACCAGAGAAATCCTATTTTGCTACGCAGGCTGCTCTGAGCTTGACCCCAGAACCTTGGAGATCCAAGGGACTCATTCAGAGCTATGACCTGGCTCCTTGACCCGCATATGCCGAGGAGCCGGCAGATGCGGGAGCCATCGGCCTGGCCTGGGAGTCAAGAGCTGCACCGGGGGCTGTGGGAGAAATAGAATTGGGGGAGGGGTGGCAGTAGCAGCCAGCAGAGGAGACCCCTTCATCCCCCAGCCCTCCTCACAGGCATCTGCAGTGAGGTCCTGACTAGCAGTGGCATCCAAGAAGGACATTTTAGCTAGACTTATAAACTTATTTTCTAGGGGAAAAAAAAAAAAAAGCACTCAAATTAACTAGACTGTAAGAGTTCCTCAAAAGCTTTTATTCTTTTTTTTTTTTTTTTTTTGACCAGCACACTGCCTGGTACACACTGCCAAGGAGGCGTTCAAAAAAAAAAAAAAAACGTTTTTTCTTAAACAGGCAATTTATAACACTGGGAAAACTTCATTTCAGTGTTTCAGAAAACATGATTATTCCTGGAAAGAGTTTATTCCTCTACGACTCTGGAGAACAGAGGTTTTGTCCTAATTTTTATAAGCCACCTCAGACAGACAGTGGAATAATCTGGATTAACATTTAAGTGTTTGGAAGGCAGTTAAAAACTCTAAAGAAATCCAAGAGTTGTCCGCCTGGGGCAGTGTTGCAGTACTCGGAGGACACAGAAAATGTCTCTGTGTCCCTCCTTGACCTGGGACCTGCAGGACAGCTCCCCTGCTTGATTCCTACAAGTCTTCCTGCAGAAGGCAGATCAACAGAGAGGGACGGTGAACTTCTCCGACCGGCCCAGGCCTCATGCAGCAGCATGGCCCAACCAGTCCCAGTGGTTTAGCTACCCAGCACGTCACCCTGGAAGTGCTTCCGACATCTGTCCCACCAAACAGACTAACAGAGAACCAGAGTCAGGCATTCAGGGCTGTCATCAAAGGAGTCGCCTCCCTTCTTCCACATAATGACCTGGGATTCTATGTGCAGTAGACATGAACAGAGTTTTTACAAATTAAATAACTTTCTTAAAATACAATAAAACATCATTACATACAATTCTCTTTGGAAAGTCTTTCCCATTCTCAAAATTAACTTACAAAATTTTGTGCAAAAACACTGGCTTCAAATAAATAGGGAAAAAAAGTGGGAAGAGCAGAACTTTTTGTATTGTTTTTGTTTTTTAAATTAAAAGTTAAAAAACACCAGCTGCACTTCAAAGTTCTTGCAGGACGCGTCAAGAAGGCTGTGAAAAACAGCCCTCCTGGTCAGAACTGCATTTTCAAGTGAGGTTTTCTGGGTTCAAAATTCACAATGGATGCCTCCGCTGAGATCCCTCACCACGCCCTCTCTGACCAGCTTCAGGAGGAACCCCGTCTCTGTGGTCACATTGTGCATGGTCTGAAAGTTCATGGCAGCCATACAGAGATTGTCAAAGTAGTGCAAAGGTGTTCTGGGTTGGCTGAGGTCATAGCCAAAGCCTGCCAAACTGACTTCATCGCACAGATGCGTGGCTAAGACAACGGCAATGACACCAATCGTGGGGACGTTCTGGAAAGGAGAAAAGACAAAAAAAAAAAAAAGGTCTTAGCACAAGTCGCTGCTTTACAGGTAGGCTACATGCCATGCAAAGTGATGAAAGTGGCACTGGGGGCTGCAATTTTATACGTCACACAATTTCAAATATCACCCAATTCTAAAGTCTGACTTGCCATCCAGGTCAGGAATCTAGACTCTAAATCATGGTCTGTGATGTGAATTATTTTAACACACAGCAAGGGGCAGCCTGGCAGGTCCTGCTGCACCAAGCTAAAAGGTATTCTTTCTAAAACTTCCACCCACCGGTCCTGCACAGAATGACCATAATAGCAAGACTAACCCATTTCCTCTCTCATGCGACAAACGTCTACAAGGTCTGCTCTGGGACAAGTGGCCACAGCCCTTCTCCGGACATGGTTTGGGAACCCGTCCCGTCCTGGCTGGCTCCTGTACAGCCTCTGCCTGAGAACAGAGCGGGCTCAGCTCTCGTTGGTGAAGACTGTCTTCACCCCTTACTTGTGAAGACAGTCTTACTGCACCCCTATTTGCCTTTCTGGCAAATAACACCCCCAGGCCATTTTCACACGTCCTGCAGCTCAGCCAGTTTCTGCTGGCTCTCTGTTCAGGCAAGTACATTTTTCGCCTCAAATTACGGGCTTTCACATTTGTTTTTTCCAAAATGTACCCTTGCTGACTTTGGCCTAGAATGCCAGATGTCCAGAATTTTGGATTCTGACTGTATCACCACTCCCTCTTCACGTCCAATATCTTGCCACTTGTAAATCTGGAATTGGTTCTCGGGATCTCCCTCACAGACTTGGGTAAAGACAGCACACAGGGCGGCAGACAGGAATACGGAAAGCCCTGCAGTGCCTAAGCCCTCCTTGGAGACTGCTGCCCATCTAGTACTCGATATTCTCTTGTATCGTCTTTCATGTGCAAATATACCTCCTTGGTTCATCTCAGCCGAGTCTGTGACTTCCATGACCAGCTCTCCTTTTCTGTAAACTGGAACAACAGTGAACCTTTCAGAGTTCAGAGATTAAGGTGGGAATAGCGAACATCCAGGGAACCCATCATTTGATAAAAACTGCTTCCTGCTCCCCAGTGTGTCCTGTCTACCTCTCAAAGCCAACCTCCCTTATTAAAAAGGAACTCAACAGTCATTTTACATGTTTGGAAATAAAAACCAAGGGAAATTGACCCTAAAGAAGCCAGCCTCCTGTTTGGGCTTAGGACTCTAAGGCAGTGCGCCCTGTCTTCTCCACCTGCGGCCAGCTCGGCACACAGCACCTTAGGAGTACCCATCAGTGTCCGTGGAGGAGTATATAGGGGTAATGCATGGAGAGAAACTCAGAAACTATCAAAAGCTCCCCAGAGCACGTTATCTCCAGAACACGTCCCCCAAGAGCAGCCCTCACTGTCCAACAGGCTTCTCTGTCTGCTGGGAGGGCAGATGCATGAGGGAGTTTCTGACGATGTAATTTTAGATCAGAAGCCATCTTCCACGTTACTGTTTTTATCCAAAAGAAGAATACCATTTTGACAATGATAAAAAATAAGCAAATATGCAATTCAAATGATAAATTATAAAGTAGAATGTAAAAGACTCCTATAGACTCACTCTCCAGAGAAGGGCATTCTTCACAGTTTGGTCATTCTTTCCAAGCTTTTTCCTATGCAACTATATATACATTTTTAGTTTTTAAACAAAAACGGGATTAAATAAATGTTCTGCAACTTGATTTTCTTGCTTAATACATTGTGGAGGTGTTTTCATATCCATTAGTTTTTCTTCATCCTCGACAGTCACACGATATTGCATCGACTATACCATAACGTTTAAACAATTCTCTAATGATGAATGTTTAGGCTGTTTTTAGTCCTTTGCTATCAATGCTATGATGAACATCATAGAATAGCCTTGCAGATTTTCTCTAATTTCCTTCTAATAAAATTTTTAGAGTCAAATTGCGGGGTCAAAGACTATTCATATATATATATATTTTTTTTGCGGTACGCGGGCCTCTCACTGCTGTGGCCTCTCCCGCTGCGGAGCACAGGCTCTGGACGCGCAGGCTCAGCGGCCATGGCTCACGGGCCCAGCCGCTCCGCGGCATGTGGGATCCTCCCGGACCGGGGCACGAACCCGTGTCCCCTGCATCAGCAGGCGGACTCTCAACCACTGCGCCACCAGGGAAGCCCAAGACTATTCATGTTTTAAAGTGATATATGTATTGCCAAACCACCATCCGGAAAAAGTGCCAACTTATAATTCTACCTACATTCCTGCCAAACAAGGACATTATCAAGCTTTTAAATCTCTGCTAAGAAAACAGGCAAAAAATGTCACTGTGGCTCTAATTCGCTTTTACTTGATTACTGGTGAAGATGAACATTTTATCATGTATTCCTGGGCTGTACTAATTTCTTCTGTGAAATGTCTGTTCATATCCTTTCCTCATTTCTTTATTGGCTCATCTTTTTCTTTTTGATTTAATAAGATCTCTAAATGCTTTGAGAATATTTACTCTGTGATTTCTATGATAAATTTTCCCCCACTAACTTTGTTTCTGATACCCTTCGCCATTCAGCAATTTCGGATTTCACGTAATTAAATCTGTCCATTTTTTAAAGGTTATTTTTAAAATAAAATCGACCTGCAAGCCAACAAATGAGCATCTGCCTGTGTTTAAAAAAAATACTATGGAATCTAATAAAGAAACGGGGCAGTTTAAAAGATACAGAAATCTAAGTGCACTTATAGTGAAACCTCTTTATAACTTAGTTTAAGAATCTTGCCAAAGTATGTTGTCTTTTTTATAAAATTGTTTTGTTAAAAGTGATGCCAACAGGTTAAAAGTTGTAAGCCCACATTCCGGAGGAACCCATGTGCTCTGTGTGGGAGAGCCCAGCTAAAGCCAATCAGAGACCCGACAGTCACTGGTCGGGGGTAGGGCTGCTCTCCTATGAGAGGGAAAACACATCACGGGTTCTGGACACGTTCCTGCAGTGGGCAGAAACTACATGGCCCTCCTGGGCTCCCCATGGATGGAAAGGCCAGAGCCCTGGAGGAAAACAGCGGACTGCGAAGGGAACAGCTTCCACTATGTGAACCATTTCACCCGAGCTGGGTGTTCAAGCCTGAAGTTGGAGCCAGAGTTGGATTTAGCTCTTACTGATCGCAGTGAAGAACTAGGTTTTTGTTTTTAAGGAGACTATTCAGGTATTTGTTTTCCTTAACAAGCACAGGATTCTTCCTTTAAAATTTACACAGTTGTGTTAAAGCATCTTTTTTATTAGAATTTGATTCAAAGGGCAAATAGAAGACCCTGCTCATCTGCCTATTGGATGAGGACCCCTGAGTCTAGCTCCATTTGCAAATTGCACCCTGGACCAGCCCCATTTCCTAGGAGGTATCTCAGGCCCCCAGTGTGGGTAGCAGTCCCCATGTTTCAAAATTCCTTGCTTTTCCTTAAATATAAATGTTTTGCTTAAACCATTTCCACTGCTTTTAAAAAAGTTTTATTTAAAGACACAGGTTTAGCTATTCAGATCATGAAGAAACAGGTAATAAAGGCATCTCCGCCCAGTAGCAACACAGGCTAATTGCAGGTAAAGAACCTACCGCAGTGAACAGCCTATAGCACCAAGGTTCTCAGAGCAGGCTGAAAAATAAAAATCACCCAGGGAACTCTGAAAATCCCAACGTACAGACCACAACACAGACAGATTAAATCAGAACGTCTGGGGTGGGATCCAGGCATCAACTGAAAAGCACTGCTCTCACCTATAAAGTGAGGATAAACGTCAATTTTCACCCAAGTGGCCTGTAGAGTTAAAATGTAAAGAACTTTCTGATCACCGAAGTTCCTTTCAGTGTCCTGCAGCTAATTATATGGAATCCTGGAGTAAGAATACCTTAAATAATATCTCAGTGACCGAAGTGCTAACGTGCCGACTGTACTAGTCAGATGAGCCACCAGGAGTGGGGGGATCAATCAGTGGGGAGCCCTAAGGTGAAGATGTAGAGAGGGAAAAACACATGGAACATCTAATCAATGACTAGGTTTCACCCCCGGAAGATGCTTCTGGGTATACAGCTGAGCCTAAGTGAAAGCTGTATAGGTGCCTCCTTTCCAACACAGAGAAGAACAGTTAAGTTTCAGTAGCGACAAAAATACCTTATCTCGGCCCCAGAACCTTGACTGAGGCTCTGAGTATCGAAGGATGTCAAAGGCAGTCTCTTTGATGATAACCGGATTCAAAATCCTGAACTGTTTTGGCTGGAGTGGGATTTTTTCCGCCACCTGCTTCCAAAAGAAGAGTCGCACCCAAAACGGCTAAGGAAAGAAAGCAAGCGATCGTTAGGGGGATTTAATCAAGTCATCTTATCAGTGGAGCGGGCAGAGCGCATCCCCTGCTAATGAGGCCAGAACCGTGGGTGTGGCCCCTTGTGGGTTTGTAGGCTGCATTCTGTGGCCAAGTCACAGATCTATGCAAATCCAGTACCTCAACTCAGGCAAGCAACTCTAAGGATCTGATCTATGAAGGTGGCACTGGACAAGGAAAGGAACTGCAGAAGCAGCTCTTATTGATTTGGGGAAGAAATTCTTCAGGTAATGACCTGAGAGAGTCAGCCTTTTTAGGATCCAAAGCCACCATTTTGCCCAGGGAAAACCAAGCAAACAGATCCAATTCGAGGGTATGAAGTGTTCTGGGTGCCCCTCCTGTGCTCAGGCCCCCACCACGCACCCCCTTCTCCACTTACTCCACTTCCTAGTCCTGTGATGTCTCTTGGTAACTGACTGTAAGTCATTTCGTATGTGCTTCATCTTTCAACTAGAACAACTACCCAAGAGAAAATCCAGAGGACCACAGTAACCTGTACGGAATCGAGCTTTGGAGATACAAATTCTCCAGCACGTGAAGCTTCTGTGAAAGGTCTGATATGTCCTGTTAACTTTACAGTCAGCTGGTTTGTGCAAGTGCATATAAACGCACACACACTGCTTAACAACATAATGTGGGGGGCTGGGGGACTATAAAGTAAGGTGAGAGATTATTGTAAAGACAAAGAAAAGGAATATGACCAAGTTGGGGCCATCTCCTCCACATCTGCCCCTCTGGAACGCCGTGAATTGACTCCAGCGAGAACACCACCAGGCGTTTCCCCGGTGGCGCACTGCATAAGACGCCGCGCTCCCCATGCGGGGGGCCCGGGTTCTATCCCTGGTCAGGGAACTAGATCCCACAGGCATGCCGCAACTAAGAGTTTGCATGCCGCAACTAAGGAGCCCGCCTGCCACAACTAACACCCAGCGCGGCCAAATAAATAAACATTAAAAAAAGGAAAAAAAAAAGAACACCACCAAAGCATTTTTGGAGAATCTCTTTGAAAATACTCTTCGGAGAATTTATGTATCTTCTTCTGAATTGCCTCAATAATGGTTTATACTCATGCACATAAAACTAATTTCTGAAAATAGTCAGAAGCCATGTAAATTCATGTCTGGTGAATGAGGTGGGTGGCCAACCTCAATGATAGCCATTTTGGTCCCAAGCTTGTTATTTCCACTAAGTAATGATCCCAGTTTCCACATGTGACTCAGTCAAGTTCTGAAAGCAATTTCCAGGGGAAGTTCTGAGGGGCTTCTACAAAGGGAGTGTTTATTTGAAAGCATGTGTGTTAGTTTAAAAATAAAAACCTGTTAATTCCAATCAGAGGCCCCTTCGCTTTTTACGGAGGCATATCTGATGGCTGAATTTCTAGTGCTTACCAGGGTTTCATTTTTGACCATCGCCTGAAGCCAGTTGAAGTCAACACTTTTAAATAAAACAGCAACAAACAAGTCATTGGAATAATATTCAAGGTCAGACAGTGGTGCACCCTCCGGATAAGTCATCCTTATAGTAGTTTTATTTCCAACATGCTCTGAATATCCTTCAACCGGTGCACTGTTTAACCTATTTAAGTAAAAAGGACAAAGACAAACTGACATTAACCACTTTAACACATGCCAAATTCCTGCAGCGTGTTTTCCACATTTTTTTAGGACTGGGAACGAGGGTGTGGTTGGGGGGTAGGGCACCCCTCCCAGCAGCCCTGTCATCCCTCAGCTCTGCCCTTTCCAGGTGCTTGATGAACGCAGTCTTCAGTCTGCAAGAGACTCCCGTATCCAATTTCTGAATGACAAGCAATTCCATCTAGTCCTGCCACTTTAAGCCAACCCAAACACATTACACTCTGGGCACTAGTAATGTTTCCTTGAAAGCTTCCCATTGTGCTTAGATATTAGTGGTTCTTGCCAGAATTTCAAAAAGGGAATCAAAAAAGAAAACCTAAAAACCGGGGAAAGGCAGACACAAACCATAGTTATATATAGACAGGGTTGGGCCCGAGAAGGGCACTGGGTCCAAGTGCAACCTGGTCTTAAATTAAAGCAGGAATTTGGGGCACTCAGAACCGTTAGATCAATGAAGGCTTTGCCGGGGTGGATGCTCTGGGGAAAATGCTAAGAATTCTTCCCAAAGCAGTACCACTCACACAGGTACACAGTTTTGAAATCTCAAAAAAAGTCTGTTTGGTTCTTTCCCTGTATTATCACACCTGTACAAACCTTTCTTTTCTATTCCACCGTCACTTCCTCTTCCAGAACTCAGATACCTAACTCCTGGATTATTAAAAGCTATTATTAGGGCTTCCCTGGTGGCGCAGTGGTTGGGAGTCCGCCTGCCAATGCAGGGGACACGGGTTAGTGCCCGGATCCCGGAGGATCCCACATGCCGCGGAGCGGCTGAGCCCGTGGGCCATGGCTGCTGAGCCTGCGCATCCGGAGCCTGTGCTCCGCAACGGGAGAGACCACAGCAGTGAGAGGCCCGCGTACCGCAAAAAAAAAAAAAAAAAAAAAAAAGCTATTATTAGACATGACAACTAAATGCACGGCATGATCCTGGATGAGGAATTTTCTTTTTCTTTTCCTTTCTTTATATTTTATTACTTATTTATTTTTGGCTGCATTTTTTTTGGTCTTCGTTGCAGCACACGGGCTTTCTCTAGTTGTGGCGAGCAGGGGCTACTCTTCGTTGCGGTGCACGAGCTTCTCATTGCGGTGGCTTCTCTTGCTGTGGAGCAAGGGCTCTAGGTGAGCAGGCTTCAGTAGCTGTGGCACGTGGGCTCAGTAGCTGTGGTGCATGGGCTTAGTTGCTCCGTGGCATGTGGGATCTTCCTGGACCAGGGCTTGAACCCGTGTCCCCTGCCTTGGAGGTGGATTCTTAACCACTGTGCCACCAGGGAAGCCCTCTTTTCCTTTCTTTTTAAATAATGGACACGACTGGAATAACTGGTGAAGTCTGAATAAGGACTGTAGCTAAGGTCTGTACTGCATCAGTGTTAATTCCGTAATTCTGAATATCGTCATGCGGTTCTATAAGAGAATGTCCTTGTTCTTAAGAAACGCACACTGAAGTATTTAGGGGTAAAGAAGGAGTTTGAGATGTGTAACTAACTCTTAAAGGGTTCAGAAAAGAATAATAGTATATAAAGAGAGAAAATTATAAAGCCAGTGTGATACAGCGTTATCAACTGAGGAATCTGGGAAAAGGGTGAATGGGAGTTCTTTGTACTACTCTTGCAACTTTCCTGTTAAGTTCAGAATTGCTTTAAACCTAAAAGTTACCCCAGGGCGGGAGAGGTAAATTGGGAGACTAGGATTGACATATACATACTACGATATATAAAACAGGTAACTAATAGGGACCGACTGTATAGCACAGGGAACTCTACTCAATACTCTGTAATGACCTATATGGGAAAAGAATCTAAAAAAGAGTGGAGATATATATATATATATATACACACACACAGCTGATTCACTTTTCTGTACAGCAGAAACTATCACGGCATTGTAAATCAACTATACTCCAATAAATATTAATTTTAAAAATAAATAAATAAAATAGGGCTTCCCTGGTGGCGCAGTGGTTGAGAGTCCGCCTGCCGATGCAGGGGACACGGGTTCGTGAGCCGGTCCGGGAAGATCCCACATGCCGCGGAGCGGCTGGGCCCGTGAGCCATGGCCGCTGAGCCTGCGCGTCCGGAGCCTGTGCTCCGCAGCGGGAGAGGCCACAACAGTGAGAGGCCCGCGTACCGCAAAAAAAATAAATAAATAAATAAAAAATAAAATAAAATAAAATAAAAGTTACCCCAAAAAAGTTTTTCAACTGATCTCCATCATAATCAGTCTAAGTCCCCTTCCTGGGTCCCCAGTGCTCCGTGTCCCCCAGTGCCTGTGCCTGAAGTCCATGCTGTCCAGCCTGGCCTCACCATCACTGGGCATTGAGCCACCTGTCCAGCCCCCTTTCCCTCTCCCAGGTCCTCGTTCCTCCTGCCAGGTAAGCTTCCCCATCCAGATCTCCTGGCCACCTCCTTCCTAAAGGGCTAAATGCCACCATTCTTCAAGGTCAGCTCAAGGCCGCCCTTCTCTTCCACTGCATCTCTCCTCTGGACCGGAGTGCGCACCCCAGTTTCTTACCTCTTCTCCTCCCGTATATCGGTCACACACCATTAGAAGGGCATATGGGGTCCTGTCTGCCTCCCCCAGTGCTGCCTGTGCACAGCTGATCATTCAGCTGCTTACATAGAGTCAGGGTGAGGTTCTGGAAGCCTCAAAACCCTGCATTCGGAATGCTAGGCTCTGGCCTGGACTCTGTGCCCTACAGTGTCTCTGTGTCCTCATGCCTGACACTGGCTAAGGGGATGGCTTCACTATGGAACGAGAACATCCAGGGCACGTGACAGTGTCGGGCACACAGGAAGCACCCAGAGAAAGGAAGCAGTTCCCTCCTCCTTCACCCCACCAAAGCCCACAACCCCACTCCCACACCCTCACTTCCCACCTTTCACCTGAAAACGTAGTTCTTGTTTCTTCTATCTCTTGGCCCTTACAAAAGTCTGGTTCTTTCCTACAAACATCTTACACCCCGTGTCCTTTCCTCCTTAGCTTCCTACACATTCTCCCAAAATAGCTGCTAACATGTACTGAGCATCTACCCAATTCTGACACTGTTCCAAGTGCTTTACATCTAGATGTGAACTCGTTTTGTTTTCACAGTCACCCTGTAAGGTCTGTGCCATCACTGCCCCCATTTACAGATGAGGAAACGGAGGCACAGGACAGCGAGGAAACGGAGGCACAGGACAGCGAGGAAACGGAGGCACAGGACAGCGAGGAAACGGAGGCACAGGACAGCGAGGAAACGGAGGCACAGGACAGCGAGGAAACGGAGGCACAGGACAGCGAGGAAACTTGCCCGAGGTCACAGCTACTGGGGCTAAAGGCATTATGGGGATCTAGCACCACTTTCAGGCTCAGAATATCTGAGATGGATCTTGTCATCCTCCCTCACTAGCCAGAGATTTTCCTCAACTTCTCCGTTTCTGACAGCGGTCCCACTAACGTCTCAGACCCCAGACTAGAAACCTTGGCGTCCCCTGACGTGACTGTCAAACTATCAGAAACTCCTGTAATGTAGGATGACTGCCTATTGCCTGTTATGTGGCTTTCAAACACCTCTGTGTGCTTTCTGGTCCCAACCGGTACCACCTTCCAGGGCTCACCTACCCCAACCCCCACTCCCAGAAGCCAGGCGTCCCACGGACTCAAGCTCCCTGCACTGCCTCCTCCTCTGGGCCCTGCCTAGCACAGCCTTCCACCTTTGCTGGCTTATCTGAATCTACCGATCCTTCCAACCTTCACCTCCTCTGAAAGGGTTTTTACCAAAATTAGGGTCAGTACTGCACAGTTTGGGGCGTCCAATCCTTTCATGTCTTTGTTTCCACTTCTCAAACAGTGAGTCCCCTGCAGGCAGGGACATGTAGGGCTGCCTGGGTCCCTCCTGTTTTTGGTGCTGCCCTGACCCACAGCAGAGAACTAAAGTCCAGAGGGGAGAGGATGGTCTGAAAGCCAACGTACCTTATCACAACATCAAACTGGTTCAGGGCCCGGCCCAGCTCTAGCCCGTGGAGGATTCCACCACTTCCAATGACCACACAACGCCTGCAGCTCTTGGCTTTCAAGTGTGCAGGAAAGTCATGCTTGGGCAAGAGTTCCAAGAGGCTCTGGACTTTCTCGGAGAACTTGCGGAATCCGAAAGGAGGGTCGTACTTGTACTCGGCCTCGCTCCCTGCGGGGGCCTTCGTCACGAAAGGTGGCAGGTCCGAGGTGTACCTGTGCCTGAAGAGCTGCACCATCGACCTCTTGGCGAACTGGGGCCGGCATTCCTTCTGCAGGACTTCCTGGGCATATTGCTGGGCTCTCTGGAATGAAGCACACAGGCCTGAGCTTCAAAGGCTCTCAGGCATCATAAATATACTCTGACAGGTGACACTTTGTCCTGCGATGTTTGGTGTAGCTCCCTTGTGGATGACTGTCTTGTAACACAAAACGTCTGCTTTAGGGGGCTTCCCTGGTGGCGCAGTGGTTAAGAATCCACCTGCCGACGCAGGGGACACGGGTTCGAGCCCTGGTCCGGGAAGATCCCACATGCTGCAGGGCAACTAAGCCCGTGCGCCACAACTACTGATCCTGTGCTCTAGGGTCCTTGATCCACAACTACTGAGCCCACGCGCCACAACTACGGAGCCCACACGGCACAACTACCGAAGCCCGCGCGCCTAGAGCCCGTGCTCTGCAACCAGAGGAGCCACTGCAATAAGAAGACCTCGCACCGCAATGAAGAGTAGTCCCCCTCTAGCCCGCGCGCAGCAACAAAGACCCAACGCAGCCAAAAGCAAATAAATAAAATAAATAAATTTTAAAAAACAACAACAAAAATCTGCTTTAAAGAGTTAATTTATGCTAGAAACTTGAGGGGGAAACATGGGAGAAGCACATGACAAGGAGACAAACTCAACAAGGGTATTTATTTCACGGCACAAGTAGAACAGGAAGGACCCCCACCTCCTACCCTCCCAGCCTAAGCTGTTCAAATAAATTCGGGGTGTTCAAATAAATTTTGAACAAGATTTAAACAAATCTGAACAAATTTTCAAATAAATTTTGAACAATTAAATTTTGAAGAAATTTTGAGGTGTTTAAGCTGTTCAAATTTGAGGTGTTTAAGATTTCATGTTTCATAAAATCCTGACATGGGAATTCCCTGGTGGTCCAGTGGTTAGGACTCTGTGCTTCCAATGCCGAAGGCCTGGGTTCGATCCCTGGTCGGGGAACTAAGATCCCGCAAATCGCGTGGTGTGGCCACACACACACACACAAATCCTTACATGCGCTACAACGTGGATGAATCTTGAGGACATTATACTCAGTGAAATAAGCCAGCCGCAAAAAGACAAATACTGTAGGACTCCATTTATAGACGGTATCTAACAGTCAAATTCGCAGAAATAGGAAGAACAGTAGTTACCAGGGGCTGAGGGGGAGGGGAAATGGGGAACTGCTGTTTAATGGGTAGAGTTTCAGTTCTGCAAGATGAAAACGTTCCAGAAATCTGTTTCACAACAATGTGAATATACTTAACAGGGCCAAACTATGCATTTAAAAATAATGAAGACGGTAAATTTTATGTGGGTTTCTTTTTTAAACACAATTAAAAAAAAATGATTTCCGGGACTTTACTGGCGGTCCTGTGGTTAAGACTCCGAGCTCCCAATGCAGGGGGCATGGGTTTAACCCCTGGTCAGGGAACTAAGATCCCACATGCTGTGCAGCACAGCCAAAAGAGAAAAAGATTTCCTATTTCAGGTTCCTGTCTAGTTGGATGAGAAACAGGCTTATTTATCAGAGGGAGTAATGAGCTTCACACAGTCTGGAATGGGAACCAGGTGTAACCTGCCACGGTGTCCGGTCAACAAAGAAGTTTCCTTGGTTTTGTATACCATCTTCCCTGCACGTTAATATTTTGCAACAACAAGAAATGACTGTTGAAGGCCAAGTACACTAGCCCGGCTGAACACAGCAAGACACGGAGAGACAAGGGACAGACATCCACTTGCCCCCCAGTCTGCCCCTGGGCTCAGTCTGGCCAAATGCTGCCTCGGGATCATCTGGCAGCATCACTGAGCTTTCTGTCCTCATTGCCACGTGCAGCAGTCTTGGCCCTACCGTATCCCTCCTCCCACCAAGCTGCGTGTGCGTGCGTGTGTGCGCGTGTGTGTGCGTGTGTGTGTGTGTGTGTTCCTCTATTTTATTTGCTGGGATATTTATTTTTAGGATATGTCTTTTGAACTGTGTCAGTACTATTATGAGGATTATTATTGCCATATACAGTTTTAAATGTTTGTCTCAACTATGTTTTTCCTCGAAGTCTTGTCTGATTTTTGTATAATAAAATTTTTGTGGAAATAATAATCTTACTGCAGGAGAACCCCACTCCCTTTTCTTTAAATTACAGCTTCAGAAAGTTCTTAGTACTGGGAAGAGCACGCCGTCTACATCTTAAGAGTCTGGCCCCATGTCTGAAGAAGGGAATGGATTTTCTTTGAGCCTCAGAAGATGCCGCAGACACGACATAAGGTCACTGTCTGAGGTCACCGGCACGACACCTAGGACACCTCGCAAGACGGTCCTGAGCTTTGTGGGTTGCAGGTGGCACACCCAGGAAGAGGGCTGAGCTGGCAGGCTCACGTCGCCTCATCACCTCCCAAACCCCTACAATCCCAGCCTCTGCCCACAGAGAGCAGGTGACAAACACCACCACTGATACCTCGCGAATTAGCATCTTCGCGAGGAAATCGGTCGTAACCCAGAACAGCCCCTGCGTGGAGGGCTCGCCCTGACCGGGCCTCCAGGTTGGTGACACTCTGCACCTACAGGCACTTAATGCCCAACTGGGGGGCAGGGCAAGCAGAGGAGCCACATGTACCATCCATACTTGTCTCTACACCCCGGGCCTGAGGGTTGTGAACAAGTTTTTAGAGAACAAAAGGTCTAATTCTTCACTATGGAAGGACATCCCAAGCATCTTGTTTTACAAATCTCCTGGGATAGAAATGAACATCCGAGAAGCGCCAAGAGACAGAAGCTTAGTGACTGACTCAGGACTGGAGAGAGGGGTTAGGTGATGGAGCCGGACACCGGAGCACGACTCTCTTGGGCGCCAAATGTTCTAGTCTCATTTGGAAGGAGTGACATTTCATTCCATTTCCATTCTGGCAAAGAGTTCCATCTCAGGCTTCAGACTTAATTTTCTAGACTGTGGAAAGAGCATCTTCTGATGGTGACCCCTCCCGTCCCTCCGCAGGTGCAGTCAATCAATCCCAGGGACAATGTTCTAAATGCCACTGGAAATGGCCAAAGCCACAGCGATTCCTTTCCTTCTCTTGTTTCAACTTGTTTAAACATGTAACACGCCCCATAAGTGGCTCAGCCTCCCTCCTTCCTCTTTCAGGTTTCAAAGCTCAGAAGAAAAATGCCTTGGGAGGACAGCTCGCCTCGTGGAGCTGCGGTCATGACCGCAAGCATCTCGACCTTCCTCTTCTCCACTGCAGACAGTGCCAAGCCTGGGAGCCGGAGCAGGCTGGAGAGGAAGGACGCAGTGGGGTCCGGATGGCATCCGTCTCGGATGAGAACCACTGGGAACCAGAGGACTGGTGACCTCCCCAAAGATACAGGAACCCCTCTTCTCACAAATGGAGGCATGGACACAAGAGCTTCATTTCTTGAAAGGCTTAAAGGCTGAGCTTGCTGGCTGCCCACAACTGAGAATAAACAGACATCAGGCAGTTTCAGTTGTCACTGATGTGGTGATGTACCACGGAAAACCACAATGTGAGAATCCCCTGAAGGATGTTAAACCACAATGTGAGAATCCCCTGAAGGATACTAAAAAACGAATTTTCCTCAGTAAAAATCTCCATTTTCATTTCTACCCCATAATTTTTAGGACAACTCTTCTCAGAAATATAGGTAAGTGGCATAATTCTTAGTAAAAGGCAATGTGTTCTTTTATTTATTGATTTAAACCCAGGACAGGGCACAGCATGTGGGATGAAGGAGAGTTTGGGGCCTGGGGCTGACTGGACCTGGGTAGGAGCCCAACTCCGCCACGGACCGCATGAACCGAGGGTATGACTTATGCAACGACACTTTCATTTCCACGTTTGTAAACTCTGCTTTAACTTCCATGAGTCAGCTGTCTGTAACTTTTACCGGTTAAAAGCAGAAAAATCTGAATAAACAAGTCACAGAGGGAACAGCACAGTAAAATCTCAGCCGATCAATGGTTGCCTCGGGCTGGTAGTTGAGGGTAGCGATTGACCACAGAAGGGGTGAGAGGGAATCTAACTTGTGTGCTGAAATGTTCTAAATAGGATTGTGGTGATGGTGTACATTTAACTGTAAATCTACTAACACTCCTCCAACCGGATGCTTCAAAGGTGGAAGTCTTCTGTACGTACATTTTACCACAATACACGGTTAAGAAGAAAACCATCAGACGATCTGGATCTAGACCCCGTTTCGGATCTCTTTATCAGTAGTGTACACTTGGTTAAAGCATGAACTTGAAGGCTTTTCAAGGCTTCAGTTTCCTCACCTGTATGAGACCACTGAAGGATGGTCTGGGAAAAGCAAGAGCAGGACCCAGGAGAGAAACGGATCGGTTTGGAAGTGCGAGTGTCTGGACTGATTTAACTCAGCCCAGGGTTACTCTGTTTACTTTTTTTTTTTTTTTTGGGCCACACTGCGTTGCTTGCAGGATCGTAGTTCCCCGACCTAGGATCGAACCCGTGCCCCCTGCGCTGGGAACGCGGAGTCTTAACCACTGGGCCGCCAGGGGAGTCCTACTCTGCTGACTTTGGATACGTGAGTGTAGGTCTACGGAGTCACGGTGAAGACGTAAACTTGGCCATGATGAACCACACAGCCCAGGATGCAGTCCCCAGGGCGATGTGTGGTCTTTAGTTCCTGAGAGAAGGCCAAGTTCAAACTGGTGCTACCATGCGGTCTGAACCTAAATTGATGTGAATGTGCTCTTCACACATCTTTTTTTTTTTTTGTGGTACGCAGGCCTCTCACTGTTGTGGCCTCTCCCGTTGCAGAGCACAGGCTCCGGACGCGCAGGCTCAGCGGCCATGGCCCACGGGCCCAGCCGCTCTGCGGCATGTGGGATCCTCCCGGACCGGGGCACGAACCCGTGTCCCCTGCACCAGCAGGCGGACTCCCAACCACTGCGCCACCAGGGAAATCCTTCACACCTTTTAAGTGCAATTTCACATCTGCACCACATTCAAACTATCCAAGCATCCCCGCAGAGACCACTGTTTGTCTTTTTTCACAAATGGCACGTTCAGGGACATCTTTAAATAGAAAATATAAAACCCACAGCAAACATGGCCACACTTCCGCTGTATACATGCAGGCAGAATGCAACCAGGTGTTCAGAGGCCAGCAGGGTTATTGACCTTGCAAGTTGTTGAATGTCATCAACAAAGCTCACAGGGCCCCACTCTCACGACCCTGAGACCCTCTTCTGCTGATACACAGCCACAATCATTCCGATTCGTCCAAACTCTCTTGGTAGTAAGGCTCAATCTCCACCGAAGCCTGGAGGCAGGCTTTTCTTTGTAGAGAGCTCACGCTGAACACCATCTCCCAGCCCTTCATACCCGCCGGCTTGCTGGCTACTTCCTCTATTCTGGGGATTTGAGAGAGGATTTCTCTTCTTGTTTAGGGACGTGTGACCAGATATCAAAGTTAGGAACTGCTCAGTGTGGCATTCAAGGCCTCTCACGCTCTGGCCCTGTCTCATTTTCAGTCTCATATCCTGCTACTCCCCACCCCAAATCCTCAGCAGTATCTAACTCTTGCTGTTCCTCTACTTTGCAAAGCCCGCTGAGACATGGGCTTTCTGCACACGCTGTCACGACCACTGTGAAAAGTAGGGCAATCTGACAGAGTCAATAGTGCTAAAAAGCTACATTTTTTTAAAAAAGTCTCAAGCAATAGAATAAAAGCCACCCCTCATTCCACCACGGTTAGAGCAGGCTTTCACTTTCTACTTTATTAATTTCTGAACGGAGACTTGCACAAACCTGTTTGACTTAACCGTGCCCCCGTTCCTCCTTCTTTCCACACCATTACGGGGGACTTTCTAATTGGAAAAAATAATGATCTTTTTAGAAGTCTTTTGGAAATGGGTTGACGTGGCGGTCACCGTGGGCTACCTCCTGGGTCTCCATTTCCTGTTCCTTCCTCTTCGGGAACCGTAGTGTCCTTCCTTCAGGCAGCCGTCACCCCTTCTCCACGCAGGCAGTGGGGCTTGGGAGGCTGATCTCACTCATCAGGTCCTTCCATCCCCCCATCAGGGACGAGTTAGGAATCCTTACTGGAGCCAGTCGGGACAGGGCACTAGCACCCATGAGAGGCTGTTACTGGCCCAGCAGTGAGCTTAGGTTTAAAACTGGTCCCACCAGCCTAAAGGGGGGGACTCACATGCCATGGTTTAGGGGGAAAGAGAAGGGAGAGTCTGTTTACTGGGGGATATGAAGAGTTGGATAGGAGGTATCTGTCCTATTCCTCAAAGGGATATTAAACTTAATGTACATAACTGAAAGTCCTCAAAGAATTGCCTGTTAAAATTTAACTGTGGATTTTCTGTGCAATCTGGAGTTCAAAGATGAGACACCGTGCGGAGGTTTGAGTAATATCTCTCCTCCCTCTGGAGTTCAATACATATAAGTACATATTCGTTAATGTAAAATGTTATCCCACAATCCCTATCTCCCAAGGGCTTGCCTGGAGGACAAGTGGGGAAGACAAAACAGTTAAAAGTACCACCGTGGTAACTGTCAAGATTAAGGTAGGAGGGGGTTCCTAGAAGACAAGAGGGAAGGGTGATCGGAGAAGGATCTTAGAAAAAGTAACCCCTGAGCTGAGATTTGATGTAAAAGATGAATAACAGAGAGGCAAAGGAAGGGCTCCAGGCAGAGAAGAAAGAATGCAGCAAATACAAACTATTACAGAGAGAATGGATAAACAACAAGGTCCTACTGTAGAGCACAAGGAACTATATTCAATATCCTGTGATAAACCATAATGGAAAATATGAAAAAGAATGAAAAAGAATATATGCGTGTGTGCGCGTGTATATATATAAAATATATAAAACTGAATCACTTTGCCATACAGCGGAAATTAACACAACATTGTAAATCAACTCTACTTCAATAAAATACATTAAAAAAAAACACACAATGCAGCAAAAACACAGAGTAAAGTGCTCAGCAAAGATGCTGGGACAACTGGAAAGCCACAAGCAAAAGAATGAAGCTGGACCCTGACTTCACACCATATATAAAAAGTAGCTCAAAAGTGGATCAAAGGCCTACATATAAGAGCTACAACTAGAAAACTTTTAGAAGGAAACATTAGGCAATGGTTTCTTAGATATGACATCAAAAGCACAAGGAACAAAATGAAAAGTAGATAAAATGGACTTCATCAAAATTAGAAACTTGTGTGCTAAAAATGTTACCATCAAATAAAAGTAAAAAGACCACGCACAGAATGGGAAAAAATAGCTGCAAATCATATATCTGATAAGGAACTGGTATCTAGAATACACAGAGAACACTTAAACAGCTCAATAATAAAAAGACAGGCCAATTAAAAATTGGGCAAAGAATCTGAATAGACATCTCTCCTTAGAAGACCTACAAATGGCCAAAGAGTACATGAAAAGATGGTCAACATCATTAGTTATCAGATCAAAACCATAATGAGGAAGAAGGAAGCTCATTCAGAATAGGAAGAACCCAGCCTACACTTTCCGGCCAGGTACTAGATGATTGCAGTGAAGCACGGAATTCCAGGGCTGGAAGGGATCCCAAGGTCCTTGAGCCACCAACTGTCTGATGCCTGAGTTCTACCCCAAAATAGTTATCCTGGCTTTGGTCAAAGACCTCCAGAGATTCGCCACAAAGGTAGCTCAGTTTTTCCATCTTTGGATGTCGTGGACCATCAAACCCTTCTCCTTGCGGCTTGGCTGTCACCCTTGACCCGAAGTTCTTCCAGTGAGGCCACCGGGGCAGGCCTCTGGCTTGTTGGCAGGAGCTGCCATGTGTCCTGCACTGGTCTTCTCTATGCAAATGTTCCCATCCCTTCAAAGGTTCCTCGGGGACAAGGTCTAGAATCTCTTCTCTGGTCCTTCTCAGAAATCACTAGGGAATTCCCTGGCGATCCAGTGGTGAGGGCTTGGTGCTTTCACTGCTGGGGCCCGGGTTCAATCCTGGGTTGAAGAACTAAGATCCCGCAAGCCACGAGGTGGGGCCAAACAAATTTTAAAAGTCACTAGGAATTCCTTAGGGGAAACTTAAACAGACCACCACTGGCCTATTAATGTAGCTAAAAAGAAAACAGCTGTAGGCCGTCACAGCACAGTTGATGCAGGCAGCGCTGGCCAGGCACGAAAACCACTAAGTTGATTTCACCCAAGGTGTTAGCAAACCACATCTTCTCCATCCATCTCACAAGTACACACAGTGCTCTACTCTTGCACAGAGAGCTCACGTCTCTCCTCAATTAACCCAGACTCGAGAGCAATGATCTCTGTTGTTGGTCAGGAGGTCAACGGCCTGATGAATGAAATGGACAGGACAGAGGGGACGCACAGAGAATGTGGAGAAGTGTAGCAAAGGGACGAGTTCACAGATATCAGCAATCGTATATCACAGTGTCAAGTGTCAGCATTTCAGGGTTTTTCCAGGAGACAAAAAACAGAGACAGGATGTCTGCAAAGTTTATCCAAGCGAGCTGTGGAAGGCCTTGGAATTGAAAGGGATTTGGGAACGTCTGCAAGGCCAGCCGTTCGGGAGGGAAAGCCCGAGCGGACGATGCGGGACCACATCCTGCTCCAGCAGAGAGGAGGGGCTCATGCTGCCGAGATGAACTGAGTCGGCCAACATCCGAGGGGCAGAAACAGCAGGGGAGGAAGGCCCCGTGATCAGCAAGACCCCTGAGACACAAGGGTTCTGCACAGGCCAAGCTGTGCATGTATTAACTACAATACACTCCTTTCATTTACATGTTTATACCTGTCTGTGCTATGAAAAATGTGAGGTACTTCAAAGCATATACAGAAGAGAAACACGTGAATAAAAACCAGGCCTAGAAAAGGAGCTTTGTGCCTACTAGCTTACTGGACTTGGATGACCACCCCACTGCACAGACGCTGTTATCTACACCTCACAGCTGAGGAAACTGGGACTCCAAACGATTCAGTCACTTGCCTCGGGTCTCACTGTTATGAAGTGGCATTTAGATTTGAATCCAGGTCAGAAGTTTGAGCTCTCTCCTCTGCATCATGCCACCTGTAACTTCTGGCTTCCTCTTGGTGGACGCTCCCTACCCCAGCAGAGAGCAGAGTCATCAGGAGACGGGACTCTGAAACCACACTGCTGGGTCCAAGCCTTCACACCACCACTTACTTGCTGAGATAACCTTAGACAGGTTACTTAAGGTTCTTCCCTATACTCATCTATGACGTGAGGATGATAACAGCAGCTGTATCCCCAGGACTGTTATGAGGGTTCAATGAGTTTCTATTGCTAAAGCATTTTCAGAACAGCTACACAGTATATACTAAACTAGATTAACTAAAATAGTTAACTAAACTAGGTGTGAACTTGGGCCAGCAGCCTAACCTCCCAGGCCATCATCTGTAAGATGCAGAGAACCCTGGGATATCTCTCAGTCATGATGATCACTAAATGAGATAATATATGTAAAGCAGCTATACATGTCGGTTATCATTATTACCATGCTACTTTACTTAAAATCACCTGTCTTTTGTCCAAGGCTGAACAGTATCAGATAATTTACAACTCAAACAATCAGTGAAATCAGGATTTAATATGTCAACTGATTAAAAAAATAAATATACATTGAAGGAAAAATCTTGAAATACAATGTGAAATCATTAAAACGAAAAATAAAACACAGAAATGACAAATGATACTAAAAGAATTTCTTCCTGACCTGCTTTAAGAACAGGTACGCTGGCAGCGTCATGGTGTATTGACTCCATGACAGGTGCCCTACGGGGTCAAATGGAACTCACCTCACCCCACGACTTCAGTACATGGGGGAAGAACAGTGAGTGTTAGGTGGGCGTTTTGAAGTGCTAAGGTTAAGTGTTTTCCCTTCTGTTTATAACTTTCATGAACATTTATTTATAACACTTGAGAGACAATATTACTATTTAAGCGTACACTTGGAAATATTCTAATTGAAACCACACTGATGGAATATCTAACCTTTATGCGGTTGGGGTCCACATAATGCACTTTTTTCATGTCACATTCTTCAGTAGTATAATTTAACTTGAGGATATAAAGGATCCACACTCCAAACATAAGCAATGTACACCTAGAAAAAAAAAAATCAATTACATATAATGACGTCGTCATGTGATGATCAAGAGAGATCATGTGAAATAACTGAAAACCTAACCCAAATAGAGTCTGCCTGCCACACAGCATAAAAGTACAGTCTTTAAGAAGACCTCTTAATTTAAGGCAGCATTTCTTATTTTTCTAACAAGTCATTTATGACTGTCTTTGTTATAAGCAAATATAGAAAAAAAAATTTTCTGCAAAGGTACTGCAATAAAATCTGAATCACAATATAGATTACTGGACTTAAAAAAAAACTAAGTAATAAATTTTGAACGACAGAATCTCAGCTTCAATTTTTTGCCACTTTAAAATAGTCAGTCCTGAAGATGGTTATTTTGAGACTTTAGTCTGCCATCTTCTCAGATGCCTGGCTTTCGGAATAAAGTCATATTCCTTGCCTCAATTAAAAAAAAGAAAAAAAAAAGTCAGTCTTGGGACTTCCCTGGTGGCGCAGTTGTTAAGATTCTGCGCTCCCAATGCATGGGGCCCGGGTTCAATCCCTGGTGAGGGAACTAGATCTCACATGCATACCGCATTAAGAGTTCACTCTACAACTAAGGAGCCCACGTGCCACAACTAAGGAGCCCACCTGCCGCAGAGAAGACCTGGTGTGACCAAATAAATAAATAAATAAATTTTTTAAAATTAAAAAAAAAAATATATATATAGCATTTAGCATAGTATACCATAGATGCTAAATAGTTCTTAATATTTGAGGATTATGTTGCAAGAAAGTATTGCTAGGAAGTGTTTTCAAGACTTCTTGATTCTCATTTCAATAGACTCTACCATGAAAACTTGGACAAGCATCTTAATTCTTCTCTGGGATCAAATACAACGCTAAGTGAATGGGATGCAACCATTTGCATAAAAAAGAGACGGTCGGGGGAGGGGAATACACACACACAGTATTTCTTACATACACAAGACTGCTAATATTGGTCATCTTTAAGTGGAAAGAGGAAATGTGGGGAGCAGGGATGGGAAGATGTTTTACTGAGTACCTTTAACATCTTTCGAATCTTGTGAATGCAGTATGACCTATTCTTTTCTCCAGTCCCAGAAAAGGTATTATATTCAGTGCATTAATAATTCCCTTATTTTGATTATAAAAGAAAAAAAAGGGGGAATTCCCTGGCGGTCCAGTGGTTAGAACTCCGAGCTTTAGATGCAGGGAGTACGGGTTCAATCCCTGGTCGGGGAACTATGATCCCACAAGCTGTGCG
The DNA here is from genome assembly GCF_949987515.2 of Delphinus delphis. Classification (NCBI taxonomy): domain Eukaryota; kingdom Metazoa; phylum Chordata; class Mammalia; order Artiodactyla; family Delphinidae; genus Delphinus; species Delphinus delphis. The sequence goes on along the minus strand of NC_082694.2, from coordinate 15,379,826 downwards.
GTGTGGCCAGAAAAGAAAAAAAAAAAAGGAAGGAAGAAAAAGTTAAAAGCAGGCCCAGAATCTACAGCCCTGATTCCGTTGTTCTGTAATTCCTGGTTGCAAGTCTGTCTCGGCCACACTGTAAGCAGCACGGGGCCCAGGTCTATCTTCCATGCGGCCAGCACCCAGCATGGTGCCAGGCGTATGGGGGCCTCGATAATTACTGGCTGATGACAAAAGGAGATGGAAAATGATCTGAGTGTTTATTAACATACATTTCCTTTCCCACCTTTCTTCTTCTACACCTCCCGAATTAGTAACATGAGATGGGAGGCTAGATTTCAGGGTTGGATTTCTACCTGTCGGCATGAAAGAAAGGGTAGTTTACCACCTAGTTTGGCTGGTACCAAGTAAAACTGACAAGTTCCTCCTTTAACAATTCTATCTCGGGAGTTCCCTGGTGGTCTAGTGGTTAGGATTGGGTGCTTTCACTGCAGTGGCCTGGGTTCAATCCTCGGTCGGGGAACTGAGATCCCACAAGCCTTGCCGAGTGGCCAAAATTAAATAAATAAATATAATAAAATATTAAAAAAACAAAAAAACAATTCTATCTCTTACTAGGATGTACGGGTGACCTGGCTGGTACCCGTCTCATCCTTTTTAGTGTTTGATGTTCAATGTTATTCAAATGCCTGTAGGGGACTTTAATTAACTGTATTTTTAGATTCACCGGAAATGGCAAAGGCAAAGGGGACAGCCCTCTTGCACTGGGCAGCGGCTGGAAGGGCTGTGCACTGGAAGCTGTGGAGCCTGGAGACTCCCACCAAGCACAGCCTGATGCAGGAGCCCACAGCACCTGTGCTCTGAGCCTTGACTCAGATGTGCCTTCTTTCTTTCTTTTTTTTTTTTTTTTTTTGTGGTACGCGGGCCTCTCACTGTTGTGGCCTCTCCCGTTGCGGAGCACAGGCTCCGGACGCGCAGGCTCAGAGGCCATGGCTCACGGGCCCAGCCGCTCCGCGGCACGTGGGATCTTCCCGGACCGGGGCACGAACCCGTGTCCCCTGCATCGGCAGGTGGACTCTCAACCACTGCGCCACCAGGGAAACCCAGATGTGCCTTTAAATGATTCTGAACAAGGGTGACTGCGGATGAGAGCCATCTTCACGGTTCTCACTGAATTTTTCCCCCAGTTCTACCCAGTTGACCCAAATCAGAGGTGTCTTGCGACCTGAGGGCTCGTGCTTACTTGAGGATGTCTTTTAACAACAAGCTGGGTCTTCTCATCTTGTTCTGAGCACGGGTGTACCATTGCAGGGAGGGCCGCGAGCAATCGCTTTTCAGCTTCACACGGTTGTACTGGCTTGGCATTGCTGTGAAGAGAGGAGAGGGCAGGAGAAGGGAAAGAGGAAAGTGAGTTCAGCAGATTATGCTTTTAAAGAGCTTTTTTTTTTTTTCTTGGCCTCTCTGCGCAGCTTGCGGGATCTTAGTTCCCCAACCAGGGACTGAACCTGGGTCCTTGGCAGTGAAAGCGCTGAGTCCTAACCACTGGACCGCCAGGGAATTTCCTAAAGAGCTTCTTTTTCTTTTTTTTTTTTTTTTGCAGTACGCGGGCCTCTCACTGTTGTGGCCTCTCCCGTTGCAGAGCACAGGCTCCGGACGCGCAGGCTCAGCAGCCATGGCTCACGGGCCCAGCCGCTCCACGGCATGTGGGATCTTCTCGGACCGGGGCACGAACCCGTGTCCCCTGCATCGGCGGGCGGACTCTCAACCGCTGTGCCCCCAGGGAAACCCTCCTAAAGAGCTTTGATGCAGTAGAGCCATACCATGAAATACTACTCAGCCAAAGAAATGAGTGACCGATTGATACGCGCCACTGGATGAATCTTGAGGCAATTACGCTGAGCCAACACTAAAAGGTTGCATGTTGCAGGATTCCATTTATATAATATTCTTGAAATGACAAAATTACAGAAATGTAAACAGATTAGGTGTCAGGGGTTAGGGAGGGGGTGGTGCAGTGGCTATGGAAGGGCAACAGGAGGGGTCCTTTTGGTGATGGAAATATTCTGTATCTTGACTGTACCCCTGTCACTATCCCAGCTGTGCTATTCTACGGTTTTGCAAGATGCTACCATTGGGGGGAAAGGAGTAATCTGTGTTATTTCTTACAACTGTGTGTGACTCTACAACTATCCCAAAAGTAAAAGTCTAATTTTTGTTGAGTCTTTAACTATTAGAGATACTTACGGAACTATTTACAGATGAAACAGGAGAAATGAAATTTGCTTCAAAAAAAAACCAGGAAGGGGATAAGTGTTTGTGGGAATAGCTGACACAAGTTGAGCTTTAAACTGCTGTAGAATCTGGGCAATGGGTACATGGGGCTTACTATACAATTCTCAAAACTTTTTGAAATATTCGATAATAAAAGTTTAAAAAGAAAGTGGTATATTAAAAGACAGGAAAAGGGTTACACTAAGAAAAAAAGAAAAAGAAAACATAGCAGTTTAAAAAAATTTTAATGGCAACTTTAAAAGAGGTTTTCTTTAAAAAATACATATGTTCTCTTGTATGCCTGCCTACTTATTCTTTTGAATTAATTTTATTCTCAAATTTTCAATTTTTAAGCAATATTACAAGGGGTATTGTAGTAGAAATCAAAACATCTCCCCTCATATCAGTTTCCCCCTTCCTCTCTCCTCTGGATTTTTAGCGGGCCACATGGCCTCCCAGAAAAAAGACTACATTTCTCAGCCACCCTTGGAGCTAAGTACAGCCTTGTGACTAAGTTCTAGTCAATGGGATACAAGCAAAAGTGACCCGGAGAACTTTCAGGGTGCTTTCCTTGGCATACGCCCTTTTCTCCTTTATCCCCCTTCCTGCTGGCTGAAATACTGACACTTGATGAGCCAGTTTGGACCACGCAGCATGTCACCCAAGGGATGGAGGAGCAACAAGAGAGAAGGGGCCCGGGTCCCTGGACCAGCCCAAGGACGGAGCTGCCAATCCACCTTAGACTGCCTGCCTCTGGACTCTTACATGACGGAGAAATAACCCTCCGTCTTGTTGAAGCAACTGTTAATTAAATCCCAGCTAATACAGGCACCGATTGTGTTATGATATTTACATATTAATTCAAGAAATAATGTCTTTACTATACTTAGTCTTGAAGCCAGGAGGAAGTTATACCTCATTATTCACTTCATTTCCCCCATTAGTGCTGTGTCATTTTCTTTGAAAAAAAAATCTTTTATCAAATTGACATCCACGTATTTGATTTCTTGCTACTGTACACACTCTCCCTCAACTGCAATTTTAACTGTGTAACACTAGAGTACAAGAATTTTCATAGACTTGCATCACTCCACTTGAGTAGTTTCAAAAAACTGAGCCAAGGGCCTCACTAGCAAACCTCTGCTGAAGAATCTACTGAATTCTTAAAGGAGAAGCGAGATCAACTGAGACCCTGGAAGGTTTTCAATCACCACAGCTTCGTGGTTACTTAGATGCACAGTCAGCCAAGTGGTGGGTCCTAGGGGGCTGCCTATGACCAGGGCATCTATAAAAAGGAAGATTCTATGATGCCCGTGTTTTTATGACCAGAATGACACTTCACACCCGCATGGACCTCCCGAGAACAAAGCAGACGGTGGTATTGGAACCGGGATCCCACCCTTGCCCACGGCTGGCGCGCTGTGGGCTCTGGGCTCTACTCTGCCCCCTCTTTCTCATCTGCTCTGCCACTCAGGCCGCAAGCCTGCAAACTGCATTCCCAGACTCTCTCTTGTGCCACCCAGCTTCCTGAGGAACCATGATTGTGTGCTGTCTGGGTGGAAAACTGGAAGGCAAAGGGAGGGGGCAGCCTTTCACATCTCCATGGTTTCTGGTTTCCTGCTGGATACGGACTGGGAGATCAGATAACTCTCTTCTGCTACTTTTAGGAAAGTGGAACCAAACAGGAAGAGGTTCTGGAGGTGAGAGGAGGGTCTACAGTCCTGGACTCCTTCCTCTTCTCACCACTACTGCCACACAACACACTCACGCATCATTCCAACGCTCAAAAAAAAGAAAAAAGAGAGAGAGAGATACAAAAGAAAAGAAAAAGACGGTTGTGTTTTTGTTTTGTTTTTCCTATCACACTGGAGGGGATCTCAGGAGAGACCCCTAGGCTCAGCTCCTCCACCTGCCACCTGAGAAGTCTGGGGCAACTGGCTCTAACTCTTGTAGCTCAGTTTCCCCATCTGGAAAATGGGTCCAATATTACCTACCTCCCAGGATTCATGTGGGAATGGTGGTTGCACATAAGAAGCACTACCTCAGTGCTGGCTGTTGCTACTGTTACACAGAGAGGGAAGTGACAGGCATTTTATACAACTATCTGACAGGGCTTTAAGACATCTGCATCCTTTAGGCACTCTCATTTCTGGCCACAGGTTTCCACTCCAGCCCCATCAGGGGCCTGTCTCCAATCCTATCCATGTCCCTTCCTGGGGATCTCTGGAGAGGCAGCGTCCTCCCGAAGCCCCTCCTGCGCTCACCCAGTCAGGTCCCGGTCAGTCTCTCTCTCCCCAACCCCTTTCTAAACGCCCAGCTTCCTTCACCGGCCCCTCCTCCCCACCCTGACGGCCCAGCCGCTCCTTCACTCGGTCTGCGCACCACGCCGGGTGCCTTAGAACCACGCTTCCCTCCCGACCCCTGCAACGGTAAACTCCCCTACACACGGTGCAGGACCCCAGGGTCCCGGTTCCCATCCTCAGCACCATTTCCTCCTCGCTCACGTATATTCACAAGGTTCACCACTTGCCTTTTACTCACCTCCTCAAGGGATCAGACCCCAAATCCATCACCCTCTGCAGGCCTCTCACCCAGCTCAGACCTGTCTAGCTAACGACCTGCCTGCTATCTTCTCCTCAAACAAAATCACAAAGCAGAATCTTTTCTCCCATCATTTGGTAGCTGTACCATCTACTCAGTCATCCAAGTCCAAACCTGCAGGTTGACCCCAGACTTCTCCCTGGCAACCCCAGGCTCAATCAATCCCCAGGGCCTCTCGATCACACCTTCTTGAACTTCCCGGGCCCACGGGCATTCTCCTAGTGGAGGTCACTTACCCAGACTCCCCTGTCTCCGTTTTGTCCCTTCAACGCCATCTTTCCGTGTACCTGCTTACGGGCTCCCAGCTCATCTCAGGTGCTGTGACTTCAGGTGACAAACTTGTCTGTTACACTCTAGCCACAAAGAAGTACTGTTAGAAGCCTGGATGTGCCACACTGTTGCCTCCGTGCCTTTGTACAGATGCACGCTCCGTCTGGAATCCTGGTGGGAATCCCCCCACCAACGATCTGCCTGGTGAAGTGTCTCCTTTCATCCTTAAACCCTTCTCCTTCTCTGTGAAGATCATTTTCAACACCACAACTGTCCCTGGGCACTTCCCCATCTCTGTTTATGAACTGAAATGTTCTGTGTACGTTTGGGCTCTCCTCTACCTTTCTGCAAGCACCTGGAGGACTGAGCTGCAGGGCCGGGGCTCTGCTCATCTTTGTAACCCTAACACCTAGGATAGGGCTTGGCACACAGCAGGCCCTTAAGAAACATCCCACATTGAATGGAATGTGCATGACTCGCCTATGGCCTGTTATCAAACAAGATAAACTCCCCCTCCCCACAAGTGTACTTTCCCAATGATATTTAAGATTAAAACTAAAACTGAATGTTAACAGCAATTCTAAGAGCAAAGAGTAAAGTGTAAACTCTACTGAAACATCTAACATGTCGAGCAGCGGGGGAATTTGTTGGTAAATTATGGTGCAAACCACTTAGAATACTCTGCAGTTGTTAAAGCCTTTGCTACAGGAAGTGCAATCTGTGACCACAGCCTCAGCATCAGCTGGGAGCAGGTTAGACTTGCAAAGTCTCAGCACTGCCCCCTCCATCTGCTGAATCACAGGATTCATACGAACGTTAAAGTCTGAGAAGCACTCAAGGTATTCGGTTCATACATTTATTGGCACAGAAAGATACTGCAAGAAAAAAGCAGGTCTGTAAAAAATTACGTCTATATACCTATAATCGTGTTCTAGGGTGCACCTACTCAAGGTAGGAGAATTTGATTTCCCGTGAAGTCAGTGAATCCTCCTACTTGGGTTGGAACGTCTTCTTCCAATTTAGAAGGGACCATATGGATTCAACACGACAAAAGGAGGGCCAAGCAGAGTCATCTTCACACACGTGCTGTTGACGTACGGCTGGGTGGCCTTAAGATGCTCCCTCGGAGAACCTGGGGTTTACGTATTTCTAGTCATGATCATCTCTACACCATCTGCACTGTGTCCATTCATTGCTTTTGTCTTTAATGTGCTGTTTGGTGGAGGACGGGTTGCAATGAAAAGTGCAATTAAAACGCTTATCATCATGAGACGTGTTACACATCATTTCTGTCTTTTTAATATACATTTATCTCTCGTCTTCCCCACCGGAATGTAGACTCCATGAAAGCAGGGGTCTTTGTTTTGCTCACCACTGAGTTCCCAGTGCCTAGGATGGTAAGGGGCACATAATAGGCAACTAATATGTATTTACTGAATAAATACTCAAGCTTCTTATGAGGTTTCAGAGGTGATGCTGGTTTCAGGCATTCCTCCCAGGACGTGTGTTGGCAAGCCATCACCATCTGTCCCGTGGCACTCTCCTGGCTCTGCTTCTCCATTTCCTTCACGGGCAGCTCGTCCCCTACCACCTCCTTCTAAGTGCTAGGGTCCCAAGGCTCATAGATGTGTCCCTCCTTTCATTCAGACTGCCAGAGTAAGAGCCTCCACTAACCCTTTCTACGCAGAAAAGGCCTGGCTTTCAAAATTATATATTTCTACTCACAGGTAAAACTGTCACAGATGCTTCTCAAGTGCCTGTATACCTGATGAAGAAATCATTCTTATTAAGGCCCTGATGAAGAAATACTAAGGCAAGGTCCAGGCCTTCAGTCCACTTGTAGAACTGGCACTAACATTTTCAAATTAAGACTTAACCATCCAAGATAAGAATACAACAGATGCTGCAAAGCAGTACATGACAAACTGTCAGATTAACTGTAGAGCCAATTACTGGTGCAAGAGAGGGTAGGACATTAATATTTATTGGGAGGAATAAGCCTACACACGATATCATTAAATACGAAAAACACCTTCTTTGGGGACTTCCCTGGTGGTCCAGTGGTTAAGAATCCACCTTCCAATGCAGGGGACGCAGGTTCGATCCCTGGTCAGGGAACTAAGATCCCACGTGCCACGGGGCAACTAAGCCTGCACGCCGCAACTACTGAACCCACCCGCTCTGGAGCCCTCACACCACAACTAGAGAAGCCCGCATACCACAACAAAGATCCCACGTGCCGCAACTAAGACCCGATGCTGCCACATCAATCAATCAATCAATATTTAAAAAACCCAAACACCTACTTTTTTGAATTGCTATCTGCATTTAACCTGCCGAAGGTCACACACAGACAAGTAGGGAGCTGAAATTTTCAGCCAACATCTATCCATGTCCAGGTCCACGCCCTTCCACCTGGGGGTGCTTAGGCACGGTAGATATTGGAATTAGGTGGGTATGCCTGTATGTGAAGGTTTTTTTGGTTCTTTATTTTTTTTAATAATAAAGGCACGCCAAAGCACAGATTATTAACAAAAACCTGAAACTGACAAAGCAGTAAATAAACCGACACAGCTGGAGCGGACAATCTGGGAAGATGAGCAGGTAGAGCTTAGATATTAACACGGCAGCCGGAAGAGCATATGCCCTTCAAGGTGGAAGGTGTCTTGAGAAGGACTTCACAGCAAGAGAGAAGGAAGCCTCACCCTAGGCTGTCCGGGGACAGCGGGGCACGACACTGGACGCTCGGGTGGAAAGGGAGCCTGAGGCCCATCCTGGTGAGGAAGAGGATGGGACGAGGACAGAGATCGATCAAGAAATGATGATATGTTTATGTATGACTGATTCACTTTGTTATAAAGCAGAAACTAACACACCATTGTAAAGCAATTATACCCCAATAAAGATGTTAAAAAAAAAAAAAGAAATGATGAAGGGGCTTCCCTGGTGGCGCAGTGGTTGAGAGTCCGCCTGCCGATGCAGGGGACGTGGGTTCATGTCCCTGTCCGGGAGGATCCCACATGCCGCGGAGCGGCTGGGCCCGTGAGCTGTGGCCGCTGAGCCTGCGCGTCCGGAGCCTGTGCTCCGCGATGGGAGAGGCCACAACAGTGAGAGGCCCACGTACCGCAAAAAAAAAAAAAAGAAATGATGAAGACTAGCGCCAAAAAGAAGCAGGCAAAGATCAACCTGGGTCCCGGTTATGGAAAGCAATAGGACTGGAAGTCAATTTTTGTGGTTTAGTGATGATGATGTGAAGAACTTGAGATGATAAATAACTCGACAAAGACGCCCAGGACGCAGCTGGAAATGCGGCCTGGACTCCCCAGAACGCCCCTCCCTCCAGCCAGCCTTTCTTGGCAGGTCCGAGACTGATTAACTTCTCTCCTGTGAACCTCGACTGGTACAAGTCACACGCCATCCACGGGAAAGTGGAGAAGACAGTCACTGAAATCATGCTTGGATTTTATGTTTTAGATGAAGAACTGTACTTGATAAAGGAGGACAGGAGACAAGACAGAAAGCCTGCCTCAGGGGGAGACGGCTTTGGAATGCACAGAGATTAAACACCTCCCAGTGCCAAGGATAACACACCCAGCTACAGCAGGAGCAGAGGGGGCTGGGTGAGGAGGGGAGACCCACCCCGTGGGCAGAAGGAATGAGCAAAGCAGAGGCCTGGGGAGTCTGGAGAGCGAGTGACTAGGTACAGCTGCGAAAGTATGGCCTGGGGTGTGGGCGCAGGCAGGAGTTAAGGGCAATACTGTGGTCTCGTTGGACGCCCCATGTGGTGCCACATCTCGGCTGTGAGTGTTGACTGCTGACAGCACACCGCTGCCCCCTTTTCTGAGGATCTGTCCTCTGTCCCCAGCCAACGATTGACTGACAGGGGGACAAAAGGCCTGGGATTACCCTGGAGAGCAATTCAAGCTCCAGAGCTCCCTGGGGGAGCAGCTGAGACCACAATTCCTGTTCCAGGCTCTGCTTCTAGGGAACCTGACCTAAGACAGGTCATTAGGTCAGCAGGGTCAACATATGGGTGATGGCAGAAGGTCACGGACGATCATGAGAAGCCCCTGAAGATTTTATTCAGGGGGGTCATGAGATGTGGAGGAGAGTCGCCGGGGAGGCAGCAGGGACGGGGTGGAGGGGGAGAGCCAGAGACTGGACTGGTCTCAGCAGCAGACCCTGTGCCCCAGCCCCCATGCTGTGGCCAGGCGGGCAGGAAGGGCTTCCAGCTGCAGAGGAGACAGGGCTTGAGGCAGGTCAGATGTGGCAAGCAGGCAGGCGGGAGGAGAACTCAAGTGTCAGGGAGGTCACAAGGAGGACGTGTGCCCTTGCGGAGTCCCCAGTGCCAGTGGGCCATTAGGCTGATAAATGCCAGCTTGGAGCCCTGGGGAGGGATCTAAGCTGGAGTATCAGTCAGGGGTGCACTTGGTCGCACGTAACAGAAACCTGGGCACCAGCCGAGGCTTTCAGCCAACTGGGGGTGTCTTTTTTTTTTTCTTCTTTTTTTTGGCCATGCCACGAGGCATGCGGGATCTTAGTTCCCCAACCAGGGATCAAACCTGTACCCCCTGCAGTGGATGTTTGAAGTCCTAACCACTAGACTGCCAGGGAATTCCCCAGGCGTGTGTTTTTCTTACAGAACAGGCGCAGTGGCTCTGCAAAGCTGTCCCTGTCCCTGGCTCCCACAAGCCTCTGCTCCAAACTCCAAGCAGGAAGGAGAAGAGGGATGAGCCAGAGAGGAAGGGGAAGCACCCCCATCAGGAAAGGAAAAACTTCCCCAGAAATCCCTGACAGGCTTCCAATTCTATCTTGTTAGCCAGAACTGCATCACGTGACTACCCCCAGCCGCAAAGTTGGCCAGGAGCTTTTCACAAATTGGGCAGGCTGCTTCCACACAAAATTAGGATTCTGCCAGTAATGAAGGAGGAGAGAGGGAATCTCTAAATCAGCAGTAGGGCCAGCCACAGCCGCGATAAGGGCCTGGGGCTGTTTAGATAAAGGAACAATTAAGGCTGTTCTAAAGAGATTAGATCTCCAAGGGGAAGAACAAAAGGCAGAGCCTTCTAGGGGTTGGAGAGGTGAGGAAGAAGCACAGGAGGTGCTGCTGGAAATCAGAAAAGGAAACCTCAAGTAAAATCTGTGACTCTGCTGTGACAGTTCCAAGCCTGGGTTCCATAACGCTCCGGAAATTCAACTATTTAAGAAAGGAGCACAACAGTTCCTAAAACAAAATGCATTTTGGATCGCTTTAACCTAAAAAAGTAATATGGGTGCCCCCACTGTACACAGAAAAAAGGGTGACTTCTAATTTCATCAGTTCCTCCAACATGCTCTGTGGGAATGCCAAGATGAAATGGATTCAGTCCCCGCTTTCTAGAAACCCGAGGTCCAGGGAAATGACAACAGGAACGTGACTCCAACTGCGTGGGGAGGGCTTCAGGAAAGGAGGCTGTTCACAAGTGTGGTGCCTGACATCCAGCGCAGACACAGGCACGGTGGCCTCCCCAAAGCCCACCCACAGGTACTATCACCAAAGCCACGGGGCTAGGGCCCAGAAGCTGGGAAGCAGTGGGTCAGAGTGAAGTTCTAAACTAAACTTTCTTCTGCCCCCAGCCAACAGGAAGGAGAAGTGGCGGGGGGAAGATGGTCTCGTTGGAAAAGTTCAAAAGCACACCAGCTAGGGCCTTATCTGGGGCTCACAGAGTCTTGGTGACCTGTGCTCCCTGTCCAACCAAGCTGACAGGCATCCTCATATAATCTAGGTGGCTAATTTCAAACCAGTTTCAGCCGTGGAACTCTTTTTGTGTTTCAAACAGGAACACTCGCTTAGAATCCTAACATATAACACAGATAAGAGGCATGGAGTTGATCGCTTGCAGGGTTCCTCTGCCTCGGCACTACTGACATTTGGGGCTGGGTAATTCCTCGTAGGAGGCAGGGAGGCTGTCTTGTGCACTGTGGGATGTTTCACAGCATCCCTGGCCTCCACCCACTAGATGCTGCTAGCATCTCTGGTCCTTGCCCTCTCTCCCAGTTGTGACAACCAAAAATGTCTTCTGACCTTGCCAAACATCCCCTGGAGGACAAAATCGCCCCTGACTTTACCCATTGGGATAAAGTCACTATATATATTAAAATCTCAATACTGCTGTAGTTTTTAAAGGATTGCAGGTAATTAAACAATGCGAAAACTGAAAATCATAGACTGTGGGCTGAAAATTGATGTTACTTGACCTTCGGTATCCAATCTTTTTCTAGATTTGTTTTGGGTTGCATAAGCTCAGAAAATCCTGATTCAGCAAGATACGTGGTCGTGTTCTCATGTGTACAATGGAACAGGAACCGACTGGCAGGCACAGCCCTGCATTCACACACCAGCCTGCTGAGGCGGGTTCACAGGTGTGCATGGGGGAGGAAGGACCGCTTTCACTCCTGGATCCATGCCACTCAAGCAGATCACCTTAACCATCTCAGTCCATGCCCACCGGCAAAGGGTGCAAACCTCTGCTATATGGGACCTTCCTATTTCTGCTGGGTAGGCAGTGTCTCATTTCTATTTTAGGAATGTAAGATTTCACCCATGATGTCAAAACCACAACAAAAGTGCTGGTGAGAGCACTGATGCTGAGATCACGCTCAGACATCTCCCCAAAGCTTCTTTGTTCAATTTAATTGATCAATGCCTCCACCCGTCTCAGCCTGCGGTTCTCCAACCTGACCACGCACAAGAACCACTTGCTGCTGTAACATCCCCAGAATTTCCCACCTGGCAGGACCAGGTGAGGACACCAGATGTGCATTTTAAGCACGTTCCCCCGAGTTCTGTGGGTATGGCCCTTTAGGAACCCTTGCTCTCCAGCAAGCTTCTCACAGCTGCGATTAACAACAGATTTCAGCCTAAAGATTTTCAGATCCTCCTGCAAACTGCACAAAATTATGAGGACCTGTCTTCTGAGAAAGCAAATAAAAGTGTTGCTCTGCGAATATGTAGTCTACACTCTACTAATTTTGACCACCTACCAAGATGCAAGCAACTGCAAGATGATTCTGAGATATGCTTTTTAATCTACTTCTAATCAACCGGTATAGCTCCAATGCGGAGAATACATGATGACTATCATTCAATCGCCTGCTTTTTATATGTTTAAAATTGTTCAAGGCAATTAACTGAGCCCTCACAGTACGTAAACATTTTCCAAAATGAGAACATGCCCGGCAACTGCAGATGGTATTTCTCCAAGGTTTTACTGAAGTGACAAAAGATATTAACAGGACATCGACTGTTGCAGTGCCAAATCTGGAGCCCTCTCCCCGTCCCCCACTCTCCTCACTCGCCTCTTCTCTCTGCTTCAGCCTAGCAGGCCTCCTGCTCTTCCTCAAGGGGTGGGGAGGCCATCCCCACTTCCACTTCAGGGTCTTCACTGGTGGTTCCCTCTGCCCCTCTTCCAGAAGGCTCCCTCCCGCACCATTTTTATCCTGGTTTTTATTCAAAAGTTGCCTCCTTGGGCTTCCCTGGTGGCGCAGTGGTTGAGAGTCCACCTGCCGATGCAGGGACACGGGTTCGTGTCCCGGTCCGGGAGGATCCCTCATGCCGCGGAGCGGCTGGGCCCGTGAGCCATGGCCGCTGAGCCTGTGCGTCCGGAGCCTGTGCTCCGCGACGGGAGAGGCCACAACAGCGAGAGGCCCGCATACCGCAAAATAAATAAATAAAGTCGCCTCCTTGATCACCCTCTGTATCACTGCATTCTCACCCTAAGCCCTGTGATTCACTTTCCTGCTTTACTTTACCTCATACACTCATTACGACCCGTACGTATTTGCCTACTGTCTGCTCTCCCCGCTAAAACATAAGATTCCTAGACTGTCAGTGTTGTTCACTGCTGTAACCTCAGAACCTGAAACAGTGCCTAGCATGTAAAAGGCACTTAAATACTTGAACGAATGAACCAATGAATAAATGAATGCACTGGTCAGCAGCCTGGACCCAGATCCCCACAGAAAAGCTAACCCAAACTCAGCAAGATCCTAACAGGAGGCAGATGTGAAGACCAGACCCTTCTATGCGTCCAGATATCACAATTATTGGTTATTTGTACAGTCTCCAGGGCACACCTGGCATACAGAGAACAGGGACAGGAATCCTTTTTCAAACAAGCATCACTGCATGTGTATGGTGAGGAAGGGTGAGGAAGGGAGATAAATGATCGTCCCACTCACCACCAAGGAAATAAAAGAGCAACTGGAACAACACTTATATGTGGAATCTAAAAAAGTATAACTCGTAGAAACAGAGAGTAGAGTGGTAGTCAACAGGGGCCGGGGCGGGTGGGTGGGAGAAATGGGGAGGTGTCAGTGCCCAGTTATAAGAATAAGTTCTGGGGATCCAATGCACAGCATGGTGATTATAGTTAGTAATACTGTATTTGCATACTTGAAAGTTGCTAAGAGAATAGATCTTAAATGTTCTCACCACAAAAAAAAAAAAAAAAAAACTATGTGAAGTAATGGATGTTTTAGCCAAGGCTATGGTGGTCATCATTTGGCAACATACGAGTGTATCAAGTCAACATGTTGTACAACTTAAATTCATACAATGTTATATGTCAATTATATCTCAATAAAGCTGAGGAAAAATCCAATAGAAATAAAAGAGAGACTGGATCTGTTTTGTTTTTCAAGAAAAGAGGGAGAAAATACTTAACTGTTTGGCTGTTGCCTGTGTCACGGTGGCCAAGTCACCTCTCTGAGGATGTCTGCTAACATGTAAGAAGCAGGTTGGGTGCTAATGAAGTTACACTCTGCCTGGGAAGCCTCTTTCGCAGGACAGCTGGAGGTCTATTCTCAACCAGGCAAATATGTGCATTGGAGTTGGTTGACCAGATACCCGGGGATGCAGCAGGAGCGATGCCTTCTGGGACAACAGTGGTGGCGACATCAACAGGGAGTTGGAGAAAGAACCTTCCCGTCAGGTGAAACCACACTGAGTGGTCTCTATCCTGTATTCTACAAAACCAGTTCTGAAGAGAGCTCAGTGTTGCTGCAAATGATTCAGCAGCAACCCTGGAAAGGCAGCCACTGAGAGCACTGGCCTCTGATCCTACACTGGCCGCGGCACCATGATCTGGAGGCTTCTGGGTTTTAAAAACTTTATTTTTGGAAATAATCTCAAACTTACAGAGAGACTGCAAGAAAACTACAAAGAATTCCCCTCACCCAGACTACCCACTTGTTACCATTCTACCACATTTGCTTGGTGATTCTATTATATGATGCACACACCACTTTTTTTTTTTCTTGCGGTACACGGGCCTCTCACTGTTGTGGCCTCTCCCGCTGCGGAGCACAGGCTCCGGACGCTCAGGCTCAGCTGCCATGGCTCACGGGCCCAGCCGCTCCGTGGCATGTGGGATCCTCCCGGACCGGGGCACGAACCCGTGTCCCCTGCATCGGCAGGCGGACTCTCAACCACTGTGCCACCAGGGAAGCCGATACTACTTTTTTAACCACTTGAAAGTAAGCTGAGGACACAATGACTTTCACCCCTAAATATTTTAGTATTTCCTAAAAGCAAGGACATTCCCAGACACAACTGCAGTATTATGATAAAAATCAGGAAATTATTGTTACTTTAATACTGTTCTCTAATTTAAAGACCTCAGACAAATTTCTTTAGCAGTCCCAATAATGGCCTCAGAGCAAAAACAGGATCACATGTGGCATTCAGCTGTCATATCTTTTTAGCCTCCTCTGATCTGAAAGAGTTCCTTTATGTTTCATGACTTTGGCCTTTTTTGAAAAGTACAGGCTAACCGTTTTGTAGAATGTCCCTCAGTGGAGATTTGTCCGTTTCTTCATGATTCAAGTTACACATTTCCGGCAGGAATATCACAGCAGTGGTGCTCGTCCGTCTTGGTGCATTTTCTCAGGAGGCACCTGATGTTGCTTTGTCCCATTACTGGTGATGTTAAATCAATTGGTCAAAGTTGGGTAAGGCAGCGGGCTTCCCTGGTGGCGCAGCGGTTGAGAGTCCGCCTGCCGATGCAAAGGACACGGGTTCGTGCCCTGGTCTGGGAGGATCCCACATGCCGCGGAGCGGCTGGACCCGTGAGCCATGGCCACTGAGCCTGCGCGTCTGGAGCCTGTGCTCTGCAACGGGAGAGGCCACACAGTGAGAGGCCCGCGTACCGCAAAAAAAAAACAAAAACCAAAAAAAACGGATTCTGGCTCCACTATTAACGGCAATTTGCTTCATGTTTCTGAGCTTCTGTTTCCTCCTCTATGAAATGGAAATAAAAGTAGCATCTACTTCATAGTGTTGCTGTGAACATGAGATGCCTAATACATGAAAGTGCTTAGACGTGTCCCAGGCACGGAAGAGGTACTCAGGCATTGGTGGCTGTCTTCCATCAAGGGCGTGCTTCAAGCCTGCACTACCGTCGGCTGGCAGTGTGACCATGACCTTTCACCTCTCTTGGTCCCAGATGTCTCATCTGCAAAATGTTGGTGGCACCTATGTAATTGCTTCGCGGTATTGTTGGGATAGTAAACTGGAAAAGTTCTGCACGCACGTAAGATTTCAATTTGTTCTTAGTGGCCCCTTCTTTTTCCATTACAGTCAACAGTGTGGTAAAGGTCTCTTTTCCTGAGAGAGGATGCTGAGTGCTGGACACAGTGCTCAGGCCCAGCCTAGGCATCCACTGGTCACCATGTTGGACTCAATGCAAGTAACCAAGGCACCCAGGGAGATGCATTTCTTGGATCCTCCCTGGGCTCGTGAATGAGTCCAGAGCCTGGTTTTCTGTCTCTCCTTTTCTCAATTAGGGAAACAGTTGAGCACTGTGTGTTCTTTTTCAGGTCTCCACAAGCCCTGGGGGTGGGGGGAGGAGAAGAGAGGAGACAGGAAGAAACTCTCCCTGTAAAACTTGGCTTTGACAGAATAGCTTCCAGTTGCCTTGAAATCCAATCTTCTTTTGAACTTGAATTTGCCATCAGTCACATTCTTGGAAGGCAATGAGCTCCAGCCCCAGTCCTGACAGTTGGGAGGGATAATACCTTTCCAAGAACCCCACTCCTGGTGTGGTAGAAGCTGACCGCCAGCTAACGCTTCTTTTCACCTGCTCAGGGAGAGTGGAGTGTCATGGACTTCAGCTCTGAGAGACCCTACAGACATCCTATGATCTGGTTCAGGAGAGAAAGTGCTCTCTTTCTACCTCCTGTCTCTAGAACTGAGGGATAGTTTGATATCTCTTTTATACACTGTTATTGAATTCTCAAATGCTTGGCTTCCCCACTGCAACCAACAAAACTTGACTTCAGGCTGGCATTCACTAACTCATGAATTAATTAATTCAACAAATGTGTATTCAGTACCTACCATGGGTTCTAGGCATTTGAAGAACAGTGGACAAAATGAACAAAACACCTGCTCTCCGTCAAGTTCACCCCCAACACTTAGCCAACCAGCAAAAATCACGACTGAAATCTGTCAGAGAGAAAGACTTGGACCACAAGTCAGAAGATCCAGGTCTGAGAGAGAGAGAGAGCTTTACCATGTAAAAGACGTCTGACACCAGACGTCTGACACTTAGGTTCCCCGAGCCTCAATTTCTCATCTATAATGGGCATTGTATGGCCTGCTCATCCCCTGTCCTTGCAATGATAAAATGAAGGGAAATAAGTGAACTCATTTTGTATGCTGCAACATTGCATGCCAACTGGTCCAGTACAGATCTACCGTGCCAACGCAAACTTTTTATTTGGTTACGGAAGGAACGTTTCTTGAGCACCTACTACGTACCCTGCATTTGGAATACAAGGATGAAGAAGATACGGCCCCTGCCTTCCAGTAGAGGAGACACACACAAAGCAGTTGGTTATACAGCTGTGTGATGAAAGCAGTGATGAAGCCATCCAAGAGAACCATGGGAGAGTAGAGGAGGGGGTCTAGCCCCATCCTCGGGTGACGAGGATGATGGGACACTTGAGCTGAATCTTAAACGACACATTGGAGGTAGCCAGATGAAGAGAGTGGGAGGGGAGGGGGACATGCTTCGTAAAAAGGTGTTGAGAACAGAAGAATGGAAACCAATGACAGCTCAGTCCTGTGGTTCTCAGGCATTGAGTATTGACAGGAAGTGATGGAAGAACAGCTGGCTACAGGAATGAGCTTCTGGAAGGCCTTGTCTACCATGGTGATGTGTTGGGGTATATTCTCTAAACAGCAGGGAAACATTAAAAGGCTTTGAGCAAGGACGTCAAAGCATCAGCTCTAGGTTTTAGTTACTGGTAGTTGTGTGACAGATTGGCTGAAGGGGCACCTGCAGAGGTTGTGCGACAAGAATATTGCTGTAGGGCTTCCCTGGTGGCGCAGTGGTTGAGAGTCCGCCTGCTGATGCAGGGGACGCGGGTTCGTGCCCCGGTCCGGGAAGATCCCATATGCCGCGGAGCAGCTGGGCCTTTGAGCCATGGCTGCTGAGCCTGCGCGTCCGGAGTCTGTGCTCCGCAACGGGAGAGGCCACAACAGTGAGAGGCCTGCGTACCGCAAAAAAAAAAAAAAAAAAAAGCTGTGTAAGGCAAGTTTAACTACTGTCAAGTTACTCTTTTCCCTTTGTAATTAATAAGTAACTTGATGGGAGATACTTAGAGACTAAGTAATTACCCTGTTCCTCATCCAATCTACTGGTTTCAGCACCCAGGATAAGGATACAATTCTGTGTGAGGTCAAGCAAGGTCAAAGTTCAGGAAAAAAATCCAGGGCTGGTTGAAGCAGTAGCTGATGAGCAAGAAGTAGCATTGAGACGCCTCTACCAGACTTAATTCAAATAACCACAAGGTGTGTTCACTCTTTGCTATTAAGAAAAAAACACCTCTAGATTTGCTTTGGAGAGTATACCATGAGTGCCTATGACTGTGCTATTTTCTCTTACGTTGAGTCATGCCTGCTGGACACAGCCGTTCATTTACAAGTGTCCAGTGGCAACACCCAGGTTCAGAGGGCTGACAGCTACCCATCCTCCTGTGGAGGCCTGGTTCTCCAGGGGCAATGCTGAGGGGTCAGCTCGGTGATTTCTGGTCCGCTGTGGCATGGCACAGGGAGCTATATTCAAAAACAAAACTCCAACTCTCCCTTGCCTTATATTAAAGCACAATCAGGTTTAGGAACTCCGAGTTGGATTATTCAAGAAACGTTAAAAAAAAACAACAACAACAACTTTGTTATCGCAAAGTTAGAAACTTCAGAGAGAACATTTTGAAATCACACACCGGTCGTTACACTACAGTGCAGTGATATCCACTGCTAACATTCTGGTCTATATTCCATCTGCCTTTCCTCGTGGCGTATGTATATTTTATCAGGTTTGGGATCATATTACCTATACTAGCCCTCTTCAGGCTGGGTCCACTGGAGATTAAGCCCTACAGAAAAGGATTTGAGTGTCTATTTTCTTTCAAGATTTTTTTTTTTTTTGACGTGGACCATTTTTAAAGTCTTCATTGAATTTGTTACAATATTACTTCTGTTTTACGTTTTGGTTTTCCAGCTGCGAGACATGTGGGATCCTAGCTCCCTGACCAGGGATCAAACCCTCACCCACTGCCCTGGAAGGTGTGAAGTCTTAACCACTAGACCGCCAGGGAAGTCCCTGAGTGTCTATTTTCTTAATTCTCCCAAGGATGGTATATAACTAGAATCACTCCAGAAGCACAGGAGAGAAGTTCATTCATAGTATACAATGGTGACCTTAGCGCATTAGGGCTTAATTCTCTTGTAGAGCCCCAGCTGGGGAGGGCTGGTCTGTACTGCTGTATAATTTCCTTTGTTCACCTAATAATCCTTTAAACAGACATTTAATAAGCATACACCAAGCACTGGGAATATAAAGAAAACTAAGACACAGCCTTTCTCTTGAAATGAAAAACCCAGCTAGGGAAAGCAAAAAATAGTTAACTACTCAAAATGCCAAATAACAGAGGAACCTGGAGAGCCCCGGGCCAAGGGACCACTAGCTCCATCAGACGAAATCAAGGAGGCCTCCCTGAGGACATGATGTGTAAACGGATCTTTGAGGGATAGGCAAGACCTCAGAGACAGAAAGAAGAGAGAGCAGGCACTCTGGATGGAAGGAAGGACATGTCAAGATGCCCAGAGAGGGCTGCTCAGGCCAGGTCACAGGGGACCTGGGGGAAAGTGGCAGAAGATGTGACAAAGAAGGAACCAGGCCCTCCCAACTGGCCCCAGAGGAGGAAGCGGCCTTAAGTGGTTCTTAAGCAGGGGGGCGGAGAGCTCACACTGGGATGTAGGAGGCGACGGGACGGAGCGGTCAAGGGGCTGCTGTGACCACCGCAGCCAGGGGTGATGGGGCAGCTGAGCCAGAGCAGGGACGGCGAGATGGGGGCCGACAAGAGTGGTGGAGGAAGAAGAGGCCACGGAACTTGGTAACTGAGCTGGCAGGGGCTGTTCTTGTCGCACCCAGCCAGCCGAGATCCGGCCTGCATAACAAATTCAGGCCGCTAACGGGAGAAAAAAAAGAAAAAAAATAGCAAAGTATGCAAGAAGGCTCCACCAGCTGCCACCATTCCACCAGCCGCTGAGATGATTTCCCGGCGGAGGTGTGGGCACCCATCAAAGAGGAGGAGGCCAGAGGGAATAAGACAGGACACTGGGATAAACTGAGGAAACTGCCCAGAGAACTGCCTGTCCTCCTTGGGCCCCACCAAGCTCTAACAAAACACCTTACGTAACAGCTCTCTGGCGGTGGGCCTCCACGTGACAGCAAATTAGACGAGCAGAATATGCCACAGCAGAGCACGTCTGTGGCAACCTCATGAGTGCCATAGATAAAGCCAAATCTAGAAGCTGCCTTTTTAACGGGAGATTTCCCTCTTAATCTAAAGGAAATACAAGGAGTCAGGCTGAATAAAGAATACTTAACAGGAGAAAGTGAAAGTCAGTAGAATGAACAGTTAACAAAAGCAACTCCGGGACCCAACAGAAACAAGCTCCAAAATGGCGACCTTCCCCCAAACAGGAGCATAAAGGGAAACACCAGGTAGATGATGGAAAAGTGAGTGTGCAAATTCTAAAATAACCAAGACCCCACCCCAGAAAGAAAGGGTGAGGATATGGCTTCTTAAGGTTTGGGATTATGAAGAGACATCCCCAAACAGGACCTTAGCAATAGTCCTCAGGGAGCAGCTGGCTGGTCAATGGGGAAGGGAAGGTGGAGGATTCGATAGGCAGTTGATGCACTAATCCGGTACAGTGGTCCCTCAGTATCCAGAGGAAATTGGTTCCCGGACCCCCCCTTGGATACCATATCCATGGATGCTCAAGTCCCTTATGTTAAACGGTGCAGTATTTGCATATAACCTATGCACATCCTCCCGTATACTTTATTTATTTTTCTTTTTTTTTGCGGTACGCGGGCCTCTCACTGTTGTGGCCTCTCCCGTTGCGGAGCACAGGCTCCGGACGCGCAGGCCCCGCGGCCATGGCTCACGGGCGCAGCCGCTGTGCGGCATGTAGGATCCTCCCAGACCAGGGCACGAACCCGTGTCCCCTGCATCGGCAGGCGGACTCGCAACCACTGCGCCACTGGGGAAGCCCCCCTCCCGTATACTTTAAATCATCTCTAGATTACTTATAATACCTAATACAATGTAAATGCTATGTATGTAGCTGACACTATGCGGCAAACTCAAGCGTTGTTTTTCGGAACTTTCAAGAAAGTTTCCGTTTTGAGTATTTCTGAGCCACGGTTGGTTGATACGGAGGGCTGGCTGTATTCAATAACCCTCTTTGTTCTACTGGAACAGAAGAACCATACTAGTCATGTAAAACCCCAAATCCATTACCAGAAAGTGGTAATGACCCCAGAAAAGGAACTGGAGGGACAGCGACAGGGAACAACCTGGAGGCTAACAGGCCCTGGCAGTTGAGAGACTTGAAAGAGAGGGAGCAAACACAGGAGACAAAGGAAAGTTTTGTTTGGGTCGCTTTAAGCCCAGAATAAGTTAAGCATGTTTGAGTTCCTAAAACTGACAACATGTATTTAGGTCTGTAAGAGGCATGGTTAAAACATACAGTTGCCTTTCACACCCCAATCACATGTCCCTTTTACTCTCTGCTCCAAAAATTTGGGAAACCAGCACTTGGGCAAGCTCCCAAACAGGCATACTGTCATTCACGTAACCCCGTTTTTAAACAGGCAGGGAGTACGTGCCTGGGGGTAGAGCAAGAAGCAACACAGAAACAGCCTCTTCTAAAAGCTCTCATCTCATTTTCAAAATCGGACAAGTAGATCTAACACCAATGTAATTATTTTCCTCATTTTTCTTTTTAACTCACTCTACATTGGACATGAGGGCAGTGTCAGGAGGTATTTTACATTTGGAGGACGTGTGTATGTGTGTGTTTGGGAGGGGCTTAGAAAAGGCTCACCCCCACCCCAGGAAAAGAATGGGTAGGACTTGCTGGGGGTGGGGAGACAGGTGCCGCCTGAGCAGGGACAGTAGGCACTGAGGGGAGTTTCTGAAGGTCTAGCCCCAGAGGGAACAACGTACCCAGAGGCTGGGAAAGGAAGCAGGTCATGCCATGGTGGGTTGGAATTTTATCCTAAGATAAAAGAAGCAACTGGGGGTTGGGGTGTGGATTTGAACTGGAATTGGAGTTTGGAGAGACCTCTCTTGAGGCAGGACTGGAGATGGGGAAGTCCTTTTGTGAGGCAGGACCAGTGAGGAGGCTGTCGTGGAGACCCAGCAGAGTGACAATGCTGTGCCTGGAAACGCAGGAACCTGGACCAGGGAACAGAGCTGCCTCAGCCACCTCAGATCATCCTCTTAGGAGCCCTTCTGAGGGGTGGGGTAGGAATGTCCTGTACACTGCAAAGACAGGGATGCATTTGCCTCATCTGCGCCCTCCAGGCCAGACTGCCTGAGTCTGGATCCCGGCTCTGTCCCCTCGAGTTTCTTAGTTTCTTAACCTCCCTGAGCCTCAATATCCTCATCTGTAAAATGGGGATAATAATGGTACCAAACTCATATGGCTTTTGTAAAAATTAAAAGAACATATATATATATATATATATATATATACACACATATATACATATATATATATATACACACACACACACATATACGTAACATGTCTAAAACAGGTAAGGACAAAGTGAGTCAGTAGAGCATTTATCTTTGTTTCTGTCCTATGTTTTGTAGCATGTGGGTTTGTTGGGGGGGGTGCTTATAAGATTTTCAAAAAGAGCCACCCTCTGCTAACCACAAAACACTCTTAGATTCCCATGACCCTCGATTCACTTGGCAGATAACTGAACCCCACCACTGTTAGCTCTGACTGTCCTGTTTATCACCACAGATCTCCTCAACATTTACAGGAGGCGAAGACACCATAGTCACGTGTGGCTGCTGAGTAATTCAGACATGGCCAGACCACATTGAGATGTGCGCTAATAAAAGTATAAGATACACACAAGGCTTTGAAGACTTAGTTTGACCAGAAGAATGTAAAATAGCTCAATAACAATTTTTATATTGATTTCATAATATATTATACATATTGGGTTAACTAAAATATATTATTAAAATTAAGTCACCTTTTTTTTTTAAATTCCTTCCTTCTAACTCCTTGGATTTATTTTAATTGCTGTGTTCCTAACTTCTTCCTAATTTAGCTGACTAGCTCATTAGTTTTTGACTATTTTCTTGCTAATATGAGTAATTAAGACTGTGTATTTCTCTTTAAATACTGATTTAGTTGCATCCCACAAGCCTTACGTGTACAATTCATTCTACAAGTTTTTTTTTTTTTTTTGCGGTAAGCGGGCCTCTCACTGTTGTGGCCTCTCTCGCTGCAGAGCACAGGCTCCGGACGCGCAGGCTCAGCGGCCATGGCCCACGGGCCCAGCCGCTCCGCGGCATGTGGGATCCTCCCGGACCAGGGCACGAACCCGTGTCCCCTGCATCGGCAGGCGGACTCTAAACCACTGCGCCACCAGGGAAGCCCCATTCTACAAGTTTTGATTTATATATTTTCATTGTTATTACTTCTTTATCTTTCAAATTCAAAATTTTTAATTTTTAAAATTATATTCTTAAATTGATACATAATTTAGTTTCACTGTGTTCAGAGAACTTGGTCAATACGATACCGATTATTTTAAATGTTAGGACTTACTTTATGACCTGGTATATGTTCGATTTTTGTAAACATATAATCTTCACTTGCTGGAACTATGTTTTCTATTTAATCAGTTTGATCAAGCTTATTAATTGTGTTGCTTGTTGAATCAATCCCTTATTGGAAAAAAAAAATCCCTTACTCGTTTTTAGTAAGCTTGTTCTATCAATTACGGAAAGAGATATGCTAAAATCTCTCACTATTACGGCAGGTTTGTCAACTTTTTCTGTCATTCTGTCACTTTTTACTTTATACAGTTTGAAGCTGTGTCATTAGGTTAGAAGAATAAGCATAAGAGTTAGAAGGTTTTTTTTTATCTTCCTGGGAAACTGAAACTTTGATCCACCGGTTTCCTTTTAATTTTTTAAATGTAGCTACTAGAAAAATTTTAATTATATACATGGCTTGGGTTATATTTCCGTTGGACAGAGCTGGTCTAGAGGAAGAATAAGCAAGGAAACCAGCTACCAAATCCTGGGCGACTAAGGACTTGACTGCAGAAAATGACAAGCAAAGAGAGGAGAGTACTGGCAGCCCTGTAAAAGTACCACAACTCTGTTCTCCTCTCTTGCTGCTGAAGTCTAGATTGGAAATGAGAACAAGACGCTTGTGAAAAGCAGAAAGGAGTTGATGAACTCAATACATATAAGCCTTTAATTATGAAAATGACACCTAGTCTTAAAGGCAGACTTCATGTTCAAAACACAACCTACTATTCCATCAAAACAAATTTGTTATTTGTATCACTTTTTCCCTGTTTAAATTAATCAAATCATACCACCTGATTCTGAACTATTAATTCCAGATATTTAAAACTGGAAAAGGGGAAGAATTCATGGGTATAAGGCGTTGATGAACCATCCAGTAACTTAATCCTGGATGTTCTTCCACACTCTAAAGGGGGAACAAAAATGTCTTGCTGAGTTTGGAAAATCTGTTGAACAGTAGTATACTTATGCCTACTTTCCTAGTATGTATGCTCTACTTAGAAAAACAAAGAAAAAGCTGTCCAGGTAAGGAAAGCCTGGTAGCGTCCTTGTAGCCCTCCAACCCCGTTTTTCTCCCGCTCCCCTATCCCTCTTCCTCACTCCCCCTCTGCACGTGTGCTCAAGCTGGGTCTCTCTCCCCGGACAGCCTGCGTGTCACCAACCACAGTCATGCAGTCATGGCTCCCTCCCACACTAGGCCATTGATTCACCCACTTCTGGATGCCTTTGCTAACTTATACCCCTCATACCGATCCAGCCCTTGCTTCTCCTTCCTCAGCAGTTAGGGAAGTTCGTTCCATCATTAATGTGTGTATACTCCCAGTTGCTTTAATTCTGCCAAGGCTTCCCAGCTAGACCAAAAACATAGAGCATGCTCTCTGGGAGTGTCTCCACAGGCAGTTCAGATTAAATCGCTTCTCAGGAACTAGCAAGGTGTGGAAAGTGAGGTTTGACCCTCTTCCAAGACTAGCCCTTCCACCCTCAGCACCTGGATGACTCACACAGAGGACCCAGAACCTTTTTTACTGTCCCATTCACCTCCCAAGAGCCAACCTGCTAGATAAACTCCTGCCAAACAGACCAGCAGGGAAAGCAGGGAAGGACTGAAGGAGACACATCAAAGAACAAAGGGTTTGTTCTTATCCTGTCTTGAATATAGTCTTAAAATTCAATACTACTACTCAGCCATAAAAAAGAACGAAATAATGCCATTTGCAGCAACATGGATAGACCTAGAGATTGTCATACTAAGTGAAGTCAGACAAATATCATATAATATCATTTATATGTGGAATCTAAAAAAATGGTACCAATGAACTTATTTACAAAACAGAAATAGAGTCACAGATGTAGAAAAGAAACTTATGGTTACTAAAGGGGGTGGGGGGAGGGATAAACTGGGAGATTGGGATTGACATATACACGCTACCGTATATACACCAGATAACTAATAGGGACCTACTGTATAGCACAGTGAACTCTACTCAGTACTCTGTAATAACCTATATGGGAAAAGAATCTAAAAAAGTGTGGATATATGTACATGTATAACTGATACACTTTGCTGTACAGCAGAAATTAACACAACATTGTACATCAACTATACTCCAATAAAAATTAAATTACAAAAATTCAATACTAATCTATTGTGGTAATATGAAACAATTTGGCAGTCTGTGCCAAAATTATAAGTATTTTCAAAATAGGTAGTCATAAATGTGCATTTTTAGAATTTCTGCCTGTTGGCCCTCTCCGTCTTCTACAAACACCTTCGTGCCTTCCCACCTCACCCATTTCTTTTCTCGCCTAGAGGAAGACACAGCTACTAATCGTAACCAAGGTCCATTTTATTTTACAGAAACAGCGGCACTCAGACAACGGACAGACACATGAAAAGGCTAACGACATTCCAGTCACAGGGCTCTGCCAGTTCACATCAGTCTCTCCTTGTCCCAGCACTGACTGGAATTTAGGTGATCCCCTGCTCTACGACTAGAAATTTAAGACATTCTTCTAAACCATCAAGCTTTCAGGATTATGTGAGTGAAACCACAACCCATCCTGACAGTTTTGAGTTTGTGCCCCTTCACTCAACAGACAGGATTCCTCTTCCAGGTTCAGGATAGCGCAACTCTTCTGTGGAAGAGGATTACCAAGAGAAGGGCTCCGCTTAACACCAGAGGGCAGGAGATGCGTCTCCTTTCTCTTTGTAATCCCAACACCCAGCATGGTGCGTGGCCTAATGAGCAGGCAACCTGAGGGTGCCAGATGAAGGGTAGCAGGTAAAACCATTTTCCCTTTTAAATGAACAATACCTAATGAAGCAACGTCGTAAACATGAATTAAGACATGAGGACATAAATTTGTCTTTCAAGTCAGCTAATGATTCTGCAGGACCCTCTTCATTGGTCAACACATTTTGCAGTCAGAACCACAGAACCAGGGGCCTGAAAGGGGCCTTGGCCATCAGCAGGTCAAACCTCCCAGTACAGATCAGGAGATGGAGTCCTACAGGGGGATCAGTGTCCGCCAAGGTCACCCACCTGATGTGGGGTTGGGCAGGACCCCTCGCCTCTTCCTATTCGAAGATGCTCCCCGAAAATCTTGCATTACTTACACACTAAAGGCTCATATGAATGCCATTGCTTACAATTCAGGAGAAACCAAAGGTCACCAAAACGTGTCTCTTCCGCAGGGCTGGCCGCATTGAGGAAGCAGGGAAGATCACTGGCGAATTTCTACCTGCAGACACCGCACGCTTTCCCGATGGATGCAAAGGTCAGTTTCCAGAGCTGCTAGTCATAGGGTCCCCCAATTCTGTCCCGGGGAAATAAGTCAACTCTGCTCTCCTGGGCTCGGAAGCTTCCAGCAATGAATTAAACCCCAAGTCGATGTGAAAGACTGAGGGGAAAGGAACACCGCGCCTGGACCCCACGTCCCGGTCGTTCACCCCTCCGCCTCCACCGCGTCCACACTTGCGCGGGCCGCGGCGCCTCCCGCCGGTCCACTCCGCGCGAGGCCACGACTCCCAGCCTGCGCCCCCGCCAGGCGCGTTTTGGGGAACCGTGCCCTGGGCGCTGCCCGCGGGGGTTTGGGCGGAGTCTCCGGGCCCAGCCACGCGGGGGCAGGGACGGATCTGAGCCGCCGCCCCCTGCCCGCGGGCCCCGCTACGCAGAGGAGGGGGCTGCGCCACGTACCTCGACCGGCAGGTGCCGCCGCCGCCACCGCCGCCTTGGTCCGCGGCTGTAGGGGACGCCGCTCCGCGCCGCCCTCCGCCTTCGTCCGCATATTAGGGAGCGGGCGCCAGCCTGCCACCAGTCCTGGGCCCGGCGCCCCGGCCCGCCCCCTGCGCCGCGCTAGCGCCCATTCAGTCCCGGACCGTCCGCTCCCCAGCTCAGATGCGGAGGAGGGGCGTGGGGCGGGGCCTGGAGTCACGAGGACACGAGAACCAATCGGAGCGCGCGAGGGCCCCAGAGGCTGCCCTGCTCCACCGATGCTCAATCCTCCACCCTGCGGGTTTAGGGGAACTGGCCACCCCCAGCCAGACGCCCGTAGCTGGAAACGCGCTTGGCTGTGTGCTGGCCCGGGTGAGGGTCCCGGGCACCCACCGCCCTCTGGATCTCTGCGTGCGGTTAGATGGCGAAGGAACAAAAGGTGTTTATAGGCTGGTTATAGGCTTTTACTGCACAGAGGACTCGTAGATGCGGAGCCGCTGAATGAAGGGGCTTTATGTAGTCACGTGCTTTATTCTCTAGGACGGACCCGCAGGCAATACTGGTTTGGAGTTCCTGGAGCCCTCGACACAATGAGAGCAGCCTGAGTGTGTCTGGGCATTTGCCGAACAGCTTTCTGTTGTTCCACGTATCAGAAAAAATCGAGGGAGCACTAGTTTCACAGATGGGTAATTAAGACCCAGAGAGCAGAAGTGAGTCACCCTAAATCATTAGGGCATTTAGTGGCAGAGCCAGGATCAGAACCTGTGCTTGGAGCTCCCATTTCCATAACTCCGGAGTCCCCCTTGATTCTGGAGCGGAAGTGTCATACAAATTTAAAAGTGTGAATATTAGTGAATCCCCAAATTCAGGAATTAAGAGGACTTGAAAGCACGGATATGTTATTTCTTTAACACAGGCAGGTGTGTATAATGCGCCTGGTACATTGCTGTGCCGTAGGACTTGTTGACTCTTCAGTAAAGTCAGTGAAGTTGATCTGCTCTCATAATTTCCTTTCGGGTTGGTGAGCACAGAGCATCGCAGTCGTGTGCCTGTGATACCGGTTCCAGTTCCCGTTTGAAAAAGAAGATCCTAGACAAGGAGCAAAATATATTTGCGTGCACCGAGAGTCCTGTCACTCTTTTTGTTCAACAGCTTGCACACGGTTTGTATAGCTCCAGACTCTCTTTGGAGCTGTCTGTGTTCTTCCCTGGGTGGGGGCAGGGGTGCTGGGGGGAAAAAAAAATTGTGGTATCTGGGTAACAAGATCAGAAGGGAAATCTCGGAGATGAAGGGTTGGAAGGACTCTGCCTTCACACCTTTCAGAGGGATTTTGTAGTAAAAATGTTTCTGGATTATTTTAATTTGAAGACACATGAGCATTTTGAAAATGTTGGAGGAAAAGCTGTCACTAGGAGATCTGAATCCAGTGTATTGGCCAAGGCTGGCCAACAGAGCAGCAGCCTAGCTCCCTGTTGTCTCCGGGGTCAGTGACAGCTGCAAGGAAAATGCTGAGCACCTCCCCCTCCTCTCTTGGAGACCAGCAGAGGCCTGCCTGATTATCAGATACTCTTTACCTCTACTTGCCTCAGCGGCTGCCTGCCTGATTATCAGATACTCTTTACCTCTACTTGCCTCAGCGGCTTTTCCCCTTTTCTCCCAGATACTGCTTGTCCATAAAGCCAGGCCTTGTTTGGAAGTATTTATTTAGAGCAGGAACAGTTGACCTTCCAGTCAATCCACCACTAGCAGAACCATGATGAGGCCTTATCACCACCACTGTCCTCTCCTGGGCAGGACCCTCATCCATCCACCTCCGCATTTCAGCCAGCCCTGAGGCAGGCATGGCCCAGACACCCTTTATGGCTGGCACGGGGGTCAGCAGTACTCTGGCTTGGAGGGTAGTGAGAGAAGCTGACCCACTTGTGCAGCAAGACAAGCTGTGCCCTAAACATCCTTTCCACTGCCCGCAGGGTCACCCTTAGTTACTTTTGGCCACACCACAGGGCATGCAGGATCTTAGTTCCCCGGCCAGGCATCTAACCTGCACCCCATGCAGTGGAAGCACAGAGTCTTAACCACGGGACCGCCAGGGGAGTCCCTGCCACGCTTAGTTACTGTTCAGGGTTAAGACAGAGATCCCCAAATGGTAGATGAGAATCAGCCACTGGATCTCAAAGCCTCAACTAGAATCTCTTCAAGTCAGTGACTGGTCTCAGAAAAGCCTTTGGACCCTGACTAGAAAAATGGTGGGGCTATTTGTGAATCTGGGACAGCACCCATGATTTTGTAATTTGTTAGTTCCTTATGCTCATTACTTTGGTCATTCTTCTAGCAGGCACTGCCCCCAACATCCATCCCATCTTCCCCCTCTGTGATGCAACATACGGTTTAGGTAAGTCTGCCCCACTCTTAGCTCTATGACTGGGCTGCGATTGGTGGTTCTCAAAGTATGGTCCGCAGACCCTTGGCTGGGGAGGGGCGGGGGTGGGGATCGGATCCCTGAGGACCTTTCAGAGTATCTCTGAAGTCAAAATTATTTCATTATAATCTAAGACTTTATTTACCTTTCTCACTGATGGTGCAAAAGCAAAGGTGTGCAAAAGGTATGCAACTGTAGTAGTATTTTCACCACCACACGTTCATGGTGAAAAAAAAATGCGGTTTCATTTAAGAATGTTCTTGATGGAGCAGCAAAAATGTGATTACCTCATTAAAATCTCAATCTCTGGGACCTTCCTGGTAGCGCAGCAGTTAAGAATCCGCCTGCCAATGCAGGGGACATGGGTTCGAGCCCTGGTCCGGGAAGATCCCACATGCCGTGGAGCAACTAAGCCTGTGAGCCACAACTACTGAGCCCACGCGCCTAGAGCCCATGCTCTGCAACAGGAGAAGCCGCCACAATGAGAAGCCCGCGCACCGCAATGAAGAGTAGCCCCTGTTCAACGCAACTAGAGAAAAGCTGCTTGCACCAACCAAATAAATAATTTAAAAATTAAATAATTAAAAAAAAATCTCAATCTCTCTTGAGTACACACCTTTTAAATATTTTATATGGCAAAATGGAAACTGCACATAAAACACTTTTGCTGCAAACTGAAGTATGATGGTTGTGTAAGGAGAAGCACTCATGCAATCGTTTGAGTTGCAAGCTGAACTAGCTGGTTGGGTTTTGTTTTGTTTTTTTCATGGAACACCATTTTTGCTTGAGAAAACAGCTGACAAATTATGGTTATTTCAACTTGGGTATTTGGTAGACATTTTCCTGAAAATCAACTAAGCAATCCTGTCTCTTCAAGGACAACAATTGACTACTTGTTGCCAATGGTGAAAAAATTCCAGATTTCAAAAGGGATTTGGAATTTTGGAAAACTTGTATCACCATCAGCTTGACAGCTTGTCAGTATTTCAGGACTTTTCTGATGTGATCAATGGTAATATAAATGAAGGTGATTTTTGGACATTGGATAATGTATTGTGTGCCAATATTTGGAAGACCTGCATTTACTCAGTGAATCGATGTTTTCCAAATGGCTAATGCATGATGTTACAAAATCATGTGTGGGTAAAAGATCCATTTTAAATGCAAGGCAGACAATAGGTTTTCTTTTATTTTATTTATATTTTAATATAAAACAGATTTGACTTGTTTATTTATTTACTGGCCGAGCCACGTGGCATATGGGAATCTTAGTTCCCCAACCAGGGATTGAACGCCTGCCACCTGCAGTGGAAGCGCGGAGTCCTAACCACTGGACCGCCAGGGAATTCCCCAATGGATTTTAATTTAACAGTATGAAAAGTTCATAGATAAGGTTTCAGATTCCACAATGCAACAAACTTTTAAGAAATCACCTCTTGTAGAGTTTTGGTGTACTATCAAAGAATATCCACAATTATCCTAAAAGGCCATTAAAATATTCCTCGCTTTTCCAATTACATGTTAATGTGAAGCAGGTTTTCTTCACGTACTTTAACCAAAACGATTTTCAACAGATTGAATGCAGAAGCAGATATGAAAATCCAGCTTAATTCTATTAAGCCAGACTTAAAGAGACTTGCAAATATGTTTTTTAAAAAAGCCATTCTTCTCACCATCTTTTTGTTTTGGAAAACATAGGCTTTTTTGCCAACATATTAACATATAATTTTATTATTTTTTATGAATTATGTTTTTTTAAAGAATTTAATTTTTTCTTCCAGTTTTATTGAGATATAATTGACATACAGCACTGTATAAATTTAAGATGCACAACATAATGCTTTGACTTACATACATCATGAAATGATTATCATAATAAGTTTAGTGAACACCCATCATCTCATACAGATACAAAATTAAAGAAATAGAAAAAAATTATTCCCTCATGGTGAGAACTCTTAAGATTTACTCTCTTAACAGTGTTCATATATAATGTACAACAGTGTTGATTATATTTATCATGTTGTACATTACATCCCTAGTACTTATTTACTGTATATCTGGAAGTTTGTACTTTTTGACTGCTCTCATCCAATTCACCTCCCCCCCATCCTCTGCGTTTGGTAACCACAAGCCTGATCTCTTTTTCTGAGTCTGCTTGTTTATTGTTTGCTTGTTTTTAAAGTATAATCAACCTACAACACTATGTTAGTTCCTGTTATATAGTATAGTGGTTCAATATTTCTATACATTTCAAAATGATCACCATGATAAGTCCAGTTACAATCTGTCACCATATAAAGATATTAAATAATTATTGACTATATTCCCCACACTGTACATTTCATACTCGTTACTCATTTATTTTGCAACTGGAAGTTTGTATCTCTTAATCACCCTCACCTATTTCTTTCCTCCCTTCACCTTTCTCCCCTCTGGCAAAAACCTGTTTGTTCTCTGTATCTATAACTCCGTTTCTGTTTTGTTATGTTTGTTCATTTGTTTTTTAGATACCACATATAGGTGAAATACAGTCTATGTCTTTTTCTGTCTGAATTATTTCACTTAGCATAATACCCTTTAGGTCCATATATGTTACCACAAATGGCAAGATTTCATTCTTTTTTTTATGGCTGAGTAATATTCCAGTGTGTGTGTGTGTGTGTGTGTGTGTGTGTGTGTGTGTGTGTGTGTGTGTATCTCACATCTTCTTTACCCATTCATCTATTGATGGGCGCTTAAGTTGCTTCCATATCTTGGCTATTGTAAATAATGCTGCAGTGAACATAGGGGTGCATATATCTTTTTGAGTTAATATTTTCATTTTCTTCAGATAAATATCCAGGAGTGGAATTGCTAGATCATATGGTAGTCCCATTTTCAATTTTTGGAGGGTTCTCCATACTGCTTTCCATAGTGGCTGCAACAGTGCACAAGGGTTTCCTTTTCTCCACATCTCTGCCAAAATTTGTTATTTGTTGTCTTTTTGATGATAGCCATTCTGGCAGGTGTGATGGTATCTCTTTGTGGTTTTAATTTGCATTTCCCTGATGATTAGTAATGTTGAGCATCTTTTCATGTGCCTATTGGCCATTTGTGTTTCTTCTTTGGAAAAATGTCTATTTAGATCCTCTGTCCATTTTTTAATCTGTTGTTTGTTTTCTTGATGTTGAGTTGTATGAATTCTTTGTATATTTTGGGTATTGACCCCTTATTGGATATATCGCCTGCAAATATCTTCTCCCATTCAGTAGGTGACCTATTCGTTTTGTTGGTAGTTTCCTTTGCTATGCAAAAGCTTTTTAGTTTGATGTAGTCCCATTTTTTTTTATTTTTGCTTTTGTTTCCTTTGCCTGAGGAGAAATATCCCCCCGCAAAATTACAAAGACTGAGGTCAAAGAGTATACTGCCTATACTCTTCGACCTTTCAGGTCTTACATTTAAGTCTTTAATCCATTTTGAATTTATTTTTGTGCATGGTGTGTGAGAGGAGTCCAGTTTGGTCCTTTTGCGTGTAGCTGTCCAGTTTTCCCAACACCATTTATTGAAGATGTTCTTTCCCCCATTATATATTCTTGCCTACTTTGTCGGAGATTAATTGCCCATATAAGTGTGAGTTCATTTCTGGGCTTTCTATTCTGTTCCATTGATCTCTGTGTCTGTTTTTGTGCTAGTACAATACTGTTTTGCTTACTGAAGTTTTGTAATAT
Source organism: Delphinus delphis (assembly GCF_949987515.2). NCBI lineage: Eukaryota > Metazoa > Chordata > Mammalia > Artiodactyla > Delphinidae > Delphinus > Delphinus delphis. The sequence goes on along the minus strand of NC_082694.2, from coordinate 15,346,671 downwards.
AGTTTGAAATCAGGGAGCATAATACCTGCAGCTTTGTTTTTCTTTTCCAAGACTGTTTTGGTTACTTGGGGTCTTTTGTGTTTCCAAACAAAGTTTAGAATTATTTGTTCTAGTTTTGTGAAAAATGCCATTGGTATTTTGATAGTGATTATGTTGAATCTGTAGATTGCACTGGGTAGCTTGGTAAGTTTAACAATATTAGTTCTTCTAATCTATGTGTATATCTTTCCATTTGTTTGGGTCATCTTCAGTTTCATCAGAATCTTATAGGTTTCTAAGTAGAGGTCATTCACCTCCTTAGTTAGATTTATTCCCAGGTATTTTATTTTTTTTGATGTGATTGTAAATGAGATTATTTTCTTAATTTCTCTTTCCGATAGTTCACTCTTAGTGTATAGAAATGATCTCTGTATTAATTTTTTATCCTGAAATTTTACCAAATTCATTGATGAGTTCTGGTAGTTGTTTGGTGGGATCTTTAGGATATTCTGTGTATAGTATCATGTCATCTGCAAACAGTGACAGTTTTACTTCTTCCTTTCCAATTTGGATTCCATTTATTTCTTTTTCTTGTCTGATTGCTGTGGCTAGGACTTCCAATACTATGTTCAATAAAAGTGGCAAAAGTAGGCATCCTTGTCTTGTTCCTGATCTTAGAGGAAATGTTTTCAGCTTTCACCATTTAGTATAATAGTAGATGTGGGCTTGTCATATATGGTCTTTATTATGTTCAGGTATGGTCCCTCTATACCCACTTTGTTGACAGTTTTTATCAAAAATAGATGTTGAATTTCATCAAAAGTTTATTCTGCCTGTATTGAGGTGATCGAATGATTTTTATTCTTCAATTTGTTAATGTGGTGAATCACACTGATTGATTTGTGGATATTGAACTATCCTTGCACCTTTGGGATAAATCCCACCTGATCATAATGTATGATACTTTTAATGTATTGTTGAGTTTAGTTTGCTAACATCTTGTTGAGGATTTTTGCATCTATGCCCATCAGTGATATTGGCTTGTAATTTTCTTTTTTGTGTGGTATCTTTCTGGTTTTAGTATCAGAGTGATGCTGGCCTCACAGAAAGAGTTCAGAAGTATTCCTTCCTCTGCAATTTTTTGGAATAGTTTGAGAAGGATAGGTGTTAACTCTTCTCTAAATGTTTGGTAGAATTTACGCATGAATCTGTCTGGTCCTAGACTTTTGTTTGTTGGGAATTTTTTGATTACTGATTCAATTTCATTGCTGGAAATTGGTCTGTTCATATTTTCTATTTCTTCCTGGTTTGGCCTTGGGAGATTGTACATTTCTAGGAGTTTGTCTATTCCTTCTAGGTTGTCCTTTTTATTGGCATAAAATCGTTCATTGTAATCTCTTATGATCTTTTGTATTTCTTCGGTGTCGATGAATTTAATTTCTAATTTGGCAAGTATCAATAGATAAAATCTCCATTAAAAAGATTCTTTGGTCGCCTCGTTAATTTCTGTGAGTGTAAAGGGGTTCTGAGACTATAGTTTAAGACCTACTGGTTTCAACCACCCATAGTTGTCTCATCCTCCTTGCCACTAGGATTGGTTTATGGGTGGCCATAGGAACAAGACTGATCCAATCAGAGGAGATCCCAGGAATTTATCAAGTGGTGAGAAAGAGATGCTCTCATATCCTGCAAGACAGGAGCCAGGCAATACGTAGTCTTAGAAATTGCTGAAAAGGCAGCCAAGTAAGAAGAACTTACCTTAAGAAGAAAATAATGTTGTGGAGAAAGCAGAGAGAGAGGTTAGAAAGAAACCATTTCCTTTTTGACATTTTGAGCCACTTGATCAAACCAGACCTGCAGCCCATCCTACTTCTACACATTCCAGTTTTATGAGCCAACGAATTCCACTGTGGTTAAACTAGCCAACCTCAGGTGCCGCAGTTGATGCATTATGTACCTGTTTGTGTGTATTTCTTTTTTTCCTCAACAGGTGCCTGAGACCTCAGGATAATATACTTTCTAGGGTTTACTCATCCAGTCCTCATCACTGCAACACAAATTAGCTTCTAAAGTGAACTTGGAAGGCAGAGTAGGATCTGGGAGGAAAGGAACCTAGCACAGATGAGTGACGTCAAAAGTGCCAACATTTTTGAGAGGAACAAGGAACAGTGGCATCTGATCTTGAATAGGAAGATTATAGCAGATTTTTATTTTCTTTTGCTTTTATGTATTTTCAGATTGGATAACATGAGCATGTATCACTTTTATGTTGAGAAAAAAATAGAACTATATTCTTATTTTTTTAATAGCCCATCGAATGGGGGCAAGGCTTTGCAGGTTGGGATTGGAGAGCAGATTGCTCCCACGGCGAGAGAACTCTTGGGCTAAAATTGCTATCAGGGATGTAAGATCTGTGAGGCATGCAGATGGGCCTAGGAAACAAACTTCCTTTCATTTCCAGCTTTGCCAGGAGTCAACTTCAAAGATTCAGGGGAATGAACAACATCCCGAAGGGTTAAGGAATCATTAATTATGCCTCAATCAAATTGGCTGGAATATTTGCAGTTAAAAAACAGAGAGAGAGAGAGAGAGAGAGAGAAAGAGAGAGAGACAAATGTGAAGATTATTCCAACACTGGAAAAGGCTTAAGACAGTGAAAACAACAACAACAAAAAGAGGATACAGATTGTATGCAAATTTCTCTCTATCATGTGGCCAAAAACTGGAAGATAACTTGGAAAAAGAAACCTGTTGTGGCATTAGGGCGGTGAGATCATGAATAATCTTTTCTTCCTTTTTAAGGAATGTCCTTCCAGGTTGCTAAATGTTTTTTACAATAAATAAAAATGCGGGGAGTCATTGGTTCAAATTACCGAGGTCTCAGAGGCCTCTCCAGATGGCCTGTTTCTTTTCACCTGCCAAATGGCTCTCATCTGACACCAGGACAGAAGCTGTGCCTTCCCCAGGGCCTGGCATCCTTGAAGCTGTTAGTGGTGATGCCGATACGACTCCTTTGTAAGCGGCCAGAAGGAAAGAAGGGAAGGAGGTTGTAGCAGCCAAGACTGAGGATGAGGGTGAGGTGAGGGTTCAGGAATCCCTCGCCCTCCACCACCACCTCATGGGGGTTCTGCCCCAGGCACTGTCTTTGTCTTTTCCCCCTGGTGTGCTTCACCTTCTGTTCGACCCCCATCCGAGTCCTCCGGAGGTGCCGTGCCTCCCTCGGCCCCAAGGGGCTGGAGCGCGGCTGCAGCCAAAACAGCACAGACTCTCTCTGCTGCCCCGAAGCACAAGGAAAGCTGGTCCCTTGAGGTTTTACTAGGAATGTTTCCCGTGAACAATCAAGGGAGAAGCACAAGTAAAACACAAGGGAGGGAAAGAGACGTTACGAAAGCATCAGGAGAGGCTGTCTGTGGGCAGAGGACGGCTTATTGAGGAAACAATTCTGCCCAGACTGAATCCTTTTGGAAGCTGTGGGACATGTCTTCACACACAGAGATTCAAGCAGGCCCTCGTTCCGTCCATCCTCCACCCCTATGTTCATTGCACAAACATTTGCCGAGTGCCTATTATGTGCCGTAATTATTAGTAGTATATGGTATTATGCTAATCAAGGTGTCGGTCAGGGCTGTGTTTTATCTTCATGACTCCCCTTTGAGGTGAGGGATGTCTTATCTAAGGAAGTTGAGGCCTGGGGAAACTTAGGGAAAGGAAGTAACCTGCACAAGATCACATGGCTAAGAAGTAGCAATGTCAGGATGTGAAGCCAGGCTATCAGACTCCAGAGCCCACCTAAGACATGGTCCTTGCCCTTCAGGACCTTCAGGACCAAATGGTCTAACTAAAGAGAAAGACACTTGAAAAACAAATGAGCAAACAAAACCAGCCACGCCACGAGATATAAGGGAAAGATAATGAACGAAGCACAAGGGAGCATCAAGAGGACATGGCTGGGTCTGCCTCAGAGCTCAAGGACATCTCTTGGAGGGGTGAATCTTGAATTTGGCATCAAAAGGTAGGGTAGGTAGACTGGCAGGTACATTCATTTGGGGCTGTGTTCATTTTCGGTTGCTGCATAAATCATCGCAAATTTAGCGGATTAAAACAACACCAATTTATTATCTCACACTTCAAGTTCAGGTACAGTGTGACTGGATTCTCTGCTCAGGATCTCACGTGACTGAAATCAAGGTGTTGGCCTTGACTGCAGTCCTCACGTGGACTCTGGGTCCTCAGTCAAGTTCACTGGTTTTTGGCTGTTTCCTTGCAGTTCCGGGGTTGCGGTCCTCACGGTTTTTGCTAGCGGTGGACCAAGGACCACCCTCAGCTCCTAGGGGCCGCCCACAGCTCCTTGCTTTGTGACCCCATAGGAAGTTCACAACATGGATGTTTGCTTTCTGCCAGGCCAGCCAGAGCACAGCTCCATGACTAGCTCTTCTGCTACTAGTCAGATAAACTCTCTGCTTAAAAAAAATCTCATGTAATTAAGTCAGGCCCACCCAGAAAAATCTTCTTATTTTAAGATCAGCTGATTTGGCGGGCTTCCCTGGTGGTCCAGCGGTTAAGACTCTGTGCTCCCAATGCAGGGGGCCTGGGTTCGATCCCTGGTCAGGGAACTAGATCCCGCATGCCTCAAAGAAGATCCCACATGCGGCAATGAAGATCCCAAGTGTTGCAACTAAGACCCGGCATAGCCAAATAAATAAATGAATATATTTTTTAAAAAATAGATTAACTGATTTGGGAAATAATTACATTTGGAAAATCCCTTCACAGCAACACCTAGATTAGTGTTTGATTGAATAACCAGGAGAAAGTGTGTGTACACGAGAGGCTTGGGATATGGGGGGCCATCTTAGAATTCTGCCTACCACAGTAGGCAGGAGTTAGCAAATGGAGATTTAGCAAATGGAGAAGATGAGGAAGATCAATCCAAGAAGAGGAAATAGGATTAGCAAAGGATTCCGAGAGACCGTTGGAGAATGAATATAGAAAAGTGAATGCCATGTTTCCAGCAACATGGCAGGCCAAATTCTGGAGATAGCTGCCAAGTCAAAACTCCTTAAGATGCTGGGGGCTTCCCTGGTGGTGCAGTGGTTAAGGATCTGCCTGCCAATGCAGGGACACAGGTTCAAGCGCTGGTCCGAGAAGATCCCACATGCCACGGAGCAACTAAGCCCGTGCGCCACAACTGCCGAGCTTGCGCTCTAGAGCCCGCGAGCCACAACTACTGAGCCCATGTGCCACAACTACTAAAGCCTGCTCACCTAGAGCCCCTGCTCCGCAACAAGAGAAGCCACCGCAATGAGAAGCCCACGCACCGCAACGAAGAGTAGCCCTCGTTCACCGCAACTAGAGAAAGCCCAAGTGCAGCAATGAAGACCCAATGCAGCCAAAAATAAATAAATTAAATAAACAAATTTATTTTAAAAAATCCTTAAGATGCTGAGGATACTATCAAAGGCATGTTTTTACAGGAAGGCTGAGCTGCCACTCTGAGGCAGAAACAATGGAAAAATGTGACTATAGAGAGGTGAGTGGGAACCAGAGTTTGCCTTAGAGCCATCTGTTACTTCTTGTCAAGTAGATTGGAGATGGGAGACAAAACCTAGGCTGAAGCAGAATGTGAGATTAGAATGGTGATCCTTATGGGTACCCCAGAACCCTCAAAGGGTAGAAGTTTCAATGGGTGTAGTCAGATTTCACTCCCCAAGGGAAACAGTGGAATACTCACTACAGGTAATTACTTGCCTTAAGATACCTAATTTTAGTTCAGAGTGGAACCAAAATAAAGAGGAAATTTTCCCCTGCGAATTCTCAACCAAAAGCCTGCACTCATACAGGTTTGGGGCTGGAGTTCACATCACCTTCAGAACAAAAAACCTTTTTAAAGTGGTCCTAGGTTGGTAGTTCTCTCAGATCCCTGTAAGAAGGAAATCACCTCTAGAGACATGCTTTTTAGACCCAAGCCTAAGACAATTCCCATAAATTTCCTTCGACCATCAGGGACATGTCACTTCTGCTTATCCCAGAGGGACAATTCATCCTTTGTGGCCATTTTACTAGGATCAACAAGGGAATAATCACAGCTTTTCTATTTTCTATACACTTAAAATTAAAATTTTTACTGAAGTATAGGATACCAACCAAGAAGTTCAAAAAGCACAACTGTACAGCTCAGTGAATTCTGACTCAGTGAAGATACCATGTCAAGAAAGAGAACGTAGCCTACATTCCCAAAGCCTGCCTCACAACTCCTTTCTGGTCACCATCTCCATCCTCTCCTCTGCAATGGTAGCCACTCTTCTGATTTCTACCTCATAGATTTTAGCCTTTTTTTTTTTTTTTTTTTTTTTTTGCAGTACACGGGCCTCTCACTGTTGTGGCCTCTCACGTTGCGGAGCACAGGCTCCGGATGCGCAGGCTCAGCGGCCGTGGCTCACGGGCCCAGCCACTCCGTGGCACGTGGGATCTTCCCGGACCGCGGCACGAACCCATGTTCCCCGCATCGGCAGGCGGACTCTCAACCACTGCGCCACCAGGGAAGCCCTAGCCTGTTTTTGAACTTTATACAAAAGAAATCCCACTGTATGGACTCTGTGTCTGGCTCCTTTCATTCAATGTTGGGTTGGTGAGTTTCATCTGTGTTGCCGAATGCAGCTTAAATTTGTTCATTTTCATTGCTGCCTAGTGTGGATATATGACAATTTTTTTATCCCTTTGATTGACATTTGGGTTGTTTCAAATTTGAGATTATAACAAATAGTGATGCTGTAAATGGTCTTATTCATGAGTTTTGGTGGCCTTGTGCCTTGTTTTAACCTTCAAGAAGAGGAAGAACAATCTTAAGAGAGTAGTGACGTCACTAGGAGTCCCGCTATCATCCCACACTGTCACTCGTGATCTAACATTTTACCGAACCTAGATGATCTGAGATAGTTCTTGTACTCAGTATAGCTATGTGGAGACGCTTAGAAACTCAATGAGAGTTAGAGATGGAAGAAATCTTATACATCATCCAGCCCAGAATTTCCCAAACTTCAACTGTACAAATGTCATAGCTGTGATTTTTGCCATATTTTTGTACCACCTTACCATCACTTAATATTTTTCTTTCCACTGTCTAACTTTTTATCATTTAAAGATCTGCTTCAGCCTTACCTTAAGCAATGACGGCTGCTTTGAACAGATAGCTTTGATGTGCTAGCTATGTTCTTTCTATTACACATTAAAATAAACACATGGGGACTTTCCTGGTGGTCCAGTGGTTAAGAATCTGTCTTGCAATGCAGGGGACGCCGGTTTGATCCCTGGTAGGGGAACTAAGATCCCACATGCCACAGGGCAACTAAGCCCACATGTCACAACTAGAGAGAGAGAAGCCCGCGTGCCACAACTAGAGAGAAGCCCGCGTCCTGCAACAAAGAGCCCGCGTGCCTCAATGAAAGATCCTGCGTGCCGCAACTAAGACCCAACGCAGCCAAAAAAATAAATATATATTTTTTAAAAAGCTTAAAAAGAAAGACTACAGTTTCAAATAACCTCCTCTTCGAACATGAGACAGATATTTTAAAAAAATAAACACATAACTATTTAAATAAATTTGTCAGCCTGCTTCCTGTGTGATATATTCTCCGTGTCTCATTTTGGTCCAACCCCACCTTCCTCTGTCTGGGAAGCTGACCCCTGCAGACCGACTCAAGCAGCTCCCTTGTCTTCTGGCTTTTGCTGTGTTCAGCTGCGAGGCGTTGGAGGGTAGCTAGAGGTCAGGGTATTCATGCCCCTGGCCTCTGCCCTGCCCTTCCCCAGTCGGCAGTGGCCACATTCTCTATCAAAGGCCGCAGATCTGGTCAGGCAGACGCTCTCTCACAGCTAATAGTTTCATCTTCTTGCCCCTTGTGATGAGAAAAACAACTTTTTTTTCCTGAGTTACTGCCTAGGCATTTTACAGTATGATAACCCTGCTCACACCCAGAGTGTGGACATTTTAGATATGGACTTGAGTTTAGGTTACCCGCCCTAAGTTCCCGCCTTGTGAGGCAGTTTTGTTTCTTGTTTTTGTTTTTTGTCCATGCAGCATGGCTTGTGGGATCTTAGTTCCCCGACCAGGGGTCGAACCCAGACCCACAGTGGTGGAGGTAGGAGGTCCTAATCACTGTATCGCCAGGGAATTCCCAGAGGCAGCTTTCGAATAACCGTTTAGAGTTAAGCCCCGGAAAGCCTAGTGACCTCCACCCCGGCTTGCTACCCTGCTCTCTCTGTCCTGCTCACTCATGACCTGGGATGTAGGACTGCCCTTCCCCCAGCTTCTAGAATCTTGTGAATAATAAATCTTATGACTCTATTTCCTTTGTGTGGGTGTATTAGAGCTGTGCCTTCAATCAAGCTGACGGGTTTCACTTCCTTGAAGTGGGAGCTTAGATGCTGTGGGAGCTCCGGGCCATGCCCCCCCGAGGAGTGGCTCCGTCTCCTCATTCAGCAGGTCATAATTGGCATGTTCTTTTTTTAAAAATTTATTTATTTTTATTTATTTATTATTTTTGGCTACATCGGGTCTTCATTGCTGCGTGCGGGCTTTTCTCTAGTTGCGGCGAGCTGGGGCTACTCTTTGTTGCGGTGCGTGGGCTTCTTACTGTGGTGGCTTCTCTTGTTGCGGAGCACGGGCTCTAGAGCGCAGGGGGGGCTTCAGTAGATGCGGCATGTGGGCTCAGTAGTTGTGGCTCGCGGGCTCAGTAGTTGTGGCTCGCGGACCCTAGAGCGCAGGCTCAGTAGTTGTGGCGCACGGGCTTAGTTGCTCCTCGGCATGTGGCATCTTCCTGGACCAGGGCTCGAACCCATGTCCCCTGCATTGACAGGCGGATTCTTAGCCACTGTGCCACCAGGGAAGCCCCATAATCGGCATATTCTTAATTCAATACACCAGCTTCTAGCTTCTCAACACATCCCTTCAGGTCGAAGAGTGGTCATGGCTTCCAGGTGTTGCAAGTCCCTGGCATTTACCATCTCCTTTTGGCACCCTTAATCGTGCCCATCCCTTTGTCAACAATCCTTTCCCTGAACCCTCCTCAACTCCTCCCTTTCATGGGGCCATCTGCTTCCTGCTAGGAGGAATGCGATGTCAAACATCACCAATGGTAGGCATCCCTTCCTTCCACCTGTACAGGTGCTAGCTGATACCCAGGAGGGAACACACTCATCCAAGGTCCCCCAGCTGTGAGTGCCAGAGCTACGAATGGTCTCCCTAATTCAATGCACTTCTCACCGTAAATGTTACTTCTCAGGGGAGAAACTGGTCAGTTCTGATAACAGTGCCCGAGTGTTCAATACAGTAAGTCCCCTACATATGAACTTCCAAGTTGCGAATTTTCAAAGATACGAATGTGCAGCTGGTTCCAGCAAGGAACCAGAACCTGTGCCATCCACTTCAGGCGTGAGTGGAATTGCAGCTCGCCCTCCGTCTCCTGTTGCTGACGATCCTTCAGCTCTACCATCTCCCACCTCCTCTCCCTCCTCCGGTCAGTAACTCTTCTTACCTGTTCACTCGATGCCAGCCCTGTATGTATGCCAGCTGTTGTACTGTACTATTGCACTTTTCAAGGTACTGTAAGATTAAAAATGTTTTCTTTATTGTTTGTTTTTTATGTATTATTTGTGTGAAAAGTATTATAAACCTACTACAGTACAGTACTATATAGCCCGATTGTGTTAGCTGGGTACCTAGGCTAACTTTGTTGGACTTACGAACAAATTGGACTTAATCACCGTGCTCTTGGAATGGAACTCGTTCGTACGTAGGGGACTTACTGTATTGCAAGTCCCCTTAGTAATCTCTCTCTTACACTCCCTTCCCTGTCCTGCTCCATTTGTTGCTGGGCCCCAGATTTACCTGGATCACAGCTGGCTCATTCCTTCCTTCCCCTAACCCAACACTCACGTGTGTCCTGCATCTGGCCTCCCAGAGTACTTGCCTTTTCTCAGACACACCGGCATTTCACCTCTCTGCTTTGATCAGGAGGCCTTCCCAGGGGAGGCCCAAAGGCCCGACCCACATACTCTTCTTCTATATATGCTTGCTGCCTAACTTTTCTCCTCTATCCAGAGAGAATCATGCCTCCCCTGTTCTCCCAAAACTCTAACAACACTGGCCCCAATGGTGACTAGTTGTGTATGTGTTTTCCTGACGACACTGCTTCTATGAACGATCCTGCTGGATTTCTCTTTCTGACTCAAATAGCCCCTTCACTGTGCTATGTCGAATTAAATTGCATTCATTGGGACCATCAAGAGCATTAGAGTGTGAAAGATGTTCTGATGAGTCCAAGGGGAATGTCTATCCTGGTCATTTTTAATGATTATTTATTTTCAAAGGATATATGGATAAGATGGTCTGAGGCAAGGGTGGGATCCCAGGGCGGCCTCTTCCCATTCTCTTATTCGTCCCCTGTGAGGCCTGAGGGAAAGGGGCAAGGCAGTGGTCATCCAGTTTCATTATGGGTCCGGGGTCCTCTAACTGAGGTCCTTAGATGGGCAGCATCGGTCCGATAAACGCCGGTAATCACGTGCAAACTGTTGAGTGAGTGTGCCCCTGGGGAGTGGGGCGGCGGAGGGTCGGGGAGGAGCCTCAGAGCTCTCCTGGAATTCCCAGAGGGACTCAGCTCCAAAGAACACTTTGGCCTCCCTGCTTCCTTCCTTCGGCCTTGAAGAGGAAGGAGGCCTTGCTGAGCTCCACATCTGAGGTTGGGTCAAAGCCCCTGCAAGTCATCAACTGTTCTTGCTGGACTTTTTCCTGTCTGTCTGGATCTCCCACGGGGGCCTTGAGGAAGGGTAGAGTTGGCCTCAGGGGCAGCTCTTTTGGGATCTAGGTGTTTGAATCCAGAGTCATAGCCATGTTATTGCCTCTTTCAGACATCATGCCTGTGAGCATCTGTCCAGGGCCTGAGCTTGGGGGGCAAAGTCCTTTCTGGAGAGCATCCGGAGCCGCCTCCGAGTTTACCACTGATGGTGGGCTGACCCACGACCAGTCAGCTCCCCGCTCTGAGCACCTCAGGGACCCTGGACTGTGAGCGAAAGGGGTCACATGTCAGGAGGACAGAGTTCCCCGAGGGGCCAAGTTCTTAGACAGCGATATCGGCTCTGGCAGGGAAATCTGGAGCGTGTAGTGAGTGTAGGGCTGGCTCTCCAGGACTGTCTCCTTTCGAGGAAAAGAACTGGGTGGCAGGGTGGGGTTTGGGGATTGAGGTGTGGCCAGGGTTTTACTGCCTACTATTCTCTTCTCTTTACTGTGTCTCACTCAGAGCTGAAGGAAGAGGCCTCGGCAATGGGTGAAATTTAGGGGAGCCTAACTGTGGCTTCAACCCTAGCAGGTGGTGGTGTGCCCAAGGTCCTCTGAACCCTTCCACCACACATAACCCAGACTGCCACAGCTCCTACCACCCCCACACGTGGGAAAGGGCACCAAACTGGACATCGGGAGCTCAAGTCCTAATTCTCCCAACACCAACTACTCGTGTATTCTTGGGCGAGTCACTTAACTTCTCTGGGTCTTGACTCCCGCAGCTGTCAGAGGGAGATAATAATCCTATAAGGTCCTCAGAGTGACTTTGAGGATCGAGTTGATACGTGTGAACGTCTTCAATTTACTCTAAAGCCTGATTGGTATATATTACTAATATTTACTCTGGAACCCCTTCCTTGCTTTGGGCCCTGCTACATGAACCAACGTGGGAATGGTGAGTAACAAACTTTTCATTTCCGTTTCCGGACAATTATTTGCATTTGTAACCAAGACCTCCCATGTCTTTGATCAGAGAAAAGAGTAGGGAATAAATTTCAAGTTTGCAGGCAGGTGGAGAAGAGGGACTTCTGAGTTGGAGGGTCCTGCTTCCTTCACGGGAGACTTTGCTGGCATTGCCATCTCTCTCCTCGTGAAAGGACGGACCTTGTTATCTACGTCATCAGGGAAGTTCTTCTGTAGAAGGCTGAGGGGAAAAGAATTTCCAAGGACAAGACACCCGCTGGGAAACCCAACTTCCCAAACGTCCTCCATCTGTCAGCTGCTTGGAACAAGCTGATGCTTCCATGAGGCTGTTTTCAGTTGGGAAATCTGAAAACACCACAGCAGCGGGAAAGGGAAATCATTCTCTCCTTGCATTCCTGCGTTAGGCTGGTGAAGGGGGAAAAAACTGCCAAAAAGTTTAGTAACGTTTGAAGTCGCCTGTCAAGTTCAAGGTGTTTGTTTTCGTGGGATAGGCTGGCAGCCGCTTGCTTTCTCTCTTGCTCAATCCTTCCTCCTTTATTCCATCAGAGTTCTTGTTTCCTATCAAAAGGGCTCAATTCCTTTTTGAGTGATTTCCATTTTCTAGTCCCTGATCTCTTCTTTATCCTATAAATATGGACACTGATTCATCAGCGTTTTCCAGTTCACCTTGGTGTAGTCGCGCATCTGGCTCGTGAATGAATGCTTCTCTCAAGTCTAACTCAATTCTGTATGTCACTCTCCTGTTTCCAAACTCTCATCAGGCTCCTCATGATCTACTGAAATAACTTCCATCTCCTGACCTCGGCTTTCTTCCATCTGGTCCCCAGGGCAACAGCCAACACAGACCCAAAGCCAGACGCACTGTTTCCACTGGCTGATGCAGCCCCAGGTTGGGGCGCAAGGCTCAGAAAGGGGCATTTGAACTGCAGGTGAGCCCCGTTGCCCTGCTCACCCCGGTGCCTTTGTCAGACACCTGTTGGTCCCAGACGCCCTTTCCAAACTCATCTCCTAACTCTCCCTTCTCCCTGCCCTTCTCCCTAGCCCAGCACCCTCTCACTGCCTCTCTCAAAGGCCTCAACTTATCCCGTATCTCCACGCTTGTTATACTATTCCTTCCACCCCAATTTCTTTAACTTCCCTCTTAAAGCCTCCCAAGGCCCATCTCAGATGGCACTCCCTCATTAGTCAAGCGTGTATATAGACAGAGCTTGATCATATTGTAGGGGATCTGGGTGGGCTGTTTCCCACGCAGCCCAGAGCTGCACAGACTCCCCAGAGAGGAATCTTCCTGGAAGGTGGGGTCAGGCTGCCAGCATGTCTGGACCCCGAGCGGCAAGAAGAACTGGGACTCCCTGAATTTAGAAATTAATGGCATGAGGGAATTCCCTGGCTGGCCAGTGGTTAGGACTCCGCACTTTCGCTGCCGAGGCACAGGAGGGCGCAGGTTTGATCCCTGGTCAGGGAACTAAGATTCCACAAGCCACACAGCACAGCCTGGGGCTGGAGTGCAAGAAATTAATGGCATGAGTCCTCTGTCCTTCTGTTCTGCACCCCACACTGCACTGTGCCTTGGCCCTCAACCCAGAGGCCCACTCTGTTACCGTCTCCAGAGGGTAAAACTCCAGATTTCTGCTGTGGTGAGATGGGGGTAGGTGCCCAGTGGAATAAAAAGGGTCTCAAGGGACCTAGGAAATGTAGCAACAGCAGACACTCAGAGATTGCTTACCAAGTGCGAACACTGCCTACGGTAAGCCCAAGGTAATTTACATATCCTAGCTCTGTTTGCATATATAAACATATATTTACATACATTGACTACTCCTCAAATAGCGCTTCTCCTAGTCTTCACCTAATGACACATGATCTGCCAGCCGGATCCAGAAGTCCCTGGGGCTCCCGCTTCCTCCGTTTGAGGAGTCTGTGGTGTGAAACATTTGCTCTATCCTTTTCCAAGTCAGACTTGGGATTGGGCTCGAAAGACTGCTCGGCCAGTTATCCCTCCTTGGTTTGCTTTCCCGCTTCCAGAATGTTATTGCTATTGTCTCCTCCTAAAATTCTTTCCTACATAGCATCACTGTAAGTGTGCTAGTGGCTAAGAGATGTTTATCTCTATGGAGAGAGTTGCCCACGCACCTGAGCTGCCACAGCCAACTCCACGTCTCCTGCCCGAGGCCACACCTTAAGTCAAGTGCAGGGGACAGGCGTGTGTGCGTCCAGGGTGCCTACTTAGCTTTGCTCTCGAAACAGCACGTAAGCCGCGTAAAAGGTGGTGATGAATGGATGGACGCGACTCCCCTTCGTACCTCCGGTGGGCAGGCATGAAACTCCGTGCTCTCGGCAACCTGGGTGGAGGAGGTAGGAGCTGCGGGCGCTCAGCCTTTTACACCCCCAGCCACGTCAGCATCCTGAAGCCACTTATGCTCTCATGTGTGACATTAATTCTGCCATTCAGGAAGCAGCACTACTCAGCTCCTCCTGACCTTGTGGCTGAACCAGCCCTGGGCCATCTCTCCTTCTCTGCACCTGGGTGACAGGGCTTCAGGTTTTGCGTTTATGTCCAATTCTGGGCTTCCCGTGCATGGGTCTCCCCACGACCTGCCACACCTCAAAGTTCTGAAGAAAGGTAAATGCAGAAAGGTTTTTATTCCCCAAACCCCAAAGCTGCCTCTAGGTAGGTCGGCAAGGTTGGGCCCCATGGCCCGCCTCTTCACCTTGGAAAGGTTTAGGGCCTAGACAGGGCTACTACTAGCCTTGAGCAAAACAGGGAACTGTACCTCTTGGATTTTGCATGATAAGTACACAGAGCTCTAATGTCAACAAGGGCAACGCTCCTTCTTGGACGTGGTGCACTGGTGCAGTGGCACAAGGTACCTTGGGCAGTTGCACACAGTGGCCTTGGGTCCAAGGCCATCTTTTGGCCTTTCTCCTGAGCTCACAGCAGAATCTCTTTATCTTTCCAGTCTGTTGGTTAGGACATGTCTGCCTGAAAAAGAGTAATAGCAGGCAGAGAGAAGCAAGAATGAGAGCACTTCCTCTAATATACATTTATTATTAGTTTCTAAATTAAGAGACTCTTTTTTTTTTTTTTTTAGCATTTTGAGGTTTACAGAAAAATGGAACAGAAAATACAGAGTTCCCACACACACCCTCGCCCACACCAAGTTTCCCTTGTTCTGAACGTCCTGCATTAGTGTGGTACATTAGGTACAATGGATGAACCAATAACACCTGGTGATTAGAGTCTCTGGTTTACATTAGAGGTCTCTGTTTGTGTTGTTCATTCTATGGGCTTTGACAAAATGTACAATGACACGGATTCACCGTTGTAGTGTCATATATAGAATAGTTTCACTGCCCTAAAAAAATCCTATGGCTATGTTTAGTTTTAAAACCCAAATGCGGGCTTCCCTGGTGGCGCACTGGTTGAGAGTCCACCTGCCGATGCAGGGGACACGGGTTCGTGCCCCGGTCCGGGAAGATCCCACATGCCGCGGAGCGGCTGGGCCCGTGAGCCATGGCCACTGAGCCTGCACGTCCGGAGCCTGTGCTCCGCAACGGAGCCTGTGCTCCACAACGGGAGAGGCCACAGCAGTGAAATGCCCGCGTACCGCGAAAACAAAACAAAACAAAACAAAAGAAAACCCCCAAATGCTCTACTCCCTGTACCCACCTCCGTGCTCCTCTTTGCTGGTTGGAGTAGGAGTGGGGAGGGGCTGGGAGCTTCCAGAGGAGGCCAGCATTTCTCAGCTTTGCTCTTTTCTTCAGTTCACCCAATACCCCTCCGCGAAGGAGATTATCCTCACAAATCAATAAAAGTTGAACCTGTCTGCTTTCCTTCCCTCCCTCCTTCTTGGGCTGCCTCACCTCCGATCCAGCAGTGAGAGGAAATTGGCACTTTCTTAAGGAGGAAACCTTCCAGTGAAAACATAAGTCCTTTAACTTTGTGGCGACCTATTAAAACGAGTTTACTGGCAAAGTTCACACGTTAAAAATCGTGTTGGGTAATATAGTTGTGCCTTGTATAATTCTGCGGGTTTCTGGTAACAAAGTCAAGTCATGTTCCTTCCAAGAAAACAACTCTGCTTGTCCTGTTGGGGCATCAAGGAGATAACCACATGGGCAGGGTGGCTGTCAAAATATGTAAGAATTGGGCTTCCCTGGTGGCGCAGTGGTTGAGAGTCCGCCTGCCGATGCAGGGGACACGGGTTCGTGCCCCGGTCTGGGAAGATCCCACATGCCGCGGAGCGGCTGGGCCCGTGAGCCATGGCCGCTGAGCCTGTGCGTCCGGAGCCTGTGCTCCGCAACGGGAGAGGCCACAGCAGTGAGAGGCCCGCGTACCGCAAAAAAAAAAAAAAAGTAAGAATTTGTAGGGTATCGGTATGTATTGGTGAGGATGCACTGAGTCATGCTGCAGTAACAATCAACCTTCCATTAGTATCTTTAAAACAGACTTATTTCTTGCTCATGCTCCCTGCTCCTCCTGCATTGGTGGGGAGGGGGTAAGCGGAGAAGTGTTCTGTCAACTACAATTCATCAGAAGGATGCTGGCCGTGCAACTGGGCGAGGTCCTGGTGGCCCCATCTGTGCCAGGATCAGCCCTTTCCTTAGATTGTGAGCAGGTGTGGAGGGGTCCTGGGCAGGGCTGGCTTCGTGGCTGTGTGACTTGGGCAGGTGTATAGATCCCCATGTGCTCAGAGGGTCTTGTGCTTGGTTTAATGCTCAGCTGACACTGTCTTGAAATTCTCAACAATTTTTTTTTTAACATCTTTATTGGGGTATAATTGCTTTACAATGGTGTGTTAGTTTCTGCTTTATAACAAAGTGAATCAGTTATACATATACATATGTTCCCATTCTCAACAATTTTTAAACAAGGAGTCTTGCCTTTTTATTTTGCACAGGGCTCTAAAAATTATTGTAGGTAGCCATCCTGGTCCCAGCGGAGGGTGGGTAGAAGTGCATTCTACCCACATGAATGGGGTAGAAAGTCAGAATGGTAGAAGTGCATTCCAGAAATAGGGAGCAGCAGTTTTTTTTAACCAACCTGCGTGAAGCGTTTCGATTAACTTAACAGCTGGTACGGCAACTAGTGCATATCGGCCCAGATGTGAGTTTACGTGATAGTCCCTAAAAGGACCCACATTCACTAGGACAGTCATTTGGGGTAGAAGTGATTCCTTAGCTTGGAAATCAGAATTCAGAGGCCAGGTGAGGCACTCCCATCTCTTTCTGAGTCTTCCTTTCATGAGTCTAGATTTTAAGGAGGAGAAATAAAAAGATATGACCTCCTGGCTGATGAGGGTTAAACATGGTACTTGCTACGTGGCATTAGGATGGGAACTAAAGTGGGATGGGTCTTACATGTTCTAATGAGCAGTCTTTGCAAACAGTATTATCATTTTTATTACTCTGAGGTTATTTCTTTTTTTAAATGTTTTAAAAAATTATTTTTGGCTACGTTGGGTCTTCATTGCTGCGCGCAGGCTTTCTCTAGTTGTGGTGGGCGGGGGCAACTCTTCATTGCAGTGCGTGGACTTCTCATTGTGGTGGCCTCTCTTGTTGTGGAGCACGGGCTCTAGGCGCGTGGGCTTCAGTACTTGTGGCACGTGGGCTCAGTAGTTGTGGCACACGGGCTTAGTTGCTCCACAGCATGTGGGATCTTCCCAGACCAGAGCTTGAACCCGTGTCCCTTGCATTGGCAGGTGGATTCTTAACCACTGTGCCACCAGGAAAGCCCTCCTTTTTTTCTTTTAATACATCTTTACTGGAGTATAATTGCTTCACAATGCTGTGTAGTTTCTGTTGTACAACAAAGTGAATCAGCCATATGCATATGTATATCCCTATGTCCCCTCCCTCTTGAGCCTCCCTCCCACCCTCCCTATCCCACCCCTCTAGGTCATCGCAAAACACTGAGCTGATCTCCCTGTGCTACGCTGCTGCTTCCCACTAGCTATCTACTTTACATTTTGTAGTGTATATATGTCGATGCTTCTCTCACTTCACCCCAGCTTCCCCCTCCTCCCACCGCGTCCTCAAGTCCATTCTCTACATCTGCATCTTTATTCCTGCCCTGCCACTATGTTCATCAGTACCATTTTTTTTTTAGATTCCATATATATGTGTTAGCATATGGTATTTGTTTTTCTCTTTCTGACTTACTTCACTCTGTATGACAGACTCTAGATCCATCCACCTCACTACAAATAACTCAGCTTCGTTTCTTTTTATGGCCGAGTAATATCCCATTGTATATACGTGCCACATCTTTATCCATTCGTCTGTCGATGGACATTTAGGTTGCTTCCGTGTCCTGGCTATGGTAAATAGTGCTGCAATGAACATTGAGGTACATGTCTCTTTTTAAATTATGGTTTTCTCAGGGTATATGCCCAGTAGTGGGATTGCTGGGTCATATGATAGTTATTCCTTTTTTAAAAACTTTATCCCTTAGCACAGGGTTAGTAAGTACCAAACATGCATGCTCTCACCCTCCCCTTCTAATCCTCTTCTACGCTAAGTCTGTCATGCCTGGTTAATCATATCACTCTTTCCAGTTGATCCTGGCTGTGGTCTCAGAATCTGCCCTCCCTCCACACCCAGCACTGTAGGCAGTCACTAAACTCATTGTAGGTTGGGACCCAAGGAAAATCCTAGCCATTCCAGTGTTCGCCCTTAGTCAGGTCCAACTTAAATATTTCAGCCTATGACAGCCATGTTATGGGATATTGTTGTATAATAATTTATTCAGTCTTTGTCCTGGATTCCCGGGATGGGTCTTCTAAACTCTTGGAATTTCCTGAATGTTAGGAGTGTCTTTATTATCCACAGTGGGCCCTGGGACCACACCTGAGCTCAGGTTAACGAGGTGACTCCTGGTGGGCCCTGGAATTTCAGGATGAGGGCTCGCCAAGCCAAAAAGACCAACCATGTGACTACAAAGTTGGGGTTTTGAGTCAGGTGATATTGGTCTGGAGGGGTGGGGGGGGCTGAAGATTGAGTTTAATCACACTTCTAGTGATTCAATGAATCAAGCCTGTATAATGAAACCCCAAGAAAATCTCTGGACCCTGAGGCTCGGGTGAACTTCCTGGCTAGTGAACCCATAAAAGTGCTGGGTGGATGATGCTCTAGGTTCCACATGGAGAGGACATGGAATCTCCGAGTTCACGACCCTCTCAGACGTTTCCCTATGAGCCTCTTCACTTGTCTGGTCCTGATTTGTATCCTTTATAATAAAATTGAAATTGTAAGTCTAGCACTTTGCTGAGTTCTGAGAGTCATTCTAGTGAATTACCAACCTGCGGGGGTAGTGGAAACCCCCAAGTTTGTAGCCAGTTGTAGAAGTCTGGGTGGCTCAGGGACCCCTGAACTTGTGGCTGGCATGTGGCCTTAGCCTGTGGAGTCTGCACTTGGCCTGAGTAGTTAGGTTCAGAATTGCATTGCAGGAATGCAGATGTGAAAGGCAAAGAGGAAGCCACGCTCCCCTGAGGCTGCCGTGGTAGCAAGTGCTGGAGATCAGGAGATCTCCAGGGGCAAAATGGACCTTTGCAGACCTAACCTGCCCTTGCAACTGGGGCATGTTCCTCCATTGACAACGTCAGAGGAGCTGGACTTCAGTAATGAAGTATGCAAATTTCCCCAGGCCCCATAGGTACAAATGAGGTCACATTCATGGCCTTGTTTCTCAAGTTCTTCCCTACATCCACCCCTGCGAAGTGCCTATGCCCCATGAGAATTTCTGGAGTACCTGGGGGTATTCTCATGAACACGCAGAGTCAGCTGTTTCTGAGGTCTGCTGCACACTGCTGCTTCCACTGGACCACACTGTGGTGGATATCTTCTACTCGCCCCTCCAGACTCCCTCCCCACGCTCCCTGCCATGCTCAGTGTCCTGCAAAGCTGACCTTTATGAATTGCCTCATCCAAGGCTACTTTGTCTTGGCCTCTGGTTAGGTTCAGCCAGTGGAAGGCACTGAGAGCAGGGTGCTCATTGCCTGTTCCTCCCTGCGGTGAGTTGACTGATTCCCTTAACAAAGGCTGCAGCTCTGACCAGGTGGCCACTTCCTTGCTTGTGCCCTCAGGTCTAGGAGAGGTAAAGCCTTCCTGCTGTTGTTAGCCCTGGGATGCTTTCCAACCCCTTATAGGTTTCCCTTCACTGCTCACATCTCTGTAAATGGTCTTCTTCAAACTCTCCTTAGTTTGAGGTGCCATTTGCTTCCCTTTAGGACCCTGATCACATAGACACCGCTGCTGTTTCCACTGTATATACATCCTTGGGGCCATCCCACCTCCCCTTGAGCATCACCGATATTTCTACTCTGTCCTATTAACGTAGAGCTGACACAGTGCCTATGGCAGTGTGGGAGGGAGCATCTCTCCCTGCTCTGTGTCACTCTGTTAGAGGGGTCTCAGCAATGTACTGTTTGTGCTCCAATGTCTTCTAGAATTTTAGAAATAGCTCTTTTTTGACCGGCATGAGGCTGAAGGAGCCTGAGAGGTCTGGGTCTGGGAGCTCGCTATGCCACTAAATGGCTGTGTGCCCTTGGACAAGTCATTCTCATTTTCAGGCCTCAGTTTCCTCACCTGTAGCACAGGGGTTGGACTTAGTGTTCTTCGTGTGTGTGTGTGTGTGTGTCGGTCATTTTCATTATCGTTTTTTCTTAAATTGAAATATAGTTGATTTATAATGTTATGTTAGCTTCAGGTGTACAGCAAAGTGATTCAGTTATATACATATTTTTTTTCATATTCTTTTTCATTATAGCTTATTACAAGATATTGAATATAGTTTCCTGTGCTCTACGGTAGGACCTGTTGCTTATCTGTTTTATATATAGTAGTTTGTATCTGCTGATCCCAAACTCCTAATTTATCCCTCCCACCTTTTTCCCCTTTGGTAACCATAAGTCTGTTTTCTATGTCTGTGTGGACTCAGTGATTCTTAAACTGCCCTGGGCCCCCAGTCTCACTTTAGCCAGAGTAGCTCCTGTTTGATCTGTTTTTAGAATTTGGGCTTTCGTGAAGATTTTCTTTAAAGCATGGATTCCATGGCTTTAAAAATGCTTGACAACAATTGGACTAGGTAATTCTAAAGTCCCTTCCAGTCTCAACATTTTTTTTTTTTTTTTTTTTTTTGGCTGTACCACACGGCTTGCAGGAACTTAATTCCCCAACCAGGGATTGAACCTGGGCCTTTGGTAGTGAAAGCACAGAGTCCTAACCACTGAACTACCAGTCCCAACATTTTTGAGCATAAAATCAACCTTGCCTTCCTAACCACTGTGCCAGGGAGGGTCTGGTTCCAAGAATTAATGGAAAACTGATGGTTGAAGCCTGTCTCCTGTCAGGCTCTGTCATGGCAAATCTACCATGACCCAGTAAATCACTTTGCTCCACCCCATCCATCTTCGGCATCTTCTCACTTATTTCTCATTTGCTTCTGCCACTCTTCCTAGGCAAGGAGAAAGAAGGAACTGATTTTAAACCAGTTGCATAAAATGCAAACCACCCCAGCAAACAAAACTGTGGAAAAGATGGCAGCTTTAAATGAACTGACTCCCGAGGTTTGCAAAGGCTTCGTCCACAATAATGGAAGCTGGCAGCCCCTCGGTGGTTTGTCCCAGACACTTGGTGCTGGAGAGAATTATAGAACGGTGATTAATAGTTTGTGTAGCATCTGAGCCTGCTTCCTGATTGTGGGGAATCTGCCCTTGCGTGAGCCCTGTCTGGGTCTGAAGGCTGAAAACTCCCCTTGATCTCTGGCAGCAAAAGCACAGACACATGAACTAAGTATAGCCAATCAGATTCTCACCTGAGAGTTTCAATACAGACTGAACAATATAATTGGAATTTCTTTTGACGGGGTTGATGGCTAAGGCATCCAGTGTCTGGTGGCATCCGTGGTACCCGGGCCAGCAGTGGCCACAGTGCAAGCACAGAGCCCAGCATCCAGCTACCTGCAATCCATTTTGAAAGAGGCAAGGTATCACAGATGACGTTACAGGATGTTAGTTTTGCCAGAGAGTCTCTGCGTCTTGCCAGCCTGTGCCTTTTCTAACATTCCCTTTCTTTCTGTAGTCGCCGAGTTTCCCTGACATCAATCTCCTTAAGCCTCTCCCAAGGGATTCCTCTCTCAGGCTGCCTACCCTCTATCTCCTCAGCAGATGTTTAGGCAGCGCTGGTTGCCTCTCAAAAGAGGAAGCCATACCTCTCCTGCCTTTCTCCCCACCCCCATCCTCCTTCTGCCCATTTTATGCCCCAAATGTGCCAATGCAGAGCAGTTGGTACTCTTCTCCTTTTGGAAATGAAAACCCCAGGGTGAGTCTTCCTGACACACGTGCGTGTGTGCTGGGGGTGAGGACTGATTCATAAATCTTGCTTGAAGAAGAAAGGCCTTTGAGCAACCTGGTAAAGGTTGGCTTTCATTCACTTCCTTGTCACCCCCTTTCTGAACACCTCTTCTGCTCCAGGCCTGCAGTAGACCCCATGGGGATACTGAGGAACAAATGCTTATATAAAATAAGGAAAAAGATGTGGGACTTCGAATTGGGAGACCTGGGTTGGGACCCTGCTTTGGTCACTCACTCTCTGCGAGAATTGGGTAGGTTCCCTAACCTCTCTGAGCGTCAGTTTCCTTATCTGTAAAATGGGCTCATGAACGCACATACTCTATGGATTGTGCGGAAATTCAAGTCAGAATGTATTTAAGCATTCATCCAAATCGCCGGTTCATAGGAGACCTCCCGTCAAGGTGTGTTGCTGTCAACTGAAAGCCCCGCAGATGACAGAGCCCCAAAGGAAAAGGTGCCCCCCCATCTACCCTGAGTGGTGGGGTAGGGGCACTTGGGAGTTGAGGTACCTGGCAAGGTGGGAAAAATTACTTGCAATTATGTCGTATGTTGATTGCTATCAGTCAAGTATCTTCTTACATTTCTTGACAAGAATGCTTGTAAAATAGAGCGGGCAGGGATGTTGAATCCCTAGGGCCATTGACATAAGAGAGGGTGGCTGGAGGGAAGAGGGTGCCAGAGGAGAAAGTGCTAAAAGGAAGAGCGGAAAATGAGCTTTATTCACAATTCAAGGTTGTCTAAATTGCCCCTGAGTTCGGTTTCCCTGTAGCCCTAAGGTGGGGGTGGGAACCACACCGGGGGGATTGAGGTGGGAGCTGCATGGGCGCTGGTGTCGGGAGACCTAAGTTCCAGTCTGGTCTCTGACATGTATGAGGTAGACGAACTGAGAGTCACTTCAGCTCTCTGAGACTTTGTTTCAGGTACCGAGACGTACGGGAAAATGATAGCACCTGCTTCACGAGGGTGCAAACAGTGAACAAGTGAGCGATTTTTTTTTTTAACAGATTATTGAGCTATAATTCACAGAGTGTAAAATTCACCCTTTGAAAGGATACATTTTCATTGTTTTTCATGTATTCAGAGTTGTGCAGCCATCATCACTATCTCATATTAGAACAATTTTATCACCCCTGAAGGGACCCACATCCATTATCAGTCACTCCCCATTCTCCCTCCCAAGAGACTTATTTTTAGACTGTTTAACGTTGTACCCATTTTGATTTCTAACAAACAGTTGGTTAGTAGGAACAGTTGTTGCTGCACAATAGTCTGCTTCTAAGTCATATCACAAGTATTTATCAGATTTAGTAAAAACTGTCTTGAGAACTGTGTCAGGAGTAAGCTCAGCAGGGGAATTTTAAAGAGAAAAAAGCTTAAAGACCACAGTTTATTTCTGTCTCATAGAATAGCCCAGGTAACTCCAGGAAGCTCACTGTCCATCTTCTCTAGGATACGGCCTTCTTCCTCAGGATCTGAAATGTCAGCTGGAGCTCCAGCCACCATATCCTTGTTCCAGATAGCAGGATGCAGAAAGGGATGAACATTGCATGCCGTTGGCCTTGAAGGAAGAGTCTCAGAAGTTCCACACAGCACTTCTACTAACATCTCATTGACCAGAACTCAGTTATATGGCCACACAGAGCTGCAAGGAAGGCTGGGGTATTTAGCCTTATTCCGAAGAGCCAATGAAAACTGGGATTTGCATTATTATGAAAGAAGAGGAGAACAGTATTGGTGTATGTATCAGTCAGCAAATGCTGTAATTATTGTGCATAACAAGTCACATAAAACTCAACGGCATACAACGAGTATAGACCTTTCTTGCTCTCAGGTCTGTAGTTGGGCTGGGAAAGCTCTGCTTGAGGCTACAAATCTCCTGGGTTAGGATGAAGGCTTCAAATTGGCTCTCATCTACATTCCTCCATATTTCCCTATGACCAGCCCTACTAGGGCATGTTCCTTTCATGGCAAATGGCAAGAGCCCAGGAAGTTGAGCAGAGACACATGATGCTTCCTGAGCCCTCTTTTTTTTTTTTTTTTTTTTTTTTTTGCAGTACGTGGGCCTCTCACTGTTGTGGCCTCTCCCGTTGCGGAGCACAGGCTCCGGACGCGCAGGCTCAGCGGCCATGGCTCACGGGCCCAGCCGCTCCGCGGCATATGGGATCTTCCCGGACCGGGGCACGAACCCGCGTCCCCTGCATTGGCAGGCGGACTCTCAACCACTGCACCACCAGGGAAGCCCCTGAGTCCTCTTGAGTCCCTCTTGTCCACACTCCATTGATTAAAGCAGGTCACGTGGCCATGCCAACATCAAAGGCAGAGGTATAGTCCATTCACACTAATGCGTACCACTGCAAAGTCACATGTCAAAGACTGTGAGAGTAAAATTCTAATTCAGGAAGGGTCTGAAAAATGGTAAACAATGATTCATCCTATGACAGAGACCAACCAACTTTGCCAGGAAATGCAGTATCCGTGATTCTGGTCCCCTAAGACTTCCCAGGAGCCTACCTATGCTGCTGTTTCTTTAACTGCAGTCTCCAGCTCTAGCTTCCCACTTCTGATGGCCCCATTTTCCAGGTGGGAGAACAAGGCTAGCCCAGCCTCCCATATAAGCTTTCTAGGCCACAATTCCTAGTGTCCGGACTCACCAGCCACCCTGTCACCATTTCCTCAGAGGTCTTGCCGAGAGAAGCAGGGTCTCCACGAGATTCAGGACTTCTCCATGTGGGACCAGCCTGTCATTTTCCATTACCGCAGTTCCCAGGGGTCCAGCCAAGGTAAGATCCGTTTCTCCTGTTCAGTCCCCCAAACACGAAAGCTTTCTCATGCTGCTTTCTCATAGAATAAGGGTTGCTGATACATCTGGCTGACAGTGAAGGCCCAGTTAGCCAGGTCCTCTAATCACAGAAAAGCCTGTTTATCTTTCCCGGGGTAAGACAGAGTCTACGGAAGTGAAAACTCAGAACTCAGATTAGCTTTTCAAAGGGTGACCTTTCCATAGTTTACATTCTCAATAAATCAACCTGCTAAATTGTAATTGGTTGAGGCAAAATTCCGAAAGGTTTGGTCAAACTTTTGGCATAAATAACCTTCTGTGTATTTCAGTATTGCCACTCTGCTTAGTCCATTTCCATTAGTAATGCAAACAGCATTTTCTGGTGTACAGCCCAAAGTTAGCATGTACTCAGAAGTTGATTAAAACAGCCATTTTCAATAAAGGCTGTGACCTCTCTGCTACCACCTTCTTCCTGTGGAGATTTTTTTGGTGTGGTCTTTGCAAGCTGATTTATAAACGTCCTTTCAGAAAGGTAATCTAAAAAACAAGCCACATGTTTCTTGTAAACTTAAATATCCACCTATTTTATGGCCCAGGAGTTCTACTCCTAGACACTTTTACCTTAGACAAATGAAACCGATATCCAACCCACACAAAGAAATCTACATAAAGGTTTATAGCAGCTTTATTCTTAGTAGCCAAGTGCTGGAAAAACCTAATGGTCCATCAGCAGATGAATGGATACACAAATTGTGGACTACACATACAACGGAAAACTCTTCTGCAATAAAAAGTAAAGGATTACCAATATGCAAAACAACACAGATGAATCTCACAGACATGCTGAGTGAAGGAAACCAGACACAGAAGACTACATACTGTATGATTCCATTTATATGACACAATCTTAGTTCATCTGGGCTGCTATCACAGAATACCATAGACTGCGTGACTTATAAACGACAGAAATTTATTTCTTACAGTTTGGAGGCTGGGCAGTCCAAGGTCAAGACACCAGCAGTTTTGGTGTCTGGTGAGGGC
Source organism: Delphinus delphis (assembly GCF_949987515.2). Taxonomy (NCBI): domain Eukaryota; kingdom Metazoa; phylum Chordata; class Mammalia; order Artiodactyla; family Delphinidae; genus Delphinus; species Delphinus delphis. Next base: position 15,320,765 of record NC_082694.2, on the reverse strand, counting down.
TTTCTTCTTGGTTCATAGAGTTCCCATCGTCTCGCTGTGTCTCACATAGTAGAAGGGGTGAGGGATCTCTCCAGGATTCCTTTTATAAGGGAACTTATAAGGGCTCCAGGCCTCCTCCTAATACCATCAGCATATGAATTTTGGAGGGACACAAACATTCAGCCCATAACAGACACTCGAGAAAAGACAACACCAGTCTACGTTGAAAGAAGAGTTGGGATTGATTGGAAAAGAACAAGAAGGAACTTTCCAGGTGATAGAAATGTTTTATGTCTTGATTGGAGTAGTGGTCCCACCTAGTAAATATTTGTCAAAACTCATCAAACTCTGTAGGTTAGAGCTGAGCATTTCACTGTGTGTAAATTATACCTCAATAAAAAATATTTTTTAAAAATCAGGCTATTTCCTCAAATGGTCTAAGAGCAAACTTAGGAGATCTGTGTCCTGAACATTAATGGAAACATCGATGACCTTCCAGCTGGAGAGGCAGTTGGGGGAACTTGTGGTCGGCAGCCAACTGGAAACAGTTTCATTTTGTATCATCAGTTAATCATTTATGAAAGCGTTTCTGAAAATGGAGAATGAGGTCCATTCAATTAGGTTCTTTTTTTAAAAAAAAAAAAAATTATTTATTTATTTGGTTGCTCCTGGTGTTAGTTGTGGCAGGTAGGCTCCTTAGTTGCTCCTTAGTTGTGGCATGCAAACTCTTAGTTGCAGCATGTATGTAGGGTCTAGTTCCCTGACCAGGGATTGAACCCGGGCCCTCTGCACTAGGAGTGCAGAATCTTATCCACTTTGCCACCAGGGAAGTCCCCCCAGTTAGGTTCTTAAAATAATTTTACAAGTGGCTCTCAGGTTCTGCTCAGTAAACTCAAAATGTCATTACTGGTGACTTTTATGTCAGGGTCCCATTATGCTCCCTTGCTGAGGAGCAGGGCTTGTCCAATCCCTCAGACCTGGGGACTGGAGAGATGGTGACATTTTGGTCACAGCCCCACGTGAATCATGAGAGTCTGAAGGTGCCACAGAATTGAAGCATCCTGTTAGCTGGGGGTCAGGGTGCCTGGAGTGAGATTTTGTTCTTCCAATAACCTACACTGACCAATAAGTCTGTCCCCAAAAGAATCTGAAAAAGAATAGATACATGTATACGTATAACGGAATCCCTTTGCTGTACATCTGAAACTAACAAGACATTGTTAATCAGCTATACTCCAATATAAAATAAAAAGTAAAGCACAAAACAAAACAAAGCAAAAAAATGAAAAATCCATCCCCAGCCATGCTGACACCCAGCCGGAAAGAAACAGTGCGGTGACCTTGGACAAGGAGTTTGTTACCTCTGCTCCAATCTACCCAGGGCCTCAGGTTCCTAGAACAGTTCGTTCATTATGACATTCCCTTGACGATAATCCTTTATAATCCCTATGCTACTGTCACTGCCAGGAAAGGCGGAAATCTCCCCTGGGCTGAAGGCTTTGCTTTGTTTGATGTGACCTGAGACTGACTCAGGCTGTAAATTTTCCCCAACAGGCTCGATAGGACAAGTTCTTCTGGCAAAGAGCTATACCGAAAAAAACAACATACCAACCAAAAACAGTGTAGAAGCTGCAAAGGAAGCTGGAAGGTCCTTTCTTTCCTTTTTTGTTAAATTGTCTTTGGAATGCGGTTCGCTTCCCACCCTGCAGAGGTGAGAAGAACCTCCCCATCAGGGGAGACCATTGCTGAGTGCTGCCGTTGCTGGTTGGTCCCAGCCAGTCTCCTGTTCTCCCTGCCTCCTGGGATGATGGCGTACAATGTACTTCAAGGGCTTGGCTAAGGGAGGGCCCCCTCCATTCTTTTTTCTCCCAGCCACCATCTTCTTGGTCTCATTCAGAACGCAGAGGCATGGACACACAACCACACCTCCACACCACATCCATGGTACACAACGCAGAAACACACACACCACACACCATTCTTATGCTACCCCCCACCCCACACACACATACAGACCACACATAAACACACATCACACACATATAGTGCACATCTAGACACCACACACACACGTTCACTCACTTGACTCTTGTCAACTCTTGTTCTGGGCAGGAACGGAGTTGGTACCAGCTTTTGTCCTTCCACAGCCTCCAGTGTGTTTCTCAATCCCCAGGTCACAGGGAAATGTCGCCAGGGGCGGATTGTCTGTCTCCCCATCTTGACCATGAATAATTTGCTGATATGCACTGATGATGCTATTTCAGGCAACGGCAGACAAGTTGCCTTTCCAGTCATTCAGCCCAATCACTCCAATTCCGTATCATAAACAACGCTAGAACACACCAAGGTGCTATTATCAGTTGTTAGGTATTGAAATAATTCTGTATCAGTTTGTACACACCTGCTGTCCCTAGGCCCCTGAAGCCCACACTCCCCAGATTCCGTAATAAAGGGTTACTGCTTTACATATCAAGGACCAGACCAGATTCTGGTCCCTTGGTTGTGATCAGCTGGGGTCCATGATATACCTGTTAACTGTATTTTGACTGTCATTCCTGTCCTCAGGGAATGGGTGAAAGGTAGCTTTGCCTGCTTTGAGGTCTTTTATGATGGTCAAACTTATGTTTTCTAAATATGGATTAAGCCTTCCCTGGTGGCGCAGTGGTTGAGAGTCCACCTGCCGATGCAGGGGACATGGGTTCGTGCCCCGGTCCAGGAAGATCCCCTATGCCGCAGAGCGGCTGGGCCCGTGAGCCATGGCCGCTGAGCCTGCGTGTCCGGAGCCTGTGCTCCGCAATGGGAGAGGCCACAGCAGTGAGGGGCCCGCGTACCGCAAAAAAATAATAATAAAAAATAACTATGGATTAAGCCCATCTCTGTGAATGGAGCCGTAGGTGGATACTCAGCAGGATATGGCCCAGTGGGTAGCAGTGGAAAGAGAGTCCCAGGAGAGACCTAGACCAGCCAGACCTGTTCTCCAGGTGGGGCAGACGTGGGGCACCACGAGGGCATCCAGTCCAGCAGACAAACAAGGGGTCTGGAGGGCGGGCTCTGGGCCAGCAGTCAGCACCGTGCAAGACAGGGCCCCACTGCCAGGCGAGCACATGCTGAGAAGGGCTCCCGGGAGCCCAGAGAGCGCGCACACGGTCCAAGGTGGAGACAGTGAGGGAAGCGGGGCCGAGCAGTCATTAGTTAATCGCTTCTCCATCAAGTATGTATGGGTGCCTATGTGCCAGGCACTCAGGATACTCAGGGAACAAGCTCAACCCTGGCGGGTGGGGGGAAACGAATGCAGCCCTTATGCTAACAGCTGCGTAGACAGAGACGTAAAAAGGCAATTCCAATCCAAAGCGATGAGCCCTACTATAGGGGAAGTTCTGTAGGAGCCCAGAGTTGGGCACTAATTCAGACCCAGGGCGCTCAGGAAGTGCTTTCCCCGAGGGCATGTGGTCTAAGCTGAGACCCTAACAACACGGAAAATTGTTCAAGTAAAGAAGGATGGAGAGGAATGAGCAGTAGGTGCAAAGACCCCGAGGCAAGAGAGAAATGGGTTTATTCAAAGAGTGGAAAGGAATTTCTCACATCTGGATGCTTGGAGCACACAGGGGAAGGGGTGGCCCACGGTGCTGGCATTGATCAGGAGGAAAGCACCCCGGTCAGGCAGGTTTCCAAGGGCAACAGAGTGAGTCAAGAGCAAGGGCTCCGGGATAAGCCTGCCTGGATTGAATCTTGACTCTGCCGCTTCCTAGCTGTGTGACCTTGGGAAGGTCCTTTGGCTTCCTCGACCTCAGTAGAATCGTTGTAATGCTCACTTCTGGAGGATGGAGACAGGTAATGTGTGTAACGCACCTAGAACTACGTGGCATGCGATGCGTCCATTCACATCAGCCATAACTGGGCCCCTAAACCCCAAGTCAGGAGTGGGTCCAGAAAAGGGGGCAGGCTGGGCCTGCAGGCGTGGACTTACATCTAATCAACTGGCTACTACCTTAAAACAAATGCTCAATGTCAAAAAAAAAAAAAAAAAAACATTCAGTGTTATAATCACCAGGGTAGCCACAGTTCTCTTCCAAATAGCATTTTAAATGTTGCAATGTAATTTCCACACATTGGCTTCTTGAAGTCTTCAAACTTATCCTGGGAAGGAAGCAAAGTGTCCTTCTTTTTAGAGAAAATGAGATGGAGGCTTTTCACCTGGAGAGTCCAGGGTCTGGAGTGGACCAGGTCCTCTGACCCCTCCATCCCACCCGGGCTGGTAAGCTCGATGCCTTCTCCCACTCCCCCTGCCTCTGTGCAAAGCCCAAAACAAGGACAACAATTCACCCCTTTCAAAGGACAGCTTGTAGGGCAACGCTACTGTGGGCACACCTACTGGCCCTTAGGGCTGTTCTCCAGAGGGCATATCAGCCTCCTGGGAGGTCCCCAGTTTGCCGGGACATGGCTGTGTGGTGGCTGGACGCACGAAGGATAGTCCCTCCAACTACAGCCTGACGTCTCCTCTTTAGAGCTGCCCCTCGTGCCTTCCAGCTGTGTCTGGTACATGTCAATCTGATCTCAGCAGTCTTCTCAAGGAAAGACATTCTTGGCCCAGCCCTTAGGATAAATGGGGGTGTAATTCTTTCATATATTAGTTTTATCTCCCACCTTAACTCCTTGGAGTGAGGAATTATGTCCTCTACTTTTCTGGTGTGTACATGGCCCCCAGCATAGCGCCAGACACACGAGGTTACTCAGTAACCCCTTTGTAATTACTCATTTATAATGGGCAAACATACACGGACAGGTGCGTTTTCCTATATCGTGTTGTCAAGGGCAGTTCTCAGAAGGTTGTTTGGGAACTGTGAAAAATGAGCAAACAGAGTTGGACTTATGCAATAATTTCATAGCCTTGGTCAAGGATCGGTTAGTAAAAGGAGAATTTATTGTAAGGATACAAGGTAACCTCAGGGAACACACCTGCAGAAGCCAGGACTCACAGGATCTGGTGGCTTTTTTCTCCACCCTCTCTCTCTCTCTCTCAATCCCTCCCTCCCTGAGTTCCTTCATCTCTTCTTCTCTTAACTTTTGCTTCAGGCTTTGAATATCTCCTGCTTTGTAATAATAATTCATTGTTTTGAGTTACCATTCTACCCCAAACAGCTTCAGCTCTCCATGACCTTACAACTCCAGTGGCCCACAATACAACACAATAGATTGGTTTCTGTGTCTCTTACTTTGAATGCCCGAGAATCTAATTGGCTCAGCTTGGGTCAGTTCTTCCCTGTGGTCCAATCGGTTATGACCAAGGGTGAGTCTCCCAAGAAAATATGGCCACTCAGGCTGCCCCCTTTTCTGGAGGGGTGCAGAGCACTTCCCAAGTGAAGGGTCTTTGGGAGATGTGCATCCCAAATCTGCTGACCACACCCAATTCCCAACCATTCAGGAGCCAACATTCCACTCTTCCTCTACGTGGACATTGGCCTAAATCCACTCATTTCAGCAAGCATTTTTGGGGCTATCCTGTACCCTCCCAAAATACTTAAGGCCCTGGAAAAGGAAATCAAATTTTGAGATATAAGAATCCTGACCTCCAAGATCTGTTTCTAGTGGTAGAGACCCAACCACTGGGCCCAAGGGCTAGGTAAAAGTTAGACTATGGAGTAATTACAGTAATTTTAGGGGCAGAAATGTAAGAACACAAGATTGAAAGGTGAGCCAACAAGAGTGGATCAAAATCAGCAGCTATCTTCAACTGTCAGATTGGCAAATATTGAGAAGAATGATGACACCCAAATTTGGCAGGATGTGAGGAAACAGGCACTATCATCTACTGCTGATGGGAACAAAAAAAATGGAGCGATACTGCTGTAGGGTAGCTGGCAATCTCTACCAAGACAGTAAATGTGCATCCGCTGTAACCCACCAATTCTAGGTCCAGGAAAGATGAGAGCCAGAAATTGTTATAAGACAAGGGGGAAGCTTGGGTGAATTTGATGACATGAGCCTACACTCAGCTGGATTTGTACCCTGTCTACCGTGCATGCTAATAAGGGTGGGATGACCCTGCTCCTAACCCCAGATAAATGGCATAATTGAGACAGCCCATAACTTTTCCTGATGGATCATGCTTTTCTCAAACGAAAGCAGGACATTAGAGCAGACATTGCAAATATGGCATAAACCCATTATCATGAGTTGATGACTGTGCTCTTTCCCATTGCATTTGGACACTGCCTCAGGCTCACTCTCAGCACCCTACACTGTCCTTCCTAATCAAGAGAAAACCTTTATTCCATTTTTTATTTATAGCTGCTTGGTCCATCCCTGTCCATTGCCCCGATCCCTGGACAATCCTGTGGGATTTTGCAAGTCAAATGGCACTATATTTGTGAGAATATTTGTTACCTTTTTTTTTCTTTCTAACCAGTCAAGTGGGCTTGATGCTGCTGATCAAGTTTTCAAGTCATTAATCAGTTCCCCCTTCCCTGAAAGGGAGGCCCTGCAAGGAAGACCACACAGGCTGATACAGGTAGGGTCATGGAGGCCAGGGAAGTGATTCTAGGAGCGTTTCTTACCTGCAGACTGACTCCCAGTGCTGCTAAGTCAGGCTTGTTTCTGTGTCTCTAACTTTTCCAAAAGTCAGAGGAAAGTTATTGTGGTCACATCAATCACACTATGATACGTTGACCTAAGAAAATTTCACTTCAAAATGCCACATGTTTTTATACCTAGAAACTCAACTGAAATTGTTTCTGCTTTGAATTGCATAATTTACTTGAAAATTGCAGACTACCTATCATTTGCTCTGAAAGCTTTATATCAACCTTTGACCCAAAGCACCAAAGTTCTGGAGAAAATGATGAAATGAATGGTACCATCTTCATTAACACAGCACCATGCCTGAAGCAGAAAAGGTGCTCCATCGATGGTAGCAATGTTCGCCCTCCTTCATCTATTTTTGACAAGTAAATATTTTCAACTTTTATATCTAAGCCAAAGGAGTTAGAAGAGACAGTTAACAGTCACACTTGCACTCAAGATTCCTGTAGGAAGATTTTTAAAAGATTTTGATTACTGTCCAAAGTTTCTCAATCATGGAACTTTTGACATTTGGGGGGAGATCATCTTTGTTACAGGGGAGCTATCCTGTGTATTGTAGGTTGTTTAGCAACATCCTGGCCTCTACCCACTAGATGCCAGTAGCACCCCCTTCTCAATTGTGACAACCAAAAAGGTCTTCAGATACTGCAAAATGTCTCCTGTGGGGAAGGAAGGTGCAAAATTGCCCCCAGTTGAGAGCAACTGATCATTTCCAAATCATCTGTATGAACTGTAACAGAAAGGAACAAATTCTATGATCAACTACAACTGCCTTATATAGAAGAAAATCTGTTATGCAATAGGCCTTTTGTTTCAGCTCCGGTTGCCTGATAGGTTTGGACATGCTCAGGTCAACCTGGAGCTGAATTTGTCAGCAGGCAGCCATCCAGACTTGATCATTCCCAGCAAAGGTGCCAGAGAAACCCTGCCAATGTAGACTACTCAGAAATGCTGGATACTATGTGTATATATATATATATATATATATATATTTTTTTTTTTTTTTTTGTGGTACGCGGGCCTCTCACTGCTGTGGCCTCTCCTGTTGCAGAGCACAGGCTCCGGATGCACAGGCTCAGCGGCCATGGCTCATGGGACCAGCTGCTCCGTGGCATGTGGGATCTTCCCAGACTGGGGCACGAACCCATGTCCCCTGCATCGGCAGGCGGACTCCCAACCACTGCGCCACCAGGGAAGGCCTGGATACAGTATTTTTTAAAATATCTTTTAAAATATAGGGTTAAAGTAGAGGGAAAGTAAGAGAACTCTGTAGAGGTCCAAGATGAGCAAACCCAAATACAGAGGCAAGCAAATGCTGAAGTTAGAACTCACCCAGAAGATACTTGCCAATCCCTGGGGGCCTAGAGCTTGTGTACTGTGCTAGGTCTTGTGTACTGGCAACAGGAACAAACTCTGGGATGTATGTGGGCTGGGAAGTAGGATTAGAGGCTCTTTCATCAAGCCAGTACCTCTGAAAGGTAACAGTCTCGGTTGGTGAACTAGAAAAAAAGCCTCAACCCTCAAAGTGTTGTCTAGGCCTTGGCTCTGAGTGAAATGGAAAAACGATCTCTTCTAATAATCCCTAATCATAAGCCTATTTACATTTGTTTTAGGAGCTGGAATTCATAATCCTTATGTAACACCAAACTTAAAACTCCAGCACAGGGCTTCCCTGGTGGCGCAGTGGTTGAGAATCTGCCTGCCAATGCAGGGGACACGGGTTCGAGCCCGGGTCTGGGAAGATTCCACATGCCATGGAGCAACTGGGCCCGTGAGCCACAACTACTGAGCCTGCACATCTGGATCCTGTGCTCCGCCACAAGAGAGGCCGTGACAGTAAGAGGCCCGTGCACCGCGATGAAGAGTGGCCCCCGCTCGCCAAAACTAGAGAAAGCCCTCGCACAGAAACGAAGACCCAACACAGCCAAAAATAAATTAATTAATTAATTTTTTAAAAAAACAACAAAAAAAAAACCCTCCAGCACATTGGCACCAACCCCAAGCCCCATGGGGCTGTGCGACCAGCATGCAGGGACCTGGCCCTGCCCTGCAGCAGGTTGTCATCAGCCCCTCGACCCCCTGGGCACAGTCAACTGGGTGAGAGGCCTACCCCCCCCTCACCTTCAGTAGGACTGCAGCCACTGCTCGAGGCAGGGCCTCACAGCCAGTTGGGCTGGGGCCAGCCCCGCCTACCAGCACACCCACAGTACTAAGCCCTGTCACAAGAGAAGGGCTCATGCACGCCACATAAGAGGCATCCCTAGAGCATATATCTCAGGTCACCAGAGGGTAGCATGCTTCTGGGCCCCATACAACATCTCCTACATAAGGTCAATTCTCCAAGACTGGGAAACATAACCAAATTACCTAATACATAGAAATAAACACAGAGAATTGGGCACAATGAGGAGACAGAGGAATATATTCCAAACAAAGGAAAAATATATGACCTCAGAGAAGAAGAACTAAATGACATGGAGATAAGCAATCTACCCAATAAAGAGTTCAAGGTAACAATCATAAAGATGCTCACTGAACTTGGGAGAAGAATGGATGAACAGAGGGAGTATTTCAACAAAGAGTTAGAAAATATAAAGAAGAACCAAACAGAGCTGAAGAATACAATAACTGAAATGAAACATACATCAGAAGTAATGAAGAGTCGATTAAATGATACAGAGGAACAGATCAGTGATTTGGAAGATAGAGTGGTGGAAATCACTCAAGCCAAACAGAAAAAAAAGAAGTTTTAAAAAGTGAGGATAGTTTAAGAGACCTCTGAAACAACATCAAGCCTACTAACACTCACATTACAGGGGTCCCAGAAGGAGATGAGAGAGAGAGAGAGACAGAGAGAGAGAGAGACAGAGAGAGGCAGATTACTTATTTCAAGAAATAATAGTTGAAAACTTTCCTATCCTGGGGAAAGAAACAGACCTCACATCCAAGAATTACAGAGAGTCCCAAACAACAAACATCATGAACCCAAAGAGGTCCATACCAAGATACATTATAATTAAAATGGCAAAAAATAAAGACAAAGAGGGAATCCTAAAAGCAGCAGGAGAAAAGCAACTAGTTACATACAAGGGAACTCCCATAAGACTCAGCTGACTTTTCAGCAGAAACTCTGCAGGCCAGAAGGGAGTGGCATGATGTATTCAAAGTGATAAAAGGAGAAAACCTACAGGTAAGAACATTTTGCCCAGCAAGGTTATCATTCAGATTTGAAGGAGAGATAGTCTTACAGACAAGCAAAAGCTAAAAGAGTTCAGCACCACTAAACCAGCTTTATAAGAAATGTTAAAGAGACTTCTCTACATGGAAAAGAAAAGGCCACAACTAGAAATATGAAAATTATGAAGGGAAAAATTATCACTGGTAAAGGAAAATATACAGTAAAGGTAGTAGATCAATTGCTTATAAAGCTAGTAGGAAGGTTAAAAGACAAAGGTAGTAAAATCACCTATATTCACAATAAGTAGTTAAGGGGTACACGGAACAAAAAGGTGTAAAATATGACGTCAGAAACATTAAACAGGGCTTCCCTGGTGGCGCAGTGGTTGAGAGTCCACCTGCCAATGCAGGGGACACGGGTTTGTGCCTCAGTTTGGGAAGATCCCACATGCTGCAGAGCAGCTGGGCCCATGAGCCATGGCCGCTGAGCCTGCGCGTCCGGAGCCTGTGCTCCGCGACAGGAGAGGTCACGACAGTGAGAGGCCCGCGTACCGCAAAAAAAAAAAAAAAAAAAAAAAAAATTTAGAGGATATATGCTGAGTGCGGCAGGAAATTGCTACAAACAAATAGATAAATAAAGGTTGATCTCAGAAGCATTAGAGTAAACATTGAAACATATATATGGAACCTAAGGGAAAAAAAAAGGTCATGAAGAACCTAGGGGTAAGATGGGAATAAAGACAAAAACATACTAGAGAATGGACTTGAGGATATGGGGAGGGGGAAGGATAAGCTGTGACAAAGTGAGAGAGTGGCATGGACATATATACACTACCAAACGTAAAATAGCTAGCTAGTGGGAAGCAGCCGCATAGCACAGGGAGATCAGCCTGTTGCTTTGCGACCACCTAGAGGGGTGGGATAGGGATGGTGGGAGGGAGGGAGACGAAAGAGGGAAGAGATATGGGAACATATGTATATGTATAACTGATTCACTTTGTTATAAAGCAGAAACTAACACACCATTGTAAAGCAATTATACCCCAAAAAAGATGTTAAAAAAAAAATAATAAACTTAAGAGATCATTAACTTGGACTTCCCCAGTGGCACAGTGGTTAAGAATCCACCTGCCAATTCAGGGGACATGGGTTTGAGCCCTGGTCTGGGAAGATCGCACATGCCGTGGAGCAACTAAGCCCGTGCGCCACAACTACTGAGCCTGCGCTCTAAAGCCCATGAGCTACAACTACTGAGCCTGAGTGCCACAACTACTAAAGCCTGCACACTGAGAGCCCATGCTCCGCAACAAGAGAAGCCACTGCAATGAGAAACCTGCACACCACAACGAAGAGTAGCTCCTCTCGCGGCAACTAGAGAAAGCCCGTGTGCAGTAACGAAGACCCAATGCAGCCAAAAAAAATTAAAATATAAATAAATAAATAAATAAATTTATTAAAAAAAGAGATCATCAACTTAAAATAATAACATATATATGATTTTATATATATATATATATATATACACACACATATACACACATGTTGTTATTTATAAAGCTCATTGTAACCACGAACCAAAAACCTATAATAGATACACACACGACAAAGTGAAAGGTATCCAAACATAACACTAAAGATGCAGGGGACACGGGTTCATGCCCCGTTCCGGGAAGATCCCACATACCGTGGAGCGGCTGGGCCTGTGAGCCATGGCCGCTGACCCTGCGCGTCCGGAGCCTGTGCTCTGCAGCGGGAGAGGCCACAGCAGGGAGAGGCCCATGTACTGCAAAAAAAAAAAAATATATATATATATATATATATATGTATATATATATATATATATATATATATATATACATATATATATATATATATAAATGGACCAAACACTCCAATCACATACAGTGGCTGAATGGATACAAAAACAAGACCCATATATATGCTGCCTACAAGAGACTCACTTCAGATCTAAAGACACACACAGACTGAAAGGGGATGAAAAAAGGTATTTCATGCAAACAGAAACAAAAAGAAACCTGGTAAGGAGTTCTCTAATGACCTAGAGATTAGGATCCTGGGCTTTCACTGCCAGGGCCAGGTTCAGTCCCTGGTCAGGGCACTGAGATCCTGCAAGCTGGTTGGCACAACCAAAAAAAGAAAAATAAAGCTGAGGGAACAATACTTATATCAGAGAAAATAGAGTTTAAAACAAACACTGTAACAAGAGACAAAGAAAAACATTACATAATGATAAAGGGATTAATCCGACAAGAAGATATAATGATTAGAAATAAACATGGACCCCAAATAGGATCACTTAAATACATAAAGCAAATTTAACAAACATAAAGGGAGAAATTGAAAGTAATGCAATAATGGTAGGGGACTTAACACCTCACATCAATGGATATCCAGACAGAAAACCAATAAGGAAACACTAGCTTTAATGACAAATTAGACCCATGGAAATTAATATATATATAGAACATTCCATCAAAACCAGCAGAATACACATTCTTTTCAAGTGTGCATGGAACATTCTCCAGGATAGCTCACATGCTAGGCCACAAAACAAGTCTCATATTTTAAAAGATTGAAATGATATCAAGCGTATTCTCTGACCACAACTGTATGAGACTAGAGATCAACTACAAGATAAAAACTGCAAAAAAAACACAAGCGTGTGGAATCTAATATGCTACTAAACAACCAATGCGTCATTGAAAAAATCAAAAAGAAAAACATTTAAATACCTGGAGACAAATGAAAATAGAGACAGACAATCCAAAATCTATGGGATACAGCAAAAGTGTTTCTAAGAGGGAGGTTTATAACGATACAAGCCTACCTCCGGAAACAAGAAAAACCTCAAATAGCAACCTAATCTTACAGCTTAAGGAATTAGGAAAAGAAGAACAAACAAAACACAAAGTTAGTAGAAGAAAAGAAATAATAGAGTGGAAATAAATAAAATAGAGACTGAAAAACAATAGAAAACATCAATGAAACTAAGAGCTGCTTCTTTGAAAAAAAAAAAAGATAAACCTTTAGCCAGACTCATCAAGAAAAAAGAGAGGGTCCAAATAAATAAAATCAGAAATGAGAGCAAAGACTGTCGCTGTGTCCTGTCCACTGTCTGCTGCACATGGTGGGGTTTTGCTCCAGGACCTTGCTTCAGATGTGTAAGCTCCCCCATCCATTAAACCACTGATGTCTCTGAAAAAAAAAAAAAAAAAAGAAAGAAAGAAATGAAAGAGGAGAAGTTACAACTGACACCATAGAAATACAAAATATAATAAGAGATGACTATGAACCATTATATGCCAATAAAATGGACAAACTAGAAGAAATGGATAAATTCTTATAAATGTACAATCTCCCAAGACTGAATCTGGAAGAAATAAAAAATATGAACAGACAGATTACCAGTAATTAAATTGAATCAGTAATTTAAAAATCTCCAAGTGGGCTTCCCTGGTGGTGCAGTGGTTAAGAATCTGCCTGCCAATGCAGGGAACATGGGTTCGAGCCCTGGTCTGGGAAGATCTCACATGCCATGGAGCAACTAAGCTTGTGCGCCACAACTACTGATCCTGCGCTCTAGAGCCCGTGAGCCACAACTACTGAGTCTGCATGCCACAACTACTGAAGCCTGTGTGCCTAGAGCCCATGCTCCGCAACAAGAGAAGCCACCGCAATGAGAAGTCTGCACACTGCAACGAAGAGTAGCCCCCACTCGCTGCAATTAGAGAAAGCCTGCACACAGCAACAAAGACCCAACACAGCCTTAATTAATTAATTAATTAATTAATTAAATTAAAAAATCTCAAGCAAACAAAAGTCCAGGACCAGATGACCTCACGGGTGAATTCAACAAAACATTCAAAGAAGAATTAACCCCTATGCTTCTCAAATTATTTCAGAAAATTGTACAGGAAAGAATGCTTCTGAACTCATTCTATGAGGCCAGCACCACCCTGATACCAAGACCAGAAAAAACAGCACAAAAAGAAAATTACAAACCAATGTCACTGATGAACATAGATGCAAAAATCCTCAACAAAATAATGGAAAACTGAATTGAACAATACGTTAAAAGGTTCATACACCATGATCAAGTGGGATTTATCCTGGGGATGCAAGGATGGTTTAATATCCACAAATCAGTCATTGTGATACATCATATTAACAAACTGAAGAATAAAAATTAAATGATCATCTCAATAAATGCAGAAAAGGCTTTTGACAAAGTCAACGTTTATTTATGATAAAAACTCTCGACAAAGTGGGTATAGAGGGAACATACCTGAACAAAATAAAGGCCATATATGACAAATCCACAGCCAACATCATGTTCAATGATGAAAAGTTGAAAGCATTTCCTTTAAGATCAGGAATAAGACGAAGATACCCACTAGCACTACTTTTATTGAACATAATATCAGAAGTCCTAGCGACAGCAATCAGACAAGAAAAAGAAATAAAAGGAATCCAAATTGGAAAGGAAGAAGTAAAACTGCCACTGTCTGCAGATGACATGATACTATATATAGAAAATTCTAAAGATGCTACCAGAAAACTACTAGATATCATCAATGAATTTAGTAAAGTTTCAGGATACAAAATTAATATGCAGAAATCTATTGCATTTCTATACACTAACGACAAACTATCAGAAAGAGAAATTGAGAAAACAATTCTATTTATAATTGCATCAAAAAGAATAAAATACCTAGGAATAAATCTAACCAAATAGGTAAAAGGCTTGTACTCTGAAAACTATAAGGCATTGATGACTTTCTTCAGTTGAAAATGACACAAACAAATGGAAAAATATACCAAGCTCATGGATTAGAATAATTAATATTGTTAAAATGACCATACTACCTAAAGCAATCTACAGATTCAACTCAATCCCTATCAAAATAACAAAGGTATTTTTCACAGAACTAGAACAAGTAATTCTAAAAGACCCCAAATAGCCAAAGTAGTCTTGAGAAAGAAGAACAAAGCTGGAGGTATTATGCTGCCTGATTTCAAACTATACTACAAAGCTATGGGAATCAAAACAGTACGATACCAGCATAAAAACAGACACATAGATCAATGGAACAGAATAGAGAGCTTAGAAATAAACACACACTTATATAATCAATTAATCTATGACAAAAGAAGCAAGAATAGGGATTTCCCTGGCAGTCCAGCAGTTAAGACTCCATGCTTCCACTGCAGGGCATGTGGGTTTCATCCCTGGTTGAGCCCATGCCACATGGTGCAGCCCCTCCTCAAAAAAGAAGCAAGAATATAAAATGTGGAAAAGAGAGTCTCTTCACTAAATGGTGTCTTTTCAAAAAATGGGAAAATTGGACATCTACATGCAAAAGAATCAAACTGGACTACTTTCTCACACTATATACACAATAACTCAAAATGGATTAAAGACTTAAATGTAAGACATGAAACCATAAAACTTTTAGAAGAAAATATAGACAATATGCTCTTTGACATCAGTCTTAGCAACATTTTTTTGGATCTGTCTCCTCACTGAAGGGAAATAAAAGCAAAATTAAACAAATGGGACTACATCAAACTAAAAACCTTTTGCACAGTGAAGGAAGCTATCAACAAAGTGAAAAGGCAACCTATTGAATGAGAGAAGATATTTGCAAATGATATACTAAATAAGGGGCTAATACCCAAAATATACAAAGAACTCATACAACTCAACATCAAAAAAACAAACAACCCAATTTAAAAATGGGCAGAGGACCTGAATAGACATTTTTCTAAAGAAGACATACAGATGGCCAACAGACACATGAAAAGATGCTCAACATTACTAATCATTAGGAAAATGCAAATAACAACCGGAATGATATACCATCTCACACTTGTCAGAATGGCTATCATCCAAAAGACAACAAGTAACAAGTGTTGGCAAGGATGTGGGGAATCCTTATGCACTGTTGGTGGGAGTGTAAATTGGTGCAGCCACTATGGAAAATAGTATGGAGGTTCCTCAAAAACTTCAAAATAGAACCACCATATGATCCAGCAATTTCACTTTTGTGTATTTACCCAAAGAAAACAAAAACACTAATTTGAGAAGGTATATGTACACCAAAGTTCATTGCAGCATTATTTACAAAGCCAAGATATGAAAGCAACTTAAGTGTCTATCAATAGATGAATGGATAAAGAAGATATGGTGTATATATACAGTGAAATATCACTCAGCCATGAAAAAAATAAATCTTGTTATTTATGGCAACATCGGTGGACCTAGAGGATATTACACTAGGTGAAATAAGTCATATAGAGAAAGAGAAATACCATATGATCTCCTTTATTTCTGGAATCTAAAAAACAAAACAAAACGAACAAACAATACAAACTGAAACAGACTCATAGATACAGAAAACGAATGAGTGGTTGCTGGGGGTGGGGGGGTGACATAGGTGAAGGGGGTTAAGAAATACAAACCTCCAGTTATAAACTAAATAATCCACTGGATGTAATATACAGCATAAAGAATATGGTCAATAACATTGTAATAACTTTATGTGGGGACCAATGGTTACTCGAATTATCATGGTGATCCTTTCATAATGTATACAAATGTCAAGTCACTATACAGTACACCTGAAACTAACATAATATTGTACATCAACTATATTTCAATTTTAAAAATCTTACTACAAAGCTAAAGTAATCAAGGCTGTGTGGTACTGGCATAAGGACAGACATATATATCAATGGAATAGAATTTAAAGCCTAGAAATAAACTCTCACATTTAGAGTCAATTGATTTTCAACCAGAGTGCCAAAGCAGTTCAATGGGGAATAGAAAAATCTTTTCAGCAAATGGTGTTGGGACAACTGGATATTCACATACAAAAGAATCAGTCTAGACCCCTATCTCACACCATATACAAAACATAACTCAAAATTCTCAAAGACTGAAATATTAGAGCCTAAACTATAAAGCTCTTAGAAGAAAAGATAGGTGTAAATCTTCCTGATCTTGAATTAGATATGACACTAAAAACACAGGTACAAAAAAAGAGAGAAAAATTAGACTTTATCAAAATTTAAAACTTTTGTACCTCAAAGGACATGATCAAGAAAGTAAGAAGACAATGACACAATGGGAGAAAATTTTTACCAAGAATATATTTGGTAAATGACTTGTGTCTAGAATATATAAAGAGATCCTACAAACCCAATAATAATATGATAAAAAACCCAATTTTTTAAATGGGCAAAGAACCTGAATAGACATTTCTCCAAAGAAGATATACAAATGGTCAATAAGCACATGAAAAGATGCTCAACATCATTAGTCATAAGGGAAATGCAAATCAACATATATGTTCACCTGATTGATGACAAAGGCAACACCTGCAATAGTACAGTGGGGAAAAGGGGAAAAGATGTTCTTTTCTAAGGCAATTGAATAGCCCAAGAGACAAAATAAATCTTGACTCCCTACCTCACATTCATGAAAATCAGTTCTAGGTAAATTATAGGTCTAAATGTGAAAGGTTAAAAAACTAATCTTTTAGGATAAAACTTGAGGTAGGCAAATGTTTCTCACCATGACACAAAATAACGAGTTATAAAGGAAAAAAAAAGATACATTGGACTACGTTCAGATCAAAGACTTCTGTTCATCAAAGGACACCATTAAAAGTGTGAAAAGGCAAGCACAGAGTGGGAGAAGATATTTACAATAAAGGACTCACATGGCAGGCTGGGATGCACAATTCAGATACCTCTTCAAGAGAGGACTCACTGCAGACCTGTGAGGAGTGTGGTTAACTCACAACCTCCTGCTGTTAGCTCCTTCAGGTCCACATCAGCTTTTGGGCCCAGGTCATGTTCTTGTGGTGGCTCTTGACCAAAGATTGAGAAAGGCACTGATAACCAACCATGTTCTTTGCAGGGTGTTCCTCAACCAGAGATAAACAAGGCATTCGTACAAGGTCCTAGCTGTTTCCATCCCACCATGGGACTCCTCTAATGGGCAGCCTTTGCTCCAGAGCTCCCTGTTGGGCTGTCAGAGAGCTTCAGGTCTACACTGTAGTCTGATGGCCCCCTCCCAATCCTGCTTTCTCTCCTTTTCTTTCATTGGTGCTACTCCACCATAAGCTTTTCATACTACTTACTCCACCTCGGTCTCTGCTTCCCAGAGAACTCAAATCAGTTCAATTTATATCCAGAATACATTAAAAGAACCACTTCACATCAATAAATAAAATGTCAGACAACCCCCCAAAAAACAGGCAACATATATGAATAGGCACTTCATAAAAGAGAATATCCTAATGGCCAATAAATAAATGAAAATGTTCTTATATTAGTTTCCTGGGATTGCTGTAACAAGTTCCCATAACCTTGGTGGTTTAAAACTACAGACATTTATTTTCTTACAATTCTGGGGGCTAAAAGTCTGAAATCAAGATACTGGCACGGTCACACTCCTTCTGGAAGCTCTGAGGGAAAATCCATCCCTTGCCTTTTCTGGTCTCTGGTGGTTGCTGGCATTCCTTGGCTTCAGGCTGCATCATTCCAATCTCTACCTCCACCTCCCCCTCTGTGCCTCTCTCTTATGAAGATACCTGTTATAGCACTTAGGGCCCACTAGATAATCCAAGATAATCTCTTCATCTCATCCTTAATTTAATCACATCTGCAAACACTTTACTATATAAGATAATATTTACAGCTTCCAGGAATTAGGACCTGATGTCTTTTGAGTGCACCATTCAGCCCACTCAATCTTGCATCATTAGTTGTCAGGCAAATGCAAATTAAGATCACAACGTGCTGTTACTTTACAACCACCAGAGTAGCTAAAATGAAAAAGGTGACATCAAGCGTTGGCAGAAGTGTGGAGCAACCAGAACTCTCATACATTGCTCATGTAATAAATTGACACACCTATGCCACATAACTGGGTGGCAGTACTAAAAGCTAAGCATAGGCGTATCCTAAGACCCCAAAATTCTAGTCCGAGGTATGTGGCTGTTTTAAAACACAGCTGCAAACTCTTTGACACTCCTTTTATCAAAAAACAGATGTCTATATCCACTGCCTTTGAATCACGGAGGGTTTATGACTGTTTTGACCAATAAAGTGTGGTGTTGGTGACACTGTGACTTTTTAAAAAAATATTTATTTATTTAGGCTGCACCGGATCTTAGTTGCGGCAAGTGGGATTTTTGTTGTGGCGTGCGGGATCTTTAGTTGCGTCACTTGGACTTCTTAGTTGCGGCATGCATGTGAGATCTAGTTCCCCAACCAGGGATCGAACCCGGGCTCCCTGCATTGGGAGCACAGAGTCTTACCCACTGGACCACCAGGGAAGTCCTGACACTGTGTGACTTTTGAAGCCAGATCATAAAAGGTCTTACAGCTTCCATTTCAATTGCTGGAATACTTTCTCTTAGAGCTCCCAGTCTCCAGGTAAGAAGTCTGACTACATGAGGCCCCCATGCTGTAAGGAAGCCTCAGCCACATGGAAAGACTGTGGACAAGTACCCTGAAGTCTAGTTCCAGTTTAGCCCAGTCTTTGAGTTATCCCAGCCCAGACACCAGATAAGTGAGGGAAGAAGTCCCCACAAGATTCCAGCCCCTGGCCATTGAATCACCCCCAGCCATTTGTGTTTTCCTAGCTGAGGCCCCAGACAAGGTAGATTAGAGTACAAATTGTACCTTCTGTATCTTATCCAAATTCCTTACCCACAGAATCAATGAGTATACTAAAATGAGACTGTCATGCAGCCATAGGTAACTGAGACAATACCTAACAGACACATGTATATAAATTCACTGAAATATAAATACAAGGATATTCATAGCAGCACTATTTGTACTAGCTCCAAACTGGTGACTACCTCAAAATGCCTATCAGTAGTGGAATAGATTAATAACCTGGTATATTCATACAGTGGAATACTACACAACAATAAGAATAAACAAATTATGGCCACACAAAATAATATGGTTGATACCCACATTTAGGGCTTTGAACAACACAATCCAGACACAAAATCATATATTGATTATTTCATTTATATATAATTTTTATAAATTTAAAAGTAGGCAAAACAAAGCAAATCTATGATGTTAGAAGTCAGGATAGTGGTTACCCTTGAGGCAAGTAGTAGCTAGAAGGTTTATACTCCGGGTAGTGTTCTGTTTTTTGAGCTGAGTGTCGGTCACATAGGGTTGATCAGTTTGTGAAAATTTGTCAAGCTGTATACTGTAAATTGCACCCTTTTATGTAAATATGTTACATTTCAATAAAACTGAAAAGAAAGAAATTTGTGCCTTGGAAGCCATGAAATAGAGTATTTCAAAGGGAGAAGGATGGACAGCACAGAGACAGTAACTGAAAGATGATGGTCTTCAGGCTTAAAAGAAACAATCTTGGTTCCAAGTGAAAGCAAAAAAGTCTGGAAGCCTACTAAGTTTTCAATGGAACTTTACTGCCAAAAAAATCCCAAGACTGGCCTGATATAACCTGTGAGAGTTAATTCAACCCACTCCAAAGTACACTGTGAACCCCAAGCCTGCACCAGCAGAAGCAGACTGAAGACAGTGAGGCTCCGAGAAGCAGACCTTCCAGTGCCCACAGAGATGCAGCCATGGAGGATGAGAGACAGGGAAGAAACTGAGCCACAGCCACAAAGGACCTTTATGTCCTATAGCGTCTCTCCCTTCCTTGTACCATCCAACTGACTGGTACATAGGTGTGAGGGCTGGAGCTCCAGAAGCCACCTTGGACCTTGAGAAAGGAAACCATGGGCTATAAAGCAGTGGGGTGATGAGATAAAAGACCCAGAGAACTTGGCAGTGAACCAGGCAGCGGACCCTACTGCCAGGGCTGGAGGTCTCCGCTATCCTACTCAACTGCACTTGGTGATTGCTACAGACAAGTGACGGCTGCATGCTGCCCATTCCCCCCTTTTTTTGAATGAGAGTTTTAACCACTAAAACCTATTCTCAATCGTTGTTTAGCAGATGGGTTGTCATTTAGTTTATAGGTCACTGGAACATGAAGAGTCACATCTGAGCCTGAAAAGAAGGACTTCGAGCTAGATGTCAGAGGGTGAGACATCTGAGGTTTCTCTTTTGGAAGATGAGTGTGTTCTAGATGTGGGAAGGGAGTATAAAACGGATGTTTAACAGCCAAAAGACAGACTGTGATAGAGATTTGCTACTTGCCTATGCCAGGAGCCGTTGTCCTCCTTTTCCTTATGTCAGAACCACAAATTTAAATGGGAAGGTAGGCAGGGGCGGCGAGGACGGTGGAGGAGGGGGCCGTGGCTACGATGGGGGTGCGGAATGGGTGGAAGAGGCGTCTGTGAGGGCGGTGAGGTCTCAGAGGAACATTGTGGGGATCCACGACTATCAACTGTTCTACAAGATGAGTAACAGCCACCCTCTTTGCCGCTTTGCTGAAGTGGGGGAAATTGACCATGTGCACATATTTCTGAAAATATTTGTGCCCTGTTGATTGGGGAAGAATATGGCCATGTCACATTTGTTGTGGAAAAGAAATGTTTTCTTGCCCACAGGGTAATTTTAGCAGTCAGGTGCCAATATTTTGGAGCATTACTATATGGTGGAATGTGACAATCTCAGCCTGAAGTCAAAATCCCTCTCCAGGACACCACTGCAGAAGTCGCAATGCTACTTCCACATATCTATTCAATACACTAGGCAGGCGAGGCTGACAGATAAGAAGGAAGAGGTGGGCTTCCCTGGTGGCGCAGTGGTTGAGAGTCCGCCTGCCGATGCAGGGGACACGGGTTCGTGCCCCGGTCTGGGAAGATCCCACATGCCGCGGAGCGGCTGGGCCCGTGAGCCATGGCTGCTGAGCCTGTGCATCCGGAGCCTGTGCTCCGCAACGGGAAAGGCCACAACAGTGAGAGGCCCGCGTACAGCAAAAAAAAAAAAAAAAAAAAAAGAAGGAGGAGGTGCTGCTAGACTTTTTGAGCCTGGCTATAATATGGATTTCCAGAGCTGGAGGACTCTACCTCTGAGTACCTCTGCACCATACTTAACATGCAGAATGTCTGTATGACTTTTGATGTTTCCAGTCTCTACTCACTTCCCAAGTTAACTTGCATGTGCAGCATATTTGTGGACAGAAATGTTCAGGAGGTGTTCTCAAGCCAAGCCTTCCTCTCCCTTTCTAAAACAGCACTTTTAAACGTCGTATTAAAAGATTCATTTGGGGCTTCCCTGGTGGCACAGTGGTTGAGAGTCCGCCTGCCGATGCAGGGGACACGGGTTCGTGCCCCGGTCCGGGAGGATCCCACATGCCGCAGAGAGGCTGGGCCCGTGAGCCATGGCCGCTGGGCCTGCGCGTCCGGAGCCTGTGCTCCGCAACGGGAGAGGCCACAACAGCGAGGGGCACGCGTATCGCAAAAAAAAAAAAAAAAAAAAAAAAAAAAAAAGATTCATTTGCAGCTCCCGAAAAAGATATTTTCCTAGCCTTGTTAAACTTGTGTAAGCATAATTCAAAGGAGAATCATGCTGAAATCATGCAGGCTGTGTGTTTGCCTTTGATGAGCCTCACTGAACTTCTGAATGATGTGAGGCCTTTGGGACTGTTGTCCCCTGATGCCGTTCCAGATACTATTAAAGTTCAATCAGAGAGCCGGGACATGGACCTCAATTATAGAGGCATGCTCATACCAGAAGAGGACATTGCAACTATGAAGTATGCAGCCCAGATGGAAAAAGGGCAGATGAAGTCTGTCTTATCAGATGGTGACACCCAAGATTATGATTTGGATCATGGATTTTCTAGGCATCTGACTGATAATGACGGCCGTTCTGGCTTCGAGATTAAGCCGTGTCAGCCATCCATTAGCAATCATATTCGGATATTCCTGTTGGACCGAGATAGCCGGTCTCATTCATATTCCATTGAAGTGTCAATGGATGAACTTGATTGGATCAGGGTAATTGATCGTTCACAATATCTGGGTCGTTCTTGGCAAAAGTTATATCTTCCAGCCCACGTCAACAGGTATATTCAGATAGTTGGGACTCACAACACAGTGAATAAGAGTTTTCACATTGTGGCTCTTGAACGTATGTTTACAAACAAAACCTTCACTCTGGAGGAGGGGCTAATAGTGCCCATGGAGAACGTTGCAACAATTGCTGATTGTGCCAGTGTGATTGAAGGGGTCAGTAGGGGCCAAAATACCTTGCTGAACGAGGACACCAAGAGCTCTGATTGGGATTCTGGCTATACATGTCATCAGCTGGGAAGTGGTACAATCGGGGTTCAACTGTCACAGCCATACATGATCGGGTCAATGTGGTTATTACTGTGGGACTGTGAAGATCAGAGCTACAGCTATTATGTTGAGGTTTCCACCAACCAGCAGCAGTGGACCACGGTAGCCGAAAGAACTAAAGTCACCTGCAAATCCTGGCAATCAGTAACTTTTGAAAGACAGCCAACTTCCTTCATCCGAATCGTTGGAACACACAACACCGCAAACAAGGTGTTCCGCTATGTCCACTTTGAGTGTCCTGAGCAGCAGAGCAGCCAGAAGGAGGAAAACAGTGAGGAATTGGGGACAGGGGACACCAGCCTGGCCAGTCAACAGCTCAACCTGCACGTCCTGTAGGCCCCCAGCGGCAACTCACTGCCTTCCAGCCCAGGCTCCAACTCCTACTCAGCCATCCAGCAGCACCGATGAAGGTGGTGCACGTGTGGAGTGACTCGGGTGGGCCCAGATGGCGCAGGAACCGTGTCCTCCCCGAGCCGGGATCCCTGTGGACGACCCCCCATCCCTCCCTGGGAGGAGCAGACCTGGCTGCAGAAACGGACACAGAACAGGTTTCCTTCCAAGGACACAGAAGGGCTGCTTTGTTCTCCTCGATTTGTTCAAATCAGGCTGGTCTCCAGGGGGAGAAAGTGGGTCTTCAATCTTCATCAAGTCCCCTATTAACACCCTACCTCTCTAATCTAACCCCACAAAGGGCATGGAAAGAAGTAGTAGACAGGCCCGAGTCGGAATATAAAAATGGCATATGAACACGGGAATGGAAGAGCATATATTAAACCTTCATTACCTGGAGGTACCCTTTAGGAAATGGGTTTCCATAGAGTGTTTCCTTTTATGGAGCACATTGCCCTGGCAACTAAATGATTTTTTATTTCTTAAAGTTATTCTCCATTTGCTGAATCATAGGTGTTCCAGATCTTTTTGAAAGGCTCCAACAGCAAATCGCTTGTTTTAATCCCTTTTGATGCTGTAATTTTCCTTCCTTAGTTCTGAACGGTTGAGCGTGGGGTAGAGCTGAGAAATATGGTGCGCGTCTCCTAAATGAGGCACAGATGCCGTTAATCATGGCACCTGGTCTGACAAGGAAAATCCTTTGAGGAAGTTCAACAAAATACACAATAAGCGGGCTTCCCTGGTGGCGCAGTGGTTGAGAGTCCGCCTGCCGAGGCGGGGGACGCGGGTTCGTGCCCCGGTCTGGGAGGGTCCCGCATGCTGCGGAGCGGCTGGGCCCGTGAGCCATGGCCGCTGAGCCTGCGCGTCCGGAGCCTCTGCTCCGCAACGGGAGAGGCCACAAAACAAAACAAAACAAAACACAATAAGCAAATCAATCTGTGGACACTGGAGTTAATAATCACTTGAACTGCCAAGTTATTAACCTGTCATTCCTGAAATGTATCCAGCCTTTAAATTTGGGAGGTTGACAGGAAATAGTGATTATTCCACCAGCTAATTTAATGTTCAGAAGTACAGATAGATGAATGTATACCAAATTCTGGTTGGGCTGGACTTGTCCTTGACTTGCCACAGGTTAGTGGAGCCCTGTGGAGTCAGCCTTCCTGCCAGTTGGTGTCAGGAATGCAAAAGTGGGCCTTTCCCACACGCACGGTGGTGATCAGTGGTTGCTGTTTTCTCCCCAGACCATAATACTCAGCCAGGGATTGGAAAAAAAAAATCAGTTCTAAGAAGCTTACCTCTTAATCCTCACTGAAACGATCTCATCTGACAGTTGTCACTTGATCTGGCTCTGTGTGTCTGAGTAATTTCCAACCCAGTGCTAACCACCCTGTGTTAACTTGATGAGATTGTGTCCGGTTTTTGCTAATTCCCAGAGTTCTCCCCTTGGCTGGCTGTTGTGATCAGGTCCTCTGCACACACTGCTTGGAGGAGGGGGTGGGGCCGACTGGGGGTCCTTTCTGTCTTAAAGACACATTCATCTTGGGTGTACAAAGAGCCAGTGGGTCAGCTGTTTCCTCCTAGTGTGACATAGCTGTGAGTGATTTATCAGTATTGGAATAGTAGGATATCTTCAAACTGCATGATTAAACAGGAAGGTTGTCTTTCTGCTAGTCAAACAAACAAACAAACAAAAAAGCAAATAAATAAATAAATGGGAAGGTAATTCAACCTACTAAAGTTCTGTAATTCCCAGCCTCACTTATAGCTAGGTGTGGTCATGTGACTAAATTCAAGAATGACAAACTGAATTGGGAATTCAGTTCTCTTCTCAATACACAAACAGAGGCCAATAAACAGTTCAATGATATCTTCAAAACATGAAGAGAAAATAACTGTCAGTGTAGAATTTTATATCCGGGGAAATTCTCATTTGAAAACAAGAGCAAAATAAAGACATTTCAGACAGGACTTATACCCACAGACCCTTGACTGATAGAAGTTCAGAAGATATACTTCAGGAAAAATAAAAACGACCTCAGAAGAACAATCAAAGGTGTTAGAAATGAAAAATGAGCAATAAAAATTATAACCATATGGAGAAATCTAAATACACACTCGACCATGTAAAATCATCATCATCGTCATCTCTAATTTGTGTGGTTAAAAAGAACTAAAATTCTGGACAGCGATAGCATATAATTTGGGAGAGAGTAGTTTGAGTTAAAGCATTCTAAGGCCTTTGTATTTTGGGAAGGAAGGTAAAGATAGTAACTGTGCAGGTGCTATCAATGTCTTGCCTGTATAGCCTTGGGCTTTACCATTTCTGGACTCTAGCTTAACTTATAACTGGAAACATTTAAACCTTTTCCTGAGGGCTTCTTCTGGACATTACAGCTCCCCTGTACATGGGCAGGACAAGCTGGAAGTGCTGAGGAATTAATGTCTCCAAAAGAAGCCCTCAACTAGGAACTGATAGGAGTTAGCTGATAAATACTCCAGCTCCTGCATTCCTTGGCACACATTCTACACTGTCTCCTTGAGCTTCCTATTGGGGTTTAGCTCTAGTTGGCCACGTTGGTAACAAAAATAGAGACCCTTGATTAGTGTCCTTCCCTTCCCTGTCTCATCTCCCTTTTCCTTTATCAGTGTTTACTCAAGCCATCTCCCCAATAAACTATTTTACCCAAATTCTTACCTCAAGTTCTGCTTCTGAGGCAACCCAAACTAGCATGCATACTAACTTTGGACTTTGTTAAATATTTGTGTTAAAATTTCTCAAATAGCCATTTAAAAAATAGTAAGAAAAACAAATGGAAAGAGAGGGAAAAATCCAATCAGTTAAAGTGGAGTCAAGAAAGGATGGAGAGATATACCATGTTCTTGGATTGGAAGAATCAACATTGTGAAAATGACTCTACTACCCAAAGCAATCTACAGATTCAATGCAATCCCTATCAAACTACCACTGGCATTTTTCACAGAACTAGAACAAAATATTTCACAATTTGTATGGAAACACAAAAGACCCCAAATAGCCAAAGCAATCTTGAGAACGAAAAACAGAGCTGGAGGAATCAGACTCCCTGACTTCAGACTATACTACAAAGCTACAGTAATCAAGACAGTATGGTACTGGCACAAAAACAGAAAGATAGATCAATGGAACAGGATAGAAAGCCCAGAGATAAACCCACGCACATATGGTCACCTTATCTTTGATAAAGGAGGCAGGAATGTACAGTGGAGAAAGGACAGCCTCTTCAATAAGTGGTGCTGGGAAAACTGGACTGGTACATGTAAAAGTATGAGATTAGATCACTCCCTAACACCATACACAAAAATAAGCTCAAAATGGATTAAAGACCTAAATGTAAGGCAAGACACTATCAAACTCCTAGAGGAAAACATAGGCAGAACACTCTATGACATAAATCACAGCAAGATCCTTTTTGACCCACCTCCTAGAGAAATAGAAATTAAAAACAAAAATAAACAAATGGGACCTAATGAAACTTCAAAGCTTTTGCACAGCAAAGGAAACCATAAACAAGACCAAAAGACAACTCTCAGAATGGGAGAAAATACTTGCAAATGAAGCAACTGACAAAGGATTAATCTCCAAAATTTATAAGCAGCTCATGCAGCTCAATATCAAAAAAACAAACAACCCAGTCCAAAAATGGGCAGAAGACCTAAATAGACATTTCTCCAAAGAAGATATACGGACTGCCAACAAACACATGAAAGAATGCTCAACATCATTAATCATTAGAGAAATGCAAATCAAAACTACAATGAGATATCATCTCACACCAGTCAGAATGGCCATCTTCAAAAAATCTAGAAACAGGGGCTTCCCTGGTGGTGCAGTGGTTGAGAGTCCGCCTGCCGATGCAGGAGACATGGGTTCGTGACCCGGTCCGGGAAGATCCCACATGTTGTGGAGCGGCTGGGTCCGTGAGCCATCGCTGAGCCTGTGCGTCCGGAGCCTGTGCTCCGCAACGGAAGAGGCCGCAGCAGTGAGAGGCCCGTGTACCGCAAAAAAGAAAAAAAAAAAATCTAGAAACAATAAATGCTGGAGAGGGTGTGGAGAAAAGGGAACACTCTTGCACTGCTGGTGGGAATGTGAATTGGTACAGCCACTATGGAGAACAGTATGGAGGTTCCTTAAAAAACTACAAATAGAACTACCAGATGACCCAGCAATCCCACTACTGGGCATATACCCTGAGAAAACCATAATTCAAAAAGAGTCATGTACCAAAATGTTCATTGCAGCTCTATTTACAATAGCCAGGACATGGAAACAACCTAAGTGTCCATCATCGGATGAATGGATAAAGAAGATGTGGCACATATATACAATGGAATATTACCCAGCCATAAAAAGAAACAAAATTGAGCTATTTGTAATGAGGTGGATGGACCTAGAGTCTGTCATACAGAGTGAAGTAAGTCAGAAAGAGAAAGACAAATACCGTATGCTAACACATATATATGGAATTTAAGAAAAAAAATGTCATGAAGAACCTAGGGGTAAGACAGGAATAAAGACAGAGACCTACTAGAGAATGGACTTGAGGATATGGGGAGGGGGAAGAGTAAGCTGTGACAAAGCGAGAGAGAGGCATGGACATATATACACTACCAAATGTAAGGTAGATAGCTAGTGGGAAGCAGCTGCATAGTACAGGGAGATCAGCTCATTGCTTTCTGACCACCTAGAGGGGTGGGATAGGGAGGGTGGGAGGGAGGGAGACACAAGAGGGAAGAGATATGGGAACATATGTATATGTATAACTGATTCACTTTGTTATAAAGCAGAAACTAACACACCATTGTAAAGCAATTATAATCCAATAAAGATGTAAAAAAGAAAAGGATGGAAAATAAGAAAAAATAAAAGTAACATAAATAGCATAAAAGGAGAAAAGAAAATTCATTCAAATATATCTGTAATAAGGACTTCCCTGGCAGTCCAGTGGTTAAGACTCCACACTTCCACTGCAGGGAGTGCTGGTTCGATCCCTGGTTGGGAACTAAGATCCCACATGCCATGCAAGATGGCCAAAAAAAAATTTTTTTAATCTGTAATAAATGTAAATGGGCAAAAATCTCCAGTTGAAAGACAAAGATTAACAGCTTGATTCTTTTTATATTACAGCTATATGTTGTCTTTAAGCTCAAGGGTAAAACATAAGAATAATAAAGGTTGAAATTAAAAGCATGGAAAATGATATATCAGGCAAATTCTATTGAAAGAAAGCTGGGGCAGCTAGACTGATCATAAATGAAATAGACTTTAAGGTTTAAAATATTACTAGTTATGAAGAGTTACACATATTGATACAAAATTTATTTCACAGGAAGATTTAATAATTCCAGACTTGCAAATATCTACTAACACATCTTCCAAATATAGAGAGCGATTTCCAGTTTCTGCATATAAGGAGCTTGGAAGTCACCACTCCATCCTAACAGCAAGTAAAAAGCTGGACAAACTGAAAAATTAACAATTCTTTTTAGATCTGTGAGAGAAGTAAGGTCACAGGAGAAACTTCTGGTCCCCAAGTTGGAGAAACAGATAAGTGGTTAAAGAGAATCACAACATACCAGAGCAGAAGTCTATGCAGGAAGCAGCGTGGGACAGGGCAAACTTATAATTGATGAATTGCTGGACAAATTTGAGAGTTAAAAATTATGGGTGGAGGGGCAAGAGTGTGCTTTGTGAGTTTTATCTCTAGGAGCCCTACCCTGTTCTCACAGTAAATATCAAGAAAAAAAAATCCCCTTGTGCTCTGAGCAGGGTGTGGGACGGGGGAGGAACTACTTTTAAATATACAAGACACTCTGTTCTTCTTAACAAGGTCTGCCCTTAGAAGAAACTAGTTAACCAAAGCCTAACCTGCTGGGTTTTATCAGAAATCTAACTGACCTGGAGGAAGGGAAATACCCAATTCCAGCCCACTCTACTCTTCCTGTCCCACCTAAGGGGCAGAAAAAAACTGAAAACACTGTGAAGTTCATAGTCCAGAGACGTAGGCTCACCAAAAGACTGAGATCTAATCATAGGACTATATAGAATGCTGCCCCTTTCCTTATACTTGTCAGCACATCACTAAAGTCCTGTTTACAACTGATCCATTTACCCATTACATCATGCCCAGCTATCAAGAAAAAATTACAAGGAGGGCTTCCCTGGTGGCACAGTGGTTGAGGATCTGCCTGCCAATGCAGGGGACATGGGTTCGAGCCCTGGTCTGGAAAGATCCCACATGCCACGGAGCAACTAGGCCCGTGAGCCACAACTACTGAGCCTGCGCGTCTGGAGCCTGTGCTCCGCAACAAGAGAGGCCGCGACAGTGAGAGGCGCGCGCACCGCGATGAAGAGTGGCCCCCGCTCGCCGCAACTAGAGAAAGCCCTCGCAGAGAAACGAAGACCCAACACAGCTAAAAATAAGTAAATAAATAATTAAATAATTTCTTTAAAAAAAGAAAAAATTGCAAGGAAAAAGAAACAGTTTGAAGAGATAGATCAAGCATTCGAACCAGACTTTGGATGTTGGAATTATCAGACAGGGAACTTAAAATAACTATGATTAATATGCTAAGGTCTCTAAGGATAAAATATCCTGCATGCAAGAACAGATGAGCACTGTAAGAAGAGAGATGAAAACACATCATTACAGATCCTTTGGACGTTAAAAAGATAATAAAGGAATCCTATGAACAACTCTATGCCCACAAATTTGATAACACAGATGAACCGGACCAGTTCCTTGAAAGACACAATATGCTCATTTAAAATAACAAAAGGCAGAAGAAGAAATAGACAATCTAAATAGGCCTATATTTATAAAGAAATTGAATTGATAATTAGTAACCTTCCAAAACAGAAGGCACCAGACCCAGAGGGTTCACTGGTGAATTCCATCAAACATTTAAGGAAGAAATTTTTATCAATTCTATATACAATCTCTTTCAGAAGATACAAACAGAGGGAATACTTCCTAACTCATTCTGTAAGGCCAGTATCACCCTAATACCAAAGTCAGACAAAAACATTACAAGAAAAGTAAACTATAGACTAATATCTCTCATGAATACAGATGCAAAAATCTTCAACAAAACATTAGCAAATTGAATCCAACAATGTATAAAAACAATTATACACTATAACCAAGTGAGATTTATCCCAGCTATGCAAGGCTGGTTCAGCATTTGAAAATCAATTAATGTAACCCATCACATCAACAGGCTAAAGAAGAAAAATCATATCAATAGATGCAGAAAAAGCATTTGACAAAATCCAACACGCACTCATGATAAAAACTCTGAGTGAACTAGAAATACAGGCAAATTCCTCACCCTGAGAAAAAAATATCATGTCTTACTTAATGGTGAGAAATTAGAATCTTTCCCCCTAGAATCAGAAACAAGGTAGGATGTCCTCTTTCACTGCCCTTTTTCAGCATCATGCTAGAAATTCTAGCTAATGCAATAAGATAATAAAAGGAAATGAAAGGTATACTGTTTGAGAGGAAGAAATAAAACTGTTTTTGTTCAAAGATGACATGATTATCTATGTAGAATATTCAAAAGCATAAAAAAAAAAAACCTCCTGGAACTATAGGAGATTACAGCAAGTTTGCAAGATACAAGGTTAATATACAAAAGTTAATTGCTTTCCCATATACCAAAAATGAACAAGTAAAATGTGAAATTAAAAATATAATACCATTTACATTATCATTTTCCGAAATGAAATACTTAGGTATAAATTTAACAAAATATGTACAAGAACATATGTACAAGGAAAACTACAAAACTCTGTTGAAAGAAATCACAGAAGAACTAAAGAAGAGGTTATTCCATGTTCGTGGATAGGAAGACTCAAGATTGTCAAGATGTTAGTCCTTCCCAATTTAATCTACAGTTTCAGTGCAATCTCGGTCAAAATCCCAGAAAGTTATTTTGTAGATATTGACAAGTTGATTCTAACGTTTTTACGGAAAGGCAAAAGAATAGCCAACATAATATTGAAAGAGAACAAAGTTGGAGAACTGATACTACCCAACTTTGAGTCTTACTATGAAGCTACAATAATCAAGACAATGTTGTATTGGCCAAAGAACAGACAAATAGATCAACGGAACAGAATAGAGAGCCCAAAAATAGACCACATAAATATAGTCAACTGGTCTTCGACAAGGAGCAAAGGCAATACAGTGGAGAAAAAAACAGTCTCTTCATCAAATGGTGCTGGAACAATTGGACATGCACATGCAAAAAAAAAAAAAAAATGAATGTAGACATAGCCCTTACACTTTTTACAAAAATTAACCCAAAATTATATCATAGACCTAAATGTTAAATGCAAAACTATGAAACTTCTAGAAAATACCATAGGAGAAAATCTAGATGACCCTGGATTTGGTGGTGACGTTTTAGATATGACAGCAAAGGCATGACACACATGAAAGAAAAAATTGTTAAGCTGGACTTCATTAAAGGTAAAACTTTCTGCTCTTGGAAAGTCACTGTCAAGAGAATGAAAAGACAACTCACAGACTGAAAGTACCTATTTGCAAAAGACACATCTGATAAGGGACTATTATTCAAAATATACAAAGAGCTCTTAAAACTCAACAGTAAGAAAATAACCTGATTTTAAAATGGGTCAGAGAGTACAGCAGAAACTAACACAACATTGTAAAGTAACTATACTCCAATAAAAATTAATTTAAAAAAATGGGTCAAAGACCTTAACAGACACCTCACCAAAGAAGAAATACAGATGTCAAATAAAAATATGAAAAGATGCTTCACATCATAAGTCATCAGGGAAATGCAAATTAAAACAACAACGAGATACTCCTAGACATACATTAAAATGTTCAAAATCCAGAACACTGACAACACTAAATGCTGGCAAGGTTGTTGGGCAACAGAAACTCTTCATACACTGCTGGTGAGAATTCCAAATACAGCTGCCACTTTGGAAAAGAGCTAGGTGGTTTCTTACAAAATGTAAACATAGTTTTACCACGGGATCCAGCAGTTGTGTTCCTTGGTACTTACCCAAAGGAGTGGAAGATTTACGTTCACACATGGAGCAACCTTAAGTGTACATTACTAAGTGAAAGAAGCCAATCTGAAAAGGTTACATACTGTATGATTCCAAATTTATGACATTCTGGAAAAGGCAAAACTATGGAGCCAGTAAGAAGATCAGTGGCTGGACTTTGCTGGTGGTTAAGAATCCGCCTGCCAGTGCAGGGGACATGGGTTTGAGCCCTGGTCCAGGAAGATCCCACATGCTGCGGAGCAACTAAGCCTGTGCACCACAGCTACTGAGCCTGAGCGCTAGAGCCCGTGAGCCACAACTACTGAGGCCTGCACACCCTACAGCCCATGCTCCGCAACGAGAGAAGCCACCACAGTGAGAAGTCCGCGCACCACAACAAAGAGTAGCCCCCGCTCGCCGCAACTAGAGAAAGCCCACGCACATCAACGAAGACCCAATGCAGCCAATAATTAATTAATTAATAAAAAATCAGTGGTTGCCAGGGATTAGCATTGATGGAGGTATGAACAGGTAGAGAACAGAGGATTTTCAGGGCAGTGAAACAATCCTGTATGATACTATAACGGTGGGTACATATCATTATACATTTGTCCAAACCCATAGAACATACAACACCAAGTGTGCACTAATGTAAACTATGGACCTTGAGTGATGATGTGTCAATGTAAATTCATCAGTTGTAACAAATGTACTACTCTGGTGGGGGATATTGATAGTGGAGGAGGCTATGCATGTATGGGGACAGTGGGTAGACAGGAAATCTCTGTACCTTCTGCTCAATTTATCTGTGAACTTAAAACTGCTCTAAAAAAGTTGTTGTTTTTAAAAAAAAATAGCAAACAAAAATTAGAATAACAAGGAGAAATTGACTTCTCTGTCATCATAATAGGAGATTTTAATACACCTCTTTGTAATTTACAGACTAAGTAGATAAAAATACCAAATAAAAATCAGTAGGAATATTGATGATTTGCACAACACAAAAATCCTTGACTTACATAGAACTCTGCACTAATCAATTTAGGAAAACGTTTTTTCCAAGCACCCAAGATATGTTTTACAAAACTTGACCACACACTAGTACATAAAGCAAGTCTAAATAAAGTTCAAAGAACTGAACACACTTATCACATACAGATTCATACAGATCTCATTCTCTAACAAAAACAATGAATTCAGTCAGTAGCAACAAAAAATCTATAGATTTGTAAATTAAAACATATCAACTAAATAACTCATGTCATGGGTCAAAGAAAAACTGATGGTCTGTGGTTCCAAACTTTTACAAGGTGAAACTGCTAGGGAAAAACCTCTGATGGTAGAATGACTGGAGAACCTTTCAGAAAATGCTGACTTTGAAGCTGCTTTTACTTCCTCAGCTTTCTCTGGGTAAAGAGGACCTCTCTTATCTAATGCTCATCTGTCAATCATGATTGGCCTTGCTTAGGTCATGTGTCCATAATTGAACCAATCGCTATAGATAGACAGATGGGGTTCTCTGATTGACCAGCCTGGGCTAGGTTCCGTCTTTGTGGAGATGGAAATAGGGATGGGAGTGTCTTGACTCCTAGACCCTTCAAGACCATGTGGGGTCAGAAAAATGGCCCTTCCTGGGAAGGCAGCTTGACAAACAAAATCATCCTTCTTCCCATAAATACCCCTCTATAAACAAACACTAAAAACCAAGATCAGGTTTAGTTGCCACATTCAGTCTCAAGACCAGAATTTCTGGTTGATGGGTTTTCCTCTCCCATCAGGTTCCAAAGCGGCCTTTCATGGATTAGCCTATAGCTAAAAGATAAGTGTAACCACCATCACCACCACCTCCAATATGCCCAGCACCCAGTGACAAAGAGACAACGGAAACACTGCAATAAGTCTCCCATTTGGTAACAGAGAGAAGGAAAAACCATGCAGAGCCCTCCTAGGGTGCTCCACGCTCTGCAGGGCAGAAAGAGGGACAGCCCAGGCAACGCAGTCAGTGTCTGGTCCAGCCAAACCAACTGCTCCCTTTCCTACTAATTGCAAGGACCCCCTTGTCTAGGGGTTTCTAAGGCCACTGCTCAGTAGGGTGTAGGGGAAGACTCCCCATAGGGAGCTATGATTGGCAGCTTTGAAGGGACTATATGGAAGGGAGTGAAATGCTTCAAAGGAAGGGATGCAGGGTAGACAAAGACAAGAAAGGTTCACCATAGAGGGGCAAGAGAAAATGAAGGCCAAGTAGTAGGATACGCCTTGGAGAGTGACTCTGTATAAGTTCCCGAACATTTCTTATAAGGGACCTCCAATATGACTCTGAGTTTCCTGACGATGAAAGCCGAGAAGGAAACATGATCAGTGATACAAATCAGATGCTAGCTGAGGTCTCCAGGCCCCGGGGAGGTCCAAAGAATGTCCCAAGTTTCCTTCTGTTTCCCTGGAGGCTTCCTTTCTCACAGTTCTTGATCCCACAAGGGGTACCTCTCTTCCACACCACATGGCTCCCAGATGTGAGGCTTACCTTTACTTTGACCTCTACAAAAGATTCCGCTCACACAAAGCAGCTAGTGAAGATTTACACAGGAGGACATGGTTGGGAGGATGGGGGGTGGTCTTCAAATGTCCTTTGGCTCCTATTATAGGTTGAATTTTGCTCCCCCGCAAAACTTATATGTTGAAGTCCTAACCCCCAGTCCCTCAGAATGTGACTGTTTAGAGATAGGGTATTTATTTATTTAGGCTGCTTCAGGTCTTAGTTGCGGCATGCGGAATCTAATTCCCGGACCAGGGATCGAACCAAGACCCCCTGCATTGGGAGCGTGAAGTCTTAACCACTGGACTGCCAGGGAAGTCCCTAGAGATAGGGTCATTAAAGATGAAGTTAGGGCTTCCCTGGTGGCGCAGTGGTTGAGAGTCCGCCTGACGATGCAGGGGACACGGGTTCGTGCCCCGGTCCGGGAAGATCCCACATACCACAGAGCGGCTGGGCCCGTGAGCCATGGCCACTGAGCCTGCGTGTCTGGAGCCTGTGCTCCGCAACGGGAGAGGCCACAACAGTGAGAGGCCCGCGTACCGTCCCCCACCCCCCCACCAAAAAAAAAAAAGATGAAGTTAAAAATGATGTCATTAGGATGGGCCCTAATCCAATATGACTGGTGTCCTTATGAGAAGAGGAGATTAGGACACAGACATGTACAGAGGCAAGACCATGTGAGGACACAGGGAGAAGGCAGCCACCCACAGGACAAGGAAATCAACCCTGCTGACAGCTTGATCTCAGACTTCTAGCCTCCAGAACTGTGAAAAAATTAAATTTCTGTTGTTTAAGCCACCCAGCCTGCAGTACTTTATTGTGGCAGCCCTAGAAATTAATATAGCACCTCTGCCACTGGCCTTCACCACACCCACCATCTCACAGGGGTCCCTTCCCACTTCTCACCTGGCTTCCCTGAATTTCCTCTCCTCCTTCTCAGGGGTCAACTTCCTCTCCTTATCTCAGGTAGAGCAGTCTGTGACTCATCTTGAGTTGCTTGACTTAAGGGAACACACAGATCTTGGGTCCCTACTCCCATGCCTCGCAGCTTATCAAAATCTTTTCCCAAACAAGCACTATTTCCTGCCTAAGAAATAACAGCAATTAAAGATCAAAACAGTTCCCCTCCTTTTAGCATTGTGCCTGTGATGAAGACAATACGTGTGTTAGAGGAGTGTCCCTATGACCCTCATGTAAGGGACACTGAATCACATTCAGGGTGTCCACCACCAACGCTCACAAGAAACCCAATCATCTCAGGTACACAGTGAGGGCCCCACACCCAAGGGCAATGATCATGGAAGCAAGTAGGATAGTTTGAGGGAAAGTCAGTGTCCAAGAAAAGGAGTTCAAGTGCACAGCCTTTGATAATCTGGCTCCACCAAAGCTAAAGGAGATACCCTACATATTCTCCAGGAAATTCTCTGTGAGCGTTGAGATTATCGAGTTGGCGGCAGTAATTCAAATCTAAAAGCCTCACAAGGCCACCACGCTCCTGCAGTGCAGTTGTAGATTATAGCAGATATGTATAGTTTTAAAATCAACCCAACAGTAGATAGGGCAAAATACTATTCTTGTGCTCATTTTACATTTGAGGAAATTGAGGTTCAGCCTGGTTGAGCAAGGTCAAGGTCAGAGCCAAAGTCTGTATCCTGGTCCATTTGATGCTCTAAACTTCTAAAACTGAGTTCTTGACCATTCTTACTTAGTTTGAAAAGCATTACAAGTTAGTGGTTAAGAGTGGAAACTGTGGGTTCAAATCCTGGCTTTATTATTTAGTAGCTGAGAGATTTTGTGTACGTTACTTAACCATTCTTTGCTTCTTTAACGGTAAAGTAAGGACTGTCATAGTACTTGTCCCATAGGGTTGTTGTGAGTATTAACTGAGCTTAAATAATGTCTGGCACGTAGTACGTACTCAATGCACTTTTATTCCTCTCCAATTAGAGCTTCTGGCATCTGTCTTATCTGCAGCAGTAGATAAGTAATAAGCACCTATCAAATGCTAAGCTCAGCCCCTGCCTTCAAGCTGCCCTGGTAGAGGGGGTGGGGGCAGATGCTAAACAGCTGAGGTACCATTATCCCATGTGGGTGGCACAGCCAGCTTCTGAGAACAGAATGACAGCATGCCTGTGGGAGGAGAAGGTGCACAGTGCAGCCATGTCTGCTCTGGACGTAGGAGAATGGGGACTGATTTTCCGGGAGAGGCATGTGTGCGCACACAGAGCGTTATCAGGAGCTGGTGGTGAGCGGTGGGTACTGGCAGGAGTCGGGGGTAGAGTCGTTCTGAGCAGTTTATTGGGGCAGAATAAAGGGCGGCGATTGGGCTGCAGATGTAATGATGAAGACCAGAGATGCTTTTCACCTGGCACCTGGAGGGATGGCTCAGACTGGCATTTTAAATAATTCTGGCCAGCCTGGGGGTGGTCTGGGGGATAAGGGAGACTGTTAGGCAACTGTCATCTAGAAAGATTCCATTCAGATCTCAACATGCTGGGGCATGTGTTCCACGGAAACTAGATGGCCTGAGTGTGCCCGTGGTGGAAAGAGGGAAGGTTCCACCCGGGGCGGCCAAGCACAAGCTCTAGGCATGTTCCATCCACTTCAGTTCACCCTGTGAGGGTGTGATGGCCCAAGAAAGAGCCTACATGCTAAGAGAGGCCCAAGGCCTGAATACGTGCGGGAAGGATCAATCCACGTGGCCCTGAGCTTCAGAGCAACACTCCAGAGAGTTGGATAAAGTATGTGACCTTCTGAGGAAATGATCCACCTGAGAGATGGCTGTGTATTGCTGATGAGACAAGGGGTTTCCTGCAGCAGAATGTGTTCTCCCAGAGTTTCACCAGACCCTGGGCTAGAAGTTAACTGACAAAACATCTACATAAGGGACTTCCCTGGTGGTGCAGCGGTTAAGAATCCGCCTGCCAATACTAGGGGAAACGGGTTCAATCCCTGGTCAGAGAACTAGATCCCACATGTCACAGAGCAACTAAGCCAGTGTACCACAACTACTGAGCCTGCGCTCTAGAACCTGAGAGCCGCAACTACTGAGCCTGAGTGCCACAACTACTGAAGCCCGCGTGCCTAGAGCCCGTGCTGGGCAACGAGAAGCCACTGCAATGAGAAGCCCCTGCACCGCAACGAAGAGCAGCCCCCGCTCGCAGCAACTAGAGAAAGCCCGCACGCAGCAACGAAGACCCAACACAGCCATAAATAAATACATAAATTTATTTTTTGAAAAATCTGCATAAGCCTGGCAGGTGCAGCTACTCCTTCCCCTCAGAAGAAATGTTTTTGGACAACTAAGGAATACTGAAGGGCTGGAACCATCAGGGCAGCTTTCAGATTCTCAGTGGCCGTGAGAGCAGTAAAATCTCCAAGACTTCCAGCTGTTTGGGAAAGAATCAAGTCAAAAGCTGCTGAATCAAAGGAAAGAAGGAAAAGGGGGAGGAGAAGGGCGGGGGGAGGGAAAGAAGAGGGCTGCGTCCTCACGAGCAGGGCCCCGCCCCTCATCACCTAAGCACACCTGGCCTGTCTGCCGCTCGTGTTCCTGAAAGAGCTTCTGCCACACCCTTTGACAGTGCAACCTTCCTTCTGCTGGATTTGCCCTGCCCTGATCTGGTGTGTTCTCTCAAGCCAAGTAACCTGACCTAACCTCCAGGGGGGCCCTTCCATGTTGGCCGGGGGCCATATGACACTCCAGCGAACCCCACCCTCTTGTCCCTCAGGCCGTCCCTCTGGACACCGGACACCAGTGACCAGTGATGTGCCTGAAGGTGAGCCTACTGGCACCTATGTTACTTGGTGGCCTAGGGAAGTCCCTCTTCAGGGATGATTGCACAAAAACAGCTGTTTGTTGTGAGCATCTTGTGGCAGCAGGTCCTTTCGTGTCTTTGGTTTCTTCCCAAAGCGCCAAGCGGAGGACGGGCGTGTAGGAATTGTCTCACGCGTGCTGTTTGGAATGCCATGTTTGCCTCAGAGCGCTACCATCTGTTTTGGTGGCGCCCCTACCTCACCTCTAGGGAGAGCCCACCGCTTGGTGGTGGGATGAGGCCATTTGGCGGTGGCTGGGCTCTGATGCCAGGGCTGGTTAAGCCCCGGGACGTGTGATGAGGTGCCCAGGAAGGGAGAGAAAGTTCGCTTCTGCTTCCTTCCTTGTTTCCTGTTCTGTTCCCTGCTCCTCGCCACGGGCACACACTTCTGTGTGTGCAACGGAGTTGCTTCCGTCCTGATCCACAAACAGCTCTGAGAGCTCCTGGCCACCACATCGGTTCTCCCTCTGGACACAGGCAAGGAACTCCCGGTGTCCATGGCAACAGCACTGCTTTGGATCCCACACAAAAACCCAAGACAGGCTCTCAGAAGTGACTGCTGATTTTTGGCTTTGATTTTGTGCCTGGTAATCTGACCCAGATGGACCACCCACTTCTCACCCTGGGACGTAGACCACAGCTCCGACGCCCTGTAAACCCCGTGAGACGTGGAAGGGTGATAATAACAGGCACCTGCTCAGGGCCCCGCTGTTCACGAGGCTCTGTCATCGCAGGGTTTCTCCCATACCCCACGGCTGTCCTCTGAGTTGGCGTTGCCACCATTTTAAGGGTGAAGAAAGGGGTTTGGAGGGGTGGGATGAATCGGGAGATTGGGACTGACATATATACACCCTTGATATTGTGTATAAAATAGATAACTAATGAGAACCTACTGTAGAGCACAGGGAGCCCTACTCAGTGCTCTGTGGTGACCTAAATGGAAGGAAATCCAAAGAAGAGGGGCTATATGTATACGTATAGCTGATTCACTTTGCTGTACAGTAGAAACCAACACAACATTGTAAAGCAAGTAGACTCCAATTAAAACATTTTTTTAAATAAAATAAAATATTTCCTGGAGGGGAAGAAAAAAAGAAAGGGTCTTGGAGAGGCCGGGCCTTGTCCAGTACCACACAGAGTGGCCTCTGGGCTCCAGGTTCAAGGCTCTTTGCACGCAGACGGGACCACTTTGGAGTCAGGAGTGGTGGGAGCGTCTGGGCTCTCTCCCCACTCACTCCTTCCCAGGGGCGTGCCCTCTCCTTCCTTCCTGGACAGGGCAACACACACTCACCACCCTGTTGGCACAAGACTCACTGGTTCTGAGCTTGAGGTAAAGGATATTCAAGGCAGCCTCTGTATGAGTGAGTGGTCCATCCTCCATCCTGAGAAGAGGCACGTGAGGCAGAAGCAAAGCCCGAGGTACCCTGGGCACAGGGCAAAGTGGAGGAACAGGGTGGTGGGGCTTGGGTGCCTCGGGGAGTTTAAGTAGCTCCTGTTCTCAAGTGTTTCCTCAGCCTGCAAAAGTACACATGAAAAGTAAAAACGTAAAAATAAACAGTTGTTGCATTTGTACACGGTTAAGAGCTTGCAGAAGGGCAAGTTCTGGTTTTTCAACATAGTTTCGGGTTACAAGTAGAACTGTAACCCTCATTACTGTCCCCAAGTTAAACTCCAGGGCTCCCTTTGCCTTAGAACAAAGCTCTGGCTTTCAGACTGCCTGGGGCCACCGTAATTAACACCTTCCATGCAAAGTGTTTTCTTTTTGTTTAAATTTGAGGGTTCCTTCTGGCCTGCCCTGCTCCTTAGATTCAACTCACATTGTGGTAGGGGTTTTCACCTACACAGTCTCATGAAATTCTCCCAGGCAGCCCATGAGGTTGGTTTCTTCTTTCAGTTTTAGAGGTAAGGAAACCGAGGTTTCGAGTGATTAAGCCATCTGTCCAATGTCCCCAGACAGTTCTGGCCAATGTTACCCTGACATATGTGGACATGACATGGACCCATCCAGGGTCAGAACCTTTCCTGATCCCGCTCATAGCATTCTCAACTGTCCTGTTTATGTTTTGCTTAAAACTTCCCCCTCCCCCAGTCTCAATCACATCTTTCAAGTTATTCAGTTATTCATGTGTCTGGATTTACCAATCTGGCTCTCCTTCCAAAGGGCTGACCTTCCCCAATGTCCCTTCTCATCCTCTCAGGACAAGGAGCCTCATCACAGGCTATAAAGGCTCCCTGAGGATCTGTTAAGAATAATCTATTCTCTGTGCATGAAACATCCCTCCCTCTGCCCCAGCTACTCCTGCTATAGTGGATGGAAGCAGGTATAGATTTTGTTTACTCAATAGTCATTCTCATCCTCAGTCTACCGGTAACAGTGCTCTTCTTTTTTTCCCTTTGGGCAACTTCCCTTCCCCTGGACCTAATCCTTGCCTGTCCATCATGGTTCCCCTCCATACCCTGGCAACACAGGAGAGATGCATGACTAAATTTCAGCCAATCAGAGGACCTGATCCCTCTGGCCATTGTGATTCGTTCAAGGATGAGCATGTGACCCAATCCAATGCCTACAATTTTCCCCTCTTCAAGTAATGACGCAATGAATATGCTATACTGACAGTGACATCTTTTTTCATTTGTCCATTCATTTGTCCAGGATAAATGCCTGTTTGGAATAGCTGAGTCATATGTCGGTGCGATTTAAACATGGACACATTTTGTGAGGTTGCCCTGCAGAAAGGTTGACCCAAATTTACACCATCCCAGCAATATGTGTGAGTCGGCTCTGCACACCCCAGCAGCACCTGGTGTTGTCAATCTTTCAGTGTTTGCCAGTCTGAAAAGCAAAGACAGCTGTTGAAATCTGTTCCATTCTGGGCCTCTTTCTGGGTCATGTTCCCACATGCCTGCCCCTAAAGTTACCTACCCCCAACCTTGCTTCTAAATTGCTTGCCTGGTCCTTTGTCCAACTTTATTGGTCTGCTCTGTCCTGGTCTCACTCTACTAGACTGGAAAAGGAGTCTTTATCTCCCTTTTCTCTTTAAGCTCCTTGCTGGTGCTACGAACAGTTTAGAACCCTGTAATTATCTGTTGAATGAAAGAACGAATGGAGTGAATGAAAGCCCTTCTATGATCCACCCTTCCTCTGTTCAGTTCTGAGCAGTGCCATGGAGCAGTGCTAACCTGCGTCGATAAATGCCCAAGAACATCACATTTCAAGGATCCAGAGAACCTAACCGTTATATTGTGGGTTTAGGATCGGAACACAACTATCCCATTCCAGTAATGCCACTCCCCACGGAATGTCCTTGATTAACACATTTTTACTGATATCTGCTTTATTTTTTTTTATTTTTTTTTATTTTTTGGTGCGGTACGCGGACCTCCCACTGTTGTGGCCTCTCCCGTTGCAGAGCACAGGCTCTGGACGCGCAGGCTCAGCGGCCATGGCTCACGGGCCCAGCCACTCCGCGGCATGTGGGATCTTCCTGGACCGGGGCACGAACCCTTGTCCCCTGCATCAGCAGGCTTACTCTCAACCACTGCGCCACCAGGGAAGCCCCTATCTGCATATCTTTGGTGTGGAATCAAAAGACACAGTCCCTGATCTCCAGTAACTTAATCTGTGTGAGAGGCAAAACTAACAAGGGAAGGATTTGAATTGAAGTGGGAGCTCTGTCATGTGGCATTTAGGAAATGCAATCCCTTGGGGGAAAGTGGAGCCTAATTTGAGCTGGTAACATTTGAGAATGTTTTATAACAGAGGTGGTTGTTAAGGGGACATTAATGAGGATTAGAGAGCCGCCCTGGGCTCCCCACTTACATTTGGGGGAATCTGAAGTCATAGCTCTTCTAATATGAAGCATGAATAAGACTCTAGCCTCTTTTCTGTGTCTCTTATGCTGAGTTATTCACCTTCTTGGTGGTTGGATTTGGCTACTCACTGGCCAAGAATCCACAGTGCTTTGAGGAGGAATGTCACAAATTGCTAAAAGCTCACCAGGAGAGGAAACAAACAATTCTGAATTAGGAGTAAGTGCTGCGTGGTCAGAATTGCCCTCAGGTTTCCCAGGTAATAAAAATTCCCAAACTACTTCAAAGCAATCTGTTTTTTGTCTTCCGTTCAGTGGTGCCAGGACCCCAAAGGGCTACAGTTGCTAGAATAGGGGACTCTGGAAGTCTTCACAAGGAATTAGACCCAGCCTCTGAATGGGGGATAGAAACTAAATAAAGGCAGGGGACGGCAGCGCG
Organism: Delphinus delphis; assembly: GCF_949987515.2. Taxonomy (NCBI): domain Eukaryota; kingdom Metazoa; phylum Chordata; class Mammalia; order Artiodactyla; family Delphinidae; genus Delphinus; species Delphinus delphis. Next base: position 15,277,652 of record NC_082694.2, on the reverse strand, counting down.
TTCCAGGTAGGTGAGTGAAGAGCATTTCCAGGGGGCTTTGTCATTTATTAGGGCCTTTAACAAACAACCTTCTGTATAATTCCAAATAACCCTGAAGGGGTTGTTATTATCATCACTGTTTTAGATTAAAGAAAACTGAGGTTCAGAGAGGTTAAAAATCTTGTTGAAAGTCTCTCAGTTCCGATTTAAGCCGAGCCTCAGATCCACGTCCTCTGACCGGGGTCGCCATCCGAAATAGTTAACCACGAAGGTGGCACAGGTACAGTGGCCGAGACTGCTTAGCTGCTTACCTAACGAGTTTCCTTTTCTCCTTGGGTCGGCAGCTAGACCAGCTTCCCCAGCCTCCTTGTAATTAGAAGCGATGTGTGCCATTTCCCGGCCCAGCCCCCACATCTTTCAGGAACAGTGACTCTGGAAGACATGCGCTCAGAGGGCAAAGTGCAGAGAGAAGGAGCCTGGGCCCCAGATGCCCACTTAGAGGAGACCCACCCAGAAATCAAGAACACCCATTTTAGACGTTATCTGAAAGATAAGCTGTGTTCATCCTTGAGTCACTCTACATTTTGTGTTACAGAAGCTCAATTTACCCTGATGAATTCAGGCCCCCAACCTATTAGAACAGAGGTCAGCTGTAGCCCCCTATTAATTGTTGGGGGAAAGTAAATTCCCAGGCGGTCCCTCTCTCTGTAGCCTCAGGGTAGCCCTTTGAGAATGAGCGGCAGGTGCCGGCTGTTGGGTTTGGGGCTGGGGTGGGGAGTTTGGGGATAAGGGAGCCCCACTGTCTCATGATCTGGTCACCACAAGTAAGACAGCTCTCCCCACCCCCAAACACAAACACTGAGTGAGTCAGGTCTGTGAACTATGATTCATCTTCCTAGGAGCTCTTGTATCCAGTCAGGTCCCCTCATCTCAGGGGCATATTTTGTTCAAAGAAACGTCACGCTCCTTCCTGAGCATTTCTACCATCCCAGCCAATCCGCCAACACCACTGAATCAAGTTCAGTTTTCCATTTCTGTGATCCTGAGTTCTAGCTGTACATGGAATCTGGAAAAATAATTAACATTTGTAGAATGCTCACTCTTCACCAGACTTTGTGCCAGGCGTTTAATATGGTTCATAAATCACATTCTTCATGGTCCCTGTGATGTCCAGAGGCACTTCTGAAAAGAACTTCCCCCCAGCCATTCCTGCATGGGGGGCTGGGGCACAGGAAATGCTTTATACCAGTTTGTTTCCAGCAGTAAAAAATTGTATTGTTTTTAAATTTAAGTCTTCCACATTTCTTATTAGGTCTATTCTTAGCTTTGTGTATAGTCAATAGGATTCTTTTTCTGTCATGTTTTGAAATTGTCTACGGTTTGTTTATTAGAACATGATTTTTGTATGTTGACTGTACTTGGTCACCTTTCTAAACTCTCAGTTTTACTAGTTTTTAAGTGTGTTCTCTTTCATTTTCTAAATAGACAAGTAGCTTCTAAATAGTAAAATCTTGTAATAGAGAAGATAATGATTTTTCTAACAGCCTTTGGAGGTATAATTTAGATACCATACCATTTTCCTATTTAAAGGGTACAATTCAACGTTTCTTTAGTATATTCACAGAATGTGCAGTCACCTCCAAAATCGACTTCAAAACAATGAATGGCAATTTAAAAAAAATTTTTTTTTCCCTTATTGAATGGGTTAGTGTCACCAGTAGACTGTTACGTAGTGCTGGTGGTTATGGTCACTCTTGTCTACTTCCTGATTTTTCTGGAATGTCTGATTTTTCACCATTGAATAGGATATTTACTAACGGTTTTTGGTAGTTAGACTTCATCAGGGTAAGAAAGATTCCTTCCACCTCAGCTTGCCAAGAATTTTATGTTCTTATTTAGAAATAAGCATCTGTTGATAAGTTATCGAATTCATTCATCCAAGCATTTATTGTGGGCTTCCCTGGTGGCGCAGTGGTTGACAGTCCGCCTGACGATGCAGGGGACATGGGTTCGTGCCCCAGTCCGGGAAGATCCCACATGCCACAGAGCGGCTGGGCCCGTGAGCCATGGCCGCTGAGCCCGCGCGTCCGGAGCCTGTGCTCCGCAACGGGAGAGGCCACAACAGTGAGAGGCCCGTGTACCGCAAAAAAAAAAAAAAAAAAAAAAAAAAAAAAAAGCATTTATCGTAATGGGAATATCTTCTCTCCCTTTTAATCTAGTCCTGTAGCAAATTAATAGATTCTCTGCTGAAAACCATCTTTGGATTCTTTACATATAATCCTTTTTCTTTAACATTTATTTATTTATTTTGGTTGCACCGGGTCTTCCTTGCGGCATGCGGGATCTTTAGTTGCGGCATGCATGTGGGATCTAGTTCCCTGACCAGGGATCGAACCCGGGCCCGCTGCATTGGGAGCTCAGAGTCTTACTGATTGAACCACCAGGGAAGTCCCTACATATAATCCTTTTAAAATACCATTGGATTTCATTTGCTAATAGTCTATTTAGAACTTTTGCCTTTAAGTTTTTAGTGCAGTTAACCTATAGTTTCCTTCCTCCCTCCCTTCCTTCCTTCCTCCCTTCCATCCTTCTTTCTTTCCTTCTATCCTTCCTTAATGAGATATGGTGAGCCAAGGTCACGCCTTTCTCAGGAGGCTTCCAGGTAATGACTAAAAGACTAGAAAGAAGGTACAAGTGCCTGCCCATTTCTGTAGGATCCTGTAATGCAGTCTTCGCTCTGGAGCTTCTTGTTGGGCTGGCAAAGACTTGGTCAGACCCGCATCCTGGTCTGACAGCTTTCCCTGCCCAGTCTGGATCCTGCCCTTTCCCTTTCACGGTTTTACTCCACAATAAACTGTCTGTATGCCCAACTCCAACCAGCATGTGCTTCCCAGAGCCCGCAGTTGACACACATGCTACCCTTTCCAGCTTGATATAAAGCTTTGTTCATTTCCTACACTCTGGAAGAATTTATGTATCCTAGAAACGATCAGGTCCTTGAAAATTAGATGTAGTTCACCAATAAGACCATCTGAGCCTGTGGTTTGGTTTTGTTTTGTTTTAAGGGAAAGGACTTTGACAATAGTTCTAATTTCTTCTGTGCTTATTGGTGTATTCAGGTTTTCTATGTCCTCTTGTATAAATTTTGGTAATTTGTATTTTCCTAGAAAATTCTGTATTTTGATCTAGATTTAAAATTTTTTAATTAACTTAGAGGCCCCTTCTCTAACAAGCTGGGGAGAATTACAGGCATCTAAGTTGTCTCCTGGGGCCTGGTTTATTGCTGGAAACCTGGAGGTTCCAGGGCAACGTGAGAAAGTTCTGGAACCCAACTTGGTTCCCAAGCCCTAACAAAAAAGTAGTAGAGTGCAGACATGTTAGCACTGGAAGGGGCCTTAGACACTACCTTACAGGTAAGGAAACAGATCCAGACAGGGGAAGTGACTTGCCCATGCCCACACAGCTCTCTGATAGCAGAGTCAGTACTGTGCCCCAAGTCTCCCCGCTCCCAGCCCTGTTTGGGCTGCAACCAATCTGATAGTTTATTGAGAGGCACGGATGGGAAGATTCCTGGGATTCGTGAGGTGGTAACAGCCTCATTGTGGGTGGGTCCTGGGTTCCAGCCCTCGCTCTGTGACTGTGGGCAAGTTACGTCATCTCTCAGCTTGGGCTTCCTCAGGGGTACGGTAAGAATAATAATATCTTGCTCCTTGGGGCACTGTGGGACTTAAATGGAAAATTGTCTATGGAGCAATTCGTACATTGCCTGCACCCTACTGAGCACTCGCTCCATGGGAACCACTAATACCGTTGTTACTGATACGTGCACTCTTCTGAGAAACCAGATTTTGGCTCTGGTGCAACAGTTATTTTTTGTGACTTTAATCATAACAATCCCCAAGGTAGTAGTATTTTCTGTATTTTACAAATAAGGAAACTGATATGCATGTCCAACCTCAAGTCTCCAGATCTGGATCAAACACAGCTATGTTTTCTAATAAACGTCTTCGCAGGTATGGTCTCAGCAAAATGACCACCCAGCAAAGTTTACTTTACCACCTGCTCCACTTCTTTCCAAGACTCTCCCCACCAAGCTGGTGTGAGGAAGAGAAAGTTGGGCACAGTCTGATATTCCTGGGTAAGAGTAACACCCTAAGGAACCACATTTCCCAGGAGCCTTCAGGGCAATCTAGAAAGTTCTCCATTCTCCCAGCACTGGCAGACAAATCCAGCCAGGACATGAGAAGATCCACTTGTGTCATCCTTGAAGCAGTGCCACTCAGTGCATTTGCTGACTAAGAGCCTATGTGCAGGGGAGGAAAAAGTTCTCCTCAACCCTCTTAGGGTCCCAGGCTGGATCTGAAAATTAAACTGACAAAGACAGAGTAACAGGAGAAAAGCCTACACGTTTTATTGAATTTTTACATGTACGTGGAGATCTCACAAAAGCATGAAGAGCCAAAGAAGTGACCAGAACAGGAAGCTTTTATAACTTTAGACAAAGAAAGAATCCATTTTTGAAGGGTTGTCAAAACAAAGGGGTTGGGACTAAGGGCAAGTGGTGAAGAATTAACTAGGAAGAAAAGGGTTAGTTTAACAATGTTTGTTTGTACAGATTTCTTGGCCCCACTTCCCTGTCTCTGGTGATGAGAATGTATTCCTTCTTCCTGGTACAGGGAGGGCACCTTTCACATGGGAATTTCATGACTTGTTTCAGGGAAGAAACAGGCAGTGATCAGAATGACCTTCCTGCTTCTGCCATTTTCTCAAACTCCTTCAGCTCAAGACATTTGATATGTTAAAGTGCCGTATTTTGGGGTATCATCTACAACATCTGGGAGCTCATCAGAAATGATGATTGTGGGGATTCCCTGGTGGTCCAGTGGTTAGGACTCCGCGCATCCAACACAGAGAGCATGGGTTCGATCCTTGGTCGGCGAATTAAAACCCCGCATGCCGTGCAGTGCGGCCAAAAGAAAAAAAGAAGAAAAAAAAGAAATGATGATTCTGTCCCAGCCCCACCCAGACCTACTGAAACGTCAGTCTCTGGAGGTGGGGGGCGGCAATGTGTTTAAGCAATCTCTGCAAGTGCTACTTCAGCACAACAAGGTTTGAGAACGTCTATGCTAGGGGACCAATAAGAAGACATAGGCGTGGACAGTCTCTGTAATCTTGCCTTTCCCCAAGACGGGAGCGCTGACCTGTGCCGAGCGCCTTTCCCAAGGAGGAAATAGGACTGAAAAGAAGAAATTGCATCAAGAACGTGGTTCCTCCTTTTTGTTACTCTCCCAGCTTTCGTCCAACACATTTTTTTTCACCTTCAACAAAATACCAAAATGAACGTGATGGGTGTGGTATGTTGGGCAGCCTGGGACAAGTCAGAGAAGGATGTGAAATGGGTTCACACCAGATAGGACCGAACCAGGCAGGATAGCAGCTCAACTGGAGGACCTTGGCAGGTGTGACGGGGTTTCGGACTGGAGGTGGGCCTCAGTGTGTGCTTTAAAAAGAAAAAAAAAAGGGAAGTCCTTGGTAGTCCGGTGGTTAGGATTCCGAGCCCTCACTGCTGAGGGCCCAGGTTCAATCCCTGGCGGGGGAACCAACTAAAATCCCACAAGCTACGCAGAACAGCGCCCCCCCCCTCAAAAAAAAAAAAGAGAGAGAGAAAGAAAGAAGAAAAAGCCTGCTCATTTGTGATGCACATATCAGCCTTCAGCTCTACCCTATTCTCACTCACTCGGGAGTGTGGGACCTTGCACAGGGGACGTGGCTTCTCTCAGCTGAGGGCACTATGTGTGTTAAAGTAACAGGTACATAGGAGGCGCTCAGCACAGGTCACAGTAACCACGCCTCAAGCCCTTGCTGTGATAGAGGGGCAGTACAGGACTCGAGACAAGCCATCTTTCCAGCCCTCCAGCACACGGGGGGGCGCCCAGGGTCCCCTGCTTCAGGTCTCTCCCAGGGAAGCCACAGAGTCGGGGTTTGTTGACTCCTCCAAACCACTGAATGGATCTCTATGGCTGTGGCCCAGCATGGAAACCTCAGGGCACTTGACGTGACCGCCATCTTGATGAGCAAAGACCACCCGTCCTGCCCCTGGAGCCTCTCCTTCTTGCTCTCCCCGCCTCTCTAGCCCCTTGGTGTTTTTTATGTGCTACCCCTGCGCCTGCCCTCCAGTATGGATGGCAGGTCCTTCTCAGCTTTGTTTGTTTCCATGGCTGGTGAACGGGCAGGGGGAGGTAAGAGGTGGAATGGGGGGTTTGATTAGAACTGTGATGATCAGCTTTGGGGCACTGCATCTATAGCGTTAGAAGAATAAACCTCCTGCTAGTGTTTCTGCTCTACCTTTTTATGTTAAAATTATATTTGTGTCCTTCCTAGCCTTGAGTTGCATGGTGACGGTCTCAGAAATTTCCGGCCTCCAGGATGCAGAGGTGGGAAGAACACGTGCTCTCCATGCCATTACGAGTGACTGACGTTTCACCTGGAGCATCCTCAAAGGTATGTGCAGAGCCTCACTCTGGAAGCCTTTCCTTTTCATCTCACTGGAGCGCATGAGGACTTGGGTCATCAAATGAGGACTCTGTCTTGAGGACTCAAGAGCTAAGTGGATGGTTTGTGAGGACTCTTCCCCGAACCACGGCCCTGTGCTCTTGTGGCTGAAATAGTGCTTGGTGGAACGAAACAAAGCTACCTGACCCCACAAGAGACTGCGAAATGAACTATGCATTTCCTCGAAGACATCTCCATAGGCTTTGGTCTAGAAACTCACCATGTGTTATCAAAATGTCCACTCTCAGAACTCTCAAAGCCAACTCTGGTCCAGACAATGACTTGATGAAATAAAACTGATACTTTAAGGCAAACCAAGAAAAAATTAAACATAAAATTCTGTGTGTGTGTGTTTGCTTGGGCCTCCTTCCTCCCTAATGTGCAGTGTGCAACTGCATTACCCATTAACCGGAGCTCCTCAAAGATGGGAACGCCTGCTCGACCATAAAGATCAATTTTTCCTTTCTTGTGATGTTAGCAATGCAACTTCTTGAAAGAATAGTATTCTTTTTTTAAAAAAATATGTATTTATTTATTTGGTTGCACTGGGTCTTAGTTGTGGCAGGAGGGCTCCTTAGTTGCAGCATGTGAGCTCCTTAGTTGTGGCATGCATGTGGGATCTAGTTCCCTGACCGGGGATCGAACCTAGGCCCCCTGCACTAGGAGTGTGGAGTCCTAACCACTGCGCCACCAGGGAAGTCCCCAGAAGAATAGTGTTCTTTCCCAGTTCTGCAGAGGGTCATGAGCAGCAAGGTGATTTGCTGCTCGCTTTGTAAGTGCTTACTTGGACTAGGTATCCCGGATGCACTTTATGTAAAATATCAATATGTCACTTTGATGTATGATCCTTTGTCCCAAAAACGTGTATGACCGTGGCTTTGAATTCTAACAGGCGGAACATCTCTCAGACCTTTCTGAGAATCTGCTTTCTGGGTGATAATCCTCAGTTTGGCTCAAATAAAATTCCCTTTTTTTCTTCTTAACGTGATAGTTAATTTAATTTTCATCGACAGGTTACCTGGACAGAGATGGGGTTAGGGGTGTCAAAGATTGGAGAGGCTCATAGCAACATAGTTTATTTTCTCCTTCAGGCCAGACCCAGCTCCCCCTACTGCCCTCACCTCTGTTTTATTGACATCTTTCTGTTATAGCTCCTGCCTCACAACACTCGCAGTTCAGAGTACCTCTAAACTCCGTCACCAGAGTCCTCAGTGCAGATGGAAAAACATTCTGGAGTTTTTGCATCTGGCAGTGAATATCCCACCTCTTAACCAAACTTGATCACTGGCGGGGAGAACTTTGTTCCAAATCTGGCCCCCTACCCGGCCGGGTCCAGTGCCAGGGTGTGGCTGGCACAAGATTATGTTCTGTAATATATTAGCAGTACAGTTGCATTTAATAAAAGCCAAGAGCTTCTGAACACACATGTTGGAGGAGAAAAGAAGCAAGTTAGAGCTCAGTAGCTGAGCAAACCTAGAGCATGGGGTGGGCGTAGGAGGGGAAGATGTTTTTCTTAAGACCACAGGCCCACGGTCCTAAAGGCCAAGAAGGAATCCTTGCTAGGACTAGGAGGCAATAGCGATCAGTTAATTCATTCCACAAATATTTCTTGGCCCTGCTTTTCTCTGAAAATGATCCCCCAGAAAAGACTAACTCCAAGTAGTCTTACATGGGAGTCCTTGCTTTCTTGCTTCCTTCCTCCCCACCCCTTTCTTCATTCCCTCTTCCCTCCCTCCCTCCCTCCCTCCCTCCCTTCCTTCCTTCCTTCCTCTTAAGTTATGACAACTGTCTGGGGAGGATGCTTTAGCCTGAAATGACCTCAACCAGTGCTTGTTTGTATGTTTATAAAGGTCATCTGATGACACTGGTGAAAAACATAGGCAAAAAACTTTAAATACAAATTTAGTAAGTCTCCCTGGAGATAAGACCTCACAACGAAAAGAGTTGCATGTTTTCGTAAACAGGGATTTTAAAGGTCATTTAAAAATACCTTGGGCTTCCCTGGTGGCGCAGTGGTTGAGAGTCCGCCTGCCGATGCAGGGGACACGGGTTCGTGCCCCGGTCCGGGAAGATCCCACATGCCGCGGAGCGGCTGCGCCCATGAGCCATGGCCGCTGAGCCTGCGCGTCCGGAGCCTGTGCTCCGAAACGGGAGAGGCCACAACAGCGAGAGGCCCGCGTACCACAAAAAAAAAAAAAAAATACCTTTAAAAAGCTCTGAAGATGACAGATATATATACCTACAGAGTACATGGAGGAGAAAAACTGTCCTAATGTTAAGTGAATGGGTAATTGTGGTTTGGGTTAAAATTTCCAGTGTCAGCATCACGTGTGGGTTCAGAAAGTCCTGTCTTTCAAGCACTTTAGGTGATGTGAAAATGATATGTAGAGCCTTTCAGCGGCTCAGAAAGTGCTCCTATGAAGCTGTTACTTTCCTGCAGCCAATAGTGGGGCTGCTGGCCTTCCGGCTCTCAGATCTCAGGTCCCAGGGGAGGGAGGGTCAGTATCATCTTTGCTCCTCGGTGCTGCTGCCAAACCCTTCTCCCTCCTCCTTCCTTCCTAAAAAACCACCCGGTTGAATCTCCCTTTGAATCTCATCAAACTATACAGCTGACCCCTTGCTTGTTGCCAGCATCCGCTCACCCCGGGCTCCTTGAGGATTTGGGGTTCACACTCACTCTCTCCAGCACTACTTTTGTTTTATCTCATGGGGATTTCAATATCCACATAGAAGATCCTCCCCATGTCTCAGTGTCTTAGTCCATTTGGGCTGCTGTAACAGAGGATCACAGACAGGGTGGCTTATGAACGACAGAAATTTATTTCTCACAGTTCTGGAGACTGGGAAGTCCAAGATCACCAAGGCATCCATAGACCGGGTGTCTGGTAAGAACCAACTTCCTGGTTCTTAAATGACAATCTTTTTGCTGTGTCCTCACCTGGTGGAAGGGGCAAGGGAATGCTATGGGGTCTCTTTTATATGGACGCTAATCTCATTCATGAGGGCTCCACCCTCATGACCTAATCACCTCCCAAAGGCTCCACCTCCTAATACCATCACATTGGGGATTAAGTTTCACATAAGAATTTGAGGGGGACACAAGCATTCTGTCTATAGCACCCAGCCTTGCAGTTCATGACCTACTCTCCACTCATGACCTTGACACCTCCACCCCGACCACTCCCTCCCATGGTCATACCCTGGGACCTGTCACCATCACCGACTACAGTTGTTCGTTATCTCCGTTTCTAGTGGTCCACTCTCCAGCCACTCTGCTCTGTCTCTCCAGCTCACTCCTTCTCAGACTGCAATAATTCTTCTTCCAGTCGGGACTTACAATCTATGACTCAACCACGTTTTCACTGATAATTAGCCCCTTCATTGCCTCATTCCCTTCCTGACCCAACATAGAGTTCACAGCTTATCGTTAGGGGACTTCTTGCGCACACCCACATCCTCCGTTGTATTTGCCTGGCAGAACCTCAGCACAGTTGGCCTGATCAATGACAAGACGGAGAAGCAAAGTGACAACAGATGTCTCCCCCTTTACCTCTCATCCCACTTCAGACATTGTTTCCCCTCTCTGCTCCCCTTGGACAGAACTCCTTATGAGTTGTCCAATTCCTATCACAAATTCCTCTTCTTCCCTTCTTTCTGGTTCCACCCTCACTGGCCCTGTCACCTCACTCCACTGAAACAGTTTGTGTCAAGACCTCTGAGGACCTTTTGTTGCCAAATCTAACGGGCGATTCTTTGACCTCATCTTGTTTGACCCTTTGACGGAGCAGCTCACTCCACCTTCCTGACACATTCCTGGTGTGAACATGCACTCCCCTTGGATCTCCTTTGACTTCATTGTCTACTTGTTCACATCTCTCTGACCCTAAATGTTGGGGGGCACCAGGATTCAGACCTTGGACCTTCCCTCTACCACTCCTCACTGACCTCATCCAGTCTCAAGGACTGAATGACTCCCGGAGTTAGATCTCCAGCCCAGATCTTTCCCCCAAACTCCAAGCTTCTATCTGCAACTTACAACTTGAGCTCTCTACTTGGACGTCTAAGGACATCCCAAACTTACCATCTCCTATCCCTCCAAAGTGTTGCTCCTGGTCTTATTCATCCCAGAAAATGACAATTCCAGTTGCTCAGGCAAAAAAATAAATCTTGGAAGTCATCCTTGATTCCTTTCTTCCTCTCATGCCCTACATGCAATAATTAGTAAATCATGTTGGTTTACCTTCAAAATATAACACATCAGAACCCAGTGCTTCTTTCCACTGCTTCTAACATGGTCCAAGCCACCATCATCTCTCGCCGGAATTATTGCTGTAACCTCCTAAGTGGTCTCCCTGCCTCTGCCTTCATCCTTACTTCTACATAAGCAACTGGAGTAAACCTTTTAAAACTCAAGTCAGATCAAATTGCTCCTTTGCTCAAAACTGTTCTGTGACTTCTCATCTCATACAGAGCAAAAACCCAAGTCCTTACAATGGCCCAAACACCTTATATTATCTGTTTTCCGCCATCCCACTCACCTGATCTCCTACTTCCTCCCCACGTCACTCTGCTTCAGCTTCACTGGCCCCTGTTGGATGCACTGAGCACATTCTTACCTTAGGACTTTTGCACTTTCCTGCTCCTTCTTCCTGGGACAATTTCCCCTGGATAGTCACATGCTCATTTACTTTTTTAAAAAATCAATTCATTTATTTGGCTGCGCCGGGTCTTAGTTGCGGCACGCGGGTCTCCGTTAACACGTGCGGGATCATCTTTGTGGCATGCGGGATCTTTAGTTGTGGCATGCGGGCTCTTAGTTGTGGCACGCAGGATCTAGTCCCCTGACCAGGTATTGAACCCAGGCCCCCTGCATTGGAAGCATGGAGTCTTAACCACTGGGCCAGCAGGGAAGTCCCACATGCTCCTTTATTTTGATGTCATCTTATCAAAGAGGACTTCTCTGATCACCCTGTATCAAGTGTCAAACCTACCCCCACCCCCGTCTCCCTGTCCCCTTCAAGTCCTTCCTTATTCTTTCTTCTCAGAGAGGCAACTCCCAGACACTAGACAGAGAGAGGACAGGGAATGGCAGGGACTTTGATGTTCTATCAGTGATGCTGGAACAAAAGCCAAACCCTGGCCCCTTTCCAGCCTCACCTTTTGTCTTATGTTCCAAGCCACCCAGCTTCCCCACACCTCTCCAGATGACTTCCCACTCAGGTATCCTTGTCACTCTCTTCCCCACGCCCGGAATCCCTACTCCCCCTCCTCTGCCTGACAAGCTCAGGCCCATCACTCCAGTGCCAGGGTCTCCTCGGGACGCTCCCCCAGCTCCCGGCAGATCAGACACGCTCCCTCAGCTGTGCCTCCGCTCTGCTCTATGCACCGTCTCCTAACATTTGTCGATGGCGGGGACCAGTCTGTCTTCCTCCTCTGGTCTGTGTGCAAGCTCCTGAAAGACGCCATGGTGTCTCATCTCTCACCTCCATGTCTGATCCCCAGTGCTTGGCACTGGGTTAGTGCTAGGTATCCATTGGTTTTCCTAAGAATGGTTGACTCAGAAATCTCATCGCTCACATAGTTCCGGGGTTAGGTGGGACAACAGAGGCTTCATGAGCAATTGTCAGCAATGGGGAACTAATTACCGCCGCTTATTGGGTGGGAGTTTCTACATGGAATATTTCATTTCCATGTCACAAGAATCCCTTGTGAGTGAAATGTAACCATCACCATTTACAGATATGGACACTGAGGCAGTAAACACGTACCCCCTCCGGGGTACCCACTCATCTCAGGGCAGGCCTCACGGTGAGAGCTCTCCCAGGCTCTCTCTCACATTTCATTTAATCCCACATCTACTCTAGGAGGAAGAGGGTGGTGTTCTCACTTTATAGAAGAGGTAAAACCAAGACTTCCCTAAAGGTAAAGCCAGGACTTTAAACACCATCATCTCGGACTAGGAGTCAGATGGAAGACCAGATGGGAGGGAGCTGGGGGGACATTACCTAGAGGAACTGGTGCAGCCCAGATGAGAAGGAACTTGGTTTTTCTGGGAGCCTAGGGCCTTCCTGTCCCTCAGCCCTCGGGGACACCCAGCTTGAGCCTTCTGTCACCCTTCCAGGAGGTGTTGAAATAATGTGTCTTAAATGGGGCATGCAGGGAAAGATTTCTTGTCCTTAAAAAGGCAAAAGCTGGGTCTGCCCAGAGCTGGGTTGTTGGGACGGATCAGCCGCGGGGCAGGAGGGGACCCTGAGCAAAAGCTTCCAGGGTAAACTTCTGGCTTCTGGAGAATGCCAGCAGCTTCTCCCAGGAGTCTCGCCCACCCAAGTGCATATCCCAAGCACAGGAAATTACAAGAGAAACAGGGCGTCTTACAACCTGTGCTGAATGCAAATAAATTCAAATTGTATGGAAATGCAGAAGCCTGACACCTTAGTTTAAGAAATAGTTTTAAAAGAAAAAAAAAAGTTGTAGCAGTTCCCAGAAATGTTAAAGATGCAGAGAAAAAGCATGCAAATGTGCTGGGTGTTTCAATAACACACTCCAGAGAGGAAGCAGTGCTCTGTTCCCAAGGCCTAGATATTGCCACCTTCCAAAGAAGGAAGCCCGACTCAAAGACCTAACTGAGGCCCATGGCTCAGAAATGACACCCCCTTGACGCTGCCCTTCTCTGGCACCCCAGTCTCGCTGGAGGTTTGGCCCAGACACAACAACAATCAGGGTCTCCAAATTAAAATAACCAGGGCACGTAGTCTGACAAATGATTTCAGATTTGCAATTGTATTTACATACATATTATAATATATCGGTAATCTGTATTATATAGAAGTGTGGCAAAGGCTGGCTCTACCCTTCCTGGCTTGAACGCTGGAATGAAAAGAGTAAAGGGCTGTGAGAGCCAGACCGCCTTGGACAAACTGGGATGTCCGTTCGCCACGTGCATGATGGCGAATAATAACGAGCTGCTCGATTGGGGGCTGAATTGGGAGGCCCTGTGCTGTGTGCGGGGCGGCACAGGGTGGGAAGAACACAGATCTTACCAGCAACAGGCCCTGCACTTGCACCTGCTGCCTAGTGAGGCCTGGGTCGCAGATGAAGGTTAGCAGTGAGGTTATAAAGGGTGCAGGTACTTGATAAATGGCACTAGCTTTACCTCTGACTGTATTCTCCGTTCCTATGCTTGCTGGGACTTGTCACCAAAGCTGTATGGGGAGGGGTGCTCTGTGGTAGGGGAGAAGCCCCCTCTCTCCACTTCACCCCCTCCCTTCTGCTCACCTGGTGGTGGGTTTTCTTTGCACTAAGGACTGGAAGCAAAGGGGTATATTCCCCTGTGGTGACCCCCACTCAGGCTCCGTCTCTGGCAAGCAGATTCCAACTCACTCGTCAATTCCAACCGATTGTTAATAGTGTCCTGAGATGCCCCGTGGAGAGATCTGGGCTTATAGAGAGGAAGGGCATGATTGATTGGTGATGTCTGCCAAGGCCTAGGCATAGGAAATGGGACAGGCAAGTTATATCCCCTGAGACAAGGCTCCTTCCCGATGGGCCTGCTGAGATTGGCTTCCTCAGAAGCAGACTCCAGACAAGGACTCTTGTGCAAGCAGTTTGTTCAAGAATCGATACCAGGGGACTTCCCTGACGGTCCAGTCAGTGATAAAGACTCCGTGCTGCCACTGCAGGGGGCACAGGTTCGATAACTGGTTGGGGAATTAAGATCCCACATGCCGTGTGGCTCGGTGCAAAAAAAAAAAAAAAAAAAGAAAGGAAGAAAGGAAAGGAAAGAAATGATACCAGGAACAGGGATTGAAACAGGGAAGGGATGGAAGGGAAGGGGAGGGAGCCCAAGCAGGGTGCCTTACTAGGTAGGTCGCCTCTAAGAGCATCTGAGGCACGGCTGGGGCTCCTCTGGGAGAGAGTGGGGACCACCCCTCAGAGTTGTCCCACCTGAGAGGAGACGGAGGGGGGAGATTTCCTCCAATGCCCCTCAGCTTCCAGTGTACCTCAGGACACAACCCTGGGATGGGGATCCCAGCCTGCAGGTGGACGCCCTTGGCAAGTGTGGGCAGGGTGCTGGCAGGGCCTTCTGCAGTGGCCTTCCCCTTCCAACAACCAGCCCTGCTCTGGCGATGGAGCAAAACCCAACAGCTTACTCCTCCCCAGAAACACAGACCCGACCCGAAGTTGACCAGAGGAGGTGGTGCAGCCCAGTGGGGCAGACACGGGCTCCGGAGTCAGCCAAACCTGGCTCTGAATCCTGGCCACGCTGTGTGACTAGTAACCTAGAGGCAACAGTTTCTGCCCAGGGGGTGCTATGAGGATCCCCCGAGGCTTCTCCGCCCAGGAATTTCCCAGACACTCGGCGGCATCTGCTGCCCCAATGCCCGACTCTTCTGCGCAACTCTGTACACAACTCTCTCCACACACATGTACGATGCAAACTGCCCAGAAGCCCAGCCGCCTTTTACTTGACAAGATCTGGGAGGACAGTCTTGAACTGCCACTGGGGACACAGAACCGGGCAAGAGGCCTCCAGGCAAAATACCAGGCTCCAGAGCTCCAGCGCGGACAAGATGGCAGCCCCCTGCGGGGTGAAAGAGGACATCAGGACGTCTTTTTATCCTCATTTTTAGTTATCCTTTTATTTTATTTTATTTTTGGTCGCACCTCGTGGCTTTCAGGATCTTAGTTCCCCGACCGGGGATCAAACCTGGATCCCCGGCAGTGAAAGCCCGGAATCCTAACCACTGGACCGCCAGGGAATTCCCTAGTTATCCTTTTAAAAGTTGGTTTTGCTTTTGTTTCATAACAACCATAATAGAATTGTGCACGTGCATAATTTATGCATAAATAAGATATATATCTTAGGGTGTGTGCTCAAAAAAATACCTTATGGGTGTGTGAGCCAAAAAGTTTGGAGACACTTGCGATAGATCTTTTCTTCTTGGCCTGGATAACACACATCTAGCCTCTTTCCTCTCTGGACTCTCCCCATGCCCCACCCTGACTTTAGTCTCATTCTCTCCTCACAGAGTTACCTCTTGCTGCAATTCAGCTCCTCACCTCTCAAGGTTTATAAAGAAAAGGGTGGGGGCTTCCCTGGTAGCGCAGTGGTTGAGAATCTGCCTGCCAATGCAGGGGACGCGTGTTCGAGCCCTGGTCTGGGAAGATCCCACATGCCGCGGAGCAACTGGGCCCGTGAGCCACAACTACTGAGCCTGCGCATCTGGAGCCTGTGCTCCGCAACAAGAGAGGCCACGACAGTGAGAGGCCCGCGCACCACGATGAAGAGTGGGCCCCGCTTGCCACAACTAGAGAAAGCCCTCACACAGAAACGAAGACCCAACACAGCCAAAAATAAATAAATAAAATAAAAATTTAAAAAAAAAAAAGAAAAGGGTGACTTGCTACTTGTATAATCACCTCAAGGGGCCCAATCTCACCCCTTTCCCAGACTTGGATTTCCTTTCCTAGGCCTTTTGCCATCACCACTATCATAGTCTCACAGCTGTTGCTTCCCTGATTAGCAGCTATCAGGGTCGTCCTGTCTGTGGTCCCGGACTACAACCAGTTTCCTGCATCAGTTGACCTGAGTCAACCCACTTTCTGAGTCATTTCCCACAGTTCCTGTTCCCTGACCTGTGCTCACCTTTGCAGTCCCCCGGGCAGACCCTGAGTTCCCACCTCTGTTCCTTTTCTCGAAGTGTGCCTTGCCTCAGCCCTGCAGGTCCAAATCCCATCTGACTCCCAAAGCAGGGGCTCCATCTACCGCGGCGCTTCCCTAGAGCCTCCGGCCACCAGGAAACGTCCTCCAGTGCCCCCTGGAAACTACCTGCACAGCCCCAGCGAGACTTCCCACGTGCTGCTTTGGGTCAGGAGTGGCTACTTCCTTCGTGCTGCTTTGGGTCAGGAGCGGCTGCTTCCTTCGTGAGCTCAGTACAAAAGGAAAATACAGGGGCCTCTGTTCGAAAAACAAGAAAAGGTACCATTAAAGGTACTAAAATATAAAGCTTTTTCCTTTCTTCCGAAAGCTCTCTCTTGACCTGTCATGGTGTTTTTGTTTTCTGTTTAGTGTTGGTGGTCCCTCAGGCATGGCGATACTGATGGCAGACTCTCACAGGCATCCAGCCACCTCTGGTCTCCGCAACTGGGCGCTCACCCGTCACTGGTTGACTGATTCCCCTCCCACCACAGCTGCTGGATCAGCGCAGAGCCAGGCATCTCCCTTCCCGTGGGCCTGTGCCCCAACCCATGGCAGACGGGCAATCCCCAAGGGGGATGCACTAGGTACCTGGATCAGGGGAGACCAAGAGGTCTGCCCCTGCTGAGTACCAGCCCAGGGCAGAGACGGCTGCCACCATACCCTGTCCCAAGACACAGCAGGGCCCGTGTGCCCAGGCCCCTCCAGCCAGGGCTAAGAGGGGCAGTGGTTTCTGGGCAGCAGCAAGGAGGGGAGCTGGGAGACCTTGGGACACTGTGGGTCAGGGGAGTGGGCAGCCAAGACCACATCCCAGGGAAGTGAAGGAAGACAGCATGGTGTGTGAACCAAGGCTCCAAGCCACCAGGACATGCTTCACTGTCCCATCGGACTTCACTTACGAAATACAAACTCAAAGGGATTTCCCTGGCCGTCCAGCGGTTAAGACTCTGTGAGCTTCAAGAGCAGGGGACTGGGCTTCCCTGGTGGTGCTGTGGTTGAGAGTCCGCCTGCCGATGCAGGGGACACGGGTTCGTGCCCCGGTCCAGGAAGATCCCACATGCCGCAGAGCAGCTGGGCCCGTGAGCCATGGCCGCCGAGCCTGCGCGTCCGGAGCCTGTGCTCCGCAGCGGGAGAGGCCACGACAGTGAGAGGCCTGCGTACCGTACCGCAAAATAAAAAAAAAGAAAAAAAAAGCAGGGGGTTCAGACCCAACGCCTGGTCAGGGAACTAAGATCCCATTTTTAAAAATTAAAAATGAAAAAAATAAAAGAAAATACGAACTCAAAGATAAGATTATTAAAAGCTTCATGCACCCTCATGTTCATTGCAGCATTATTCACAATAGCCAAGAAATGAAAACAAGCTAAGTGTCCATCAACAGATGAATAGATAAAGAAAATATGGTATCTATCTATCTATCCATCTATCCAACCAGATATATACACAATGGAATATTATTAAGCCATAAAATAGAATGAAATCTTGCCATTTACAACAACATGGATGGACCTTGAGGGCATTTGGCCAAGTGAAATGAGTCGGATAGAGAAAGACAAACACTATATGATCTTACTTACATGTGGCATCTAAACCAAAAACAAAAACCCGACAAAACTGAGTTCATAGATACAGAGAACAGACTAGAAGTAGCCAGAGGTAGGGTGGTGAAGGGGTGGATTGGGGATGTGGATGGGAGGAATGGGTAAAGGTGGTCAAAAGTTATAAACTTCCAGTTATAAAATAAATATGTCATGGGGAGGTAATATACAGCACAGTGACTATAGTTAATAATACTGTATTGCATATTTGAAAGTTGTTAAGTGAGTAGATCTTAAGATTCTCATCGCAAGAAAAAAAACTTTGTAACTATGAATGGTGACTGATGTTAACTAGACCTATTGTGGTGATCATTCTGCAATATATACAAATATAGAATCATTATGAAACTAACGTGAATCACCTGAAACTAATATAATGTTATATGTCAACTATATCTCAATTTAAAAAGTAATCAAAAACTTGATGACAGGGCTTCCCTGGTGGTGCAGTGGTTAAGAATCCACCTGCCAATGCAGGGGACATGGATTCAAGCCCTGTTCCGGGAAGATCCCACATGCCGTGGAGCAACTAAGTCTGCGTGCTACAGCAACTGAGCCTGCGAGCCACAACTACTGAAGCCCATGCACCTAGAGCCCGTGCTCTGCAACAAGAGAAGCCACCACAATGAGAAGCCCACGCACCACAATGAAGACCCAACGCAGCCAAAAGTAAATAAATAAAATAAATTTATTTAAAAAAAAACAACAAAACTTCAAGACAATGCCCACAGAGCGTTAAACCCCCAATGCAGGGCCTTTCTGACCATGGGGCCTGTGTGACTGCCCTGGTCTCACACCCATGAATTGGGCCCTGTTTTAGGTTATGATTATTAATGCCTATTGTGTATGTCCAATCTCCTCTACAAAGTCAATGTTTCCCTGACTGCTGCTCACTCTGTGGGTGATAATCAAGATGTCTTTAGGTGATATGTGAGCAGGTATTTAAAACATTTTAGGGACTTCCCTGGTGGTCTAGTGGCTAAGACTCTGCAGTTCCACTGCAAGGGGTGTAGGTTCAGTCCCTTGTTGAGGAACTAAGATCCCACATGCCATCCTGCCATTTTAATAGTTTATATTTATTTTAATGTACATTAGAAAAATTATGACTATCACATTCAATCTATATTTCACAGTGGTACTCTCTTAGTTCAGGCTGCTATAACAAAACACCATAAACTGGGTGGCTTACCAACAGCAGAAATTTATTACTCACAGTTCTGGAAGCTGGAAGTATGAGATCAGGGTTCTGGTGAGAGCCCTCTTCCAGGTTGCCAATGGCCACCTTCTCAGTATATCCTCACTTGGTGAGAAAGAGAGTTCTCTGGGGTCCCTTTTATGAGGGCACTAATCCCATCCATGAGGGCTCCACCCTCATGACCTAGTTATCTCCCAAAAGTCCCACCTCCTAATACCATCACATGGGGGTTAGGTTTTTAACATAAGAATTTTGGAGGGACACAAAGAGTCCATAATAGATACATAGACTCCCTTAGAAACAAATTTACTAAAGGAAAAAATATCAGTTGCTCTAAAGAAAAATCTTAAGTAAACGATAGTACACGTGGTACTCAGATACAGCAAAAAATGCAACCATGGTGCTCAGAGTTTGGGAAATACCAGACTGTGAGTTCTTTACCATCATATATGGCTTGTCTACATGTTCACTCTACTTGCTGCATCAGCCTCCCTCAGCCCTTCCTTTAGGGGCAGCCAACGCTGAATGAATGAATAAGCAAATCAACCAATGGAAACTTGGACACCCAGAGCTGGAGCCTCTCCTTTGAAATTTTCATTTGCAGGACTAATTCTGATTAGTCAACTTGCACAGTATTCATTTCTACACATTTTAGAAAAAATTGCTAAAGAAATTAATTCCTTTAAAATATACAGAGTTTGTTTTGGGATAACCTGCCTGCCTTCCTTTTTTGGGTCTTCTCCATGACCACCAAGTTCAGAAACTTGGCAACATTCACAGCATGACGCAAAGTGCCATGGGCTCCCAGTTACCCTGGAAGCTGTGTCCTGTGTGTGATCTGAGATGACACTTTGTGACATGTATTTCCCCGAGAGTTTACCTTGTAGGGATATCAGGACAGAAAATGTCAGCTGATACCCTTGGGAGATCCTCGATGAACAAGTGGCGAAAACGTTATCACCAAAAAGTTGTCAGCCCTTAGAGAAATGGTCTCCAGCTTCACCTTGCAACCAAATTTCACCTTATCAAACAGCTACACAATTTTTTAAAGGACAAAGACTGAAACGTCGCTCACAGCAAACATTTTGGAAGCAAGGTTTTCAAAAACAGAGAAAAAGGAGAAACACATTCTTAATGGTTATAGGCCAAAGCCACCACCGGCAGCTTCACTGCTGCAGGTGCCCTCTTTGGCAGGTGGCCTTTTTTTTTCTTGAATAATCATTAATATATGTTTATTTGGGTAATCTTCTGCCTATGTTTAATGAATGACAAGAAACGACACTCCTGGCATGCTGCTTTCAACCTACTGGAATATATCACTAGTGTTCTTGATTTCTTTATTTTGAAGCTTTGAGGTAAGCATCTTGAATGAACTGACATATTTCAGGACTTATCACATAAATCAAGAGACGGATTTACATGTTCATCGTGAAAATTCAAACATCACAGATATGGGTGACTTAGAAAGTGAAAGTTCCCCATAATTATGCTTTCTAGATATAATCAGTGTTTCTAGTCCCTGGTGCATTCTTCCAGATTTGTCTGTGCTTGTGTGTACACACACACACACACACACACACACACACACACACTGCAGGATGCTACTACTCACTGTGCTAAGATTTGCCTCTTCCACTTGACTTGCCTTGGACATCTTTTCACATCAGCTCATAAAGATCTACCATGCGAGAGGACTTATTTTAATGATTCATCAGGGGACTTCCCTGGTGGTCCAGTGGTTGGGACTCTGCACTTCCACAGCAGGGGGCGAGGGTTCGATCCCTGGTCAGGGAACTAGGACCCCGCATGCCGCAAGCCTCGGTTATATAAATAAATAAATAAATAAATAAAATGATTCATCAGACTCATATTTCTGGTCAGACTCAATAGAACGCCATGATTCCGAGGATCTGCTAAGTTTGGCTTTCTCACCATCACCACAGGACAGAAAAGACGACTTTCACCAACTCTTGGGAAATGGCCGACTCTTCTCTGAGACCATCCCATGCTCACTGCCCACAACCCACAACCTGTCTGCCCACCCCAGCTGTGGGGTCTGCTGTTGATCTCCATGCGCCTGACCAGGTCCACCCAGCTGGCCCAAAAGGTAAGCCCAGGCAGACCCAGTTTATCCACTGACGGCTATCCACACAGGAAAAGTTTGAGTTCCAGGGAAAAAATTAATTTGCTCCAAAATGTACAAAGAAAAACTGCATAATCAAAATGAATACATGTTTAATTTAATGTCTACAAAGTGGACCATTATGTCAGCTACATTAATTGGTAAATTTAGTATTTATAATAATTTTGTTACATTTGAAAAATGAATTGAAAGTAACATTTTCTCTGCAAGAGTGCGTGGAGATCGCCTAGAAATAACATGTTGTTTGTTCATATCCTATTATTTTTAAAAAGCAAAATTATTAAAGCCAGTTAAAAATACTTGGCAATAAAAAAAATATACACACACATGTATGTGATTATGTTATATGTATATATACATACATCTATCATAGTGCAGGTTGTGTTTAACGTGTTTGATATGTTGTTGGAATAGAGTCTTTAAAAGTAAGCAGAGGGCCCAGGGGCCGCCCAGTTTTTCAGGAGGCCCAGACCACCCCAAGGAGCCCTGCACTCAGCCAGCATCCCCTTCTGCAGGCATGAGATAGGAGTCGTGCTGAGTCCAGAGGAAGTTTTTCTTCAATCATCTCTAAAAATAGTCCCTATCATGTGGGGCAGGATATTAGTGGCCTGGGAACCAGGAGATTCTGAGGCAGAATTTAGAGAGCTGACGAAAATGGAATCCCACAGCCTAGAAGGTATCTTCAAGGTTCCATTGGCCCTCCAGAAAAACGTAACGTTCTATCATTAGAGCCAATGTCTTTTTTGGCCTAGATCCCCACTGAACTTCAGTGCAAATAACTTCATGAGAAAATTGCTCTTTTTTATTTATTTTATTTTTATTTTTTTAAATTTTTATTGGAGTATAGTTGCTTTACAATGTTATGTTAGTTTCTACGGTACAGCAAAGTGATTCAGTTATATATATACATATATGTACTCTTCTTTAGATTTCCTTTCCCTTTAGGTCACCACAAATCATTGAGTAGGGTTCCCTGGGCTAAACAGTAGGTTCTCATTAGTTATCCATTTTATGCACAGTAGTTTATACAAGTCAATCCCAATCACCCAGTTCATCCCACCCTCCCTTCCCCCCTTGGTAGCCCTAAGTCTGTTCTCTACATCTGTGACTCTATTTCTGCTTTGCCAATAAGTTCATCTGTACCATTTTTCTAGATTCCACATATGTGATATTATACGATATTTGTTTTTCTCTTTCTGACTTACTTCACTCTGTTTGACAGTCTCTAGGTCCATCCACGTCTCTGCAAATGGCACTATTTTGTTTCTTTTTATGGCTGAGTAGAAAATTGCTCTTTTATTGTTTTTTCAAAAAGTTCCAACGTAACGTGTGCAATAAAGATCACACATCTTAAGAGTATGGCCTAATGACTTATTACATAGATAGATGATGTTAGATAGATAGATAGATAGATAGACAGATCTCCCAGGTTAACACCGTCCAGATCACCACAGACTACTTCTGTCTCCCCAGAAGTCTCCCTCTGTTCCCTCCCAGGTCAAATCCTCCCCTCCAAGGTAAGCGCCATTCTGCTTTCCGTCACCATAGATTAGTTTTGCCTGCTTTTGAATTTCATAGCAATGGAATCATGCCGGATGTACTCTCTGGGCATCTCTTACTCAACATAGCATCTGCAGGATTCCTCTCTCTGGCTGAGACTGAGCATAGGGCTTTTGGGTGTTCGCAGTCATAGGTTTGCATGTGGCCGTGCAAGCCTGTTCCAGCTTGTCCCTTCCTAGATCGTGCAGTTATCTCACCTTCCTCCCTCACAGCACACAGCTGTATAAATGCACAAATAAAAGTCCTTTTTTTTTTTTTTTTTTTTTTTTGTGGTACGCGGGCCTCTCACTGTTGTGGCCTCTCTCCCGTTGCGGAGCACAGGCTCCGGACGCGCAGGCTCAGCGGGCCCAGCCGCTCCGCGGCATGGGGGATCTTCCCGGACCGGGGCACGAACCCGCGTCCCCCGCATCGGCAGGCGGACTCTCAACCACTGCACCACCAGGGAAGCCCCCCAAAAGTCCATTTTTTACAATGTAAATGTATTTTTTTTCCTGACTACAAAACTTACACATACTCATTTCTTTTTAACAGATCTTTATTGGAGTATAATTGCTTCACAATACTGTGTTAGTTCCTGTTGTACATACTTGTTTTTAAAAAAAGAAAGAAAGGAATTCTAGTTTTGAGAAGCTTGCATGGCTTACCCAAACACAGCCAGTCCATGGGCTGGTCAGTGGCCTTTGACCTGTGTATCCTGGCTCCGAAAAACAAACTGGGTCAGTCACATTCTCTGTCTCAGGAATGTGACCTCTCGAACTCAGAGGGAAGTTGCATTTGCTGGAGACATTGGTCCCACTTGGACTGTGTGTAGTGCTCCTCAGACCTTCCTCCAGGACCAAGGGGGCTATTTCCCCAGCTGCCAGCCTTCTTGTTCCAACTCAGGACAGCTCTCAGAGGCCATCCCAGCTCCAGAGCGCCTTGTGGCTTGGGCTGAGGCCCTTGCTGAGACCTCTTGGCTGCCCAGTTTCTCCTATTGCTTGCTTCTGCTTCTCCCCACCATGCCTCCACCTCCCCATCCCAGGGGCATTAACCCCAGGGAACAGCACAATAAACTTCCTGCCCACTAATCTCCACCTCAGAGTCTGTTTCCTGGGGGACCACTCTGCCACCGGTGGAAAGAAAGGATGATGCAGAAGAATCAAGTGTGCCCCCCAGGTCTTTCCCTTCTGACCTGGTGAGCCCTGTATCTTCTTCCGTGGGGTTGGGGTGGGGGGAAAAGAAGCTCGCCCACCTCTCATACATGCCCCCCACCGCCATGCTCCTGCACATCTGTCCTCCTGGAGAATTGCTCACCTGACACTCAGGGTCTCCAAAGGAAAAAGACAAGTTTTGCAGACAGGCAAGGCCAGATCTAGGATTACCTATCTGAGCTTTAGTTTCTTCGTTTGTAAAATAGGCCTTTGCCAAGGTCACTGCACCCCCTGTGTCTTTCCTATCACCCTCCATTTCCTTCCACGGTTCCTACTTCCACCGTCCCTTATTTGGTCTCCCCTCCCCAATCTGTTACCGAGTCCAAGCTCACTCTGCTCGCCACACGACAGGACAATAAATCAGATGAGGTGTTGAGACAAGGAATAGTGACTTTATTCAGAAAGCCAGCAGACCGAGAATATGGCGGACTAAGGTCCCCAAATAACTGTCTTATGGGGTCTAGATGCCAGATTCTTTTATAGAACCGGGGGAGGGGGAGGGGAGGAAGTAAAGTAAAACGGCCATCAGTCTTACAAAGCATCTCGCATGGCCTGCATGGGGGAGGGGATGTGTTAATTTCTTCTTTCCTGCAGCCATTCACACGTGGGCAGGGTCAGAATGCCTCCCTGTGAGCTGAACAAAGGCCCTTTAGTTTAACATTCAGGCAGAGGGGCAGGGTTCTCTGTGGCAGGCCATTATGTATGATTATAATAAGAAAAGCAACGAAAAGCAAATGTTAACCTATAAGAAACAGATCCAATATGGGGTCAGATTTGTCTCTTCCCTGTTACAAATCCACCCTCTACACTTCACCCAACAGCACTCACCAGTGCTGTGGAGGTGGTACAGCAGGGCACGGGTTCATATGGGATGGACATTTTACTGGGGAAAATGGGATTGATGACCGCTTTCACAATTAGCCATTTCATGGCAGTTATGTGAGAGCATTGTTCCTGATCAGAGCTCTTTAGCAGAGTGGGCTTTCAGAAGCCCCATTAAAAAAATTTTTTTAAATTTTATATTGGAGCATAGTTGATTAGAAATGTTGGGTTAGGGGACTTCCCTGACAGTCAGTCCAGTGGTTAAGACTCCATGCTTCCCCTGCAGGGGACGTGGTTTCAATCCCTGGTCAGGAAACTAAGATCCTGCATGCCACGTAGCCAAAAAAGATAAAAAAGAAATGTGTTAGTTTCAGGTGTACAGCAAAGTGATTCAGTTATACATATACAGATATCTATTCTTTTTCAAACTCTTTTCCCATTTAGGTTATTACAGAGTATTGAGTAGAGTTCCCTGTGCTATACAGTAGGTCCTTGTTGGTTCCCTATTTTAAATATAGCCGTGTGTACATGTCAATGCCAAACTCCCAATCTATCCCTCCCCGCCACACACACCCTTCCCCGCCCTGGTAATCATAAGTTTGTAACCAAGCTGGACCTTATGGGGCCTTCCAGTGACAGGCCTTCCCCCATATCCTCTGCTTTAGCTCCTCTCTGAAGAACATAGATAACAGTATTTGATGCACATTTCCTGAGTTGTTTTACAGATGTGGAAACCCCTTACCAAATGGAAGATGTAACTACTTGTTGGCCATGAGCTCGGAGCCCCAGGCCTCCTGGAGCCTATAGGTTGATAATGTTAACCCCTGTGACACCACCCTGTTACCTCACCATCAGCCAATCAGAGAATTGTGCACGAGCTGATCACATACCCTGCAACCTGCCGCCCCAAACCTGGCTTTTAAAAATGCTTTGCCAGTGCTCACTTCGGCAGCACATATACTAAAATCGGAACGATACAGAGAAGGTTAGCATGGCCCCTGCACAAGGATGACACGCAAATTTGTGAAGCGTTCCATATTTTTTGAAAAAAAAAAAAAAGAATATCAATGCTTATACAATCAGAATAAAAGTAAATATCAAGTACAAAAAAATAAATAAATAAATGCTTTGCCAAAACCCTTCAGGGAGCTTGGGGATTTCAGAGCATGAGCCACCCATCTCCTTGCATGGCCCTGCAATAAACCTTTCTCTGTTCCAGACTCCGATGTTTTGGCTTGTTTGGCCTCACTGTGTATCAGGCATGTGAATTTGTGCTAACAAGTTCATTCTCTAAGTTTGTGAGTCTGTTTCTGTTTTGTAAATAAGTTAATTTATATCATTTTTTTAGATTCCACATATAAGCGATATCATATGATATTTGTCATTCTCTGTCTGACTTACTTCACTTAGTATGCTGATCTCCAGGTCCATCCATGTTGCTGCAAATGGCATTATTTCATTCTTTTTAATGGCTGAGTAATATTCCATTGTAAATATGTACCACGTGTTCTTTATCCATTCATCTGTCAATGGACATTTAGGTTGCTTCTAGGTCTTGGCTATTGTAAACAGTGCTGCAATGAACATTTGATTGCACGTATCCTTTCAAACCATGGTTTTCTCCCGATACATGACCAGGAGGGGGATTGCTGGATCATATGATAGCTCTATTTTTAGTTTTTGGTTTTTTTAAATATTTATTTACTTATTATTTATTTTGGCTGAGCTGGGTCTTAGTTGTGGCATGCAGGATCTTCATTGCGGCATGCGGACTTCTGAGCTGCGCACGTGGACTCTTAGTTGTGGCGTGCATGTGCAATCTAGTTCCCCGACCAGGGATAGAACCTGGGTCCCGTGAATTGGGAGTGTGAAGTATTACCCACCAACAGGGAAGTCCCTCTGTTTTTAGATTTTAACGAACCTCCATACCGTTCTCCATAGTGGCTGCACCAATTTACATTCCCACCAACAGTGCAAGAGGGTTCCCTTTTCTCCACATCCTCTCCAGCACTTATTGTTTGTAGATTTTTTGATGATGGCCTTTCTGACCAGTGTGAGGTGATACCTCATTGTAGTTTTAATTTGTATTTCTCTAGTAATTAGTGATGTTGAGAATCCTTTCATGTGCCTCTTGGCCATCTGTATGTCTTCTTTGGAGAAATGTCTGTTTAGGTCTTCTGCCCATTTTTTGATTGGGTTGTTTGGGGTTTTTTTGATATTGAGCCGCATGAGCTGTTTGTAAATTTTGGAGACTAATCTCTTGTCAGTCACATCGTTTGCAAATATTTTCTCCCATTCTGTGGGCTGTCTTTTCATTTTGTTGCTGGTTTCCTTTGCTGTGCAAAAGCTTTTGAGTTTAATTAGGTCCCATTTGTTTATTTTTGTTTTTATTTCCATTACGCTAGGAGACAGCTCAAAAAAGATATTGCTGCAATTTATGTCAAAGTGTGCTCTGCCTATGATTTCCTCTAAGAGTTTTATAGTATCTGGTCTGACAGTTAGGTCTTTAATCCATTTTGAGTTTATTTTTATGTATGATATTAAAAATGTTCTAATTTCATTTTTTTACATGTAGCTGTCCAGTTTTCCCAGCACCATTTATTGAAGAGACTGTCTTTCCTCCATTGTATAGTCTTGCCTCCTTTGTCGTAGATTAATTGACCACAGGTGCATGGGTTTATTTCTGTGAAGACCCATTTTAATTAAATAGTGTCTCCCCAACCTGCCCAATAAAGTCTAGATTGTGAGCCCAATCCAGGGTCATGTGATCTGTGGGAACCTTATCTCCCATTACCTGGTACCATGTGCCTGTCGACTAAAAAAATATATGCACAACCTAAAAGTTGAGAGTTATGTTTTATTTGGTGGGAATTTTTAGGACTTCAAGCCCAGGAGGCAGTATCTCAAGTAACCCTGAGAGAACTGCTCCGAGGAGACTAGGTGGGGAGCTAGGATATATAGCAGTTTTGCAACAAAGGGCAGGTAGTAGGAAGAAAAGATTACTGTTAAGAAAACTAAATATCTCGGTTAAGGAATTTCGTGCTTTTCTATGTATGGAAAGATGCAAGAATCTGGGCTCACCTAAATCATTCTTTTGATTTGCACCTCAGCTATCTGTGGCCAGTATCCTGTGTTTTCGCACCCTGAGTTTCCTCAGGGCTCACAGTGGGGAGTGGCTGCAGTCTGATGGCTGCTACATGGCAGGTACTCTCTTCTTTCCTGAGTTCCCTCAGGGCTCACCAGCTCACCAGTGGTGGCTGCAATGGCTGATGACTGTGACATCCTTTGTTGACTGAAATGGCAGGCCATATTCCATTATTCACTCCCATGCCCCGAGATTCCCTAAACGTTCCCACCTCTTCACCTTTGCTCCTACTGACTGTACCTGCTGAGGCCCAGCTCCTATACCAGCTCTTCTACAAACCCCTCCTGGAACCCCCAGGCCACTGTTGCAGCATTTTGTTTGTACATTAATGATAGCATTTGCCATTAGCTGCCTTGTACTAAGGCTTAACTAGGTTAACTAGCTACAATGCTTCTTTCTTTAAAAAAAAAAAAAAGTGAGTGGCATGTCCTCATGGCTTGGTAATTTGTAAAATGCCTCCCGTTTTGCCAAACTTGGCACCAAAATTTATCATTCCTACAGATGAGTCAGTAGAAGGGAGAGTTCATTTATTAGCTTAGGTTTGGGAAAAATGCACAAGAAGGATAAGTGTCACCTGGCTGCCCCCCTCCCGGGATGAGCAGGCCTCAATGGAGACCTCACACAGGCCCCTCCCAGGAAAACCCCCAACATCTTCCCCGTTTTCCTGGGTGGGAGAGACTGTCCCTCCGCATGGAGCTAGGGGCCATTTGCAGGCCTAGGGTGGGTTTTCCCCACCATTCCCACCCCCCAGAGAGGGACTGGGAGTCAAGGACTCCCACACAATGTCTCCATTGACACTTGTGTCCAAGTCCGGTCTGGGTGCCATGGAAACCTCTCTTGGGAGCAGAGAGGGAAAGCAACAGCCCAGGCCTCCCACACTAAGCCCATTGTCCCCTGAGCCGGCCGCCCTCAGAAGGCTCTTATCACTGTCCGCCTGCCAGGCCTCAGCTCCAGGCTCCCCACCCCACCAGAGGCACCCGCTTTCCCCCTGCTGGCCCTGCCTAGCTGCAGGAATCTGTTTGCCTGGCAAACAGAGGCCCGAGACATCTGAGCCCCGTGCCCATCCCCCTCTCCATCCCCAATTACCATTTTACAGAGAGGAAGCTGAGGCTGGAGAGAGGCCGGGCCCTGCCCATGCTCGTTTCACCGCGTGGGCCTCTTAGCCCTGCTGGGAGCCAGGGGTTCAACAGATCCCGGAAGCAGCAAAACCCCCAGGGGCTGGAAGACCCCAAGCCAACCCAATCCAAAGTGAGGGTGTCAAAACCAGAAGGCGGGGCTTGTGATGACAGCACCGCCTCTCACCAGCTGTCACGCAGATGTCCCCAGGGCACTCCCTTCACAACAATATAACCAACAAGGACACCGCCCCCCAGGCTGGGGGAGGGGTGGGATGACCAGATGGGCAGTAAGAGGAACCTGGGCTTCGGACCAGCGCTGGGGGGGGGGGGGCTTCAGTCCCAGCTGGGTGACCTGGGAGAAGTTAGGTAACCTCCCCGAGCCTCAGCTTTACCATCTGTAAAATGGGAGCAGTAAACACTTTCGACACACCTTCCTGGGATGTGGTTAAGGACTGGACAGTTCAGTAAACGACGCCTTTAGCAGGGCACGGAGAGAGCAGTGGATGAACGGATCAGGTGCTCCTATTACCCATTTGACGACCTCTCCCCACAGCTCTGGGCACCAAGTCAGGCTCTCGGGGATAAAGGAGCCACAGGGAGCAAAGGGAGAGCCCTCAAGTGACCCCCAGAGAGGCCCGACCCCGCCTGAGGGAGAACGAGGCAGCAAATGCTTGAGTTGCAAGGGGCCCCCCTAACATTCCTGTTGGGGTTTTACACGGGGTGGCCAGTTAGTTCCTGGAATGTCCAAGAAAAACAAACTGGTTATTCTGAGTGGAATTGCAGCCTGGCTAAGGCAGGTGGGTCTGCTTTAAATTTAACACAGTGTTTCTGAGATTCTTTTCATCTCCTGGCCACCGCTGGTCTGTGGAGACATTACCTCACTTCACCTTCCTGCTCTGAGGCAGGGCAGCTGACAGGGAGTGGGCCTGGGGGTGGGATGAGAGGGGGTGCTGAGAGAGCCCCACCCCGGGCTCCTGGGGGCCGGAGCGAGCAGGCCGCCTTCCTCCAACAGCTCGGTCTACCTCTGGGGCTGGGGGGTCTGGAATTGGGGGATGCGGGGATGTTCCCACACGCAGTCAACCCCATCCTTGGTATTTAGCTGAGGAATCACGGCATTTGCAAATACGCTGCTTTCCCAGGAGCACTTGAAAAAGAACTTGGCGGCAGTTTCCCAAGTCCAAGGTTGGTCCCTTTCAAACATTTAGGAGCTGGGTGGCCGTGCCTGCTGGCTCCTCCCAGCATTCCAGTTGCTTTAGCTGGCAAACTGACAGGAGAGGCCAGCGTCCCCACGGGGTGCCTTAGGCAAAGGCGGAGTTCCCTTCTGGTTTTGGAAATTGCTTTTGGCCCGGCTTGCCAGCTTGCGGAGTCCTTGAAAATTCCAGAGCGTTGGAGGCAGACCCGAGTGTGTGAGTCCCAGACACCTAGACAAAGATTGCCTGATCTGACTCAGACCTTGAATGGCCTCATCTTTAAAATGGGGATAAGGGAGGACTTCCCTGGCGGTCCAGTGGTTAGGACTCCGCGCTTTCACTGCCGGGGCCCGGGTTCAGTCCCTGGTCTGGGAACTAAGATCCCGCAAGCCGCGTGGCCAAAAAAGTAGTAATAATAAAAATAAAATAAAATAGAATGGAGATAAGGGGACCTACCTCCCATCAGGGCTGTTACATGGATTAAATGAAGTCGTGTGCTCAAGGTTCCTTTGTTTCAGATGAAGCGGACCTCAAGTTCTTTGGTTGTAACACACAGAAACTTCCTCAAGCTGTTCTTTGTAAAAGGGGAATTTTTTCTATGGAATTAAGGGACTTTCATGAAAACAGGCCAGCAGTCCTCTCAGAAAACTGAAACCAGGACCCTGAAAAGGGATTAGCAGTGTCCCTCATCCCGTCCTGTCTCCACGTGCTCTTGGGTGCCTGCTTCTTGGGGCCTCAGCTCATCTCCTCTCCCTGCAGACCAGCTTCCAAAGAGAAAGACTCCTTCACTCACCAAGTAAAGCCTTGGCTTTCCATCATTTCCTCAAGCTGGGTCCATAGTTTGTGCTCCGTGAAAGATAGGCCAGTTTCTACTGTGTTGCTTTGTTGTGTATGTCAGTATTAACTTGCTGAATATTCCGTTCGTCCCTCCAGATCTGCACCCCTTTCTCCTCCACCTTGCTCTGTCCCCAGGCGCCGACCTGTGTGAACTGTTCCTGGAGCTCCCTCCCCTTCTGGGTTCTGGCTGACTTCAGCCCATAATAGACACCAGCAGGAAATAGGAGGGCAGGAGGAAAGAGCCTGCAGGGCGTTGATTGTTCTAGCGCCTTGCCAGTGGGGTTGGGCTGGCAGCTGTGTGTCTGGTTCCTACACTGAAGGCCACAGCAGCTTTCCAGCGACCCCATCCTTCAGCTACAGGCCTCTCTGGGTTCTCGTAACCACTTCCTCTCCCGGTCCCTTCAAACTGGCCGTGCTGATGGCTCTCCACGTTACTATCCTGGAGGTGCTCTACCATCTTGGTTGGTTTCCTTTCATCTTGTCCACATCTCTGTAAAAGTCTCTACACATCGTGCATTTATTATGTTCTCTCTGGGAATGAGGCTGTAACTTTGTTGCCATCTCTCTCCTGCTGGGACTCTGGTGATTCAATGAGATCAAGGGAGAAGTTTGTCTCTCTGCTCCACGTCCCACTCTGGCTCCCGCAGGAAGTGGATAAAGAGCTAGAAGGCCTTTGAGATAAATTATAAATAAGATACCCAGAACCAAGAAGATAGCCGGGATTCTTTTGGCAGGAAAAAATAATACATGTGCACTGGTGGGGGGGAGTTACTTCTTTTGAAAGAAACTCTCCATTTTCCTGGGAGAGTGTGACCCACATAAAAGAGTTGGAAATAGGAATATGCCACCAATTCAGTTAGGGTCCTCGCTCTTTCCTAGGACACAGCTGTCTAGAAACGAGCATAATACAGGTTTTGAACAGAGGGTATTTTTAAATTGTCAACTTCTCTGTATTTTTCACTCCCAAGTTCATTGGCTTTGTCACCAGAATCTCTGTCTTTTCCTTTCCTTTTCCAGTTTGGCCCATGCACATCTCACTTGGGGCTTTGACTATGACCGTAGCCTAGGTCAGACCTTCCTGTCTCCAGTCTCTCTTGCCCAGTCTGTTCCACAGCTCACTGTCAGCTTTGTCTTGGCTTCACACGGGCCTGTGCATGTCGAGTCCCACATCAGAAGCATTCCACGGCTTCCTGGTGAAACATCTGAAAGCTTCAGCCCGACGACATTCAAGACCTCTGCCGTTGGTCCCCAACTCAACTTTCTGGCCTAACTCCCCTTCCAGGAACTTCCCTCTCCTGATGAATCAGGTTCCACACTGACCTGCCAATCCTCGTTCCCCACCCGCTCCATCTTTTCATCAGTGTGCAGTCCAGGGACTTCCCTGCTGGTCCGGTGGTAAAGAATCCACCTTACAGTGCAGGGGACGCCAATTGGATCCCTGGTCGGGGAACTAAGATCCCACATGCCGCGGGGCAACTAAGCCCGTGCGTGCCACTACAGAGCCCACGCACTCTGGAGACTGCGCGCCACAACTAGAGAGAGAATAAAAAAAAAACCTGCACGCCACAACGAGAGAGACGCCCGTGCTCCACAAAGAAGGGCCCACGTGCCGCAACTAAAGACCCGATGCAGCCAAAGATGATAATAATAATGATAAACGTGCAGTCCAATTCCCACTTCCAGGTAAGGCCTGCCCTGCCCTCTCAGCCACAGGGGGCCGCTCACGTTAAACTCCTACGTTCCGAAGAGGACTGCTGAGAGTCCAGGAGGAAGGGTTGGGGGAAGGATAGCTGAGTTCGGGCCAGTTAAAGAGTCCGTGCTTGCCCCCCTGGATATCACTCGTGGTCACTCAGGGGACCTTGTGCATGCCTCCCCTTGAGCTAACTCCATCCCAGAGGAGCTGAGGGGACGACCCTTTGGTGTCATCTCCTCTTCAGGCCTCCCCATGCTCTGATTTCACTCTGGTTTCATCACATGGTGGTGCTAGTTGCCTCTCTCTTCACAGACAGGCCTGGGACCCCTGGTTGTCTCATTTAAATGCTTGGGTCAAAGGTTACATCAGAGTCTTGTGGACTCCTGGACACTGGGCTGCTCTTAGCTCACTGGGACTCTTAAGCAAGTACCAGGAAGGGCTTCCCCGGGAGGTGCATTCACGGTACATTCTACTTATCTTCAGATGGGGTGTCCCAACCTGGCCTGTCAACGCCAGGACACCCCATGTCTTCTTAGAAAACCCAAGTCTTCTGTTGCATTTGAGGTTAAGCCTCGGTTGGTTTCAACCATCTTTGGTTACACACACACAGAGCTTCGAGTATCCATAATACTTTTGATCATTCATTCCAGACTTTGTAATTGCCTTGACTATATAAAAAAAGGCCTTTACAACACTGTAACAATGAATATCATGCAATTACTTTTTCGGCAATTGATTATGCATGACTTAAGAAACCATAGATTTGTAAGTTTCGTTTATCCCTGAGTGAATGCCAGAACAATTAGCTACACATTAGATTGTCATCACTTAGAACAGGGTCTGCAGCCTGTTCGGAACTGGGCTGCACGGCAGGAGGTGAGTGGCGGGAGAGCGAGCGAAGCTTCATCTGCCGCTCCCCGTGGCTCCCCGTCGCTCGCATTACTGCCTGAACCTACTTCCACCACCCCATCCGTGGAAATATTGTCTTCCACGCAACCAGTCCCTGGTGCCAGAAAAGCTGGGGATGGCTGACTTAGAATGTAGATTGGAAACAAAAAGAATTTAAGTATCACCACTACTCGCCTATTAGAATGGCCAAAATACAGAACAAGACATTGCCAAATGCTGGTGAGGATGTGGAGCAGCAGCAGTTCTCATTCATCACTGGGGGGAATGCAAAA
Source organism: Delphinus delphis (assembly GCF_949987515.2). Taxonomy (NCBI): domain Eukaryota; kingdom Metazoa; phylum Chordata; class Mammalia; order Artiodactyla; family Delphinidae; genus Delphinus; species Delphinus delphis. The sequence goes on along the minus strand of NC_082694.2, from coordinate 15,243,752 downwards.
CGTACAACACTTTGGAAGACAAGTTGACAGTTTCTGGATTTTCGTTACAGGGAATTGCTCCACGTGTAGCTGTATATTCGGCATGTCCATGAGAGCAGGGAAATTCAGGAGCCGCCTATGTCCTTATCCTGGTGACATTGTGCATTAGCTTTTTTTAAGAGCATTATGCTCATTCATTAGTGGTCTCGTGTCATCACCAGGCATTACCAATCCTAGATCTGTGATCTTCAAAACAACATATTCAGGATAAAGATGAAAATTAAGCAGGAATAAATAATTTATATCATCCAAAAAAAAAAGAATTTAAATTGGAATTTTTTTTTTTTAATTTTTTTTTTTTTTTTGCGGTACGCGGGCCTCTCACTGTTGTGGCCTCTCCCGTTGCAGAGCACAGGCTCCGGACGCGCAGGCTCAGCGGCCATGGCTCACGGGCCTAGCTGCTCCACGGCACGCGGGATCCTCCCGGACCGGGGCACGAACCCGTGTCCCCTGCATTGGCAGGTGGACTCTCAACCACTGCGCCACCAGGGAAGCCCCAAAATTGGAATATTTTTTAAGTTTAAAAAAAAAAGGTAGAGAAAATACTGGTCCTTGGAGCCAGTGTGAGCTTTTCTTCTTTTTTTTTTTCGCCACGCACCATGTGGGATCTTTGTTCCCCAACCGGGGTTTGAACCTGCACCCCCTGCATTGGAAGCACGGCATCTTAACTACTGGACCACCAGGGAAGTCCCATAAGCCAGTGTAAATTTACTAGGAATAAGTCGTGCCAAACTAATTTCATATTCTTTCTTTGTAGAGTCACTAGACTGATAGGTGAGAGAACTCCTAAAGAGATGAGTCAAAGAAGGCTAGGTGAACTGCATTGGTTTCCACGGGCAAATAATGAAGCCCCTCATAGCAGCTGGGATAGTCATTAGCGCTGTGCACAAAGATTCTATGTCTCCTCCTCTCACTCACATAGTGGAGCCGAATCCGGCCTCTGTATCCCGACACCGAATTAAATCTTGGAGACAGAGTTTTGGGTGAAGTAGAAAAGAATAGTTTTATTGCTTTGCCAGGCAAAGGGGGCCACAGAGGGCTAGGGCCCCATTCTTTTGATTGGTTGGTGGTGAGGTAAGTGGGAGTCAGCATCATCAACCTTCTGGTTCCAACTGGTCTGGTGTCTAGTGCTTGTGGGCAGCGTAATATCATTAACCTTTAACTTCTCCCACCTGGTGAGGTTCAGTATCTGCAAAACAGCTCAAAGATATTGTTGTCTGTATCCCTTGATGGGGAACCAGGACGTTGCCCCAAGGCTGCACTATTGTTCCTCCCCTGTCTCTGCATCCCCTCCCTTCCCTAATTAGCAACTATTTGAACCTGCTCAAGAAACTCAGGGAGGGTATGGAGGCTGAATGAAGCCTATTTCCTGTAATCAAGAAATGGTGAGGGGGGCGGGCTTCCCTGGTGGCACAGTGGTTGAGAGTCCGCCTGCCAATGCAGGGGACATGGGTTCGTGCACCGGTCCGGGAGGATCCCACATGCTGCGGAGCAGCTAGGCCCGTGAGCCATGGCCACTGAGCCTGCGCGTCCAGAGCCTGTGCTCCACAACAGGAGAAGCCACAACAGTGAGAGGCCCGCGTACCACAAAAAAAAAAAAAGAAAGAAAAAGAAAATATTTAAATACCTATTACCATACAATGTAAGTTAAAACTATACTTTTTTGGTATAGTTTCATCATAAAATTCAGTTTCTGCCTATTCACTTCTTAATAAAAAGGACAAAGAGTTTTCCTGAAATAGTGAAAGTTTGCTATCGTAGTTCTAAGAGTCATTGATTTACAAAACCTTGAGACCAGGGACTTCCCTGGTGGTCCAGTGGTTAAGAATCCGCCTTCCAACACAGGGGACGCAGGTTCAATCCCTGGTAGGGGAACTAAGATCCCACATGCCGCGGGGCAGCTATGCCCATGTGCTGCAACTACTGAGCCCGCTCGGGCCACAGGTTGAGAGCCCACGCTCCGCAACAAAAGCTCCCGTGTGCTGCAACTAAGACCCGACCAGGCAAATTAATTAATTAAAATTAAAAAACAAAAAAACCTTGAGACCAGAATATGTCTGTTCCAGTAACATTTACCAGGATGTTTGTTGTAGAAAACTGAGTTTGTTCACATATAGTTGCAAATTCTATTTGAATAGGCCTTTGATCTTATCCACTGGTCCAGGTGACAGTGAACTTCCCTTGACCTCATTGATCTCATTCTCATTTACTCAACTTACATAGGAAGACTGTTCAGATTTTCTTAAAATTAGGAAAACAGTGAAAGGCATGGTCCTCTTTGTAAAATGTAAGACTGATGACAATAGATGAAATTTAAAATACAATGCAGAATTGAAATTGGTCACAGTGTTACTGAACCAAACTTGGGTCCACTCGCCCTCATGTAGTAAAGTCAATCTACTGACACCAGGTTGTGGTGAAGGAAAGTGTAGCGTTTATTGTAAGGTGTCAAGCAAGGAGAATGGGTGGCTCATGCTCAAAAACCCTAAACTCCCTGAAGGGTTTCAGCAAAGCATTTGTAAAGGCCAGGTGAGGGAGGGGCCTCCCAGGGTCTGTGATCAGCTCGTGCACAACTCTCTGATTGGTTGATGGTGAGGTAACAGGGTGGTGTCACAGGGGTTGACATTATCAAACCTTAGGCACCAGTAGGTCCGGGCCTACGTGCTCATGGTCATCAATTAGTTAATTTCTTCCATTTGATTGGGGTTTTAGTATCTGTAAAGCAACTCTGAAAATGTGCATCAGATACTATTATCTAGGAACTTCAGAGAGGAGCTACAGTAGAGGATATGGGGGAGGGGTCTGTCCCAGGAAGGCCCAATAGGGTCCTGCTTGGTCACGACAACAGACTCTGCCACGTCAGCCGGAAGTGGCCCTCTGGCCACTTCCCAGGGGTTCCCTGGTCTTCCCAGTGGCAGCAGAACATCTGCCTCAGCTCTGCACCCTGGCAGGACCGTGCACAGCAGGAAGGGAAGGACGAGGACAGCCCTCCTCCGTCTATGGAAAACATGGATCTTCCCAGAAGCCACTTACTTGTCATTGTCGGCCAGGGTCAAGAGCAAAGGGAGTGGGGTTACTCTTGGCTTAGACTAATCAGAGGCTGGGTGTACTGCAGCCTGGTCGAAAGTGGGGCTCTCTTAGTAAGGGAAGCAGGGGCCGAGGGTACACAGCCCTGGCCCCCTTCTGGGGGTCCACAGTAGAAGACACAAAACGCGCAGAAAATGGCTGTGAAAAGATTCCATTTTTACGATGCAATAGACATCAGACAACTTTGCTGGGGAGTCAGGAGCCTCGTAGAGAGTGAACCACCCGGGATTCTTGTCATGAGACGGGTTTGTCCACAGGCGGGCTTCGAACAGAGACCTTCTCAAAGCGCTTCTGAGGGCGCCGAGCACTTAGCAGGGAGGTCGCTCCCCCAGAGCACAGAGGCCTCACCTTCTCCCTGTGACTCCACCCCCAGGGACTCAACTGCCTTCTTGGCTGGACTCGTGGGACCTCCAGGAAGATGCTGAGGAAGTGGAAAGGCCAGTGCCCTCTGGGTGGGTCTCCTGGGAAGGCCTGTGAGGGGCCTGGGAAATGATCACAGTCTTTATCCAGCCTTGGGAAACTCACTGGAGGCCAGGTCCTGGTTGAGAGCTGGGTCCTGGGCCCCCCTTGGGCTCTAAGAAGAGCTGGGCTCGGCTTCCTTCTCTCCCAGCAGTAACTACATGAGACAGTGGCCACGGTGAGGAGACAGAACCCAGAGTGAACCAGCTGCAGGAAGTCCTGGCTTTGTTCTCGAGGCTGTGAGGCCCAGAGAGCAGGCACTGGTGCTAGCTCTTTGCTGTCTGGTGTGGCTCCAGCAGTCCCTCCTGATGTGGTCTCTTCTCCTCAGCCCCGTGCCCCCCCCCAATTCGACTGCAGGCAAACAGGGGGATGCACTGGCCTAAACACGCCCACCCCGCCCTACGCCGGCTCACCTGCCTTCCCCAGCCAATGAGATCGGGGCACGGCCTCTGGCCTTCCCAACACATGGCCCAGGGTGGTCCTGCCGCTGACGCAGGCCACGAGCTCCTCATGGGCTGGAGCACGTTTCACAGGGCTAAGCACGGTGCTAGCTGAGAACTAATGCTCAGTGGGGAGAGGCCACAGCGGACAGAGCAGGAGCAGGGCCAGGGCAGTGGGTCCATCTGCAGCCCTCAAGGGGCTCAAGCACGTGGCACATGGGACAGCACAGCTGAGCCTGGGAACAGGGGTGACAGGCAGGGGAGAGGCAGCCCACCAACACACACACACTGACACACGCTCACAATTACATGAGCTGCGTTCTAACAGGTATACTGGAGACTTGAATCCATTTCCCCTTTAACCGTGGCACCCTCTCCCCATCACATACACCCTTACCTGCTCTCGATTTCCTGTGTCACAGCAATGTGGCTAACATTGCTAACATGCTAACACATGCCCCTTGTCTCCCATCAGAAGACAAATCAATCCCTCCCTTGCTCTGCCGGGCTTGGAGGCCACAGAATGTATTTGCCTCTCATTGATAGTGACGTCAGCCAGAGGATGGGGTTGGCAGTGCTGGGATAAGTAGAGGTGCAGGGGTGGTGGGGCAGCAGGAAGGGCAAAGGCCTCAGCAGCTCCAGGAGCCACCTTGGCAGCAAGAGCCACCTTGTGATCTGGACAGACCCTGGTCCAGGCATCCAAGTAGCCTCTGGGAAAAATGCAGCATCTCCAGTAGAGATGTAGCGTCTCCAGTACGGGGTAAGAGAGAGAAGGGTGAACACTTTCAAGGAGATTCCCAAGCATCTTTGATCGTTCCGACCCCCCCTCACAGTTGGCTGTGAAACTTCAATGAGATCATGGATGTGAAATGCGCTTTGAGACAACTACTCACTCGTTGACTCATTCATCGAAAATGTGTTGAGAGCCTAGAATGTGTCAGGCATTGTGCTTGAGCCAAGAGAGAGCGTAGAAAAGATAAACACATAAAACAGAGAAAGAAAATAAACAGTACATGAGCCACCACAATCCCTCCTTGCTAAGCCGCAGGCAGACATGACTAATCAAGCATAGCTCTCTTTATCACAGCACCTGGAAAGGACCTCAGAATTCTTCTCAATACAGTTCTCTAGGCAGCTACTCCTAATTGAATGTTATGGATTGAATATTTGTTTCCCTCCCAAATTCATATGTTGAAGCCCTAACCTCCAAGGTGGCTGTATTTAGAGATTAGGCCCCTACGGAACAATTATGATTCAATGCAGTCTTAAAGGTGGGGTCCTGATCTTATAGGATTAGTGTCCTTATAGGAAGAGATGCCAGAGAGCTCACTCCCTCTCTCCCTGTCCTCACACATCATGTGAGCACATAGCAAGATGGCAGCTGCCTGCAAGCCAAGAAAGGAAGCCTCAGGATGAAACCTACCTTGCAGGCACCTTGATCTTGGACTTCCAGCCTCCAGAACTGTGAAAATGAATTTCTGTTGTTCAAACTACCCAGTCTGTGTTATTCTGTTATAGCCTGAGCAGACCAAGACACTGAGTCAACATGAAGGATGATGTTTGTCATTCCTGGGGCAAAGACATGGAGGTACTGATAGGCGAAGTTGGTATCAGAAACAGGGAGCAGCATGGTATGTCCAGGGCCCATGATGTTTAGAGAGGGGAGTGGACAGAGATGGGACTGGAGAGCGAGGCAGCCACCGTAGTACATGTGGATGTGTAGGCCATGCCAGGGCCTTGGGACTTACTCTAAAAGCATTGGGGAAGGATCTTCAGGTCCACATTTAGAAAGATCAATCTGGGACTTCCCTGGTGGCGCAGTGGTTGGGAATCCGCCTGCCAATGCAGGGGACACGAGTTCGTTCCCTAGTCTGGGGGGGGTTCCACGTGCCACGGAGTAGCTAAGCCTGCGAGCCACAACTACTGAGCCTGCATGCTGCAACTACTGAAACCCGTGTGCCTAGAGCCCGTGCTCTGCAACAAGAGAAGCGACCGCAATGAGAAGCCTGTGCACCGCAACAAAGAGTAGCCCCTGCTCGCCGCAACTAGAGAAAGCCCGCACGTAGCAACGAAGACCCAACACAGCCAAAAATTAATTAATTAATTTAAAAAAAAAAGAAATCAATGTGACAACAACCCGTTTATGTTCAGGCTTGACAGCAGGCAGGCGGGGATAGAGGCAGGAGGTCAGTAGGTAGCTGCCCCGCGGATCAAGCCTGGGATGGACCTGAGCCACGTGAGAGGACAGGCTTGGTGACCAACTGGCTGCAGATTAAGAGGAAGAGGTGAGGTGAGTCCTGGGTTTCAGGTTTGGACAATGGGTTGGATGGATGTCCCTCCCTTTGACAGGAATGTGATCTCCTGTGGGGAGATCTCCTGTAGGCAGGCCGCAGGTTGAGAGCAGAAGTCACTGCAGCCACATGCTATTGGTCAGAGTCAGGCTCAGGCCAACCCACATTCAATGTGGGTGGGGATTGCCCAAGAGTGTGAATACAGGGAGGTGTGATCCCTCAGAGCCACTGGGTAACAATCTTCTACCACATCCAAGTAACAGGCAGGAAGGAAGGGGAAGGACAAGGCCCAAAGCCAGAGGCACCTGCCACCTGGGCCTGTGGCCTTTGACAAGCTCTCCCTGAAGTCCTGCTCTGACTTCCTCTGGGCCAGAAAAGAACCAGGTCACGTAAACACCCTTAGCTGCAAGGGAGTCTGGGAAACTGAATGTTCTCACCTGCGCACATTGTCATCCCCTCAAAAACCTGAATTCTCAGGTAGGGAGAAGGGGAGCACGGCTTTGAGTAGGCCACTAGCAGAGTCTTCTGTGGAAGTCTCAGGGGGGTGGGGATGGGGGGAATAACAACCACTGAACACCTTTATGGGAGAGAAGCCATGCTTAGTGCTTTACACAGAATTTGGTTCAGTAGGTCGAGGGTGGGGCCCAAGAATTTGCATCTCTAACCAGCGCCCAGGGGATGCCAAGGCTGCGGATGCGAAACCACGCTTTGAGTGGCCCTGAGCTGGGTTACACTGAGGAAACAGGCAACTCCCAAATCTCAGAAGCTTAAGTGACAAAGTCTTGTTTCTTACTCACGTGACCTGTCCACTGTGAGTTGCTGGGGCTTTGCTCCCAGGAACCAGGTGGCCAGAGCAGAGGGAGAGAAGTCACCGCAAACACCTTCTGGCTCCTTTGAGTTGCATGGCTGTGCCCGATATCAGATGTCAGACAGGGAGGAAGAGCTGTTTTGGTGAATGATCCTTTGGGCTACCCCAGGCTTCATAGAAGCAGTGGGATTTGAGCTGGCTGGGCTTTGAAGGATGAACAGGAGCTGACCCTGCAGAGAAGGGGGAGAACATTCCAAGCTGAGGAAACACCATCAATTAACTACCATTGATGGAGCACTGATTACGTGCTAGAAGCTTTCAGATCGCTTCCTTCTGAGTCCTCACAAGACCACCGAGATAGTATTGGTCCCTTTCATGAAAGAGGAGACTGCGAGTTTGAGATCAGGTCACAGCGCCAGAACATGGGAGCCCGGGAACTTGAACCCAATGTCCAGGGCTTTCTTACCCTTGTCACTGTGGTGTCAGGGAGGTTGTATGGCCGTGTGGGAGATTTGCAGAATGATCTGCGTGCTGCTGTTTCCTGGAAATTGGTTCCAACCTCCAGAGGATTTGGGGAGTGGGGGCAGTGGGACTCATTAACGGATAGCAATTTTTATTGTGGTTAAATATACATGACATGAAATTTACCACTTTTAAGTGTACAGTTCAGTGGCCTTAAGTACGTTCACATTGTTGGGCACCATCACCACCGTCCATCTCCAGAGATTTCTCATCTTGCAAAACCGAAACTCTGTACCCATTCAACAGAAACTCCCCAATACCCCTCCCACCAGCCTCTGGCAACCACCGTGCTACTTTCTGTCTCTCTGACGCTGACGACTCTATTCCATATAAGTGGAATCATACGGTATTTGTCCTTGTGTGTCTGGCTTATTTCACTTAGCCTAATGTCTTCACTGTTCATCCATGTTGTACCATGTATTGAAACATCATTCCTTTTTATAGCTCAATAAAATTCCATTGCATGCACGGACCCCATTTTGTTTATTCATTCATCCATTGATGGAACTTTGGGTTGTCTCCACCTTTTGGCTATTGTGACTAATGCTGCTATGAACATGGGTATGCAAATATCTCTTGGAATCCCTGCTCTGAATTCTTTTGTGTATATACCCAGAAGTGGGACTGCTGTGTCCGGAGGAATTTTTAACATAAAGGACTTTATGTGGGTCAGAGGTGCTGGTGGGCTTCGTTGGGGTCCAGGGGAAAATGCTGCCCACCAGCACTGTAGGAGGAGGCCCAAGACCCCCCAGGTTCCTCACTGCTCCCCGCTCCCCCCCCAGGATGTCCTGGTTAGGCACCCCTCACCTGCTGCGGGGGGAGGTGGGGCTGCGGGAGCCCGGACCCACCACCCAGGTGCAGCAAGTCTCTCTGCCCGGTTATTTAACTGTTTATCAGGCATAGATCTTGCCCCCCTGGAGTTGGGAATTTCTCCAGGGAGAACAGCCCTTCTCCTCTCTAAGCCTCTCTTTTCCTGGCTATAAAACTGAGGTGCTGGTATTGGCCCGCCTACCTCACAGATTGTCGGGAGGTTCAAATAAACTAATGGACGTGAGGGACACGGAGATGCTGCTTCCTGCTGGAGACCCACCCCCCGCTCCCGGGCTGCCTTCCACGCACCCCTCTTGGTGGGTCACACAGGCGCACTGCTGGGGTGACGGTCTGCAAAGGCTGAGGCTGCTTCCACAAGGCCGGAAGAGCCCCCGGGGCTGAAATAGCTAAAAAGAGGACAGCTCAGTAAGATCACTTCCTCAAGACAGTTCTGGGGCAGTGGTTTGCAAATTAGAACAGGACTGAGAATCCCCCAGAGGGCTTGTTAACACAGAGAACGGACCCACCCCAGAGCTTCTGACTCGGGGAGGCTAGGGTGGGCCCCAGGAATCTGCTCTCCTCCAAGTTCTGAGGCAGCTGATCTGGGGACCGCATTCCGAGAATCACGGCTCTAGAAAATGGAGGAAAAAAGATGCTTATTTTGAAGACCACGGACACATGAGTTCCCTCCATCCCTCCTTTCCTCTCCCCTCCCTTTCTTGTTTCTTTCCTTCCTCTTTTGTCCAACATTTATTATTAGAGCACAGAGTCTGGCCTGGGTTGACCAGATGGTCCTTGGCTGCCCAGGGCCCGAGGCCTGTGCTTGTGACCGGATGCAGAGGAGTCTGCGTAAGTCAGGCTGCTGGGGGGAGGGAAAATACCATGTTCTGGGCGAGGGGCCAGGCAGCCTTCCAGGCCCTGCAAGAGCCCAGGGCACTGTGCAAGGCCGGGGCAGCCTTCCTCCGGGGTCAGGTGGTACCCACACAGCAGGACACTGGGTGGGGAGCTGGTCTTGGGAGAGGCACCTGATATGGTGCCGTGCCAGGCCCCACAGCCCAGCCCTAAGGCGCTTGCCAGGCTAGGCCTTCCGAGGCAGAGCTGGAGGAATTCCCTGGCGGTCCAGTGGTTAGGAGTCCATGCTTCCACTGCAGGGGCACAGGTTCAATCCCTGGTTGGGGAACTAAGATCCCGCAGATTGAGGGCTGGCAGGCAGGCTGAGAGGTTCAGTGAGTAGGGGCAGAGCTCCACGGGCACTGGGGCAGCCAGGCCTTGGCCCTTAGATGGCCAGCTTGTGACATTTTTCTTTGAAGGCTCCAGCGTCCTTGTGTCCCACCCCGTGACCCATGGTGGACCCTGCAGTCCACCTTCCCAGAGACTCATCCATCAGGCTTCCCTGGACCTTCCCTCTCCTCCCTCACGGACCAGGGTCCCATTCCTCAGGGCCCCCTTTTCTATTTTCAAATGAGATCACAAACCAATCCGATCAATGGAACCTAATATGGTCCCCTGTGTCCATCATCAGAACCCAACAAAAGCGCCAGGAGATGAACTGCAGAGGCTCAGCTCCAAAAGGGACACCAAACCTGGGCGTCTTCCCTGGAATTTGATCTGACCCCAGGGCATTGCTTTCACCTTCTCCAGACCTATTCCTTCAATCCAGAAATGGGGCCAATAGGACGAGTGCCGAAGGGCTGTGGGGATCGTACCAGCTAGTATCACGGGAATCCTGGGTAACTGGTACCTCTCTCCTCTGCAGCCAAAGGCTGGCCCCCAGGTTCTGAGGTTCCTTCTGGTAACACACATGACATATTTCTCAAACTCTTCAAAATTTACCTCCGCTTTGATTGGGGCCATAGGTTGGGGTTCTTAGTTCCTTAAGGTGTCTGCTTGCTGTTCATTTGTTCCAGTTTCATCTCGTGAGCTGCCAACTCCCCAGCCAGGCAAAGCACAGGACCCCCTCCCCGCACTTGGCTGTCCCATCTGTACCTCTGCAAGGCGCACTCAGAAGGGGTGCTCTCCGGCCGGGGGAGGCATCTGATACCCTCCTGTCTGCCAGCCACACTCCATGTAGACAGCTTCTGATGCGAAAACCCCTTCCTTGGGGTCTGAGCGGAGGGGGTGGGCACAGTGCGGAGACTGGGAGCCCAGGCTCTGGAGCCCACAGTCGGGCTGCAGATCCTCAGTGGCCCCACATGTTGACTGTGTCCACGTGTTCCCAGGGAAGGAGGAGCGTAACCGTATCCCTCACTGCCCTGGGTGAGCGGCAGGGGAGGGTGGGTGTCCGCACCTGGGACCCGGCTAAGAACAGCCATGCAGGAGCGGAGGACTCCTCTCCGTGCTCTGCTCCTGACTTCGGGAACTTTCTGCTGTTAGCACGGTCCCTCCATCACTGTGGAGATGCTGTGTGCAGACCTCCTGTTGGTCCCTCACAGGGGGGAGCTTGCTTTGTCAATCAATCTCCGTACCTCTGAAGATGCCCAGTGTGAGCTCTGCACTGAATTTTTGGCCTGTATTATCTCATTTGATTTGAGAAGGGGTGGAAGTATTTAATGCAGATGACAAAAGGTTATCTATATCTGTAAGAAATAAGAGTTCTTCGAAATTGACAGTAAAGGTCAATAGAAACCAACCAATAGAAAATGGGTAAAGGATACAAGTAGACAATTCTCGTTTAAGTGCAAATCAGACCAGCCAATACATGTCTGAAAAGAGGCTCAGAATTATGAATAGGGAATTGCAAATTAAAGTAACAATGAGAGGCGTTGTTTATCTCTCAGAGTGGCTAAAATTTCAATGATTCCATTTTGTAAAAGAGACAATGTTCCTCCCCCCTCCCCACCCCCACCCCCCACCCCCCCACCCCGGCCCCCATAGATGTGTATGTGGCAGGGTTTTCTCAACTCCGGCGCAACTGACATTTCGGGCCAGATGATTCTTTTTTTTTTTTTCTTAATGAATAAGGCAGCTTATTAACCCAGCGTCATTTGTTGTAATGCTTCTTGTTGGCAGCCGCCACCTGTCCAGCGATTCTGTCCAGATCTCTCTGTCCCGAACATGTGAGTTTGCAGCCCCCATCTTGGTCCTTTCCCACCACCTTCAGCCCCTCTGGGGCTCAGCGGACCCGGCGGGCCCCGCTTTTGGAGCCTGTGCTGAAATGGCTGGGCAGGACACTTTCTCTGCCGTCCCCCCCAGAGATCTCGGTCCTGGAGCTGTCCCAGCGCCACACCGGAGGTACAGGTGCAGTGCTGTGGGAGCAGCTCGCGTGTAGGATCACAGGGCGTGAGCTCTTTGTGTTTGGCCAGCTTGACAGCGTCCACCCATTCAGGGCCTTTCAAGCTTCCCGGACTTGCTGAGGAAGGCTGCCAGGGCTCTGACGAACTCCCGCTGGTTCACGTCTTTTACAGTAACTCCAGGCATCGTGGGGCCTCCGCACTGCCAGCCAGGGGAAAGGAGGGGGCAATTCTTGATCGCAGGGGCTGTCCTTGTATTGTAGGGTCTGTAGCAGCATCTCTGGCCTCTACCCACTAGATGACAGTAGCACACCCCCCGCTCCCCAGTGTGATGACCAAGGATGACACTGCCAAATGTTCAGGGGGCAAAACTGTCCCCCACCTCTGCTTGAAAACCACTCGGTATATAGCTAAACATTGACAGCTGCGTATGCTGTAATGAACACTTACTTAATTTTAATCACTATTTTACAGATAAGGAAACTGAGGCACACAGAGGCCAAGTAGCTGTCAGCTGAGGACCCGAGATTCCAAGAGGAGTCTGATTTCATAGCTCAGTTTCTTAGCTGAAATGCAGCCACACTGCTCAATTACATTTTTGAGGTTTGACTGGTTGAATGTACCGGGACTTCAGATTCACGTTTCCAGGCAAGAACCACGGGCCAGGGAAGGGGAGCCCAGGCCTGTGGTGTCTGAAACTGTCACGTATGAGGCCACAGCCCCAGGGCTGGCTTGGCTCCCTGAGATGACAGTGCTGGGCGGCCAGTCCAAAAAGCATCAGCCAGCAGGGCCGCCTGACCTCTGAGCAGGGCTGATCACCATTTGCAAAGAAAGGCCTAGAGGCTGAACCACGGGGTGGGGGCGGGGGGGGGGGGGAGGTGGAGGCGCTTGGATGGGGGCAGGTGCATGAGGAGGGTGGTGATGACTGGACTCCTGATTCTTTCTCATTTCCCTCCCTCCTGGCCTCTGGGCCCCCAAGTGCCTCCCTCCCCACTCACTGTCGCACTCACTGTCCCCACACTGCCCTCTCCCCAAAGCCCCGCTACAGCCAGCTGGGTGGGTAACAGCCCTACCCGGAACGGCAGGGGAGGTGGGCGGGCGTATGTTCACGTGATGCCTGGTGGCTTCCTCAACCTTTGGCCAGGTCACAATGGGCTGAATTTCCTGTTGGCTCATCTGTTTGGGGTCCTAGACCGTGAGCTCTGTGAAGGCAGAGCCTGGTGGGCATCAAGATTGGGTGGGTGCAGGATGAGGGAAGGAGGTGGGAGAGGGGCAGTTGCTCAAGGGCTGAGCAGCTCCAGTGACACCCAAGCCCAGCCCTGGTGAGCTGAGGTGCTCAGCTCTGTCCCCTGGGACTAGGTTCTGGCCTTTCGCTGGATCTGTGAACAAAGCATGGCTGTGAGTTTTCAACTGAACAGAGCTCCTGATTACCTCTCCTGGGAGGAGAGAAGAGCTGCTTAAAGAACTTGAGGCATGATCCTCATTCAATAATTCAAGCTTAGCTTTTTAAACGGAAACTTCTCTTGGAGCTGCTTCTAGAAACACTTGCTGGTTGTGTCCCCTCCTCCTGTCCCTGCAGGTCCCCTGCTGGTAGGAACGTGTAAGTTGAAAAAGCAGTTGCCCTGATGTGCTGGGCTGGGAAGCAGCATCACCACCTCTTTCTTTGCTGAGCCCCCAGGTAGAGCTGATCAAGGCATCCTTTGAACCCCACTGTATTCTTGGCACCATGAGAACTTTATCACACACATGCACTCCTGCTTTCTGAAGACAGGGATCAGACCTTAAGAGCTTTGTGGAGAAACCTGGTGTCCATGACTCACTTGTCGAGAAGTCAACACACTAATAGGAGGGGACGGTGGGTGGCTGTGACTCGGCACAGCTTATTCTAAGGGCTTATTCTAAGTCGGCGATTCTCAACCCTGCTCACATTAGACTCACGCCGCAGGCTCATTAAATCAGAATCTCTGGGACAGTGGCCCTGTAATCACAGGTTTTATAAGCTCTCCAGGTGTTTCCAATGCACAGAGTTGAGGACCTCTGTTCTAAGTGGACTTTGGCAAAAGGGGGCTTGACGGTGTAGAAATATTGAAAATTTAGACTGTAGCTATTTCGGCGCTTGTGACCGAACTAAGAGCCCTATGTAAGCGAGGCAGGAGAAGGAAAATCACACCAGGTTTGGGATACCTGCAGAGTCCAGCAAATCCATCACCTGAACTGCACGGCCCCGAACACGAGCGGCAGCTGGTTCGCTCATGCTGCGGTCCAGTGCCACCCACTCACGAGTGGGTGAAGTCACAGAGAAGTCGCTGATGGATGACTTGTCACCTAGCCAGCTTTTGAGGACCGGTCTTTCCTATTTCAAGAGCATTCTTTGGACTCCTACAGCCCCCAAATCAATCGTAAACTCAAAATTTTAGGGTTGGCAAGCAACAAAGAGACACTTCTTAAGTGGTTCCTAACTCTCTGTAGGTGCAGACCCCCTAAGGGCCCCAGCATCTGATTGGGTCCCACAACCCAAATCAAATCCACGATGAAATGCCACCTCACACCCATCGGGATGGCCAATATATATATATATATATATATATATACACGGTATTTCATCATGGATTTTATTATGTATATAAGACATATAAAACAACAGGAAATAACAAGTATTGGCAAGGGTGTGGAGAACCCTTGTGCACTGTTGGTAGGAATGTGAAATGGTTCAGTCACTGTGGAAAATAGTATGGCAGCTCTCAAAACATTAGAATAGAATTGCTGTGTGATTCAGCAATTCTACTTCTGGGTCTAAACCCAAAATAATTGAAAGCAGGTACTTTAACAGATATTTGTACACCTATGTTCATAGCAGCATCGTTCATAAGAGCCAAAAGGTGGAGGCAACCCCAAAGTCCACCGACAGGTAAATGGATAAACAAAATATGGTACATACACACAATGGAGTATTAGTCAGCCTTAAAAAGAGGGAAATTCTGACACATGCTACAACGTAGATGAACATTGTGGCTATTATGTTAAGTAAGCCAATCACAGAAGGACAAATACTCTTATCATGCCACCTATAGCAGGCAGTAGTCAAATTCAGAGACAGAAAGTAGGATGGCGGTTATCAAGGGCTGGTGGGAGGAAGGAATGGGGAGTTATCACTGAATGGGTACAGTTTTAGTTTTGCGATGAAGGTAACTGTGATGATTACGCAACAATGAAACTACTTAATGTCACTGCACTGCACACTTAAAAATGGTTAAGATGGTAAATTTTATGTTATTTTTTACCAAAGTTAAAACACAAAAACAAAACCCCACAGCCTAGTTCTGGGGTGGGCACACATGAAGGAACCCACATTTTCACCAGAAGTGGTTTATCAGAGTAATGGCCTGTAACAGCCCTGAAAGGACCAGGGAGGCCCAGGGGAACCTACATATGTTGTGTCTCCTGTATTTTGGGGGAAGGGGACAGACTGGGAATGGGACAGGGCGCTTTATCCATTCCTTGGTTTTCTTCTCGATTCAGGTAGAAAATGTCTCAAAGACTCACTGGGGTACCTGTGGGAATGCTGGTAGTGTTTTTGATGAGAACCTAGAGAGGGGAGATTTTTTAAAAATTTAAGTGTTGTTAGAAGCAAGCAAGTAGGTAGGAACTGATACGCGAAGGGACAGGGTGGGGGGAGTGTACATCCAGGAGCAGTGTCTGGTCCAGCACCTTGGGGTTCTGCGAGAACTCGTAGCTTCTGTGAAGTTTGGGAACCCCACCAATCACAATCCATTCCACTTTGATTAAAAAAAAAAAAAGATCATTCAGGGGAATTCCTTGGCAGGCCAGTGGTTAGGACTCTGTGCTTTCACCGCTGAAGGTGTGGGTGCAATCCCTGGGCGTGAAACTAAGATCCCATAAGACGCGTGGCACAGTCAAAATAATAAAAAAAATTAAAAAAATAATAAAAATAAAGAAATGAAGTTGGTAAATATTAAAAAAAAAAAAATCATGCAGCTTGACCTATTCTCTTCATCAGATTTGACTTGGACTTACTTGTGGCTCTCTCCAAAAATCAACTTTGCCCTCAGAGAGGAGCTTTTACAATACTGAGAATATTCCAAAGGACATGCCATCTTAAGCGGCAAAGGAGGCACCCCCCGCCCCCAGAGGCTGCTGAACAAAGAGTGGCGCTGAAGGGAGCGTGTAAATCCCATAGGGGAGACAGGGAGTCCTGGTCGGCCAAGATGTGCAAGCCTGGAACGTCTGCTTACAAACCAGGAGTAGGTCTCCAGGAGAGAAACACGCATAGAATGGAGCTGCCCAGGACACGCATGGATGGTCGGGCAGGAAGGGCAGGGGGCCATCACCCCCCTCCCAACGCAGGTCAGGGGTCTGATTTCAGCAAGCACGTCGGCCCTGCCCACGTCTGGGGCTCGCTTCTTCACCTCCGCACCCTCAGTTCCCAGGTGGGGCTGAGCCATGACACTCAAGTGCTTACGCCGAGCCCTAGGGCCAGGTAACCACATGCTTATTTGTCCAATGGGCACCTTGTGACCTCCTCTGAAGACCCTCTCCCACAGTCCAGTAGGAGTGGAGATTATCAGGTTATAAATTGGTCCTTTAACACCCAGAGAGCACATCTTCACCTGCGGTGTGGATTCCATCCTGACCCTTCTTCCTGCGCCCCTCAGAACTGTCCATAATCCTCTGTACCCAAGTCCTGGTTGAACCCTATTTCTTCTTTTTGTTTTGTTTTTTTTTTGGCCGCGCTGTGCAGCATTCAGACTCTTAGTTCTCCAACCAGGGAGCGAACCTGCGCCCCCTGCAGTGGAAGCGCGGAGTCCTAACCACTGGCCCGCTAGGGAAGTCCCAGGTGAACCCTGTTTCTGCCAGGTTTTCTCCAGTGTGGGCACAGGACACACAGGCTGGGTTCTGTCATCACGTACCTTGGAGGGAGCAGCATGGTGACTCTCCCCAGGCGAGGCCTCCCTTTCCAGCCCAGACACACATAGCTACCTCCTTCCCACTGGCTTCTGCTCTCCTGGCCTCAGGGCCAGAAGCTGGCTGTGGAAGGGGGACACCACAGGGCCAGGCAGGGGTCAGAGTGGGAGGCTGCCAGGGCTGAGCTCTCCCTCCACGTCCTCTGCCAAAAAAACAGGAAGAGGAATCCGAGATGTGACTGCGCTGAGTAATTCCAGTCCCAGGCTCTCAAGTCACAGATGTAGAAACCACAAACCAAAGAGCAAAGAACAAAATCAAAAAGCCCGCAGTCTTTTAGACTTCTTTCCTCCCAACAGCTAGTTCCAGTGATGTTTATTACTCAGCCTGAGTTGGAATAACATTAGACAAAAATAGAAACAGCGTCTGGTTTTACAAAGCCTCGGCACAAGTCCTCTGATTTCTCTGTCCATGTCAGGGCCGCCTGCTGCTGGTACCAAAGGTCAAGGGAGCCCGGATGACCCCGGATGGAGCAGAGCCTGCACAGGGACGCAGGCCTCAGTGCTGGCTTGAGAGCAGAGCTAGGGAAAGACAGCCGGGCAACTTGCTCAAGCGGTACAGCCTGGCTGGGGATCCAGGGTTTTATGTCTGGGGGTGAGCTGCTGGGGCCCCGAAGAGACCAGCCCCGGACTCAGGGCTGATCTGGTTCAGAAGGACACGTAACCACATGCCAGCAGGGCCAGGGCTCTGCCCCAGGCACGGAAGCTGGCTGGGTAGAGGTCTCCACCATCCTGTGCTTGTTCCAGAGAAAGAGCCTTAGCGGGGGCCTCTTTGGGAACTCTGTCCCCAGGGGCTGGCGCGGCCAGAAGGGGCAGGCCACGCAGCAGCAGGGCCCCCGCTCGTCGTGAGCCCGCAGGAAGCCTGCCTGCAGTCACTGGCTGCTCACAGCACTGAGACCTCGCGCCCCTACCCTGGGGGCGGCCAGGGGTTCCACCTCCAAGGCCTCCTGCAGCACAGGGGGAGGTCCGGCCGCTTCGGAGGGGTTCGGGGGACTCGGTGGACCTCGTGTGCATCGTGAGATGGGGAGGGGCAGGGATGAGCAATGTAGCCACTTTCCAGGTGAAGCCAGTCCAGCCCAGAGGCCGGCTGCTTTTTGGACCCCCCGAAGTCACTGCCGGGCTCTGCACCGTCACCATGAACTGCCCGGGACTCCGGTCTCCCGGTCCTCTCCTGTGACGGGCAGGCCAGGCGGCCAGTGCGCAGGGGCTGCTATCTCAGGGGCTGCTTGAGCTCGAAGAGGCCTGTCCCGCCCTTGACGACCTTCCCAACCACGAGGCAGGCTGACGGCGACCTCAGCTCATCGTGGGATCCTGGGAGAGACACAAGAGTGCTCGTTAGTTGGCTGAGGGAGAAGTCAGGGGTGGTGGAAGGCGATGGGGGGCGGCACTCAGCACTGAGGCTGGGCGGGTGGGGCACCTCCGAGGCCACGAGGGGTGGTGCTGAGGCTCAGGGTCTGACGGGAACGAGGCCGCACTGCTCCTGCGTTTCAAAGAGAGGAAGACCCTCTCCCTCTTCTCCAAAAGGCAGAAGCAGCTCTCCCATCTGCTGCCCGCCCCTGCCAGCTGCTTCCCGCAGTGAGATGCCAAGATGTCCCCTGCATGTGAGGCGTGTGGAGAGGTGCCCGAGGGACGAGCCCATCTGCCCAGAGCAGACTCAGGAGAGGGGAGGCCAAGGGCCCCTGCCCACGACTGACCCATCATGGTGGCCTGCTTCAGAAACTGGAAGCTGGTCTCAAACGTCATCTGCTGCAGTGGGGAGGAGTTCGACCGGATCCCAAAGCGGTTCAGCGGCTTGTAGACACCCTCGAAGCACATGTAGTCAGCGACCAGGGAGAGGTGGCGGGGGTCAACGGCGATGCCTGTCACACGGGCGGCAACCGAAGGGAGGGTTAAGCAGTGATGAGGAGGCGATGGCAGCCGCATCAGCTGACACGAGGGCGCCCCCCTCCAGCTCCGTCACCTACTCACTCAGCTCCCTAACCCCCGACCTCGGCAGGCAGCCCTCCCTCCCCAGTCGCCATTACTACATCTCTCTCCACTTCCATCCAGCAGCACGGGAAGCAGCCGTGCAGGACACAAGACCCTAAATCACTGTTTGCACTTGGGAACTGAAACCCTGAAGGCAGGATGAGGAAGCAGACTCTCCCTCAGAGGCCAGCAGACGAGAAACACGCTAGGAGGCCTCGGGGACGGGACTGACAGGACTGACCCACAAGGGACTCCCTCTCCACGGTGGTTCTGAGGATCCCCTACGGGCTCCATGCTCACCGTGCCCCTATTTCGGTTCCCTGCGGAGCTGGATTGACACCCCAGGACCTCCCGAGCGCCGCCCGCAGCCCCTCTTACCGTACACGGCGAACACATCCTTGATCTCCTTCTCGATCACCCGCAGAGCGGCCTCGATGCCGTACGTGCTGGCCATGGCATGGATGTCATTGGAATAGAGGCGACGCAAATCCAGAACCTGGGGGAGGAGGGAGGGATTGGTTTGGAGGGCCTGGCCTTCTGCCCCTTCCTGCGGACACACCCCACCCAGGCCGACCCCCCCGCTTGGCTGGCACTCAAGCACAGCTGATGACAACGTGGTTGCGAGGTGGCCCAGGACTAGCGAAAGGAAACAGTGTAGGCAGAGCTGCCAACAGCACGCTGGCCGGGCCCCAAGGTCTGTCTCATCATCACCAGGGCTAGAGGATGACTTGGTACCTGCTTTACAGTCAACAGGAAGAAAGGTGTTTGTCTCTTTAATGGAGAGACCTGTTTCCTAGGACAGAGGCTTCCCCTGGTAGGCGAGGCAAGTTCCTCAGCAGAGACCCAAACGCCTCCCCCAGGCATGGGGAGCAGGGCTGGGCCGGCTGCATGGGGGTCAGCCGGGCCCTATCAGGGGCCTGGGGCTCCAGGTCGGCTGCCCCAGGGGGCCCACGGTGGCTCTGCACTGTGGCAGGTCACCCCCAGAGGCAACAGCAGAGACCCTGGTGGCCTGCCGGGCCTCGTCTGGACAAATCCCACGAGCACGACGCGGAGCTTGGCCTGTCAGTGGCCGGCTCTCAGGAGGCATGAGCTCTGCCTGCTGCGTCCTCCGGGAAAGCAGCCTGTGAGAGGCTCCGGGGCAGAAGGGGCCTTAGTGGGGCAGTGCTGTGCGGGGCGGGGGGGTGCATGTGAGGCCGGAGAGCCTCGCCAGCTTGGTGCGCACGGACCAGGGAAGAGTGAGCTGGTCCCAGCAACTCAGAATTCTGTGGGGAAAACTCGCGCCCGCGGGTCGAGAGCACCTCGGAAGGTTCTGGGAGGCTCCGTGAAGCTGGGGGGAAGCAGGAGAGAGCCCAGAGGAAAGGGTGGGGGAGCAGGCGGAACAGGGCGCACAGGCCTCTGCCGGGCGTGGGGGGCGGGGCGGGGCCCCTCTGCACCCAGGGCCTCCTTCACCCGGTAAAGTGAGCAGCCCCCAGGCCAGCGACTCAGAAAACTACTTCTTACGAGTGTACTTCAGGAAGGTTTTAATTTCAAGGAGAAGAAACTGTACTCAAAGCGATTTGGGAAACTCAGTTCCGTAAAGTTAAGCCGGTTCCGTACTGCAAGCCTTACCAGGCTCATGTGCATCAGGGATCCCCGGGAGGTGGGCCGGGAGGTGCAGACTCGGTTCGGGGACCCTGGGCTGGGAGCGCGAACAGCCCAGGAGGGAGTGGGGCCACGCACCTCGGCGTACTTGAACAGCTCCGGGAGGTTGATGCCTTCTGTGTTTAAGACGAGCTCCTTCTCGTTCTTACTGTTGGTGGTTTCGTTCAGGAGGCACCTCGTGATGCCCTTGGTTGCGTAGACGACAGCGCCTTGGGCCAGGGACACTACCAGGGAGCTCATGTCAAAGTTGACCTTGATGAGAGGGAGTTTCACCATCACCTGCAAGAGGAGGGAGAGCTGGGGCCGGGGAGAGGGCCGCCCCAGACCCACTGCCCGGGCTCCCCAGGAGACGCCTCCGGAGCCCCACTAGGGAACACCGCGGCCCTGCTGGGGTGAGCGGGTGGCGGGCCGGGCCTGTGAATGCTAGGTGCTTTTGCGGCCACACGGCAGTCACCTCCAGTCCGCTGAGGAGGATACAGCAGAGCAATGTTTTCACAGATGTCGGTGAGAACGGTGAAAATCACATCCACTCACACCACCCTTGATATCCTTTCAATCACCACAAAGCACAACACGCGTCCTTTCACGGGTGCAATCCCGGTCAAGGCTCCGTACCCACGCTACCACTTAGGAACCAATGAATCGGATCGAAGGAAAGGACTAGAACGCCAGTCTGCGTGTAGAGACATCCAGGCATCCAAGCCACCGAGTCTCTCAGGCAACACTGCAGTGCTGAAGCTGGGGACCAGGAACAAAGGCGGTGTGAGGAGTGAAGTGTCTCTGCCCGTCTCTATGACAACCGATACACGTCAACACACGTGTTGTGCTGAGGCCTGAAGTACAACGTGAAAGCACCCGTAGAGTCTGGTGGCTCAGATCCCCGTGCAGAGAGAGGACTGGCCCACGAGGGTGTGAAAGTCGAACGTGCGAGGCCATGACCGGGGGTAGCAGGTGCACAGCTGTCACCAGCCTCTTTAAGGGACCCGGGGTGGAGACGAGAGCAGCCGGTGGCCGCCCCGGCACTGACCTGGCACCACAGGCCGTCCTGGGTGTCGTACTGGTAGTCCTCGATGAACGGGTGGCACTCGCGCACGGCCCGCACCCGGCGCTCCACCGCCTCGGCGTCCTGGGGCTCCCGGCTGCGGGTGGGCTTCCACGGCTGCACCAGTGGGGCAGCGGGGAGCGAGTCCTCCTCGGGGCCTGAGCCCCCCTCCTCCTCCTGCGCCTGGGCCTGGGGAGTGCCTTCCCCGAGGACGGTCCCTTCCTCCTGCAGGTCCTCGCTGTCCTCGCCATCCTCCTCGTCCTCACTCTCGTAGTCGACCTGGCGGGGAGCGGAGCACAGGCCGCGTCACTAGGGCCCCACCAGCCGTTTGGACTTGGCCTGCCCAACAGGTGCCCCTGCAGAAGCCTCAGCTGCTGGCTGACCCCGGCCCTGCCTGCTCCGTCGGCCCGGCCGCTGTCCTCCTTGCTTCCCCTGGGGATGCCAGCCCCTCAGCCCCTGGGCCCCCTCCTCTGAGCTGAACCCCGCCCCGCGCCTCTAGCTCTCGCACCCGTGGAGCCGCTCAGCCCTGCCACACCGCCCTCTGTCCTGGCAGCAACCATGGCAGTGGAGGACCAGTAACGGGCAGGAGAAGGAAGAATTTTCATGGCAAAGACAGGAGGCGGCCCGACTTCCTCCCCCTCCCAAAGGCCTCTGGGTCCTCGAATCTGATTCAGACGCAGGGACGGCCAGCCCTTGCCCACCCGCCACCCCATGAGCACCGCCTTCTCAGTCCACTGGTGCGCTGGGCAGCCCGCCTTGCTGCAAGGCTCCTGATGGTTCCAGCATGACGCACAGGCGTGGCCTCATGCACCAGGGGGCGAGCCCTCATCTGTGACAAAGGGGTCCCCTCACCTCCTCCTCTTGTTTCTCCTTGCGTTTGGCGTCCGAGGCATCAGCGTCTCCCTCCTCAGCTTCGGCGTCCACGATGTGCCCCTCCTCTTCCTCGTCGCCTTCCTGCTCTCCCTGGGGTGTGGGGACAAGAAAGAGAATGATGAGCTCTAATACCCTGGTGAATCCATCTCTCCACCCACCACACTCACCCAGCCACCCACCCGCCCACCCACCCATCCGCTCATCATCGTTCAGCCACCTATCACCTTGCCAACTATCCATCTACCTACCTTCCACCCCCCTACCCACCCCTGGACCCCACGCTTCCTTCTCCACACCCTACATCTCTACACGCACCACTCGCAAAATCCTGCATTTACAAAAAAGAAACCAAAGAAAGGAAGTGCCAAGGCTTTTCAAGTCATGAAAAGAAGGTGTTACTCCAAGTATTTTTGTTATGGGTGGAGATGAAGGGAAAGAGTTGTCTTGGTATTTTAAAAGCCAAATATTTATACCTTTCTCCTGGCCTTGGTTCCTAGTTCCCTGTAGTCTCCTTCTGGGTGATCTGAGGATTAAGACCGGGCAGCCTTTCAAAGACATCCCATGCCCATCTGTGCTTGAGCTAGCCAACTGGTAGACCCCGGGGCAGGAGACCTGGCACTCTCTCTCTCTAGGTAGGCCACGCCCTCATTTTAGGGATGACGAGACAGGCCCAGAGAGAGGAGGTGACATAGCTGAGGTCACCGAGCCGGGAAGGGACAGGACCGGTCTTCATTGTGGCCCTGTCCAAGCACAGCACAGCCCTACCGACCGCCGGCTCAGATGACACCCAGGGACCTGCCCCACGCCGCTCCTGGGCCTCTTGGCGGATGAGGTACCATCAGTCCTGGACTGTTTTGCCTCCACGGGCTTTTCCCTGGCT
Organism: Delphinus delphis; assembly: GCF_949987515.2. Classification (NCBI taxonomy): domain Eukaryota; kingdom Metazoa; phylum Chordata; class Mammalia; order Artiodactyla; family Delphinidae; genus Delphinus; species Delphinus delphis. Next base: position 15,220,683 of record NC_082694.2, on the reverse strand, counting down.
CTATCCTTTTTCGTCACTGTAGCCCAACTTCCCGGCTTCAAAATGCCTCTCTGGTCCTTGCCTAGTACTCCGTGGGCCTCAATTCATCTGCCCTAGGTAAGGCAAAGGCAGAGTGAACGAAACCAGAAAAAGAACTTCCAAGACCTCAGTGGGTACCATTACTTTGAGTCTAACCTCAGGAGGAAAAAAACCACTGACAGAGGGGTCCCTGAGAGCAGAGAGATGGATGACCTGGGGCCCTCACCCAGGGCCCTCACCCAGGGCCAGGCAGACTATGCTGCCCGACGTGACCCGCCACACTCAAGAAGAAAGTGTTGCTTTCCGGCTCTCTCAGAACAGTGGATAAACGCCAAGGTAAGTGGAGAGATGGGCCGACAGCAGGAAGGGGCTCAAGGGGTACCGAGGATGGTCACAGAGCCGTCCTAGGAGAACTGACTCCGTGAGCCGCCATCCGATGTGCTTCCCAGCCCTGGACCCTCCCCCTCCCCAAGGGGCCCTCAGGGGACTCGCTCACCCGACTCCTCTCCGACTCGCCTTCGTTGTCTAGATCCCGCTGGGTAGCTCTCCGCGTGTTTACGCTTCTGAAAGCCGATGCTTTACTATTCTTCTTTCTGATGGATTCCATCAGAATTTTAAAGAATCTGAAACGAGAAGAAAGCCACGCAGCCCCGTTCAGTACCAGCACCTCCATTCTCCCCTCACTGTGGGGACAGGACGCTCTAAGGATCTCACACCCGCCTAAGGTGGACTTCTACAGGAGACGGAGACCCTGCCTCTCCCTTCAGCTCACTTCTCCCCCTCCTGCTGTTTCTGGGTGGTATATGGCGCATCGGAAGGAACACTGCTCCACACCCAACAGGCCTGGACTGAATACGTGCCCTGCCACTCCCAGGGTGCGTGGCCTCGATCACCACAGATGGCCTCCTGAGCTTTACCTCTCTCGTCTGGAAAACGCGGGTATTAATAGATACCATGCAGTCTTGCTTTAGGGATTAGAAACAACCCCACATCCGATACCTGTCATGGGGCCTGGCAGGCTGGCTGCTCAGCAAGTGACAGTTCTTGGTGCTGTGTGGTGGCCGTCTAACTAGGGTGGCAGGGCCTGCAGCGGGAGAGGGGCGTCCAGGCCGGGACGAGGGCCGCCCCCAGCCCGCCGCCTACCGCATCGCCAGGAAGTGGCACTGCTCAGGGCTGGCAACTCCCGTCTCCTTGGTGTGGGACCCCCGACAATTTGATGAGAGAACTAAGATGTGGAAGAGCTTATCGGGATCTCCAAGGCGGTGATAACTTACTTTGTGGCAGTAAATCATGTCGACAGGTTAGAAAGAAACCAATTTAAAAGGACCAACTTGAGGCACAGCCCAGAGGACCTTTCCTGGCCCCTGGGTCCTTCCCTCCTGAGTTATCTATTTCTTGCTTCCTCTGGGCCTCACCCTGTCTCCCGCCCCCTGCTCCTTTCCTCATATAACCTCTTGCCCGTCTTCTGCATCAGGCCATAGCAGCACATCAAACAGCCTTCTTTTAATTATATAAAGTATCAGTTCCTCATCTGCCCAGCCAGCCTTCCTGTGTTCTCCGAGCGCCTATGATGGGCCCACCATGTACCAGCCCTGAGGGCAAAGGAAGGATGAAAAGACAGGCACTTAGAGCTTTAACTGGAGAAGCAGGCAGGTCAGATGTTTACTATTTTGTTCATTAAAAACAAAAGACTGGGTCTTCCCTGGTGGCGCAGTGGTTGAGAGTCCGTCTGCCGATGCAGGGGACACGGGTTCGTGCCCCGGTCCGGGAAGATCCCACATGCCACGGAGCGGCTGGGCCCGTGAGCCATGGCTGCTGGGCCTGCACATCGGAGCCTGTGCTCCGCAACGGGAGAGGCCACAACAGTGAGAGGCCTGCATACCGCTAAAAAAAAAAAAAAAAAAAAAATCCCCAACGTTTTAAAGCTGTACAGGGTTTTGGCTGAGCTTCTACCCTTGGCAGAAAAAAGCCTCCTCACCACCGATCCAAGGAAGAGCCTGGTCACCAGGTGCTGTGGACAGAGACCAGAGGGCCAGACAGGGGAGAAGCCCGGCTTGACTTTAGAAAGATACGGGCCACCCGGGAGGAAGGGGCGGAAGAGATGTTTCCGGAAGGACAGGCTCTGGTTCAAGTCTCTGTTCTGCCAGAGCCTGGAGACAGAGACAGACGAGGGCCTTGACCCCATCTTTAAGTGTTGGGACCGCCCCTGCCCCACGCCTGAGCCTGCAGCGCAGACTGCAGGGCGTGAAATGACACGGACGGGGTGTGAAGCTGGGCTGCCTCCGCACACAGAAGCTGCTTGTCGCCTCCCTCTGCTGTGGGGCTGCCGCCCTGGCCTGTCCCTTCAGGTGACATCACCCCTCTGAGGCTCCCTTGCCAGCACTTCAATCCCCGCAACTGGCCTCAACCCCAATCCCCCACCTGCTCCCACCCCCTGCACGTGCATCGTTGGGCTTCTGTGCGGGCCATGTGCGCCGCCATCAATTTCCCCAGCCTCCCATCGACCTGCTGGAGCCGCGCCCAGGCCCACGGTGGGGTCTAAGCACAGATGGAGCCCCCCAAGAGACCTTCCCTAACCCCCCCCGGTGCAAATCCTCTCTACCCTGCCTGCCTCTTCTGGTGAACAGGACCAGTGCAGAACGTGACAGAAGGTGAGAAAGGAGAATAACCCCCTGAACGGTAAGTGGCAGGCATGTCACCTGTGTGCCAGAAGTTCTCCCGGGGGTACAGAGAGTCTGCCCTTCTGTGATTCTGCCCAGAGCCGGGAAACCGGAGGCCCACAGTGACTGCTCTGTGAAGGTCGTGCTGTTTGTCAGAATGTGGCAACCGAGGGGGAACCGGAGGGGGGCAGCTGCACAGAAACCTCCGTCCCACATAAATAATTACCAGCAGGGAACATGACCCTCGGCTGTTTCCGAAAGTGCCTGCCAACAGCTCCACCACCTGCTGTTTGCAGAGTCAGACCCACAGAAGCTCTCGCCGCAGACTGCCGGCTCTGTGTTACACGGCTGGGGACCGCAGGCCGTGGAACTCACACACCCCTGCCACCTAGCTCGGTACTCCTGCCACCTCACCACCCCGGCCCACCTTCCAGATCATTTACACACGTCCAAAGGGGTGGGCGCCAGGACAGATACTGAGGGGAGCTTCACGGCTTCTATACCTCCATCTAGGGAAGCGCCTCTGTGTCTCTATTTTTTTTTCTCCAATCTGTGTCAAAAGAGTCTCAAGATCCCACAGCTGGGACAGAAGGAGGGAAGAGAGAGAAGAGGAAGGGAGAAAGGAAAAAGAAAATGCTCCCGGCGGGGGGGGGGGGGGGGGGGGGGCTTTTCTGAAGGCACACCCCCATCCCCGTGTGGTCTCCAGGGGGCCTGCATGAGGCTGCTTCACTGCCCAGGCCTGGCAAAGGCAGCCCAACCACAGCCCCTTCCACGTGCTGCTCCCTCTGGCTCCCCTGCCCAAGTCACAGGGCAGCTCCACCAGGCGACTGCACATGGCTTTGTTCATCACAGCCTTGCAAGCGCACGGGCCCAATACAAAGAAGGAGCTGACTGAGTCTGTCACCACTGGGAAGAAGCCAGGGCTCCTCCTCACCAAGAAGAACTTTTAAAAAAGCGATGAATTTTCAATTCCCCAAGGCAACGTAAAGAGAAAGAACTCTGAGCACAGCCTGGGGCACGCCTCCTGTGACCTACCTGCTTGGCAGGTCCACACCTGAGATGCAGAGAAATGGGGCAGATCGCAGACTCCGCCTGCTCCTGGTAATTCTCAGGAGGCCACGTGATCCGAATTCCGATTTCTCAGGGAAGGGCCGCCTGGCCGGCACAGACAGCGGCACGCCTGGGAGTGGTGTTCCTCCCAGTTAATTAATGAGCCGGCAGCTGGGGCACAGACAGGTCTCCTGCGCCGTGACCCAGCACCCCGAGAGCACTGGGCCTGCCTGATAAGATGAGCCTCCTCCACCCAGGCGAAGAGCGACATAGGTGCTTCCGAGGCCCAGCAAGCTCCCCCGTAAAAAGGGCGGAGTTCACATCCAAGCTCATCTACCACAACACCCGCCATCCTACGTGCCACCTGCTTCGGGGGCCAGGCTGCAGCCAGTCCACATCTTCAGGTGAGGGCAGAACAGGGCCCATGGCAGGACAGTCACTCCCTCCCAGCCACACTGCCCTGGGGCCTAGCCTGTGAGCGGGCATCACTCAGTAAATATTTGTGGGATGACTGAGTGCACAGACGTCCTGCCTCAAGTCTGCCATCAGTTCTCTACTTCCAAGCAGCTCCGGAAAACCTGAGGGCTGTTCTAGACTCAAGACAGTGGTTAGTGGTCCGTGGCCAAATCCTGCTGACATATGGGATCTATTTCAGCCTCACCAGGCTTTTTTTTTTTTTTTAATTAATTAATTTAGTTAGTTAGTTAGTTTTTTGGCTGTGCTGCGTGGCATGTGGGATCTTAGTTCCCTGACCAGGGATCGAACCTGTGTCCCCTGCATTGGAAGCGGAGAGTCTTAACCACTGGACCACCAGGAAGTCCCCTCACCAGGCTTTTAAAAAGATATGAATTAGTTGCCAATGCTTACAAATTAGAGAAGATTTATCTAGAAAAAGTAAAAGCAAGCAAACAGCCAAAGAAAGAAAAAGGAGAGGCGGTTTTCTTCTTATTTTTCTGCATCAGAAGGTCTGGCCACCCTGGCCCACATCCCTGCCCGCTTGAGGCCGGTGACGCGCTCTCCAGCCGGACGGAGGCCCCCAACCTGCCTCACCGGCCTTCTCACCTGCCGGCCCCGCAGCCATCTGAGTCTGCACACTGCAATCCAGGGTCAGGTGGCCAGTCGGAAGTGCTTCGCTGGCTCTTCCTGGCTCCCCCAGCCCCAGTATGACCCCCATCCTACTCCTGCGCACTCAGCACTGTGGCCCGTGCTTTCCAATGGCCAACAGTGACTTGAACCGGACAGAAAATGGATGTTCCTTCTCCCCACCAGAAGGGAACCAGAATTGCTCTAAGAAGCTGAAGGTAACCCCAGTTATAGACCTGCGTTCAAGAGCAGCATGCCGTCAGCACACTGCTCCTTCCTAGCAGAATATAAGTGTATCAGGAACCGCATCATGACAGAAATTAACACCACGTGCTGGTCTGACGTCACAGCAGCACCACTGCGACGGGGCTCTGCTCTCTTTATGGTACATGACCTCCTCCATCTTAAAGCCTACAAAACCCGAGTACCCGAGACTCATGGGCCAGAGAGAAAAACAGGGGGCAGAGATGGGAATGCGGTTAATGCAGTCATACCCACAAGCCACATGAGGCTGCAGGACCTGTTCCTTTTCTAAACACCTCCTTTGAAGGAATCATTTGCGCAAAAGCACCCGGTCTCTGGGAGTCCTGTGGCCAGAAGCCCTCAAGGTCCATGACAAAGTCAAGCAATAAGCACGGCCTGAGTCCTGACCTTGTTTCCATGAAATGCAGGATGTCCCCGGGTCTCAGGCACTTTTCCTGCTGGTAGTACGCGTGTGGCAGGAACTGAAACCGCAGCTCGTACACCCGGAACTTGTTCTGTTTCTCCCCCATAGAGAAGGACTCCTGGACATCAATTTTCTCCAACACCTAGAACCAGATTGACAGACAGAAACCAATTTGCTCAAAGCCTGGGACTGAGCATTACAAGTGGGTTATGGGAAAACTGAGAGTTTGCAGGGACAGGGGCTGGGACCACAGGCCAAAATCCCAGAGAAACTCCAACAAGCTCTGCTGGTGTAGATCCCTCGGGGGGTGGGGAGAGAGACCCCCCCACACCCTGTAGGCACACCTCCAGAGAACGGCCTGGCTGGAGGGGGCAGGCTCCAGCGGGGCTGGTGAGCTGACCCAGAAGATGTCCTGATTCTTAAGGCACGAAGAATGCTGCAGACCAGTGATTACCTTTAAAGCTTCCTGATCCATCCCTGCTTAGCACCTGGCAGAGAAAGCCTCCCTCTCACTGGGTGGAGTCTAAGCCAGCGTCTGAACAGCTGGCAAAGGCTGTTCTGCCCGGATGGGAGAAGAGTTGGGAGGACGGATGGGAGGATGCAGGAAAACGCCTGCAGCCAGCCTGCAGCCCTGGGTCCCAGGGAGACAATTACCTCCCCGAGGCACACCCTGGTGAGCTGCTTCTTCAGGCTTTTCACTTTCTTCAGCGCTTTCTTGGTGTTGAACACAGGCACGCGCATCATGGGCGTCTTGATGTTGGCGCTGGCCACCATGAGAATCTCCCTCAACCTGTCACAGAACAAGGGCACATCTGGCCGTAAGAGGTACCCCGATTCTTTACTTTTGCGAGGCCTTTCTCATAAAGATGTCACAGTTCTTTGAGGATCTGCGAGAGACCACAGGATCTCGTGGGGGAGATATGCTGATCAGGGAGTCCCAGCTCTGGCCCCGCGTGTGACAGCAAGGGACTCTTCTGTCAGCTTCCTCCGCTGGAGCACGAGCTCCTCAAGGACAGGGCTGTGTCTTCTTCCTGTTTCCTATCACCTGTGCCTCGCAATACAGCATGGGTGCTTACTGAACGAATAAGAGATGCAGGGAAGGGAAGCAGCGTCTGCAGCGCTCCCACTGGGCACAGGGACCACGGCTAGACCTCGGCCATGGCTCAGTCAGCCTGCACGGCCCGACTGCATGGTGCACCCCGCCCTCCTCCCTCCCACAGGAAGCCGGGGAGCCTGTGTCACTCTGCTAAAAAGTAGCCGGGCCAGGCAGGCGAGCCTGATCTCTTTTCTTTCCTCTCACCCAGCGGCCACCAGCCTGCCAGGTGTGTACTTTTACCTGAAGGGCCAGGGCCCCTTTGGGTCATGTTCTAGGTGAGTGGCGCCCCCGAAGTTGGGCAACCAGACGGCCTGACCCCGGGAGTATGTAGTTTCACAAGCATCTCAGGTAACTTGGATACAGGAGTTGGTGGAGAGATAAATGGAGATGCTAAGAGGCCTGGGCATGGATCCAACCACACAAGCCCATTGGGCTCTGGAAATTCCAACCCTGACCCCTGCTTTGATGACACCCTCTCTCTCTCTCTCTCTAATGAAATGACTTCCTCCCCAGGAGTGGGCTAGGACAGACCCAGCCCCTGCACCCTCGCAGTCCCCCACCTGGGAATGCCCAGGGTGACATTCATCTCGCCTCTGCCGGCAAAGTGGAAGGTGTTCAGGGTCATCTGCGTGGAGGGCTCCCCGATGCTCTGTGCGGCCAACAGGCCCACGGCCTCTCCCGGGTCACACAGCGAGCGCTGCCACTTCAGCTGCAGAAGAGTCCTCAACCTGGAGGTGGGGCAGGGGACAGCAGGAGTCAGGGGCACAGACACTACCTGCCTGTCAGGAGCTGTCAATGCCACCCACAAGCAGGGCACATGGACCTGTTACCTCTCCCTCTTTCTGGGCTTGTTTTTTCCTAAGCAAATGGTCCTTCTAAGCCTTAAATTCCGGCCAGTGACCCTGAAATGTCCTAAATGACACAGCACAGAGCCCAGCTGGGTAGCTGAAGCTCTAGATGTCCAGGCTCGGACTGTTCACGTTCACCCTGAGAACGTCCCGGAACTAGTGAGCTCACTATTCACGTGTCCCTTTGTTAATTCTTTTTTTGCCCAGTAGTTGTGATGGCTTGGAGAGGGCTTAAACCTCCCTCTGTACAAACCAGGAAGAGGTTCACTGAGCAATTATGGGGATACGGGGGGGAGGCGGGAAGGGGGTGCTTATTTTCTTAATTAGTGCAAATGGCTACAGGCCACATCGGAAGTGTGCGCGCTCCACAATTTTGTAATTCACTAACCCTTCTTCCTACGGATGCCGGCCCTTTTAGAACAGCCAAGGAACACTGTATTACCCCGGAACGTAGGACAAGGAAGCGGCTCAACAAACAGCGACTAAACGGGACATTACGTCTGAACACAGAGGAAGGTAACAGAACTACGTTTCTACGCAAGTTCTTTTCAAAAGTCCGACTTTCTGCTGACCTGATGTGTCTTCTCTCCCTGCTACTTCAAACCAGTGAAGGGTTGGCAGCTTCTGACCAGATTCCCTGATTCTCACATAACCGTGCCCACCACACGACACTCAAGAGAGGGGCCACCTGTGCAGGGCTCTGTCCCCAAAGAGCGCTCTTCTCCGTCGTGGCCCAGATGGGGGGTGCACTCCTGCCTACCTGCTCTCATCCGTCCCACAGGCCTCAGGGCCTGCAAGGCGCCCTCTGTTTCACTTCCCTCCTTCTTGCTGGGGCCTTGAACCCAGGAGGCCGCCAGAGTGGGCGGGGAAGGGCCTGAGAAGCAGATTCTCCCTGTGTGTGTGCTGTGCGATAAATCAATGTCATTACCGGTCCAGAGAGAGCTCCGATTTCTCGTAACTCCTCTCTGCTTGAGCTGCCCACTCGCGACTGTAGTCATCCACCTTCTTTTCAAATGTTTCCGACACTGACGCAAAGTAGATGTCTGGGCGCCAGACAGACAGACTGGGGTCAGGACAAGGAGACGCCTTCTTCTGGTATTTCCTCCGGCTTTGCTCATCTAACTCAGCCCACATCCTCAACATCTGAAAGGAAGGATGGGCCTCAGCTATGCTGGAGGGCACCAGGAATAGGCTTCTCTTCCTGGGACGCCCAGTAAGATAAGGCGTATCAGAGGCACTGGCTTCAAATGAGAACAGGGGAAAGAGACAGAAACCTGACGGCAATGAGAAGGCCATCTTGACATCTGAAACGCGGAGAAACCGAATCCATCCCAGGGCGCACTGCTTTACCACGACTCTACAAGCGATTCGTCCTGGCCCTTCAAGCACAGGCAGGGTGACCACGTTAAGTTACTGTCCAAACTGAGTGTCTTGTAGCGTAAAACGGGGCACTATTAATAATAATACTGGGATGAGAGGCAAAGCCAGGGCTGTCTCAGGTCAACAAGGACACAGTCACCACAAGCCAGGTGACTGTGCTGGATCCCTGTCTGTCCCCCACCCAGGCTTTCCCACGCTCGGTGCCCCAAAGCGCTCCCCTGCCTCCTGGCTCCCAGCTGTGCTTGGCTGACGGGAGGTCCCAGAAGCAGAAAGGCATGTGGGAGGAGAGCGAGGCTGGGCATTCATCCCCCGCCCTCTCTAATGGATCTCGGAGCCCAGAACTCTACTGAGGGCTCCTGTCAGGTGGCCTCTGCCCACGGCCACCCTCTCCACTCCTGGTGACTGTTCCTGCCTGTGGGGGGCGGGTGGGAACCCAACTTACCAGCCCTAGTTTCCTGGAACCCTGTCCACACCTCTGTAAAGATTCCCTTCCTTAAATCCCTATTTGAGTGCCATGTTTCCTGACCAGCACTGAATGAAGCCAGATTTCATGACTGTACCTTCCACCGGGAAAACAACTCCTTCCTCATCCCCTCAACCCCTGACTGATCGCCCACCCCCGCCCCCCACCGAACCCCAGCATTACCTGGTGAGTCTCGGGGCTGCGGCCGTTCTGGTTTGCGCCCTCGAGGTTCAAGGCTTTCACAGCTGCTTGAATTTTCTGGGAATAATTCAAGAAGGCGCCTTTTCTCAGCAGGGTGTTGGAATGCTTGCTTTGCCATTTTTTGATGGCTTTGAAGTGGCGGAGAGCTTTCTGGGGATCTGCTCTGGATAAAACTTCATGGAGGTGCTTCGATTTCATTATCACCTAAACAAACAGACCACACAGACAAAACCAAAGAGATGAGGGCGTAACACAAGGGCCACGTCACACAACTTCACAGGACGGAGGTGGCCCGTGTGGAGCCCTCACGATGCCCCTGGGGGGGTCTGAGCACCCACTGCTAACCAGGGCCCTCACTCTGTGCCAGTCAGACTTGGGAGCTGGCGGTCTCAGGAGCTGAGGTCACGGGGGAGAGACCGTGACACTCAGAGTCCCTCCAGAACATGGCGCCAGGATGGGAAGGAGCCAACCCCGGAGTACAACCTTCAATTCGACCACCTGCTTCATGACCTTGGACAGGCCATGTCAGTTTCAGTTTCCCAAACTGTAAAACAGGGTGACTGCTGGGCCAACGGTGACGATCGCTCTCGGGGCGGTAAGGTGTGGTAGGAAAACCGCGGGCTTGTGCGTCAGAGGGCCTGGGTGCAGACACAAGCCCTGCCACTCACCAGCTCGTCCCTGAAACCCTGCCACTCAGCTACCTTGGCTGTAAAATGGGCAGAGGGCCACCTGCGTCCCCAGGCCGCAGGGAGGAGGAAGGGAGACAGCAGCCACGGTGCGCTCTAGTTTAGGGCCTGGCACAAGGCAAATGCCCCACACGGTGCAGTTTTTCTAGACGTGTGCGTGCCTCTCTGCCGTCTCACGGGATGAGGCACGCAGAGGGAGGGGCTCTGACAAGGCCAGGCGTTCCAAGGCATCGCCTGGTGCTTTTGAACTCTTCCCACCCTAGTTTTCAGCGGCCACTCTGAGTGGCAAGGCTCAGGGCGGGAGGCCCACCGCACGGCCCCCGCCCCACGACCCACAGGCGCGGGGGACCGGCACACTACCTCACAGTTGCTGGCGAGGAAGGGGAACTGCTTGGGCTGCAGGAACTGTGTCTTGGGGATGTCCAGGCCGTCCTCCCCATACAGGAACTGCACCACGCTGCCGTCGCTGTCGCGGACTGTCAGGTCGTACTGGACGACCAGCCCCTCCAGGTGCTTGATGATGCACCTGTACAGGGACCACTGGCTCAGCGCCCACCGGGCCACCTCCCAGGGCAGCCTCTGATGGAGCGGATGGAGGGCAGAAAAGGGGACTGCTGTCCTGCAGCCAGGCAAGCCCCCAGGACAGGCTGGCTCCCGTGCCCCAGGCTCTGAGCTACAGCACCTCGCGGCCAGGGGCTGCAGCCACGTGTCCTGAGGAGGTTGGCTGCCCCGCTCGACCCCGACTCCCAGCTCCAGCCCCAGCTGCTGGGACCACTGCCTGCTCCGTCGCTCCCTGACATGGCAGGGCTCCCCAGGGACCAGTGTCCTTAGACCCAGGAGGCAGGCAAAGCAGCGGGGCTGTCGCCCCATCCAATGCTTCTCTCACGCCATTAGTCCAGAGACTGTCAGGGACAAAGGGGACCTTAGGAACTAAATGCTGACGTGACAGCCCTAACCCGGTGCCTTTTTTCCTCAGTGCTCCCAGCGGTCAGCTGCCGCCCTCAACCTGCCCCCCTCTGCTGCCCTGGTGCTGGCCTTAGCTTACTTCTCTGGCCACCCTGCCTTGGTTTCTCCTCCTGCCACCTTCAGAGGGGGTCTCCTAGGAGCCACTGTTCCCCTGAGCTCCAAGGCACTGTCTTCTCGGCACTGTCTTCTCGGCACCCGGCCCGGGGCCTGGCAAGGTTGGAGCTGAGCATCCGTGTCCCCTTTGCTGCAGATGCTGAGGTACCAGGCACCTCGCAGGGCTGCAGCTCTCGGCAGCAGCCACAGCCCTGGAGGCTGCATCTCCAGGCCTCTCCCGAGCTTCAGCGCCCCCCCGGAACGTGTCCCCTTGCTTATCCTGCCGCTGCCCCCTCACGCCAGCCACAACTTTCTCTCTCCCCTCTGCAGCGTCTTGCTTTCTGTCCACCGTGCCACTGTGCTGCCACTCAGGCCTGACGCCTCCTGCCTCTTGTTCATTTCAGCCGGTTGCCCCACGTCTTCGCCGCGTCGGATTCTCCCTTTCCATCGCCACCCACAAGAGGCAGCCTTCCAACCTACGGCCCCTCCTGTCTGAAGGAAGGCACTCGCCCTTCCTGCCGTGACCCTCCACCGGCAGAGGGGTCCTGCGGACCGCTGTGCCCTTTGCCCCAGTGGCTGCCGCTCTTCATGCCAGCCCGGATCCCCAACACCCTCCTCTTCCCTGCTCTGCATTCAGATGGCCCCCGACACAGATCCCCCACCCCCAGACTCAGGCGATCACTCGATTCCTAGCTTTTTCTACACTCCACAGGTATCCCTGAATGATTTAAGAGGATGGAGGTGGGGCGTAACCCCTGCTCACAGGTGGATCTGGCCCTGTAATCCACACCGGATGCAGGAACTCAGGGCGCACCAGCCCAGACCTGCTTGTTTAACCTCCTCTCTGGGAGGAAAGGGAACACGGAGCTTCTCTGGCTGGCCTGTTTGGGCAGGTGGGAGGTTGAAGCTTAAAACTGAGACCGGCCTGGCTCCGAGTGCCGGACCCAAGGGGCCTGGAATCCTCTCTGCCCCAACCGCACAGCCCTCCCGGGGGGCAGGACCAGTGCATCACCACCCAGGACCTTCCTCCCAGGGAAAGGCGCACACGCTGACGCACGGGCCCTTCCTATAAACCTCTGAGCTCACACTTTACCGATCCTCTAGGAGGGGAAGGATATCGGCTATTTTCTGTCTTGGGCCACCCGTGGACATTTTTTTCTAGAAGTTTTTTCATCCAAAGGGATCTTAAGTGAATTGTCAATGAAAATGTGAAAAAAATGACAGAGGTGAATGGACCTGCGACGCTGATGCCACCTAAAGGTGGCAGAGCAGGTGCTCTTTACCTTTGGAGGTAGCCGGAGCGGCTGGTCTTCACAGCCGTGTCCACCAGACCCTCTCGCCCGGCCATGCAGTGGAAGAAGAACTCCTGTGGGAGAAGCGGGGACCCAGGTCCCAGGGGTGGCAGTGAGGACGGTGTGCTTCCTAAGGGTGGCTCAAGCCAGTGCCCCTGGCAGCTCTGACGTCTCCCACGGCCCCAGGGACTCCTGCCCTCCCCTGGGGTTGCCTCTGTCTCATTCTGCCCGAGCACAGAGGGACAAATGTTCCAGCTCCCGTTCCCAGGAGTCCGTCCTCAGTGCCATGTCCCACACCCCACACGCACCCCATTTTCCAAACAGAAACGGCACTGGTGCCTCATCATGCAGGGTTTTCCAAAATTCCACAACGAGACATGGGTTTATAACAGTAATCAGCAAACACGTACATACATACACACACACACATGCCGATAAAAGATAACATGACTCGAGCTAAAACTCTATGAAATGACCCCATTCCCCACTCTGATGCTGCCTTTACCACTCTACTCTGTTTCATTCCATGAAGTCAATCGTTTCATGATGCACGAAGGGGTCGCAACCAGAGTTCAGAACTCTCTGGTCTGCGTCAGCTCTCCACCACCCTTCGCCAGGGGCCACGGATGGCCACTGGAGAGTCCGTGTGGGACTGAGGGAGGAGCCCTGGGAGCAGCTGGTGGCCCTGACACAAAGGGTCGGTCCCGTTCACAACCTGCACTTAGCTGTCTGACAAGAGGCGTCCTTGCAGAGACACGCTAGACCAGGGAACAGAAGGTACTCACAGTCGAAAAGCCATTTCTGCCAAGTGTGAGGAGAAAACCTTTCTCTTAAGGGAGAGTTTTGTTGCTGACTGAGGAAAAACTAGACATTTGCTACCGCTGGTCAATTTTCCCAAGGTCAAGGAGGAGCCAGGGAGGTTCTCTTAGGGAAGCTTTGTGAAATAAGTCTCTGTGATGCTCCTTTTGGCCACAGAGAGCACCCTGGTGAGGGGCCTCGCCGTCCCCAGCTGCCCTCAGATGCAGGGAAGAACCGGTGGAGAAAGGGCGCAGAGCAGGAAGAGGCAGAGCTGGGATTGGTCTTATTCATCTTCCCATTCATCAGCAATCCCTCCCGAGCACCCACGATGCGCTAGGCACCGTGCTGGGCTCTGGCATTATGATGGTGAACACGACAGGGCTGCGTCCTCTTGGTCCTTGCAGGCCCCAGGGTCTAGTGGGTAAGCAGGGATAGCCTGGCACTTATTACTTGGCTGTCTTTTTTTTTTTTTTTTTTTTTTTTGCGGTACGTGGGCCTCTCACTGCTGTGGCCTCTCCCTTTGCGGAGCACAGGCTCCGGACGCGCAGGCTCAGCGGCCATGGCTCACGGGCCCAGCCGCTCCGCGGCATGTGGGATCTTCCCGGACCGGGGCACGAACCCGTGTCCCCTGCATCGACAGATGGACGCTCAACCACTGCGCCACCAGGGAAGCCCACTTGGCTGTCTTTGCTTAAAGCTGCTGGTGAAAGTCACAGGCCTCTTACTGTTGAGCTTAAGAGATGAGGAGAACAGCCCAAAGGAAAACCCAAACTACATACAGGAGGCTTGATGCCAGTGAGGAATCTGCCAGTGACGAAGCCGCCAGCCCTGGGGGTGAACTCATACGGCTCGAAGCAGGGCAGTGACTTGCCAGATGCCATCAGCGGGGGTCTCCGGCCTTCCAGTTCGATCTGGCCCAGCAGGCACGAGATCTGGGAGAAAGGAAACCCAAAGGCAGCTGAAGACCCACATGCTCGTTAAATGATGCTCCGTCCCAGCAGGGGATGGGGGGGGGGGGCTGCTCTTCCAGAAACACTGCATGGGATCCAAGCTCCTGAAGGCCAGCCTAGATTGCTAAACGAGCCCAGAAAGCTGACCTTCCAGGAAGATAACTATGTCTTCCTTTCCATGACGGCAATTTTCGCATTTGGACTCAGTTGAAACGGACGGTGTTTGTAAAGGCAGCCATGTTTCAGAAGCATCGCGTGTTATACTTGGACAGGACCCCCAGGTCCTAACGGGGAAACTGAGACTAGCAGAAAGAGTAGTTTAACTGTGATCTTTAACATTCTCAGGTCAAAAGAGAATAAAACTGCCTATTCATGTTCTTGGGGGGGAGAAGAGCAGCAGGTCTGGATTTTATTTAGTCGAAAGGGCTTCCCGATGGCCTCCAGCCTTTTAAGCCCATTCCTATTGCTCTCTACTCACCAGATGATGAGATGGTCCTTGAGACCCTCTCAAGGTCATCAAGGTATTTTTTAAAAGTTGCTAAAATGTGTGAAAATGCTGTGGTAGCACTGCAGTAATTGGTCCTCCACAACGAGCCAAAAATTAAAGGTTAAGAAACCTCTCGGACAATGCCTATAATGTAACACTGAATGAAGAACGCAGATCGTGCAACGTTTCAGGATCTCAGCTAAGATTATAAATACACACACGCCGTGTTTATATATAACGTGACTATGTATAATAATACAGTGTGTAAGTTTACAACATGGATCTGTTTGGTACACGTCAGTATCTGGATATTTGTGTCGGTATCTGTCTATGACACTTAACAGTGGTTAGCGCCTGCACTGATTTTGACATACTTTTGTATTTTTCAGTACTTGCCACATTTCGAACGGAATGTGGATCCTTTTAAAAATAGAAACAAATCTGAAAAGGGCCTCCTGCAACTACCCCACCCTTCTGCAAACCAGCCAGCACCCGCCTCGGCTCACACCTGCATGGTATTCACAGTTGAACCTTTGGCTCCAGACTGCACCATCATCTGCAAGTTGTTCTCTGGGAACTGTCTGTGCAGGCCGAAAGGCATGCATGCCTGCAGATGGAACACACGCACTGGTCAGTGACTCACCCTCTTGGGAATCCCAGGTTCAGAAGGTAAATCCAGGATGCAGAAGCCAACACAGACTACTTATCTAAGAGAGAAGCGCCAGGTCCCACCCGAGGTAAGAAGTCTCACCCGGCATCAACCCTTTGGCTAGAAGCCCTGGAGAGAAGTCTACAGGATGGCCCAGCACAGCAGAAACTTACACAGCATTTTAAATCAACTATACTCCAATAACAACTAAAAAAAAGAAAAAAAAAAGAGGATGGCCCAGGGTGCTGCGTTCTCTTGACACCTCTGCCAGGAAGCCCGAAAGGAGATGCAGAGGGGCCAGCATCTCCAGTTCATGATTCTGAAAAGCAGCTGGTTAAAAATAAAACCTAAGGTGGTGCCCTTGGGAACCTGTCCAGCAGAGCATGGCCTGGCCCTGGACAGTAGCAATGATGACCAATGTCTGTGTCACACTCACGTTTCCCAACATGCTGCCCAAATACCAAGCAGGAGGCTCACCTTGGCTCCTGGGCCAGCGGAAGCTAGCAAAGCCCCCAGGGGGACCAGGGAGATGCTGAGGTGGGGGGAGCTCTGAGTCTATCTAAGCTTCTGCCTAGGGTTGCAGAGACCCAGCCCCACACAGGAGAGGCAGAGTGGATGGAAAGAGATGGAGGAACAAGAAATAATCCTAAGATGCTTCTGAGACAACGCCCCACCTGCAGCGTCCCCAGTCAGCCCTGGAAGCTGAGCCTCCTGGTTTTCACGCGGTACTGGAGGGCTCCTCTGAACCACGACTCTCAAGGACGGAACTGTACCAAAAGGTCTGCATTCTTGGCCGCTGAGGGGATGCTGACAGCCAGTCAGAGGACTCCACGGGCAAACACTGACTTCTGCTGGGCACTGGCCACGCCTCCCTCCCTCCTCCTCAGGTGGGGCCTCAAGGCCCAGGAGGCAGGGTGAGGGCCAGGTGGGCTCCTTCAAGCCGCAGGACTGGGAGCCCCAGCTCTGGGCTGAGAAGGCGAGAGAACGGGGTCTGCCATCCTGGCCTGTGCGGGGACGTCCCTCTCCTTTCTCAGCTGCGCAGGAAGGGGCTCTGGAGGACTGGCAGGGCGCTCACCTCACCCAGGGCACCGTGCAGATTAGCTCCTAAATCCTCCCTGCAAGCCCACGAGGCAGGTGCTCTTCCCATCCCCAACCCCCTGGGGGAGGACACCTGGCTCAGACCGCTCACATCACACAAGGCCCGAGATCTCACAGCAAGTCCGCGGCAGAGCCAGGATTCGAACCCAGGCCTTCACTCCTGGGTCCCCCATATAAGCAGCACTGGTGGTTTTGATCCTTCATTCTGCCCCTCCACCCTGCAGTGGCCCCTGGGAAAGATTTCCTTCCGTCCCCTTTAATGCAGTTACCCTAAAATACAAACATTTAAAATGAAAAATAGTGGGGAATTCCCTGGTGGTCCAGTAGTTAGGACTCGGTGTTTTCACTGCCAAGGACCTGGGTTCAATCCCTGGTCGGGTAACGAAGATCCTACAAGCTGTGCGTGGTCAAAAAAAAAAAAGGAAAAAAGAAAAACAGTGCAATGTCTTCTTTCTCAGCATTCATCAAAGACCTTTCCAGACCCCAACGGGGTGAGGGAATGAAGCCCTTGGCTTTTCAAAACGATCAATTCTACTCGCCCCACCTCACGTCTCACCTCGTCAGCTATTAAACAGCCAAGTTGCTCCAAAGAGCCCAGAGCGAGAATCAAAATGTAATTTTTTAAAACACCAGCATTCAAAATGGTGGTGGTAAGTGCACACATTGCTGGACTAACCTTGTTAATTTCATTGCTGTAATGATTCACTTCCTCCTTGAACTTCAGATCAATCATGTTAAAATCCCTCTGGTCTTTGCCCAGATGGGCATCCTGCCACTTCCCTCGGACCTCATCGCACGATGCCACTTCTGGAAGGTTTAACGCAGCCCTGACAGCCTAGAATGAGAAAAGGACAACGTCGAAGGCTGCAGCCAGGTGAGGAGGGTGTGGAGCCCAGCCAACCCTCTGCGGCAGGCAGTAGCCACCCAGGCCCTCCTCACCCGGGGCCCACAGTGGGTGGACTCCTCAATGATCCTGTGTCTCCTGACATCTGCCTTCGGCTTGACCAGAATGTCTTCCACGCCTGTGAAGTGAAACAGACAAGCTTGGATGAGACCGGGCCTGACTTCTCACCAGGCTGTGAACTTGGTGAGGTCAGGGCACGGAGCATGGTGCCACGCATGCAGGGAACACTTGGACAATGATGGTGACATTCATATCACCATTAAGAGACTGCTACCGTCTCTTACGGGCTTACCATTTTACAAAGGACAAAACCTAAGGCTCGAACTTGAGCCCAGAGTTACAGTGGCAGAGAGTAAATCCAAGCCCACGTCCCAAACTTGTGCCTTAGCCACCAGCTATACTCCCTCCATTCAATAAAAACATGTTGGATGGATGGGCTAGAAGTGAAGATGACGTTTTGGGTGAAAAACTGAATTTGAGGAAAGAAGAGAGGGAGGGAGAGGACATCCTAGTTTTGACTCCCAGGAGTCACACTGCGTAGGGCCCAGCCTACGTGGTTGTGAGAACGCGTGTGCAGGCACACACACAGACATGCTCGAGCCTGGGGGACAGGGACCACCACCGCAGGGTCCCCGTCATTGCACTGGAAGGAGGAAAGCCTGGGTCACTTCAGTTAAGCCTGTCCTTCTGGCTTAAAAGGGCTGAGGAATTCCTCACCTTGGGCAAGAAGTCTTCCCACTTTCTCTTTCAATGAACTACTTTCTGTCTACATCTGAGAGCTACTGGACTCCAAAGTCCCTCGGCCAAGGTCTGAGTGGGAAGGGAGACAAAGGCTGCACTGTTCCAAAGCGGGGCTAAGGTGGCTGGGACTTCCACATGCAAAGTCCTGGAAGCTTGAGAGCCTTTAAAGAACTTGTGTGAGCAGGAGGGGAAAGAAACTGTCCCTCTGCGAGGAAGCCACAACCATGAAAGTGGGCCCTTCCATGGGGTCAGCTCCAGACCGCCTTGCCGTCCCTCCAGCGGCCTCCGGCTGCGAGGGCTAGAAGGCACCACGGCTAGCCTGGCCTCCCCTCCGAGCTCGACGCCCAGCTTGGCCCTGCGCCCTCCCAGTCTCTCGGCACCAGATGGTCTTTGCACCTTGGCCAACTTCTCCTCGTACCATGTGCTGAGCAGAGCTGCCTGTTAGGTTTGATCCTCGTCACTGTCTGGGTGTGGGATCTTCCTCTACTTTTCGCTTTGAAAGATATTTGCTCAAGGGTGTTCATCCCAGCAATATCGTGACAACCAGGAAAGAGCTTAAACGTCTAATAACAGGAACTGGTTAAATAAGCTACGGTACATCTACACAAGTAGAAGAGTCTGTAGCCGCAGACCTGAGGATGTCGGTTTATATTTGCTCACCCAAGAGGACATTTATAAAACACATCTGCGGGCTTCCCTGGTGGCACAGTGGTTGAGAGTCTGCCTGCCGATGCAGGGGACGCGGGTTCGTGCCCTGGTCCGGGAAGATTCCACATGCGGTGGAGCAGCTGGGCCCGAGAGCCATGGCCGCTGAGCCTGCGCGTCCGGAGCCTGTGCTCCGCAACGGGAGAGGCCACAACAGTGAGAAGCCCGCATACCGCAAAAAAAAAAAAAAAAAAAAACACATCTGCACCTGGAGGGAGGGGAGCAGATTACAAAACACTAGGTCGTGTAGGATCCCCTTTTTTCTGAATGTGTTTGCACTTGGCAAGTCTAGAAAGACACACATCAAATCGACATTGGTGGTTATCCCTGGCAGTTGAATGCTGGGTGATTTTAAATTATTTTCACACCTGTACTACATTATTTTGACTTGTCCACGATTAATATAAATTATACAATTACGCAGGCCCCGCTGCAGGCCGACGAGCCAACTCCAGCTGCGGCAGGCCCACCGGCCCCACGTCTACACGGACACGGGGTCTCAGTCCCACCGCTGCTGGTCTTGTCGGCTGGACGATTCCCACGCTCACTGGGGCTCCTGTTCAGCATGCAGCCCGTCACCCACTCCTCACAGGAAACTGCCGGAGGGCTCGGACTCCGCTCTGCGCACCTGGAGACACGCTGCCCTGAATGAGCTCGGGGCACAGAAGGTATCTGCACACGTGTTTTCTTTACAAAGCCAACTTCCTGAACAGCGGGCTCTCATTTCCAGGGAGGAAACCAGAGAGTTCCTCTTCCTATCTTAGGATCACCTGACAGGTCTGCCCCAACGTGGTGTTTCCAACCTCACCTGCTGCGTCGGGAGGTGTAGGCAGCTCTGACAACAGGGAGGGCCCTAGATGGAGTGCGGAGGATTCTGCACTGGAGGATTCTGGAAGGGCACTTGCAAGAGAGAATGGAGGTGAGTGTGAGTGAAAACATCGGTCTCAGGGACCGAAAACCAGAAAGGGTGGGGTTGAGAAAGGGACAGAATGGAAATAGAGATGAGGGTACAGGGGCGTGTCATTCTGTGCTATGTGAAGAAACATGGGATTGGGGGGCAGGGGAAGCACTGAGAAGGAGCAAGGCTGTGAAGTGTGGCTGGTGGCCAAGTGAGGATGCCTTTGTCGAAGGAGCCCGGCTGTTCCCCTGGAGGCTGCCAGGAGAGCCGGGGAGACATGCTGGTGTGCGTGCTGGCCAGGGGAGGGGGCCCCAGGGCCACCTGCCCACACTCACCCAAAGTGAAGCCTCTGTAGAGCTGCAGGTAGGCGGTGAAGAGGCGGGCCAGGCAGGTGAGAACCTTGCCGCTGGTCTCCCCGCCATAGATCTCGTAGCAGCAGTGGACCAGGCCGTAGGCGGAGCTCCCGTAATGTGCCTTGTCCAACACCCCGCAGAGCAGCTCCCCTTCCCTGATGATCACCTGCAGAGGGACGGCCACCAACGCTGGGTTGGAGGCAGCGCCTCCTGTGTGAGGTCCCCAACCCCACCCCATCTCGTGTCTTGTTAACCTTATTGTAACCTGCCTCAAGCCCTTGATGCAAAGAAGACTACACACACACACACACACACACACAGATATTTCAGTGTGTTCTTATGCCCCGTGCTCCCTCCACCCATCCGTACTGACTTAAAGTCAAGGATCCTTGACAAAAACCTTGTGACTGGAAATGAGAACACCTAGCGTCTAAACTTCATAACCGTGACCTTGGCCTAGGTACTTCCTTCCTTGTACCCTGGTAATAAGAAAAACACAACCTTTTTGATATCATTTAAGACCTGAGTTTGTACTTCCATAAAGTTGGTTTCAAGCATTAGCAGCTAATTCAAGGAAGGACTTCTAGTTGCACGGTGCCACACACATTAAGTATATAATCTAGGAAGGGAAAGAAGAGGGGCAGCTTGGGTTCCAAATGCGATGTGTGTTAGACCCTGTGACAAAGCACTTGTGAGCTGGGGCCGTGGGGATACTCCCCCACCAAGAGCACACAGAGGCCTTGGCAGTCTTTAGTGTGTCGCTCTCCTGCAGCAGCACCGTGCCCCCGGGTTTGGCTGCCCTGGGGCTGCCCCCAACGCCTGGTTCCTGAGCACAGAGCTGGGAGGTGTGAAACCTCACAGCAGCGTAATGATCTTCAGCCTCTCAGGGGTCTCAGGGGAAAACACAGGGTCTGCATTTCCAAGCTTTGCTGAGTCAAGTTCAGAGGCCTTCTGCCAGAGAAGCCTTTCCGTGCTGGTTATGAGTTTTATACTGAGAGTCAAATGCTAATGGTCAACTCTTACTCTTTCCAAAACCGAAGTCGACACAGTTTGGGTACAACTTCTTCCCTTCAGGCACGACTCCTCTTTCTATGCACGTGCCTCCATTTCTCTGTCTTGATTTTAAATCAAGCTGCCTAAACCCAGGACTGGAAGTCTCCAACCCACACAGCTGGGCAGCCATACCTGGGACTCGCACATGGAGTCGGGGTTAAAGCCAGGAACGGGCCGAGGAGACTCCTTCACCCAGGCCTTCCCGCCAATCTTCGCCTTTCCTGACAAGTTCAGTGGGACGTGATCCTCTGGGATTATGTTGATGAGCAGCGTGGACACAACCTGGAAAGAAAAAGAAGACAAAGCTGATGGAGGGAAGAAAAGCTGAGACATTCCCTTTTAGGGCCCCCTGTCCCTCTTCATCCTGAAAGGCAGACAGCTCCATTCTGATGAGCTGCAGGTGAAGCAGAAAACAACAAACAAAAAAACACCACCAACAAAAAAGGGACAGTTTCTTGTCTGTGGGACAAGATCTCAGTTTTTACTTTCCTGCTTACATGACTTAGGAGGGAGGGAGTTTAGGATTGGAAACAAACACATACCACTAAGAACTTCACTTCTTCTTAGAGTGAAGAATCCCCTAGACTTGAAATCAACTTCTTGAATAGACCAAAGGAAGAAAAGGAAAATAAACTGCTGTGGGATCACAGTAGAGAAAGATTTAAATTTGTATGTGGTTAAAAACAAAAACAAAAAAAAGGAAAACAGACAGCAGGGTTGAGAGAGATGGTGGGGCTCGTAACACCGCCCTCTGCCAGGGAAAGGCAGCTCTGACACGTGAGCCCCAGGACTGAGGCAGAGGTCCAAGAACCCCGTCAGAGGCATCCTTCTCTCATTTTCAGGCCACATCAAAAGAGATGACAATTATCACATACAGTTAGTAATGTCCTCCCACAGAACAGTGCTGACTTTCTGGGGGGCACCAAGGAGGAAAGGATATACAGACTAAGAATCCAGAGTCTTCCCTCTGAAGAGCTTCACAGAGGAGGCCCGAGGTATGTGACTGAGAAGCAGGCTGCGGTGGAGCTTCGGGGATAACGGGGTGTCCCAGGGTCCACTCCATCACTGACTGGTCGTGGGCTGGGGGGCAAAGGGTTACGTTCTCTTAGCCTTAGCATTGCTCATGTGTAGCATAGAGATGAGATCCGTTGATTCATTCAGCAATTATACATCGAGTGCTTACTCTGAGCCAGGCGCTGGGGGAGTCATGAATAAAACAGTCTGCCTTCAGTGGAGCCTCCAATCCCGAGGGGATCCACGCTTCGGAGGAAAATAAAGTGGGGAAGGAGGACTCAGAGTAGGGCAGGCGGAGAGAGTACCTGGGATTTTCCACAAGACAGGCAGGGAAAGCCTCACCACGAAGGAGAAGGGAGCCCTGCAGAGGTCAGAGCATGCGTTCTGGGCAGAAGGCTTTTCGTTTGAGTGAGAAGGAAAGGTAATCGGAAAGTTGTGATCAAAGGAGCGACGTGCTCGGATTTAACTTTGAGCAGGATCACCTGTTCCACATACATTCCTGGTCTGGACTTTGAAGCTAAATAAATGCTGCAAAGAATAAGCCTCCCAAGTGACACTGACAAGAAGGACTGGCACTTTGGAAGCAGTTATTGAGGCGTCCTGAGTGGGGAGCACGTGGGACGCTGTCTCTGTGTGAGGTCTGTCACAGGGCGCGCTGGTGATGTGACTGCTGGGCCACCCCATGGCTCCCACACAATTCACTTCTACGTAGCTAATACCAGAAATAAATTTATTTGACCGGGATTAATCATGGCTACTGAAAGGCCGGGGAGTCCTTCCTCTGCCCAATTGGGCCCATCGGTATGGCCATCCACTCAATACACGACTGCCAGCAGGAGGCCAAGAGAGGCGATTTCACAAACAGCTGCTCCACAGAGAAGCCACATGGGGGCAGCCGTTCCTGGGGATGACCACGGGTCAGCTCCACAGAGGCCAAGGGCACGCATTCCCAAAGACACAGCAGGCTGGGGGCAGGCAGACCGGTCAGACAGGCCCAGGGCTGCGGAGGGGCTGGGAGCCGCCGGCTGGCATCAACGGCTCTCTGTGTGCCTGTGCCCTACAAGGAAGTATCTATATGTGCACAATGGGGTCGCGGCAGCTACGGGAGCAGCTGTCTTTTCACGCATGGGCTCCGGGAACCAGCGACAGCTGGCAACAGCATCGTGAAAGAAAGCAGACAACAGCCCTTGTTATCCCTCAGAAAATGACCAGGAAGTTCATGGCCCCCGTGCTTCACAAGGCTGGCACCGCCAGGAGAGGGGGTGAGGAGTAAAGGCAGGAGGGTGACTTCCCTGGGATGCTGACCACAAGCTGCACTTCAACCGCAGTGTCACATGCCCAGTTGGGACCGCCAGCTGGGCACAGTCAGGATGGAAAGTCTGAGAGAAAGGTAACATATGTATCCAACCATCTAAGGACAGGGAGATGTGACCTGCCACCTCATCTGTAAAATCAAGGGGGCAGTAAAAGCATTTCACAATCTCAACACCCTTTCATGATAAAAACACTCAACAGACTAGGAATAGGAAGGAGCATCATCGACCTAATAAAGGGGAGGCGTCAATGAAAACCCTACAGCTACCATTCTCAGCGAGCAAAGACGACGCTTTCTGCCTAAGATCAGGAACAAGAAAAGAACGTGTGCTCCCGCCACTCTATTCAACAGAGGTTCTAGCCAGGGCAATCAGGCATGGAAAGAATAAAGCTGCTTTCAGATTGGAGAGTAAGAATGAAAACTACCTCTACTTGCAGATGACATAACCTTATGTAGAGAGAACCCAAAGGAATCCACAAAAAATTATTAGAGCTACTAAATGACTCAGCAAAGCTAAAGGATTTAAGATCAACATTCAAAAATCAACCGTAGGGCTTCTCTGGCGGTGCAGTGGTTAAGAATCCGCCTGCCAATGCAGGGGACATGGGTTCGAGCCCTGGTCTGGGAAGATCCCACATGCCACAGAGCATCTAAGCCCGTGTGCCACAACTACTGAGCCTGTGCTCTAGAACCCGCGAGCCACAACTACTGAGCCTGCGTGCCACAACTACTGAAGCCTGCATGCCTAGAGCCCATGCTCTGCAACAAGAGAAGCCACTGCAATGTGAAGCCCGCGCACCGCAACGAAGAGTAGCCCCCGCTCGCTGCAACTAGAGGAAGCCTGTGCGCAGCAACAAAGACCCAACTCAGCCATAAATAAATAAACAAATAAATTTGTTTTTAAAAAAATCAACCATATTTCTACACACTAACAATGAACAATATGAAAATGAAATTAGGAAAAGAATTCCATGTACAATAACCTCACGAAGAATAAAATACTCAGGAATAAATTTAACCAAAGAAATCCAAAACTTGTAAGTGGAAAACAATATTTTTTAAATTATTTAAAGAAATTATTTAAAGAAATTATTAAAAGAAAAAAATTATTAAAAATTATAAAAAAAATTATTAAAAAAATTATAAAAAAAATTATTTAAAGAAATTAAAGAAGATCTAAGTAAATGGAAACATCATGGATTGGAAGACTTCATATTGTTAAGATGGCAACACTCCCCAAATTGATCTACAGATCAATGCAATCCCTATTAAAATTCCAACTGCCAGTTTTACACAAGTGACAAGCTGACCCTACAATTCATATGGAAATGCAAGGCACCCCAAATAGCTAAAACAATCTCGAAAAAGAACAAAGCTGGAGGACTCACATTTCCAGATTTTAAAACTTATTTCAAAGCTACAGTCATCAGGACATGATATTGGCATAAAAATAGACATATTGATTAATAGACTAGAATTGAGAGTCTAAAAATAAACCCATACACCTGTGGTTAACTGATTTTTAACAAGGGTGCTAAGAACATTCAATGGAGAAAGAATAGTCTTGTCAACAAATGGTGCCGAGACAACTGTGTTACCTACTGGCAAAAGAATGAAGCTGGACCCCTGCCTCACACCACATAGAAAAATTAACGCAAAATGGATCAAAGACCTACATGTAAGGGCTAAAACCATAAAACTCTTAGATGGAAACACAGCTGTAAATCTGTGTACCCTTGGATCAGGCAACAGATTCTCAGATGTGACACCAAAAGCACAGGCAACAAAAGAAAAAGTCAATAAATAGGACTTCATCAAAATTAGTATTTGTGTGTTGAAGGGCACTATCAAGAAAGTGAAAAAACAACCCATATAATGGTACAAAATATTTGTGTCACATATGTGATACAGATCTAAGAGCCACAATATATAAAGAACTGTTAGAACTCAACAATTAAAAAGACGAACAACCCAATTAATAAATGGGCAGAGAGCTTGAATAGACATGTCTCCAAAGAAGATATTATAAATGGCCAGTAAGCATATGAAAAGATGCTCAATATTTTTAATCATTAGGGAAAGGTAAATGAAAACCACAACGAAACACCACTTTGCACCCACTAAGATGGCCATTGAAAAAACAAAAGACAAATAAGTGCTAGTGTGGATGTGGAGAAATTGGAACCTTCATATATTGCTGGTGGAAATGTAAAATTGTATAGCTGCTTTGGAAAAACGTTTGGTAGTTCCTCAAAAATGTTAAACATAGAATTACCATATGACCCAGAAATTTCACTCATAGCTATATATTCAAGAGAATTGAAAGTACACATTCATAAAAAACTGGTGCACGAATACTCAATGCAGCCTTATTTATAACAGCCGAAAAGTGGAAACGAGCCAAATATTCCATTTATCAACTGACAAATGAATAAACAAAATGTGGTATAACCATACAATGGAATACTATTCAGCCATGAAAAGGAATGAGGTACTGTTCATGCTATGACATGGATGAATCTTGAAGACATTATGTTAAGTAAAAGTAACAAGCCACAAAAGCATACGTAACTTGTATGATACCATGTATATGAAATGTCCAAAACAGGCAAATCAACAGAGACAGAAAGTGATTACCAGGGAATGGGGGAAGGAGGAATCAGGGCTGACTGCCAATAGGTACTGAGTTTCTTTTGGGGGTTATGGAATTGTTCTGGAATTAGTGGTGATGATTGTACAACATAAAGAATACACTGAAAAAAAAATCACTGAATTATATTATATATACTGAATTATATACCCAAAATGGTAACTTTTCTGGTAAGTATGAATTACATTTCAATAAAACAAACAAGGATTCCGGACAAGATGATTCGAGGTCCTTACCTACACTAATATTCTAGAAGTGCATAATTTACTTTCTGGTCATAAACTATGCTAGGGAGGAAAGATCATACCTGCAACATTCTTTTAAACTGTGAAGGGAGGCAAAATCTACAAGAATTATAATTATTTATTATTTAAATTATTTATATGAAGCCTCTATTGAACTTTAAAAAATGTTCTAAAAATTAAATGGACTTCTTTTTAAAAAATGTTTTGAAATGTGTATACCCTTTAAGCCAGCAATCACAATTCTAGGAATTCATTTAAAATATATACCAACGAAAAGTACACTAGTATAGCTATAAGTGGGTGTCCACCACAGCACTGTTCAGAATAGTAAAAAACCAGGCGACGATCTACATGTCTGCCAATAGGAAATTCCCTGGCGGTCCAGAGGTTAGGACTCAGCACTTTCACTGCCAGGGCCCTGGATTCGATCCCTGGTCAGGGAACTAAGATCCCACAAGCCACTCAGCGTGGCCAAAAACAAAACAAAACAAAAAAACCACCACAACAAAAAAACTGGACACTCATTAAATGTCTGCCAATAGAGAGACAGTTAAATCAATTATATATATCCATATTGTTGGGTACAACACAGAATGGGTTAAGAAGAATGAAGTCAGTCTACACGTACAGACATAGAATGAACCCCATGATACATCATTAAGTGAACTAAATATGTCACAAAGCAATTACAAGAAAGGTTCTGTCAACCTAGCACATGAAAACAGTTAAATAAACTTCATGCTATATTTGGAGTGTGTTAGGGTGGTTCAAATTAAAAATACAAACTGCCTGAAATAATGAGATTCCCTTTGGAGGACCTGGTGGCTCAATTAAAGTAAGCTCTCTTACAGACCAGTTAAAATTGAGGTCGACGTGCCTGAGGATGAGGTAAGTGCATGCCTCAGGCACCAGAATATCATGGATAAAGAAGTGGTCTTAAATACAAGCTCAAAATTGAATGTCAGATTTAATCATGGTTCATGGTTCTCCTGAGTAGGTATAACATGATTCCATTTTTATTTCTTTTCTATGAGAGTATGCACATACATGAAGAATGGGATTGGACAAAGAGGAAATTTTTCCTTTTTCCTTTCATATTACTGTCTCTTTATTTATTTTTATAAATTTATTTATTTTATTTATTTATTATTTTTGGTTACATTGGGTCTTCGTTGCTGCCGCGGGCTTTCTCTGGTTGTGGAGAGCGGGGGCTACCCTTTGTTGTGGCGTGCGGGCTTCTCATTGCAGTGGCTTCTCTTGCTGTGGAGCACGGGCTCTAGGCGCGTGGGCTTCAGTAGCTATGGCTCGCCGGCTCTAGAGCACAGGCTCAGTAGTTGTGGCGCACGGGCTTAGTTGCTCCATGGCATGTGGGATCTTCCCGGACCAGGGCTCGAAGCCGTGTCCCCTGCATTGGCAGGTGGATTCTTAACCACTGCTCCACCAAGCAAGCCCTACTGTCTCTTTATTTAACGAAAAACTTACGTTACTTCTATAGTTAAAAAGAATTTAAAGGGCAGAGATCTAATAAATGAAATCAGCAAGGTTGCTGAATCAAGGACAATATACAAAAATTAACTGTATTTCTATACACCAACCATAAACAATTAGGAAATTTAAAACATAATATTGGGCTTCCCTGGTGGCGCGGTGGTTAAGAGTCCACCTGCCGATGCAGGAAACACGGGTTCGTGCCTCGGTCCAGGAAGATCCCACATGCTGCAGAGCGGCCTAGGCCCATGAGCCATGGCCACTGAGCCTGTGCGTCCAGAGCCTGTGCTCCGCAACCGGAGAGGCCACAACAGTGAGAGGCCCGCGTACCGCAAAAAAAAAAACCCCACAAAAAACCCCACAAAAAACCCCCCATAATATCATCTACAATAGCAAAACCTAGGAATGAATCTAATGAAAGATGAACAAGACTTTTATGTCACTGAAATACATACTGTGTTCATAATTTGGAAGATTCAACACTGGAATGTAATCTCAAAAGAACTCCTGGCAGGTACTTTTTTGCAGAAATATACAAGATGACTTTGAAATTTATATGGAAATTCACAGGGCCAAGAATATTCAAGATAGTCATGAAGAAGAACAAAGCTGGAAACTTTTACTATCGAAAATCAAAACTTACTATAAAGCTACAATAATTAAGACAGTGTGGTATTGGTGCAATGGGATCAAACTAATCGATGGAACTGAAATGAGTCCAGGAGTAGACCTACACATATACAATTAGTTGATTTACAACACAGGAGATACTAAAGAGCAGAGGAAAAACAATGGTCTTTTCATCAACGATGTTGTATCAACTGGATAGTCCTATGGGAAGGAAATGAATCCTGACCCCTTACTCACATCAACAACAT